>NC_045564.1:10300000-10925000 GCF_009819795.1 Aythya fuligula
GCTGTGTTGCAGAAGTTTAGATTGTTTTTCCATTTTTCCTCCTTTTCTCTCAAGCTTTGTCAGAGTCTGACTTCCATGTTGAGTCCAGTAGTGTAGGTAAGAACAGTTTTAATTTTCCTTGCAAGACACCCTGCATTTCAGAGTCATAACCTAATTAATATTATTTACAGACTTCAGTAGGTTTCTTAAACTACCATAAAAAACCTTAGGTCAGGTATCGAAGTGAAATCTCACCTACAAGTGACCCATCTCTTAGGACCATGGACAATGTCATACTCACTTTACTGTTGTTTTTCTTCCTCCCTCTTCCCCTCCTGCCCCCATCTAAAGACTCACCAGAATGCATCCAAACAGACACGGATCTGTGTTACGCTGGCAGTATAGAAATAGCAGGCGAAGCCACTTTGGAAGATCTGAAGATGCAGGTTAGATGCTCTCCTGTGTTGGAAATGTAAAGCAACACTGTGATTAATTGAGCTATATTAATACATATTTTTTATTTCCTTTTCCCTTGTCTCTAGTATGTTCTGATATGGCATTTGCTTATATGCCATGTTCAGTGGTAAGTACCAAGAGGCAGTTTGAGCATGTAGCTCAGATAATTCCTTAGTATGTTCCCTGCAGTTGCCATTCTACCTGTCATGTGTCCTGAGCTGCAAAAGCCTTTCTTGCACTTCATCTGGAACTTTGGCTTGCAGCCCTACTTTTATTTCACAATGTACAAATTATTCATGACAAGAACACATATATAAGCACTCCCCAAAAGCCACTTTTCATTTCCACATTGTTCTTGTATTAGTTTTCTGCGTGTTTTTTTGTATGTTGAATCTAATGAATAAAAAAATTGCTTTAGATGCACAGAAGGTCATGTTTGTCATTCAGGGAAATATAGCTTAGTTTCTTTGGCCAGAAACTAAGGTGATTTTAAATGCTTTTTTAAACAGAAAAATAGAAGTTTAATACACTCTTAAAGGGAAAAAAACACAACTATCATAAGACTCTTCTATTATTTAGCCAGTTGGCCATTCTACTTAACAGCATGGGAAAGGATATTTCTCCAGTTTCTGATCCATACCAGTATTTGCCATTTTGGTTATGACTTCAGTTTCACAGTCTCATCCAAACTGCTGCTGTGTAAAACTGCCCATTTGCATCTTACGAACAAGATTTGTCCTAGCATGGAAACAGCATTGTGTCCTCAATAAGGGCTTGAGGAAGCTTTTTACAGCACTTGATCATGGTAATGATTTTTTCAGCCTCATTCCCTCCCAGTTAGACAAATTTTGGTTGGGGAAAACAAAAAATTGAGTACTTTAGAAGCTTAGGACAAACTGAGAAGTGTTGGGAGGGAGTGAAGGTCAACTCGCTTTGAGGTCGTAAAGCAAATATGTTGATCCTGCTCACTACCTGTGAGTCAAAAGCAGGAATAAATCTGAATACTTTGCCCTGTGTCTAATTGCTTCAATATAGCATTGAGAATCAATCACTTTCTTTCCAAGCAGACTGGCTGCTGAAGTTACTGAAGAAATGTTTGTTTTTTCAGGCTATGACCTTACCATGCCGTCAGGAGCACGTTGTCCCACTGCCCACATTTCTCAGAGCCTGGACAGTGGAAAGTAAGCGCCCAGGCAAGCTTTTACGACACAACAAGCAGCAACTCAAGTAGGTTTCTTATTGAACACTCAAGTAGTATTGCAAGAGACTGACTGAATTGTGAGATGGATTGGTGGAGAGGTAAATCAGCTCAGCCAAATAAAGCCCATCTCTGGTTATTTCAAGTTTTTGCTCAACACAATTTTCAACTCAAGTGGTATGGAATGGGCAAGTGTGAACATAAGTAGATCATATCACACTTGTTATGCTAAGCCTTATTTTATATTTTTAAATGCAGTTTTGGCAGTTTTCTGATTTTTTTTTTTTTTGTGTTCCAATAGCCTCTTGTTTTGGTTCAGATCAGCGTGGATCTACTTGACTAGAGGCATGATTTTTTCTACTTGTGAACTTAGAATACATGACTGAAAATGTGTATAATCTTTGTTTTGTTTTCAGTGAATATAAACTGGGTGCCAGAGTGGCAATCTGCATAGAACCTTTGCAAAAAGAAGAAAACTTGGGGTAAGTCTTGAAAACACTTACTTCTTACTGGCATGTGTTTGAGATGTCACTTAATCTAGCAGTTTTTTACTTAAATACTTTTAGTAAAGATTACAGATGTCGCTGTGCTTGAATGCTCTTATTTTCCTCTGGTAGAGCTGTTGGCTAAAATAAGGGATGGTGGGAGGCAGTGAAAACTAATATTTCTGGATTCTAAAAGCATGATTCACAGGAGTGTTTTTTTCTTTCTTGTGACAGCCCACATGAACTGCTGCTTCGAGTACAGATGGGCATACCAGGGGAGAGGGACTACTATGACTCCGTGGATTTGGTGTGGGATATCTCCAAAGAATGCACTACCTGGGCACTGAGGCAAAGAGTGGCTTCTCACTATTGTCTCCCTGTAGATAAAATTGAAATAGCCAAATACTTCCCTGAAAAATTTGAGTGGCTGCCAATATCTAGCTGGGTAAGATCTGGAATGACAGAATCTAGCAGTTGTTTTGAGAAATGTACATGTTGGTTTGTGTTACAGTTCTTCAGCATGCATATTTGAAGTCACATCTTTATCTTCCTGCAATGTGAATGTGCGGTAAATTTGGTGGAAGTGGTTTATTTCTTCAAGGGTCTGTTAGGTCTTCATTAAATTATAGCTAAGACATCAGGATTTTTAATTACACCACAAGTCATTGGAACTTGCAATTTTGACAAGTTCCCCCAAAAGACTTTTATGTGGCTAAGAGAGTAGTTGTGGTTGGCATGGGATAAATCTGTAGTTCATTCAAGGTTTCTCATGTACTACTAAATTTGTTTGTATAGGTTGAGAAACATTACTTAGTTGCAGTTCATGAGTATGGCTGTTATGCAAAGGTATCTTTTGCTTGAATTTTTCAATCTGTTGCTGTTGCAATTAGATAATGGAAATGACAGACATCTGTAGAAGTAACAGAATCAGAGCATTTCTTCCCTTCACTATACGAGAAGTCCTTTGGCTGAGAGTTGTCCCTGATCACAAAGTGTCATTTACTTCATATAGGTGAGCTGCAAGAGATTGTGTGGAAGAGGAAAGAAAAATAAGTATTTTTCTCATGAGGAAGCAACAAAAAACAAAATGACTTAATTTTCATGACAATAGGACTCTTGATTAAGTAAGAATAGCTAGTGGGGACCCTACACCTTTAGGGACTGCCGGCAGATGTCAGTTTAAACAAATTCCTGAAATCAGCTGTGTATGAATGTTCTACTTTGATTTTTATACAGACTCAGCAAATTTCAAAGAGAAAACGGAAGAAAAAACAGGAGAGTTTACAGTCAGCACCTTATCATCTGAAAGATGGAGATACCATTGGGGTGAAGGTAAATTAATGTGGCTTTAATTGTTGCCCAAGGATTAGGTTCAGACACTGTCCCCTCTGCAGTTAATCAAATTCGTTCTGGTCTTCCTGTATCGTGCTACATTGCTATGAAAGTTTTAACATAAGAATCTGGACTGCGCATGGTGTAAAGGGGGGAACCTTTTTGGTACTGATGTTTTTTTCTTCCTGTTCTTAACCATTTGTGGAAGTTCCATGCTTTTCCCCGCCTATGTCCTGCTACTGGCACTAGAGGGCAACACCTTAGAGGTTTTTGTGGAGTGCTCTCTTAGCCAGTGTAAGACACTCAGTTTCTGCTCTATGCTTGTACACTATCCAGAAGAAACTGAGTTTTTCTTGCCCTCATTTTGTTTTTTCAACTGAGAATAAAATCCAAGAACAGTGCCCATTAAAAACATATCCTAAATTTAAATCCATTACATTTCCCAAATAATTACTACAGATCTATTTAAGTACTTAAATTACATAGCAGTATATTGAGCTCTGAATTGGTAATAAAACTAACTTAGGAGACCTCTGAAAGAACATACTTGATGAATTATCAGGCAGTGTGCTAGAGGTCTGGTGTCCTATTCTGATGTATTGAGAAAAATTTCTGATTAAGGCCAATTCAGAGGGGCTGAAGATTTTTTTTTGCCTTTTTTAATCATCTGCATTTAACTTGAAATCAAATTAGAGGAAAAATTAGAGGAAATGCCTTAAATTTATTGTTTAAACTCATTGATATGTAGGAAATAGTTTTGGTAGATGGAATTTAAATGAACCCACTCAATCTCTTTTGACAACAGAATCTTCTCCTTGATGACAGTAAGGACTTCAGCACAGTGAGAGATGATCTTGGAAAGGAGAAACAAAGGCAGCTTGCATTAGAAAAAAAGAAAAGGTATTGAATATTTACTTCTATTTTTGTTCACAAATGTGAAAGCTGTTCTTTACAGCCTAGTCTTTCAGAGTACCTTATTACCTGGATAATTTGTTGGGACAGTGCTAGCTGTTAGTGTACAATTTTAGTAGTGCCAAAAGAAGCGCTCAGATAATTCAGTCTTCTGGCTTTAAGTGCCATGTTCCTACCTTAGTTTTTTATTCTTGCAATACGCTGGACAGTTTGACACTGCCTCTGGAGATGAAAAACGAACCCCTTTGCTGCACTGGCCATATGGAGGTCATAAGTGGGAACTGGCAGTATCATTCTTACAATTTAATGGAAATTGGGTTTCCAGTCCTGCTGTCTCACTCTGCTTTAGGTGCTAAAGCTCATACTAATTTCATGCATCTTAATTTTTTTAACAGTCGGCAAGCTGAACGCTTACAGGACCATGTTTTGTCTGAGGAAAAACTGAATACTAAGCAACGTAAACCAGAAGTGGCTCTTTCTATCAATGTGGGAGTTTTCAGATAGCACAGGAGATGCTTTGCTGACAAGAACCTACTGCCGATGTACTGAATTGGAGTACCTCAACTGGACCAGCAAGAGGGATGCTTGTTCTCAAAGCGTCTTCAAGAATCACCGAGACAAACTGGATATAGGATTTAAGATAACTGATTTTCTTCTAATCTTTCTTGGAAGTGCTTTTGCATCCCTTTGTCAATGTGGTACTTATTCTCAGGCTAGGTAAATGCACTTTATTCATGAGAAAAATGAATAATATATTGTATTACCTTTTGGTGACTTTTTATAATCACCCTAAATGCTCTTTTTTGTCTGATGCTGATGTCTTGCACCATCACTATGAAGTTTGCTTCCTTTTTTAATGCAGTCATAAACATATCTTTTTAGAAATTATTCTTCTCTCTCTGATCACTAAAGTTACTAGCGATACCAGAGTTTACTTCTGTCTGTTTATATATAAACCTAAATCTGTAGTAACTCGAATCCAATTTCAGGAATGAAGGAAATGTGGAAGTCTCTGGACAAAGGGTAGTAAACTGACTAAGAAAGGATTAAGTTCAGAATTTGTCAAGCTCTTAAACCTGAAGACCCTTTCTGATATGAAATAGTAGTGCAGTAGCCCTACATTTTAAAGTTGCTGGTGATTTTTTATTATTCACAAGCTTCGTTAAACAAAAGGATGGAAAAATTGGGTGGACCTGTTGTTTGGTCTTGTATGAGTTCTAGTGTACTCAGGAAAAAGGCTAATATTTGTTACACTTGAGGAAAAAGAAAATGTTTCTCTTGGAGTCAGACGGTTGATTTACAGCCTCCACAATAGAAGGGCATGTATGCAGCCCACTAACAAACAGCTGAGCTCAGTATCAAAGGTTCTTAAATGTGAAGTGGAATGTTTACCAAATGCTTGTAAGATTGGATCTCAAGATTGAGAGTGCCTGTAACTACCTAATGAGACCGTGTTTTCTTACCCCTGAAGCTGGGAATCAGGGTTTACTAAAAGTTGATGTTTTAGCATCTTCAGATAAACTTTTCTAGTGCTTATAATACTTAAACTGTGTTCCCCCACTGCACATGCCTATTCATTACCTAATTTCCAATCAGGTTCAGAATTTTCTTTGGCTTAAATTGTCAGTACTAGTTGTACTCAAACTCTTAATGGAATTAACTGTTTCTAATCAAATTCTAAGCACACTATGAATGATAAGGTGACCATGGAATAGCAGAAGATAACACAAGCATTTCCATGCAGCAGTAAAATGCTGATGGCATGTAATGTGTTTGCCTTTTGCTGCTGGGAGCCTGTGCAAATTGATTATTGTATCAAATGGAGTCTGCTATTAAACACACTACGTAGCCTTGTTGAACTGCACAAATGTTTGGAAATCTTTTGAAATGAGCAAGGCAACTTTTAAAAACAACTGTTCAACATCGCCTGAAGTAGGGTGAACAAAATACAAGTAATTTTTGGACACTACTGTATTTAATCTGTTTCACGTATGGAGAAGATTTTGTAGAAGATGTGAGTACAGCAGACTACTAAAATTTTGACTAATGTGAGAAAATTCACTGACTTCACCTTTTGTAGATTAGTAATATGCTGGTATTTTTGACAATTTCAAGACAAACTGACAGTATGAACAAAATAAAAGGGAAGAAAAGTCAGAAGTACCTCATCTTGAAGCATGTGATTAGTCTTTAATCCTTTTGGTAGGTTTAAAATTCAGCAGTTTCTGTGCTTTCTTATGATGTTTCAATCAAGGGGGTATTTTAGTTTCCTAACTCTTTTGGTCATAGGTGGGCTTTACTTGAATCTTGAACTCCTGGAATCCTACTCTTATAGATTTTTTTTTTTTTTTTTTCTGATAGAGTTGAGGGCAACCAATTTCTTTCTCTCCAACTCAACTTGCTGTATCCAAATTATTTTGTGAAACCTTCTTCCCTGTCAGCAAGTCGTCTTGTGAGCCAAGGTTTACAGAAACTGTGGCACATGCTGATTAGTAAGGTAAAGAAGAAAACTTTTTTATTTGCAAGTGCATTGCATTGCACTTCCTGTGCTGTCACTTTATTTCCTACAGTTCCATGCTGGACAGCTGTATTGGGCTTAACCTTCCCAACTACTTCTTAATAACTCTAGTCTCTTCTCGAAAACATGAGGTTTGGAGAAATTTAACTATGAATTACAAGGACTAATGGGGGAGGGGGGGGTTCTAGTATGTGCCTTTGAAGTGTAATGTAGCAGCTTCTGCACTGAACCAGTATTGAATTATTTCTAATGTTGGCTCAAAATGCTTTCTTTTTTTTTGTTAAAGCTATTGTGGACCTTTCCACAATGAGAGTTCATTAAAAGCAGGGTGGGGAGAGGGAATACCTTTTTAAAATGGAGTCTTTGTGATTCCACAGTTTGTGATGGTTATATTCCAAAGTCTGGAAAAGCTTTTGTCTTTATTTTTCAAGTTTTCTTCACAAAATAAAGAGTGATTTATAGATGTCTATTTGATTTGTCTATGTGTTTCACTGATACGTTTGGGAATGGCATGAATTATTTTCTAATGCTGGACAGGGCACAACATTCGTTAAGCTTAAATTTTCAAATCTCTTTGGAAGCCTGCATTCTGATATTGGTGCAAGAAGTTTCCCCAACCCAGCTGGGGTTGAAATTTTTATGCAAGTTGGTGGTTTTAACTTATGTTTTCTCCTTTTTCAGAAAGCATGTTCCAGTACTTACACTACTATCTGGGAGCTAGAATAATGTGTGCACACAGATACATTAATCTGATCTATTTTTCAAGAGAAGTTGCATAAATCATCCAGAGAACAGTATCTCTGCACAAAGTAAGAGATTGCTAAAGAATAGTTGTCTCGGGTAGCCGATCCAGGTAAAGTCCTTGTAAAAAAAAAAAAAAAAAAGTGCTTAATTTGAGGGATCTTATTATGGGAATGCTTTTATTTTTTTCCCTTTTTCTCAGAACTCACTCTGCTCCAGTGTGCTGAAGTGATTACAGAACAGGAGGAAGTGGACAGTTTAAAAAGCAAGCTCATTCTCTCTCTAATTCTCCCTCAGAAGCCACTGAACAGAGCCACGGTGTTGTGAAGGGTAGTACAGGTACAAGAAGGACAAAGGGTAGCACGGGTGTGTGTAGCTGGGACAGGTGAGTGATGGCCAAGGGAGGCTGTAGTTGGAGGAAGCTGCTCAATTCTGGGACTTGCTGGTTTTGCTGTTGTCGTGGTTTCGCTCGAGTGGGCAGCCAAGCTCCACCACAGCCGCTCTCTCACTCCCCCTCCTCAAAGAGGAATGGGGAGAAAATACGTGAAAAGGGCTCAAGGATTGAGATAAGGACGAGAAAATCACGCAGTATTTATTGTAACGGGCAAAACAGACTCGGCATAAGGAGATAGTAAGATTTATTGCCTATTACTAACAAGCGAGAGAAGTGAGAAAACGAAGGAAAAAGCAAACCAAAAGCACCTTCCCCCCCATCCACCCTCTTCCACCTCCTCCCCCCGAGCGGCGCAGGGGAACGGGGGAATGGGGGTTATGGTCAGTCTACAGCACTTCTTCTCTGCCGCTCCTTCTCGGTCACTCTCGTCCCCTGTGCTGTGGGGTCCCACCCACGGGATGCAGTCCTTGATGAACTGATCCGGTGTGGGCTTCCCACAGGCAGCAGCTCTTTCAGAACTGCTCCAGATATGGGTCCGTACCACGGGGTCCATCCCTCAGGAGAAAACTGCTCCAACCTGGCTCCCCTACGGGCAGCAGCTCCTGCCAGGTCACCTGCTCCTGCGTGGGCTCCTCTCCACGGGCTACAGGTCCGGCCTGGAATCTGCTCCGGCAGGGGTCTTCCACAGGCGGCAGCCTCCGTTGGTGCAGGGCCACCTGCTCCACCGTGGTCTCCTCCACGGGCTGCAGCATGGAACCCTGCTCCACCGTGGTACTCCATGGGCTGCAGGGGGACATCCTGCTTCACCATGGTCCTCACCACAGGCCGCAGGGGACTTCTGCTCCGGCGCCTGGAGCACCTCTACCCCTCCTTCTACACTGACCTTGGTGCAAGGCTGTTCTCTCACTCCCTTGACTCTCCCGGCTGCTGTGTGGCGCAGCGTTTTTTTCCTGTCTTAAATATGCTCTCACAGAGGCGCAAAACAACATCGCTTATTGGCTCAGATCTGGAAAACAATGGGGCCCTTCCCAAACATGGGGCAGCTTCTAGATCTTTCTCACAGAAACCACCCCTATAGCCCCCTGCTACCAAAACCTTGCCACGTAAACCCACTACAGCTGTTTGCCCAGCAGAGCAAGCAAACTTTAAAAAAAAAAAAAAGTAAATAAAAAATCCCAGCAAGGGGTGCTGGGAGTGCCCTCTAGTGTGGTTAGTTGGAGTTTGGGGATTTTAGCAGCACTTCTTTACCAGCATGGGCAAATTCAGTCTTCAGCCCTTGCCATACCCAAGGCCTCTCTACAAGATGAGTAATAGTACCAAGCTGAATTTGCAAGCAAGCTTAAAGAAACCAAAACATGGGAGCTCCCAGCCCTAGAGCCAGTATCTAGAAAGCTAACGACTAAATTATTATTTTTTAACTGACCAACGCTTGGTCAGGAGTGAATTGGCAGCGCAGCACTGTGCAGACATGCAGATGACACAGTAATCTCAAAGATCCCTGGAAAGATCTGTGTTATAGCTAGGTAAGTGAAGCCACATCAGCTTTGTTTTGTTGAATGCAGTTTTCAAGTACCATTGCTCCTGTTTTATCTAAGCCTTTTTGTGGCTTCTAAGAGCATCAATCTTCTTGCTGGATTGGATGTCTCTTGCTAAGAGAGATGCAGCTTCTTGGTTAACAAATCTCCGAATCCTTGCACTACAAAGCTTTCCTATAGACTTTAACTGGACCTCAAACGAGTTTTTACTCTGTATTCATATGGTGATCAGTGGGGCTTAAACACCTGCTTCTGTTAAAATTCCTGTTTGCCAGGGAGAAACACTTTAAAAACTTTTTTTTAAAGTGTTCTAAAAATACTTTAAAGCTCATGAGTGGTAAGTTCTACTGGAGTTCAGTAAATATTTTTTGTTCCACCAATTAACCACTTTTAGTTTCCTGTGTGCATTTATTCTGCTATAGCCCCAAGCCCTGGGCATTTATTGTTCATAGGGCTCTGAGGAGCCTTCTTTCTTTTTGTGCTGGCAGCATCATTCATGCAGATCTGCTAGGATCTTCCCCAGTGACCACCACCAAGACAGGTCCTGCTTTCAAACTCCTCTTTGGTTGCACTTTTCCTAGTGGTCACAAGAAATGCTGGTCACTGCTGAGTGCATGTGATCTGTGTTAAATGTGGCAGATGATGAGAGCACAGTAACTACGCTGCTCTCTCTAAAGTTTCTTCTTGCAGCTGGCTAACCATTGCTAGCCAGATCCACATTTTGGGTGTAAAACAGCTCCTGGGTGACTTCTGTGAATTAAACTCCTTTGGGCATTAAAAACACAGGTTTAACTCTTCTGCCCACCTTTCCTTTGGCTCTTAAAGGGAAGGATTTTTAATAGCATGGTTTATTTTGTTCCCATTGGATGCTCGTGATTTTTTTTTTGTGTGTTTTAACTAGGTACAGCCACCATGGTTTGCTAAATTGATGCCTGTTTAGGTTTCTTAACAAATGTGTAATGCTAATAAATAATGCTAATAAACTTTAATGTTTCTGCAGAAATGTTACAGCTGTTAGCTATAAGGTATGCATGGAGTGAATTCTCACTGAGGATGGTGTATAGGACCACTAAAGATTCCCCAGTCAGAATTTACTTGTGAGTTTTGAATTCTTGGTTTTTATTTCCTAGACCTAGTTTGCTCAGTGAACTTTTTTAATGATGTAATTCTAATAACAGGGATTCGTTCAGTTCTACAGTGTCACTTTCTTACTGGCTATACATGTAAAGTGAAAAAGGAAAAGGAAATTTGGAAAGCAAGTAGTTTGATTCTTTATTTTTTATTGTTTAAATTACACAGCGAAAACTTTAACATAATAAAACCATTTTTTAAATATACAGTAATGAGCATGGCAATTCACAAAGTGATAATGTAAAACGTGTGTCTCTTAATGTAATTTTATGCTTGTTTATTACTATGCACATTTAAAATCTGTGAAGGTGTGTATAATGTAGGCTTCTGTATCGAGAAAAGCAAAACAAAAGCCTTTAGATCTTGTAAAATCAGGATATGATAGCCATATCTAGCTTACGTTCTGATATAGTTCATGATCAAATGGCACAAAGAGAAACAGATGACCTCTTCAGCCCTGATTTCTTCACAGATGTCATTGGAACTTTTGCCTGCTTCCAAACAAATTGTTTTTTGTTTTTTTTTCCAGTAACTGCTTCTGCTCCTTTGTGGAAATGAAAAATAACCCCAAACTAAAAGACCTGTGGCTTAGAAAAGAGCAGTTTTTCCACAGCGCAACTTCTACAAGTACAAGTAAGCTAGTCAGTCACAGGGCAAACCTAGAAAATGCATTTATGATATAAGTATCCTTTTCAAACTTATAATTGGGGTGAAGAAGTGTTTGTAGACAAAATTATTTTCTATTAATGAATATAAATCATGCAGTAATGTTCCTCAGTGCTCCCGGGGCTGCTCTTTCCACCTGTGTGTGTGCAGGTCATTGGTGCCCCTTACTCAGAGCTCTGTGTGCAGAAGCAACTTTGCTTGTCTCATGTTTTCAATCACTGTGGAGAGAGCACTGAAGTTACTAAAGATGACAGGAGAGGTTCCTATATCTGTAGAGCTCAAAAATCAGAAATTAAAGCTATTCAGGACAGCTGGACTTCTAAAAAGTCTTAATATTTCTTTCAATTTTAATGGGTAGTTTTGACTAGTTATTTTGTCTCAGCAGCAAAGTTTTGACTGGAATTAGCTGCTAGAAAATATTAAATAACTGGCTTGAGAGATTTTTTTTTTTTGGACTATTTTTGGTAACAAATATTATACTGTTTTAGTAGTCGAGTGACAAAGTGCCATTGAAATACTGATTGGGGTTCATTTAGTGCAGTTCACAGGTTGCACAGATGTTGTTTTCTGTGTTCCTCTGCAGGTGTCCTTTGAGCTTCAAAGCTTTGTCTGAGTGCCAGACAAAAATCTGTGTACTGCTGAACTGGAAAAAATAGAGGACTGTGAACCCAAATCACAGCCTCGTTGTTATCCTGCTTGTCTGTGGAAATGCATTTTGGTTACCCATAATTTCTGAATCTGGTTTACCCCAATTTACTATGATCTAGGGGTTGAGACCTCAGAAAAATGCAGTTTTCTAAGTGTTAACGAAGTGGACAGCCAGGAGAGGGGAGTGTAGAGACACCAACCCATAGGCATTAACTTCAGTCCTCAGTGGAGTATGTATTTTTTAAACCTTGTTTACCCCTAGGACCGGATTGAAACAACTTCAGTGGTTCAGATTATGAGGCAGAGCAGCAGTGCACTGAAGTCTGCAAATGTCTTTGACCAAAGCAGGTGGGTTTTGGGGGCAAAACTGCAGTGTTTGAAAACTCCACCAGTTCCGTAACAGTCCTCAGAGGTTCAGACACCAAGGACAACTCCCCATAGTTTAGTGCCCTGTTCTTCAGAAATTTTCAACATTGTCTTCCCAGATGATGCTTGGACTAAATTTATATTATGTTTCTGAAGTGCTGAGAATGGATTTTACTACAGAAACTGACCCAATATATCTCAAGATTCTCTTATATAGCCTTCCTTTACCTGTATTTGTTTTGTGTAAACTTTAGGTGGTTAAAAAGGGAATCAATTTATTTCACTCACAGGTCGAAATATCTTCTGGTTCGTAAGCGTACATCCTGTTCCCATATTTGCCAGTTAGATCAGCTCGAACTGTCAAAGAAGGGTCTTGAGAGAGGAAAAAAATGCAGGACATTAGTAATGCACAGTTTATGAAGTGAGGCAGTGGCAAATAAAAGGGAAGAGAAAAATCTGAGGCTTTTTAAAATGGTGGTGATTGGCAGAAAGGTAATCTTGAAGCACCAGGCTTGGACAGAGCCCCTGCCATTCATCTGAGGACAGGCTCATAGTAAGGGACTGTGTTCAGATGTGGCACAGTGTCACAGACAGGACCAGACTCTTAGAGGATGTATGCTCGTTGTTAATACGAGTGACATGCTGTTTGTTTCCACCAGTAGAGTGAGCCTGTCATGGTCCTGCTTTTTTCTTTAAAAAGGTGGTAGTGTTTTTTGGATGTTTGACTTCAGTTGCTAAAGAAGTAATGTGAAATAAGGCCTGATTTGGGTTTCTCAGCATGAGATGTTCCTTTTGAAAGTCTGGGCTATTCTCACAGCTTTAGTGCTGAAAAGAATGTCAGCTATTACTTGGAGTAACATGAATTCAGTGGAGACCATACAGGACAAAATGCTGCCAGATGGTTGTTTTATTGTGATTGTTCCCCTGGACCCAGAGACTCACCCACAAAGAGGATCCTAGGGACATAATGGCCATCGGGTGCCATGTTGTCATCGCTACTGGAATGCTGTCAGATAGATAACCTATTTTAGTGAAGGGTAACTGTCAAAAAGCTCCTCCAAGTGCTAGAAATGGACTGAACCAGCCAAGCTAGTTTCAATTCTGGTATGATCAAGTGGGGAGTTACCCTGTTCTGTCCAAGCTGTCCCATGTTAGATGCCTGGGGAGGACAGAAACACCAGGCAGGTAACTGAGAAAGCCTGATGACTTTTTGAAGAAAAAACAAAACTTTTTTCAGTGTATTACTTGTTTGCAGTATACAGAATGGTATTTCCATACCAATAAGTGTGTGTGTGAAAGAGTCTCCCTGCCCTCTCTCCAAGGAGGAGCTGTGCTGGTGTTCTGCAAACCAGAGAGTTTCAAATACAGCTTCAAAGCTGTGCAAAGAGAATCCATTTCTACTATTAATATGGATTACTCCACTCCCTGGTAAACATTTAGATTAATATTTTAAATTACAAGCTTACCACCAGATTAAGCATGATGAAGTCCTCCTGGGCCATCTGCTGGATCTCTGGGCTGGAAGCAAATGCCTTCCTCAAAGCTTAACAAAAAAAAAAAAAAAAAGATGCTTTATCTGGGTGGGGGAAGAAAAAAAGAACAACAAACAAGTATCGCTGCTTTTTGTGGATTTGTAGTATCTTATGTTGATCATAAACCTACCAGTAAAGCAATACTTTTCTGACATGTGCATATCACAGAAAGTTTGGAGGAATTGGTTGTAGTAAAGTAAAATGCAGAAGATGTTTAGTCCTTGGGGCACTGAAATGCTGGTGTATGGAGAGAGTTCCTTCTCAGTGACAGAACACATCATGAATGTGCATGGCTTGAGAGATTTTGATTTTGATCCCCAGGGTTGTCTGGAAAGGTTTGCTTTGCTCACCTTGGCTGTAAGGACACTCTTCCAAGTGGTGAATAACCATCAGTGGCTTCTTGCTGAAATGACATTGCAAGAAAGGAGTGGGGAGGCAATTCAGGGCTCTTACAAACAGCACTTGCAAGGAGTTAAACCACTGAGCTGCTCCAGGAGCATGTTAGAAAAACCACCTTCTGCTCCAGGGCAGCAGATTAGAAAAGATTTGGAGAAGGATGTGAGACTCAGCCCTAGAAAATGATCTCCCAGAAGGTGAGCTCCCACCAAAATCTCGTTCAGCCTCTACCATACAGGTGAACGCTGCTTGCACAGTGCCCAGTCTGAGCATCACATTAGAGCACAGCTTTGTTCTGTTTTGTTGAACATATGAATAAGCATAGAAAGAATGGAGATTACCTGTGTTTTGATCGTGCTAGACCTTCTTCATATGTCTGCACCCACTCAATGTCATCTCCCCAGCCTGTTGAAAGAACCTTTAGTTAATTTACTGCTCAGTTTGGATGAGGACATTCTGCTGAAAGTCACACATGAGTGCAGGTGCCACAAACTACACCCCTTCCTTCAGGGTAGCCAGACACTCCAAGTTCTTGTGGGTACCAGGAGAGTCCCAAGCAGAAAGGTATTAAGAAACAGATGACAGGGAGAGGGAGCTGAAATTCCACCTTTTCTGGGTTTCAGATGATGGATTAGGATTACAGACAGGTATTCCCAGCCCATCAAAAGCTGGAGCCCTGAGTTCCTCCCTGAAAACCCTCCCAAAAAGCCAAACCAGGCTCCCTGTTGCATCCTGCAGTAAGGGATTGATGGGCTGGCGTTAGGGTGGGTAGGGATGCAAGCGTGCTTTTGGCATGATGTGCCTGGATGTGCTCACCTGATGGAGCAAAGCTTGGAACCCCTTCCAATCAGTGCCCTGCTCATGAGCTGCATAACTCATGGAAAGGGGATGTACCTGCTGACCTATGATGCTGGCAGGAAAAAGGACAGCAGAAAAATTGAGCTGGCTGCTGCTTGGCTCTGAGACTGCAGTCTCCTGCCAACTTAGCATGCTCTGGGAGGGTTGAGAGCTGCTGGTGGGGCTGCCTGTTGGGTGCAGCTTCTGAAAAGCTGATCAG
Organism: Aythya fuligula; assembly: GCF_009819795.1. NCBI lineage: Eukaryota > Metazoa > Chordata > Aves > Anseriformes > Anatidae > Aythya > Aythya fuligula. The sequence goes on from NC_045564.1 coordinate 10,315,347, forward strand.
CAGCCAGCCTAACAGCCTGGCTCCTGGCTCCATCCTCAGCCCAGGTTTGGAGCAAAGAATCTGTGCCTGTTCCCAAGTACAGAGCGTGAAGACTTCTCCCTTACTGAATGCAACAGGGCTCCCAGCTGCTGCTCTCAGAACATATCCTGCTTGGATGAGCGGTTCGAGGTACACGCTAGGCACTGTGACAGGGAAATATGAGTGCTTCGGGGTTGCCTCATGCACCCAGGTCACTCACCTCGAGAGAGAGTCTGTGGGATCCGTATCTGAGCGGGGCTCCCTTCCTCTTCTTTGGGCAGCTTCTGAACCTTTTCCTGTGCAGCTACCATTACGGCATTGCAGAGAAGGAGGGAGCACAGTAATAGAAAGCCGTGCATGCTTCTGACTGAGAGAGAAAGGGTTGACTCGGGCAGAAGTTGGCAAGTACTGGAAAGAAGCCCCCAAAACATTCATCTCCCTGTTAGAAATAGTCTAACCTCCAGGTGTCAGAGCAAAAGCTTAGGGAATGTTTAAAGTGATTCTGAGGGTTTGTCTAGCTGGTTGATCTCACCAATAGAAAACTGCATCTATCTACAGCAGCAACAACTGCTTAACTCTGTAGCTTGCCTTGCTGCTAAATTTCAGCATTTGTGTGCATTTTTCTTGACACTCACCTGCGTAGAGATAAGCTGCTCAATCCACTCTGAAGTGGTCTGTATATTCAGCCCGGCATGGATCAGCCAGAGCTCCAGATAGCTCTGGTGGGAGGTAGGATGGCAGAGGAGCAAGGCAGGTAAGGTCAGCTCTGTCTGAATGCACCTGGAGCCTGCTGGGTGACTTGGGAAAAGTAGCCACGGAGCAGCAGGTGCTGTCTGTCCTGCCAGCCATCCTTTTCAACATGTGAGATCTCTGTGTATGTTACCTGGCTTGGCCAAGCAGTCCTCACCTGGGTGCTGTTCACTGGTCTAATCATCAGCAATTAAATCTAGCAGCAGCCCACCCACAAAGAGCAGCTGTACTGATGGGGATGAAATGCCTGGTCCTCCTCAACAACAAGCCTAAAAAGCCACTTCCATGGAACCGGTCTCTCACCTGGTGGCTCCCGTTGATGCCTTGGAGTGTCCTTGTCGCTGTCTCTGCCCCCAGCCCAGGTAAGGCAAGGTCCCTTTATACCTCTGTATTTGTACAGTGGCTGGGCATGGACGTGAGCTGGAGTTCCAGGATATCCTGCTCCTGCCAAGGTGCAGAACAACCTTCTTACAAAAGCCGTCCTTAATCAGCCCAGCAACATGCATGTTTTTAATCGAGGCTTATTGATTTATTGAAGCATTCACACAGCCTGTGCTAGACACGCCTGGCTCCCTGGGGATGATCTGTGGGTCTCCAGGTACTGTGAAGTCCCCTAGAGCCAAACGGAGAGATGCAGAGGAGATGCATACACCTCTCAGTGCCTTCAAACCAGGAGCGGGGCAGAGAATAGTACTCTTCTAAGAGCCTTAGCATATTCCTGTATAAAAAAATACTACAGAAAATAAGAAATCACAATGTAAAAGGCAACAATGTGGTATGACTGAGCCATGTTACAGTAACAGGGAACAGCAGCCAAATGAAAGGGCCATGCAAGGATAAGAGAGGTGAACGTGTGGGATGAGCAGGGCTTGCTGCACAGCCTGAGGGAGATGGCCTTTCCCCATCATAAATCTTAAGTGAAGCACCGACTTCCAGTGGAGGGATGATAATTCTGGGCAAAGCTTTTATGGTCTCACATGAAAAAGACCAAAATTCCCATTGTGGAACCAACCACCAGCCTGTGAAGAAATCCCAGCTCTGCTTCTGTACACGGTCAGATTTTCTTCTTCCTTTGAAGACCTCAGTGAAACAGCTCTGGGCTGCTAGCGACCTAGACTCTGATGGTGATGGCTGTGCTTCAAGAAGGGGGCAAATCTCAGGGGGAAAATGGGCATAAATGAGCCACTGAGGAAACTTCACCAGTGTTTCACCACCAGAGGCTTACAGGATTACAGGGGATAGAGAGTTGCTGAAATGTGAAGCGTTACATGTTTCCTGAACTGCGTGAAATCTGGATATAAATTACACAGGGAAGTTGCATTGTGCAGAAGAAATTTGATGGTCACTTCAGTAAAATTCAAAAGCTGAGCTCATCTGCAAAACTAGCAGATAAAAATGGATGTGTGCTCCTGTGCTCTGAATGACAAACCTTCCTGAATTACAGAAGAAATAAAAGCCAGCATGGACAGCTGTGGAAGAGGTTGGGAAAATAAAACTAGTGTACAGCCAGAATTGAAAAGTAGGCGAAGGGATGGGGGGAGCAGGGGTATATGTGGGTCAAGGGAATGAAGTGATGCTGCTGAGACCCAGCTCTTGTGAAAGATTCCAGTTATGGCAGGGTGGATAGGATAGATCCATACCAGAACAGCAGGCATGATGTGTATATAATACACTGATCAATTGAAAAGGAACTGTTTCTCTTGATAAAACAAATCTGAGCATGCAACATATTGGTATTCATTGCAAAATTAATTCTACTCGATTCAACCAAATCAATCAAGGTTTTCCATTAACGTTCCATGGAGTAAACATGTTGCAGTTTGCAGCCTGCTCATGGTGGTTTTATCTTATCCAGTAACCCAAATACAACTGGCCAAAATAAATCTGTGCTAGAGTTCTGAATAGTCCCTCCATTAACTATCTTAAGCAGGTAAAGATAAGAAAAAAAATATATTAAGGTTTGCATACAATCTGTAATGAACTGATTGAAAACAGCAGGAAGTATCTATCTAGGAAACCACACAGCTCTGTTTGTCCAGTTGTTATCTCCACATGAGATAATAACAATTTAAGGTGTGTTTTACTAATCAAATGTCTTTATATCTGACAAAATAACTCACAAAGGCAACTCATTTTATTGCTCTGCATGCAGAACTCCTGAGACACAGCATCTTTGTGTCCCCTTAAGGATGGAAAGGCTCCAGCAAGCCTGCAGGCAGGATCAGCCAGCACCAGGACACGCGATGTCCAGGCAATGGGCTGCAGCACAGCAGTAGTTTGTGTCTCACCATGCTGGACTTCAAAACCAACCTGTCTTCATGGTGATTTGCACTCTACTTTTGAAGTTTACCTGACGGGCTGAGAGTAACATTGATGGTTGATGGTAATCTGAAATGTGCAGGATCGCTGGACAAAATTCCAAATCCCACATTGAGCAGTAGCTCAAAAGGCAAAACCTGACTTCTAAGGGGTGGTAGTAATTTAAAAGGCAGACAAGCCCACAGCTGTTTAAAGGAGGAGAGGGAATTAGAGACTTCAAGGGTATGTTCAGGGGAAGGCTGTTCCCCAAGCACTGCCATTGTTTCCACGTCTCAGGCGCTTTCAGTGGATGTGGTTTGGTTGCAGTTCTTGACGTTAGGGTAAGGGGTACTCTGTGCATGTTTATTTCTGCTTCAGGAATTGATTTTATTGTAAACTTCCCAAATCTTATACCATGGAGATTTTTATTAAAAAAAATCCACCCTTGCTTTAGGATTCTGAACAACTGCAAACTGTTTGGCCTCCAGTTATCTTTTTAAAAGTCTTAAAACTGTGAGACCCAGTAAAGGACAAAAAAAAAAAAAAAAAAAAAAAAAAATGTCAGAGTCACCAAAAAAAAAAAAAAAAAAGCTAAGAGGATTTCAGACTCCCAAATTTTGTTCTTGCAACAGAAAAAGAGCATTTTACAGGAACAGCCAGTGGGCATTTCATGTGCTGTAGCAGCTTTGGCTCTTGGTAGGTAACCACAGGGTCTGTATCTGTTTCACTTCAGAGAAGTTTAGTTGTTAGGAAAGGGAAACACAAACTCCCTATGTCTTAAGAAATGATTACAGACTATCAGTCTGGTGTGCCTTTTCTGGGTGCTGCAGCAAAAGCAGTAGGATCTTCTAACCTCCCTCTCCCCCCTTCTTTTCTTGGGTTGTTTGATAATCTGATTTGTCTCTTAATTGACACTGTGCAGCCAGCTGAATTTTCTACTGACAGGAGGACTGCCTGAGATTCTTAATGTAGCAGCATAAAGATGTGTAAGTGCTCCTACTGCTTCCACGGTTCACCAGCCATCTTGTGTTTGTGCCAGGTTTACTCAGATATTTTCTTTCCCTGGTTTCACCTCATGTGACAATGTCTCAACTTGCCCAGCTTCTAATAACAAATCAAGTCCAAGGTCCTCAAAAGGACTACATCTGGAGACTAAACCTCAAGCTATCTTTTACAGCCTTAGGATACTTTTTAAAATTCCAGTGCCTCCCTTTAGGTCCACAGGGATTCATGGAGTCTTTGTGGGTTGCTGGCTTTTGATTCTTCAGTTAAATTGATCTGTGCCTCCTCAGGGTACTACCTCTTCAGCAAAATGAGCATGCCAAAGGTCAAATTTAACAAACCCCGTAAGATTCATTCTCAGGCATTGCAGACGCTTCATAGAGAGCTGGTGGCAGAAATCCAGATAAACCATGATTCCAAAACAAACAACCCTCTTCCCCAGAGCAGCTTCTTCCCAGTCTTCTTGCTTCCTCTGAGATTTCTTCTGATGCCCTTGTATGTAGAAGCTGTCAACACCTTTTCTTCTTCCCAGGCTCACCAGATCCTGTAGTCACAGTCTGTCTGGGAATCTCATCAATTTATGCGTGCGTCAGGCTGAGGGAAGAGACTTGTCTCTTCCCTGCAACTTCTTCCTGCTGAACTACCTGCTCTCAGAAGCCCAGGTGTAATTACTCTGTCAGTGTGGAAGCGGTCCACTTGACTTCCTCTGCATAAGAACAACCTTTTTCCCTGCATAAACCAGATCCTAAACCAGATAAATCTATTTTATACCAGGTGAATCTATTTTGTAATGTGTCTCTTCTTGTTCCTAAATCTGATTTGTTCTTCTAACTCAGTCTGTGCTTTGTTTTATCTGAGACTTGGAGCTGGCATGGGAGAGCTGGTAACGCTGCCTTTTACAACCGATGTGAGAAACAAAATGCACAAATGCAGTGACTCAGGCGAGCTGTAGGTTTGGGCTGTTAAACAAGTGGGCAATCACAACACACAGCAGCTCAGACTGTGTGCAGTCCTATTGAAATTTCAGTCTCACACATTAGGGGTCATGACTGGTCAAGCAGAAAAGTAGTATTTTCTTTCTTGGGTTCCCAGTCATGGTCTGGACAATTGGCAGCAGCATGAACACTCGGGAACAGCCAAGTTTTCCCTTTTTGTTAAGGGATGTAACGTGGCAAGAACAAAGGAGGTTGCACAGGGGTGTAGTAAGCTGCCTGGTGGGAAGGCAGTAGTGTCTTTCACCTGCAGGAGACAGTGATGGTGCTGGGGACCCTGTGCTCTCCTTCCCTTTAATTGCCTTGTCCTGGCTTTGACAGGGAATGTGATGTGGGATCAGAGAATTTTAAAGTTGGCTCTTCACTCTTATATTCTACTTTATTTCAAGAACAGTTAAAAAAAAAATCACCTCAAGAAATATTAACTTTCTGAACACTTAGTACTTCACTGTTTGTTTGATAATTATTCAAGTAAGGGACTGAGGTCTGACTAGTTGCATGGGACAGCATACTTTTAGGGTTTTGATTAAGGAGGTATTGGGGAGGCATTGGGGAGGCAAGGACAATCCCCAGACATGGACTGTATATCTCGAAACAAGACACTGGAACTCATGATAAGGAAGCGGCAGACGGACAGAGAAACGAATGTAAGGACTATAAATCTCGAAACTGGACATTGGAATTCATTATAAAGATACAACAAACGGAAGAATTAGCAACAACCAGCTCTTGCAATTAAGAAACCTGCCAATTCAGCAGATTCCTGACCAAAGGTGAAAAGTACACTGTGAGGAAGACTCGGGGTCTTCCTCCCAAAGACCCCTGCCCACGTCCCAAACACCCCTGCCCACAATTCTTGGGAGGCTCTACGCAGGCGCAAGGTGCCAAAAGGCTAATTAGCATGAGAAGCGAGGGAAGGCGGGGATAGGTAATGAATATGTATAGGCACTTGTAGAATATTGATTGATTGTATAAATTCAAGACTGCTTTCCGCTTTGGGTATGCACGATAGGTGGAGAGATCCCCCGTGCATCCAGCGCTGCAATAAAGAATATACCACTTAAAGGAATTTCGGCTTCGATCTTTGAATCAGTTTGTTCTAGGGAGTCTTTCCCAGATAGTCTGTCTGTTCTGGCATGGCTGAGATAGGGCACATACTTTTGCTTTTTTTTGCTTTTTTTTTTTTTTTTTCTTTTCTTTTTGCTTTACCCCCTACCCCCTCCGCCCTCCCGGGCCCCTAAGATGGCGGCGAGGCCGGTTGCTAGGGCCGCGCCGCGCCGTGCCTAGCAACCGCGCGCGCCTGCGCACCGGGGCCGCTGGGCAGCGCGGGGCAGGCCGGGACGGCCGGTGGCGGGCGGGCGGGCGGGCGGCGGGGCTGTGGCGGCGGTGACGGCGGCGGCGTTGCTGTGGGGCGGCCATGAACGAGGCGGTGCTGAGGCAGACGCGGGAGGCCCTGGGCCGGGTGATCCGGCGGCCGCCGCTCACCGACCGGCTGCTGAGCAGGCCGCCCTTCCGCTACCTGCACGACGTCATCGCCGAGGTGCGCCGCCGTCGCTAGGCAACGGGGGCCGGGCCGGCAGCGCGCCCCCTGCGGGGTGTTGGGGGGGGGGCGGATTTTGGGGTGGTTTCAGGGGATTTTGGGGGTGGGTTGATTAGTACGGGTCGTTTCCATGAGCTTTTAGAATGTATCTGGCGGTTCCACGAGTTTCTGGTTCCGTACGTGGCTGGGCACGAGTTGCTCAGTGGGCAAAGAGTGTTTTTTTTAAATTATTTTTAATATATACGTGTCTGTTCCCTAAGCTTCTGGTTCTATATGTCGCTGTACACCAAGAGATCAGCGACAGGGATTGTAGGTTTTTAAATTCTTTTAACATATACATGCATTGGTTCCCTGAGCTTCTGGTTCCATACACAGCTGTGCATTAAGAGGTCAGTGGAGGTTTAGTAGTTATTTTTAATATATATCTATCGGTTCCCTGAGCTTCTGGTTCCACATGCGGTTGTGCATGAAGAGGATAGTGGGGGGATAGTAGTTTTTTTATTTATTTTTAATATATATGTGTCAATTCCACAAGTTTCTGGTTCCATACTTCACTGTGTATGAAGACGTTAGCAGGGGGACAGTAGTTCTCTATTTATTTTAATATATATGTGTATCAATTTCCCGAGCTTCTGGGCCTATATGTGGCTGTGCTGAAAGACAACACAGGGGAGATAATAGTTTCTTAATTTATTTTCAAATATATGTGTAGTGGTTCCCTGAGCTTCTGGTTCCACACATGGCTGTGCACTAAGAGGTCAGAGGTAAGAGCAGAAAGCTGCCTCTGAAGTGCGTGTGCCCGCGTTAACGCTGCGGGTGTCCCATGTCTGCCAAGGTTAAAGGTGGAATTAAACAGGAGGGAGGCTGGAGCTGTAAGCAAGGATTACATCTCCCTGGTGCACAGACACGAGCAGCCCCGATCCTGCTGCAGGCACAGCCCCAAATCAAATGCTGCACTGCCTCTGGAAGTGAAGCAGGCCATTTCGCCTGCTGCTGCCACCTGAGTATTATCCCACAGAAACCTTCAAGTGCTCCTAACTTGTGCCTTTTCTTCTGTCTTCCAGGTGATCAGAGTGACAGGTTTTCTGAAAGGACTTTACACAGAGTTTGAATTGAAATCAGAAAATGTCAAGGTGGGTGTGAAACTTCCCTGTTTATCCAGCTTCAACATGAACACTCTTTGAAACTTGCCACAAGGCCTTTCTGGTCTTTTTTGTGTTCAGCTTCTGCTGCCTGCCTTTAACTTAACACTGTGAAGAAGTTTTAAAAGGATATTTGCAGCCTGTTGGTTAGATTATGCAACGTGTAGGGTAAACACCTATAGATCACGTTTATAGGTATAGCTCAGTGGGTGGACGCAAACAAGCTGTCATGTTTAAAGAACTATTTCTGTGCACATCTCAAAACAGAGAGATCTAACCGATGACTAAACCTAGGTTTCCAAACGTCTGCTGTACTGCAGATAATGATAATCATTATGTGGGGAACTTGCCTTGAAGCAGTCAGGCACTGATAGTAAATCTCAACCACTAGAAATCCACACACAGCTTTTTCCTGAGTCTGGAGGTCTATTGATAAAATGCATGCTCTTTTATTTATTGCTTTTTAAAAAATGTGCGTATATATAGGCATATCTGTGTGCTGTATACATTAAATATTATTGCTTTATAATACAATTCTAATAAGGCACTCATGTGTTATAGGCACTCTACGGCATTTTTACTACTGTCTGTGGATGGCCAATTACTGAGGGAAGTTAATGCTGTTACTGAGAAATGCTTTTCTTAAGTGCACAGATGACTTCAGGCTGTGTTTGCTCTCCCAGTGTCTGCCTCTTCGCTGGGCCAGAGCTGCTGACTTCCCCACCAACCAACTTGATTCAAAACTTGTGTCACTTGTGGCACACAATGCCTGTGGAGCGTTGCTAGTTAAACAGCTACATCCTTTGGTGATTGTTTAACATGGCAACTAAAGTGTCGGCTTGCCAATCCTGCAGCCTGTTGCACGGATGGTTTATGCACTGCTCACAGCTAATTATTGGCCTTATAGGTACGTTTATTTCTGTGACTGTTCCTGCTGTTGCAGGGATAACTAAAATTAATTACACAGTTGATTGGTTTTGCTCATACTTTCCCTGTTGAAGCTTTACAATAGGGTCAGTGAAGGTGAGCAGCTAAGCATGTGCTGTCTCTTGTTTGCAGAGCGTTATTCATTTTTTCTTTTGTGGATTGAAAAAACGTTTCCTAGCAGCTCTAAGCAGCTCTTTGTATGTAGATACAAATATCTACATACCATGGTATCTGTGAAGTTGCACCAACCTCCTGAGTAGCTCTTTTTGAGCTTTTTCCTGCAGTCCATAAGATCTTGTTTTCAGGCGTTCAGGAAAAGGAGATGAAAATGCTGAGGAAAACGTCTCTAGCTTGTGTACCTCTTTTCAAAGCACAAGTTGGGAGAAAGATTTGTCTGTCAAGGGATGCTTCCTTACTGTGATTTCTGTTGGAGTTTAAGAAAATCAGGAGAGTTAGCATTTTGTGGTAGGAGGGGAGAAGTCTTTCCGTGGAGACCAAAGCTACCTGCAGATGGCTGGAGGCTGAGAGCAGCAGCTGGCATACGCGCTGTGATCACTGTATACAAGGATATCGGAGGGTCTTCTGGATCACTTTTATCTTAAAATGTTTGATTTAGAATAGTGTTCCGCTTCCTTCCCTGAATTAACAGATTGCATATGTCCGTGAAAAGACGGACAACTATTTTAATCAAAGGAGGGTGCAGCATTTCCTTCCTATTTTGTTTTTGAATGCAGGGATCACTGGTGAGGGTGAAGTGGCCCTGATGTTGATGGAGACATCTGAAAATCCTAGCTATGTGGCAGTTGTTTGTTTTAATCTGTTCGGAAGAGTTGAAGACGGGAAGTGCCCTGGCTCTGGAGGCCGTCTTCCCACGCGTTTTGCTATCATTCACATGCTTGCAGCACAACCCAGGTCTTGTTTATGGAGCAGCTCTGGGACATGGGATATCACACGGACAGCCACATAAAGCTCCAGTGCCACAGGAGCAGATAATGCTGCCAGATGGCCTTTAAAGAGTAGTGGCCTTGCTCAGCTGAGGAATTACTGGCTTCTGGTGCTCTCCTTTATTTTGGTATATCTGTCAAATTAGGTCCAGATCGTTCTGGATCCATGTGCTTGAGATGCCCAGATGGTAAAGAAGTGCAGTGCAGAATCAGGTGTTTTACTGCGTAGTTAAAACTGCTCGCTTTGCTGAAGTAAAGTGAAATGTCAGTGGTCAGCTTTTTGGTTATTGGCTTAAATCTTGTAGCTGATACTCTTCCGAACCAACACCTGTTAAAACACACATAGAGAACTCTTCTCACGTGGGTTTGCTTTTTAACAGGCTAGTAAGGTATCTTTTATCTCCACTCAAGAAATTAAAGGATGAGTAAGTAGACTTCTGTGATGGGACTGGTAAAATTCCTTGAATTTTACTCTGCTTTATGAATAAATCCACGCCCCCTCACCAGTATTCTGCAGCTGCAGAGACTTCACACCATGATTTCATTCTCTGTGCTGTGAACCGTCTGATAACATTTTAGTTGGTGGGTGTTGTTTTGTTTCGCTCTTATTTTTGTAATGTTTTTCTGTAATCACCAAGAGTCATCGCTTTTGCTAAAGGGTACTTGGGGAAAGTTGATTGTAATTGTAAAACTAAAACACATCTGGTAATTGTGGAGATAAAGTATGTGCCTGTATCTCTTGGCCACCATCCTTTGTATGTTTTCTTTACTCACTGTTAAGTCTGGTTTGTAAAGTACGTGTATAAGCATGTAAGCCTTTCAGTTTGGACTCACAAGTCTGGTCAGACTGGGACTCCTGTGTCGAAAAATTGGCAACATGGTTGTCTTCCTGAGCAACAACTTCTTGTAACAATCCTGTTGTTATTCTTTAGTGTTTCTTTTGGTAATACTTGTATAATTTCTTATACAAAATTGTAGTTTCTGCAACATGTATCTATTCTCTTGAAAACAGAGTGTCAGAAAGTGTACTGCAGCTCAATGATAAATATACTTAAAAGAAAATAATAATAATAATAAAAACAATACAAAAACCACCCACACAAACCACAAAATTCTACTTTTAATTTGGTCATTGAAGTTCAATATTCATCCTTGCTCGAAGCTGTTACTTCCTTATCAGAAATAAGTGGCTAACTAAAGCAGGGTAGTCCACTTCCCTGACCTTACAAACCACGTGCCCAAATCCCCACATGTGGGCAGAGTGGCTCAGGGTGCTTCATCCCAGGGAGTTCAGCCATGCTCCTGACATCTGTGTCAAAGCTTCCTCGTTCAGCTGCTCCTGTTATCCTGACACTTTCTGCAGCCATTCCTCCCGTCGGAGCTTTCCTAACCTTTAGGTGGTACATGGAATTATTTTAGAGTCTCAATATTATTTCTTAATTGTTGTTTTTCTAGGATAAAGATGCCAAAATCAGCTTCCTTCAGAAGGCAATTGATGCTGTTGTAATGGTAACAGGAGAGCCACTGGCAGTAAAACCAGCACGTGTTGTGGCTGGACATGAACCTGAAAAAACAAATGAATTTCTTCAAGCGATTGGGAAGTGTTGCTTAAATAAGGTATGACATCACTATATATATTTTATATACATAGTTACATATTTATTTATTTTACATACTTTCAGAGCTTATTTGTGACAGACATTGACACTCATTACACAAGATATACTGTGTTGAGTCACCGCTTATAATAATAATTATTAATAATATTAACAGAAATATAATATGTGATCCTTAGCAGAGTTTGAGCCAGGTCCCCACACAAATACATTCTGGGTATATTAGTTGAAAACCCTTGAAGTTATGAATGTGAACAAATTGTGTATATTTCACAGTGAAGTCCTATAATGTGTACAAGCTGTATGGAGATTTTATTCGGATAATCTTTGTCTGCTAATCTATTAATTTAAATGTATATTATTTTCTTTTAGTTAGCTGAGTGTTCTATACAGACTTCTTCCACATAGATTGCTTCAGATCAGGAAGGAGGAAGTTGATGAACGTGTACACTTAGATGGGATGAGTTAGAGAATGTTCTTGATGGCACAGCCTCTTAGCATGGTGTGAAGAGATTCAATATCCAAAGGATATCGTCTACCCACTTGAGCAAAGATAATTAGCCCCTTGGCTTTTTAGTAAAGCATAAGCTTGATGTGCATTGTGGAAAAGTTTTGCTTCAGGCTCTAGCTTGATACTTTCAGTGACAAGCTGACCGTGCTGCTTGGACTTACGTAGTTCAGGCAATTGTTGCTAATGTGCAGATGTTAGTGTCCAAATGTGAAAACCCACAAAAATCCATAGTTTTATATTTGCAAATCAGGAGTCAACCCTCAGGGCAAAATTGGTTTTAGTGATCTAAAAGCAAATCCTGTTTCAGGAAGAATTCCTCAGCAATGTGATGGTGCGTGTGTGGTTTTTTTATGTATGTTAGCAGAATTAGTAATTCTAATGAAAAGCATGGTGTATGTATATAGTCCTGGTACATGTAGTCAAATTGTTATGAGAATTACAAAGAGGTGTTTAACTTAAAGGACCATTATTATGCCTGTGAATGTTTTTGGAAGAGCAGAAATACAAGCTCTATTTCAAAAGGAAAAAAAAGTCGTGTTGACCACAGAGTTAGGAAGAAGGGAGATGATAACAAAATAACCTAGTCATTTCAGGGAACTTTTCTGTTTCTTGCAGCTCTCCAGTGATGCTGCTGTAAAAAGGATCTTAGCTGGGGAAAGAGCTGATGCTCAAGGGAAACCTCCATCCTCTAAATCTCGAGATAAAGAAAGCAGAGAGCCCAAAACAGAAGAACAAAAACCCCATAGGGATAAAGAGGTAGGCATTTGCAACTTTCGGGTACAGTGGCTACCATTATTTTTTAAAATCTCTTTTCGTGTGCATTTTATCTGTAAAAAGTAACCGTGTTATAAACTTGCTGTGTATTGACACTAAATTTTAGTTTTTACTTTATTTTAGGGAAAAGGAGATACTGAAATTAAAGACAGAAGCTCAAGCAGAGACAGAAAACCCAAAGGAGATTCCAAAGAGAGTGAAGAAAGAGAAAAGGAAAGTGATAAACAGAAAGAAAATGAAGACAGGCAAAAAGACGCTGAAAGGGACACCTTTAAGGAAGAGGAAAAACAAGAAAGAGAAAGAAGCAGAACAACCAAACAAGGAAGAGAAACAGAAAAAAACAAGAGGAAAGGAGACATAGAACGAGAAGATGATGCTGAACGTGATAAAGGACAGGAAAGGGAGAAAAAAAATCAAGGAGGAAGAGAAACAGACAGATTGAAAGGAAGAGACAAAGATAAGGCTAGGGACAGAGACCGAGAAAAAGACAGAGAAAGGGGAAAAGACCGGGACAGGGATAGGCAGAGGGACAAAGGAAAAGATGGGGAGCATGTAAAAGAACATGGAAAGGACAAAGCAGAGAAAAAGGTAATTGGAATTCTATTTCAGAGAAAAATAACCTCTGGCATGCTGTGGTAAGGACTGAATTATTTTTTTTTTGGAAATGGTTGTGTCTTGTATTGTATGTTCACTTAACGATTAAGTACTTTCTTTAACAGCAATTACTCCCGTGAATTGAAAGGTTTTTTTGGGTATGGATTTGATCTTGTAAGAATGTGGCTGAGGCTGTGTGTACACCTTCCTGTCTCTGAGCCTTTGGACTGTGCTTTCTGAACATCTAACAAGCAGTTTATTTTCTGACTTGTGTGAATTCTTTGCTTTCTCCTCACTACATTTGATTCTATTTGGCAGAGGGGGGTGGCAGCGACGATTGGAACTGTGTACTTGCATCCTCACGTCTTCTCAATAATGCATGCTGTTGTTGCAGCCATAGCTCACTTTTGGGATGGAGACTGAAGAGTTTCTTTGAGCCATAACTGGTCATTAGTCTATCTCTTGAGCTTACTTCTTCCATAGCAGAGCCCATAGGATGGAATCATATGTCTGCATTTTTTTTGGCTTTCTAGTCTAAGCTGCTTGTTTCCACCTTCATTTTTTTTTTTTTTTTCCTTGAAAGAACTGTTGGGAAGCCCCATTTGGGTCAAATCATTTCCTTTTAGCAAGGGTGCTCTGTGGTAGACTGTGCACATTGTGTTGCATCCTTGGGAAGGAACACATCTGCCACTGCAACTTATTTCAGGTCTCAGTGTGAAGTCCTAAAGTGCCTTAAAAGCCATCTCTTCATTGCCTTTTAATATTCAAATCTTTGTCTAAACATTTGTTGTTTGCCTTTGTTCTTTTGTTTGCTGGTTCAAGGTAGAAATTCAGGATTAATGGATATCAATGATGCTGCTGTTACGAGGTAGCTTAATTTTTGTTACAACTGAGAAAGCACTTCTGGCAGTACTTGTTTGCTGGCTTTGAGGCTTCTGGATATAAATAGTGTTTAATTTTACTCCATTAGGCTTAAAGAGAGCCAGGCAAGGTAAAGAGGGTATGTAGATGGATGAGTACACAGCAGAACTGAGCACATTACAATGTTATTCTTATTTTGCCTTTCATGTAATTCAGGTAAGTAGCTTGCTCCTCAGCACGCGGAATCTAAAGCAATTACTTGTTTTTAGTCCACAGATTCTGAGGAATCCAAGCTTAGAAAATTGCAGAGGCCAACTAAAAACAGCAAGTGCCAGCCAGATAATGAGGTTAGTAGTATAGAAGATCTGGGAAGGTGATTGTTGAGAGTGTTACGTTTCAGAATGGCTTGGGAATCTGCATGTAATGAAAGTCAGATTGAAATATAGGCAGATGCTGAGTTTTAGGGCTCTAAGACAGGTGCTTGTCTGATTCTTGCTTGTTTTTAAATTTCTCATAGCTTGGCCAAAAAGCCTAATCAGTTTATTTTGATTTCCAGATTTTTAGTTCTAGTTATTGATATGTTGAGTACTTCAGAAAAATGTTTATTTGTTCAAAGTTTTCTCCCTATTCTTCTGAATCTTCCCTACAATGCTGTCGTATATTTGCTTGTTTGTTTATGGTACTGTTGTGGTTTAGGCCAGCAGGCAGCCCAGCAGCACACAGCTGCTTGCTTGCTCCCCCTGCAGCAAGATGGGGGCGAGAACTGAGAAAGGTAAAAGTGCGAGAATTATCGGGTTGAGATAAGGACAGCTTAATAAGAGAGAAAGAGGAGGAAAAAAATAAAAAGGAAGAAAGGAAAAATCGAAGTGATGCAAAACACACTTGCTCACCACTAGCTGATCAATGTCTAGCCAGTCCCTGAGCACTGACAGCCTCCCAGCCCTAGTCAGCACCGCAGTTATGTGACTGTGGGATGTCCCTGTGGCAGCCTGGGCCAGCTGTCCCGGCTGTGTCCCCTCCCAGCCCCTGTGCACCCCCAGCCCCTCGCTGTGGGGGCAGCACGAGGAGCAGAGCAGGCCCTGGCTCTGTGCAAGCGCTGCTCTGCAGCAACTGAACCATCCGGGTGCTGTCAGCATTATTCTCATCCTAAATCCAAAACACAGCACCACACCAGCTACTATGAAGAAGATGAATACCTGTCCCAAAACCAGGAGAGAGACTTTAATAGAAGTTGCTGTGTTGGAAAGAAAATGAATCCAGTGTTGAGCCTGTGTTTTGCAGCTGGCTGATGGTAGGGCAGAATAGGAATTCACTGCCTGCCTCTGAACAGTAGCTGTTGCTTGTGATACCATTGTCTGCATCTGCTGCTTCTTGATGACCTGAGGCAAGTCGGGGAATTATGAAGCCATCTGGCTAAATGTTTAAAGAGTGAGCCTTCAATAAATTAACCTAAAGTAGTTCAGGCTAGGAAGAAATCGGCAGGATCCCAAGTCTAGCAGGAGTCTCTGTTGGGAGTCTGTGGGCCACTGACATCATTGTGTCTTCTGCATGAGATGACAAATTTATAGCCATTCTTTGACTGAAATCCAACCAAACTTTTTAAATTATTGGCACTTGGAGGGAGAGCTTATAAAATAGTTTTTAGCCTGAAGCAAATATTCATGGCCAAGTTAAACTTCCTGCAAATTGGGTCTCTAATGGAAATTCTGAGCCTCATCCCAAACTATCGTAGTGCTCTTGGGCACCACTATAATACACTGGGGCAGTAAAGTTTCATTTCCCGTCTTAAGTGCTTTTGGGAGTGATTCCAAGGCATGTTGGTTTACTACCTTAAATCTAGATGACATGCTTTTCCTTTACTTGCTTGCGTAACAGTAGACAGTGCTTAGCTTTTAGGTGATGAAAACATACACTTTAGACTAGTGCATGACAAATGGTCACCTAGTTAAGACTGGAAGAGAGGAACGAAATGAGAATGTTTCCAATGAATCTTTAAAGCTGGAGAGCTGGGATGGCTGTGCAAAGCGAGTGAATCATTTCCAGCATGAAATAATTGGGAAGTGCATCTTAATGGACTGGGGTTGATCTTCCTTTCCTCTCAGTAGTTTCACAGCAGGATAATGCCTTTATTTCCAGGGATTTACTGTAATACCATTTAAGTCATGTGGCAGTGAAACAAATGTATTAAAAAGAAAGGAAACAATTTATGTGCTTATGCACTTGAAGAGTATTTAATTGTATTATTTGGTAGTGTCTGCTGCATAATTAATAATTCTTTAGCATCCATCTTGTTGTAATTATCATGCACAGCAAGTGAAACAATTTGAAACAGCCCCCATCAAGCAGTGTCTGATACAGCCAGTGCCTAACATGATGCCTGCTCTCTTCTGCCCTAGGGACTGACCTCTTCTTTTCTGGATTGCTCCTGTTGTGTCCAGTTACGTATCCCTGGCTTCTAGTCCTGCTCCTTGCGCTCCTAGCCACAGCTTCTCTTTCTTTCCAAACCTAGTCTTCCTTGGCTTTATGTTGCAGTGTGCCATTCATCTTCCACTTGATTTTGTCTTGTTTTCACTATTTTTCAAACAGGTCCTTCCTTCAGACATGCTGCCTGTTTCGCAGCATAAGGATGTGGAAACAATGTGGAAATAGGAGCTTTTATTTAATTTGAGATGTCCATGGAATTTCAGGCTGAATGGATTCTAGGCTGCATTTACTTTAGAGAACAAGTTAATTTTGATGTTTTTTTTTTTTAATATTGTAGACATACAGCAAAGTTTAATTCCTGCCTTTGCTCCTTTGAGGTTAAAGTCTAGATAAGAGTCTATCTTTACTCATTAAGTTTTCATTTTTTCTTGCTGCAAGTTATCCAAAGCTAGCCTTAAAATGCAATTTAAATTTCACAGGTTGAATTTTTTTAAAATGTATTTTCCTTGTACTGAAGAAAGTGTATGTTACCCGGTATGTAATAGTCATCATGTGGGTATCCATGATTTTCTGGAACTAAAAGAAAGCAACTCTAAGTAGGAATTAAGGAGAAACATTTGGCTAACACATGGCAAATGGAAGGAGACTCCTTTCTGCGTGAAGGCTAGCTGTTGCATACCACACTGTGACCACTGCTAGCTGTGAACTCTCAGTCCAGGTAGAAATCTTGTTTAAAATGGACACTTAGAAGCTCAGTCAGTCATGCTACAAAATAACGAAGATAACTTTGTCTTTTAACAAGAGGTGATTCAAGCTGTAGACCTTTGGAGCGTATGGTGCTGTTTATCTGAAAGTGGCTGCTGAATAGGTATGTCATTTTACCCCTAAGGCAAAACACGTTGGAAAAGTCTCTTCCATTTTACAGATGGCGGCTGAAACTTTTGGCTAAAGCTTTTTGCAATATCCTGTCACTTTTGGCCACTTCTATAATAACTTTTATTTTTGCTGTTCAAACTGTATTGCTCTGGAACTGGTCATTCGAATCAGCCTCTAAGTCTCGTCTAATGAACTTCTATTTCTGTTGGAACTCATCTAGAATGTATAATGAAACAACCACCGAATGAAAAAAGACATAACTGCCCCAGAAGCAGCAGAGAGAAAGGTTCCATGGAAATCTCCCGGTCATGGCTCAGATATGTTTGTTCCAGTGCTGTGAACTGGAACTCTGCTCGGTGTCAGTTATTCATAATTGGCTCCCATAGTAGAAATCCAACATTAAAATTTACATTCTAAGAAACACAATTTTTCTCATGGCTCTTTTTGCATTTGAGAGGTTTTAATTAGCAGAAGCTAACGACAACAGAACATCATCTCGTGAGCCCCTATTTCAGGAAAAGATAATTGATCAATATTTTCCTAGTTTTATCACCACTGCAGTCAGATGAAGCCTAGCAAATATAGATCTTCTGTGTTGCTATTGCACATTAACGAATTCTGCCTATTAATAATTATGGCTGTTCTAGAAATAAAGACAGGAAATATAGGCAGTTTGAGGGAAAGAGCAATGAAAGTCTTGGATGGATATGTAGCTTGCGTTAAAAGCTTTAGAAATAAGCTGTGTTTATGTGCTGAGGAATAGCCTGTTGCACAAAAAAAAAAGTGTGTTTGTATGTGTATATATAGTGTTATTTATGTAACAGATCTGTCTTTCTATGTATATGTTACTTAGAGTACACATGCAAACATGCCTCCTGGCACCATGGATCTAATCAGAAGGAAAGTCAGTCAAAACAGAGGTGATTGAAAAAGATCCCTCTGCACAGATGTAATTCTTATGTATTGTTAGTGAACTATCAGTGGCTCTGATGAATTACAGGGAGCAATTCACGGTGGCTGGTTGATGTAATCAGCTGTCCCCTTCATTTGCTTGGTGGCAGTGTTTTTTTCCCATTGACTGTTGATGCACGTAGATGGCTGGAGAGGTATGTAAGCATGTACAGAATTAGTTAGGAGGGCAGAAACCCTTGTGGGTTCACCCCCAAGGCAAACTGCATGATAGTAATACAGAAAAAAGAGTTACCCCACAAAGGTGAGCTGCTGTGGGGTCCCAGCTGCTATCTTAAGAAAACCCAGGGGCTGTGTGAGTGCTGTAACATGAGTTTCATCCTCTGTGTGCTTCTGCTCATCTTCAGTGGCAGGCGTTAGGGTTGTCAATGAGTTTCAGCAGTAGTTTTCCTCCCAAAATCAAAGCATCTGTGTGTAAAAGTTATTGATAGAAGCTGTTTGTGACATCCTTTCATCAATGTAGAGGTTGATGACTGCAGGGAAGGCAAGAGGAATGAACCGTTTGGCAGGGTTGTCTTGTCACAGTGTATTCCTCTTCCTGATCAGCTGAAATGTTACAAATCATTATTTTCTTACGTCTTAGAGTGAATACCAACCTATATAATAATGAGGACAAAGTAGCAGACTGGAAGGTTTACAGCAGACTGCTGTATCCTCTCCAAATAGAAATGTAATTACTCAAAACGGGGAAGTGTGTGTACATCCATCTCGGATTCCACTTAAATATGTTTTTTCCAGCATTGTGTGAGATGAAGTGTAAGATTTCTTTTTAATGGCTGCATTTACTGCTTTTCAAAGTCTTGGAACCTCTGAATTTGTCAGAAGAAGAATGACCTACTTTATCTCCCTTTGGAAAGGCTCGAGTCATAAATATTGTGGGATTTATGTTTTTGTATGCTACCATAGTGATTAAATTTTAGCTTTTACTTTGCACCTGTTGCCAGCGTGCACATGTGGCGCTACAAAAGTGTCGAGCGGTGTTTGCAGCCACTACCTGACATAAATAAATGACTGACTCCACTTCTCCAGAAGCCTCAGCACCTATTCTCAACTCCTTCCCCACCTGTGCTAATAATTACATCACCTAAGGAGCTGCCAATGTTTGAGTGTGCCAGATGTGGCCTGCAGGCCTGTAGAGCCCGGCTCTGATGGTACGGGAGCTTTGCTTTCCTCCTCGTGTAGGGCTGTGATTGCCGAAGGTGGTAGGAATTACAATGAACCACTTCAGTATTAGCTGCGCGTTTTGGCCTTCTATCTGATTTCTGTAAAATGTGGCAGTGCTTCCCAAGGAGCAAAACAAAAATATTGGTAGCTTTGGTTGTGGGTCAAACAACGATTGTAACAATCCAGTGGAGATATTTTACGTCAAGATTAATTTACGTCAAAGCAGGACTCCATACCAAGCTCTTGGCTAGACTTTTGCCAAGTGTAGGGTGTAGGGCTCTGCTCTGGCTGATTCAATGCCGGATTCCTGAAATTCTCAACATGCAAATTCTATTACATTGCCAAGGTGAAGGAAATGTAGTTTCTGAATTACCCAAACTAATTGCTGGAGCTGACTATGGCTTAGCTGCTGGCTTCCCTATCATGGTTTGCGTACCATCATTTTGTGGTGTCACTTCCCCTTTGTTTGCTGAGAGCTTCTGTTGAGCTGGTAGTTTGTTGTAGTGTATAAAGAAGCAACATTTGCCTTCGGATCAAACTTAGAACCATGTTCCTGGTGTGTAATCTTCACTCTCCTTCATGTACTGTGCCTGTGGGGCCAGAGGGTACATTGTTGTAGGCATGTAGGGGTGGGCTTCTCTCTTGTATAGTCACCTAAATTAGTCTGAGTAAATTTCCTTACTGGTATCCTGTATTTTGAAACATTTTGTAGTATTATTTTCCCTTACAGTGTATATATTACATTGTCATATATATAAGATATTATGGCAAATGAACATTACATTTACATCGTGTAATTTGGCAGTTTTCTATTACCTGTGTTATTGGAACATAATGTTAACATTTGCATAGAAATGGAAGAATATGTAATTCTTGTTCATGTTATGAATGTGAACATTATCAGCAGAGTTGGCAGCTGTTCTTGAATGCAAACTGCATGAATTATTAGTTCACACAGATTACAAAAAAAGCAGATAAGGAGCGAGGTGCTAAACGTATTTCAGGATTTTGAGTGTGATGTGGGGATGTATTACAAGGAATAGAGAGCATAGAAATGCAAATCCATAGAAATTCTATAAATCAGCTGTATTTCTGTTGTTTTCAGAGGTGTTTGCGTCCTTTTTAGCAACAAATGTTGAGTGTAGGCTCAGTTATCCATTCATGCATCGGGCCTCCGAGGACCCCTGTGGCTTTGTCCCCTAGAACCAGTGCTGCCCTCATCACTCAAGAGGCTGCAGCTCGTGCACATCGGCTTCCCAGCTTCCAGCCAAATACACCTGCTGATTTAACTTGCTCCTTTCCAAGGACCTATGGCCACTGAAGCACGTAACATGGTGCCTTTGCAAAAAGTGTTGTCAGTCAGCTGTTCTTAACTTCAGGCAGTGAAAGCTATATCCAGAGAAAACAAAATAATAAAAACTTGAGTGTGCTTGCCTGCCTTCATTTCCTGGCCTCTCTGAATCACTTGGGACTTAGGACAGCGTCTTCATGAATGTCCTGATTTTTCCTTCAGTTTCACATTTCCACTTTTGAATCGTTATCATCCTCTTTGTACTGCTTGTTCCTTCAGGTCATCCATTGCTTGTTTGCTGGTCCTTCTGACAGGTCCCATTTCTTAGCTTGTCCCGGGAAGTTGCCATTGAGTAAAAGTCTATGTGAGTCTAGTGTCACGATTTTGTTCGTGTCTGCTTCTATTCTGGAAATAAATTCAAAATATTTCCCAGAAGATTAAAGAAGAACTCTGAGTCTGATACAACTGAAACACGCAGGTGATGCTAAGCATCTTATCCCTTTTGGTAGCTCACGGATAGCAAAGCACTCTAAGACCAGTGGTGGCATCACACGTGTGCTTCAGGTTTTGCAAAATCTCTCTGCCTTGAAGATGCTTAGTTCTCTTTTGGAAGTTGTCTTTACAATAGTGAAATCTAATCGTATAAATTCATTACAAATATGTGTATGACTAGCATGTATCCAGCAAAAACGTCTGCACTTTTGTGAGGAAAAAGGACTTCAGATATTAAATGTGTGCATCATTTTTATGTATATTTGATGTATAATAAATGTAGACAGAAAAGCAACACGTAATTAAATTTTATATCTAAATATATACATTTCTATATTAAAAATATATATATTTTTTGTGCTTTTTTTTTTTTTTAAGAGTGAAAGTCCTGCAGCAATATCAAGGCAGCCTTCAACAAAAGGATCAAGGCAACGCGCCAAACCCGGAGGAGAAGGTAACTAGGAGAAGGATATTCTTTCTATTAAATACGCTGGAGGGTTATTGTTACCCTGGAACAGGATAAATACTTAAATATCCTTGTTTATTATTTTCAGTGCTTGTTTTTACTCAGTCTGCATTTATGAACCCAATAGGCAATTTTTCTGCATATATTTGGGATGTGGAGAGTGGTACTTTGTTCAGTTTGGTCGTTTTCTGCGAGCAAAATTACAGATATAAATTCAGCCTCGTCTTGATTTTTATAGTTTTCTCTCTGAAAGTGCTTTTAATTGCTCTGCAGCTATTACTTTTTCCATTAGTTTCACAAAAAAATGTTTCTTTGCTCCATAATCTAGCAAGGTTAGACAAACGTGCCTTGCACAACTTTAGGAGGCTTAATTTTTGTTTCTCTTCTGTTATTGAGGGTATGTGGACAGTATTGTCTCAGGTACTAAAATATTGCATGTTACTTTTACATAAAGGAACATGTAAAGGTTCCTTAAATACTCAGAATAAAGCAATATCCAGCACAATATTTTTATTTAAGACTTATGATACGTTGTTTAAGATAGTTTTAGTAAGATTAAAGAAATTTGTGAGGCTAGATATGCTTTTCTGTAGGTTCTAATAATATAATTAAGAACCCTGAAATATTTAACTTCACCACTTTCTAATATTTGGGAAGAGTGCGCTTCCTAAATTTGGCTAGGGAGTTCAGACTTAATTAATATTCTCAATTTCTTAATCCTTTCTCAAGTATCTGAAGTCCTTGTGCGTTTGGTTTTCAGAAATCTTGGCTTTATAAGATTAAAACATCGTATTTGTCAAAAAAAAAAAAAAAAAGGCACGTTCTCTGAATTAACTCTTTACTGTTCATTGCAGAAAGGAATTACCCAATTTATTTGTTTGATAAGCTGTACATTAAACCATACAATTTTGTGTTCAACTTTCTGGGCTTTTTTCAGTGAAAAAATGGTTGGGTAAATTCAAGACTAGCCAAATCTTTTTTTGAGTAATTTCCATAACTTGAGATACTTGCAGTAATCCAGGTGTAAACTGGAAAGCAGATGAAGATAAGCTGTTAATTAAAACCCCTGGATTGTCACCCATTTGATTAGAGAAGATTCCTCTGAGTTTTGGAGCATGGCATCTGTTGTCTTTGACTTTGGCCAGTGTGGTCAACTGTATTGCACCAGGACTGGTGTCAGACTGGGACCTTGTGCTTTGGGCTGGAGCAGGGAAGGTGGTCTGGGTGTCATCAGTGCTGAATCCTTGTCTCGTATCATCTTCCTCAGTATCTTAGCCACATGTAAGAAGGGAACCAAACCCTGTGGCATTCCTGCTTGGAGTGCAGGGGAAGGAATGCAAGACGTTTATTTAGTACCTGGGGATTATCAGCAGGACATGAGAAGCAGTAAAAGGCTACCTCGTGCCAGCCATGAGTTGTCCCTGGTGGTGGTGTCCTTGCTTTGGTGCCAAGTCTGTCATGGCTGTCACACATGCTAACAGTGCTGTGGGATTGTTAGGAAGTTTTGTTTGTTAGGAAGTACATGGATACAGGCTGTAAAGGTGTGGAGTACAGGCCTTTGTACTGGCCTTTGGATGATAACCTCTTCCAAATCTTTGTTCGCTGGAGCTCCATGCAAATGGTACAATCATCAAGAAACATCGCTGCTCATCTGCGACTCATTGGTCACTTGTTGTCTCTGGACAAGATTTAAGTGAAGATTTTAGTCTTGAGGTGGTTTTTAACTAAATCTAATAGACAGTCATGCAAGACTTGCAAATAAGGAAATAATCTCTTACAGTGGTTCATTGATTGTAATTGATTACATCACCAGCTGTTGTTAGTAAGTGTATTTGATACTGTATTTGCATCCTAATTTGAAACTAGATACTCTTCAGAGTATCCCAAGTGCTTAAACTTTTTCATCAGGAATAAAAGGATCTAAACGTAGTAAAGCTAGCCTGTTGTTTAAATAAGCCAATAGGAAGAGCCCAGAGAAGCACACAGGTAAGGAACAAAAGTGGCTAATAACCAGAGCTCATACAATGACAGCATAACTGCAATTTCCATACGTATCTAAGTGTCTTTTTCCTTTTACTTGTATGTCAGTGACCTGGTTATTTACTATGGTTCAAGTTTTCTTTCAGTGGTCTTGCGCCTTGACAGCTGAAGTTTTATTCCTAATGAAGGATCAGTGTACATAAATCAGTTTAACATCTCATTTCAGAAGATACAATAACACCTGTGAACTGATACCTGTTACAAGAGCTAATTTTGGCTAAAGTCTCATTCTGTTTAGACTAATGAAACATCTTCACGCCCTTTCCCAATGTCACTATTTTTACCTTATGTAAAGAGGCTGTGTTGCTGTGTATCTTCCCAAGAATCCCTGTTTTCTTTAGGCTTGCATTTCAGTGGGTTTGAAAATGTCCGTGTTGAAATAGGGAAGCTGTATTAGAGCTCAGATACCGTATTCATAACAATCAATAGTCATGTCTTCAAAAGAATTTGGAAAAAATAAAAAGATGTTTAGGCACCTTAAGTACCTTAAAATGTTCTGGCACTTTGGCGTGCTCCGAAATAAACAAGTGTTTATTTAGGAGCTTAGGTCAACTTAGTGCTTATTGAAAATTGTATATCACATCTCATGTACTTACATGCTGTGAGGTTTTAATAATTTTGTTGCTGAAAAATACCATCTGGATTCCATTAAATGTAGTCTTATTTTACTACTTAGTGATCCTTAGCTGATCCTACAACTTTATTTATTTATTTTCAAAATGGAATATTTTCTTTATAGCCTAGACAGGCCCTAAACTACAGTGACCAGACATGGCATGTTTTATGGGACCATTTCTTCTTTTTCTTCTTTAAAATCGTTATACAGTTATTCTAATAAATGAAATGTGATTTACCTTTTATCCCATGTTTTGTCTTTAAGGTAAATATTTTAAAATACTCCTTTTTTCATGATGCAGCAGGCCGGTGCACTCAAATGTCAGTTTACCTATATGATAAGCACTTGGGGGCATTAACCCCCTTTGTTCTAGCACGGCAGAGTTGCAATAGGTGAGTAATGCTCTTAGATGCTCCAACAAGTAATCCAGAGGGTAGCAAAAACCCTCTGGAGCTGTGCTGATGCCTTTTGCTCACTGTTCTCTGTAGTGGTGGATGATGACAATCAGAGCTTTCTGTATTTTCTAATGCTAACTGGAGATAATTACATGCATACAAGTCGAGCAGAAAGGGGCTAGTGAATGCCAATTCATCCTATTAGATAAACAGAACTGAAGTGGAAAATGGAGGACAGTTAAGCAATTACAAGCATGTTTGCTGTCCTGGTAATGAAAACAAGTTGTAACATCATTGCTCACATCTATATATTAAGAACAAATTTCTGGTGGCATTAGAACAATTTTTTTTTATAGTCAATGTTATTACTAAGGCCATAATTATTTCATAATTGCAACATGCCTTGCAGCAAAGCTGTTTTCATGTTGTAGAGATCTTTTTTGCTAATTTAAAAGTTGATTTATAAATTAAACACGTATATTTTTTTAAACTTACAATAGCTCTTAATTGAGATCTGAACAACTTTGCTTTAAGACACTGAATATTGTGCATATGAAAATAGTTGGCTTATTTCTGGAGCTAATGCTCGTGGTGTGCGTGTGTGCACACCACGTGTGTGGACTGGAAGAAATTTGCCCACAGACTTGCATGTCTACCTATGAATATTAAAAGCTGGTTCTGTAGTAAGGATTGATGCCACAGAAGAGGGTGAGATGAAAACCAGGAGAATTTATTTGTGGTGGTTTTACCAGACCCAGTACATTATTGTAAACCCAGCTTTTGAATGCAAAGAGCTCTTGGTTTGCAGTCTGTGACCTATGCAGTGGTTTCTCAGGGATGTTATATTGTATGTTCAGGAGGAAACCAAACAGAGTCTTCTTGCTGAGAAATTAAAACAACTAATTTGGGGAATAACCCAAAGGCAACCTGCCAGCCTGCTGGACCGCAGTGGCTAATTTTGAGATGTCACCACACGTGCCTGCTGTCTGTTGTGCATACCTCGCTGTATATTGGTTTATTAGGCAGAAAGGAAGCAAACAACAATTCATGACGTGCTCAAACAGCCTCCAGAGAGAGAGCTGAGCCAGCTCTACAAGTAAGGGAAAGCAGTGCTTGTCATGTCAGGTCTAGTTGTCTGGATAATTGGAGACTGTCAGAAGGAAACGTGTGAACTGCCCTGGGAAATCACATTAGTCATCTGTCTAGCCCACAACATCTCTCTGACAGTCTGTACCCGTTCTGCCAGTAGCTGTTTATCAGTGGCAGGTTAGTATCTTCAACAACAGATGCCTTGGGAATTGTTTTAATGTATGGCATGACGTAATAAGTTTCTGAATTAAACCCTGCCTTTCTGATGGAGTGGAGGACTTCACTTTCCACTGTTGGGATGGCTTTTCTGCAAAGCTCCAGACCTCATGGGTGCCTTGTGGCACAGCTCTATAGGCTGGAGAGGATTTTTTTTTTTTTTAAATGCTTGTTTCAGATTTATTAAGTGGTGCCTCACCCTGGCCTTTGTCAGCACAGGTAAACGAAAGGGCTGTTGGCCATTTGCTGCTGTGTATTACTTCTATCATAAGCAAGCAGAACTCAACATTGCTGCTGCAACAGGCTATGTAGCGTTATGGATGCATGGGTAGATCCTCTGCTATCGATCTGTATGTCCTGAAAGCGTCAGCTTTATGCTGCTTGTGGTACTTGCATCACTGTTTTGGAAGCGTTGGAGACTTCGACCTTAAGTGTTAGGCAGGCCTCTGTCCGGCAAATCTTTTCCTGAGCACTCAGCACTGTTTGCTGATTTGTTCTGGTGGTGGAAATGTGGCCTGAGGATAAGGGCACAGTGAGTCTGTCCTTTACCCTTGTGTTACAGTTACTTGTTTGCAGACAAGGTGACTTAGAAATGCTCAGTTCAACTCTTGGGCAGCACTTTGGGTACCCCTCTCTCTGTATCTGCAGATATATTCCTCTATCTTCCTCTTTCTGAATTTATTCTGATTCGACCAAAGCTAAATATTCTACCCATTCAGTAGGTATTGTGACCAACTATATGGTGTTCTTTTTTTTTTTTTTTTTCCACATTAAACACTCAGCTGTGTTTTCAGGAATCACGTACAAATGGTGCTGAATCATTCCTCCTTTGTCTTCCTCTGCCCCAAATCTTTCTTTTTCCTTTGTCACATAACTTAGAAATCACCAGTATACCTGCACTTCAGCTTTCTTCTTCCAGTTCCTGTTACCTTGCTTTTGTCAACATTATTCTGTTGCAACTGGGAGAATTAACTTAAGAGAATTGGTAAATAAGAGTCTTACATATTTTTAGTGAAAATAACCACTTTAGGTAGCATCAAAAGTGATGAATTAGATTCTTCTATAGCATTACCAGCAAGTTGTGGAATTAATATACTGGAAATAAGCTTTTCTTGCTTGAAATTTCTTAATGGCTTTAGTATGAAATGCATTTAAAGCAAAACCCTTTGAAACAAACAGAAGTGCGTTGTGCATTGCACGTAGTGCACAAACAACATTGCATATTGTAGTAATTACTTAGTCTTTGTTAGGTGAATGCAGTATTGTGTGACTGGCTATTTGGCTAATAAATACCTCTAAATCAGTTCTCAGTTGAAGAAATTGCCTTTAATTTGCAGTAACATAAGGAGTTTAATCAGTGGTCATGTAAAAAGCCTTTGTGAACTTTAGATATTATTTATTTGCATTCAAGATGTTTTATTAAAGTGGGGTAGCTCTTAAATACCTGTTAGACTTACTAGTTCTTTAGCAGGGCTTTTTATTTAAAATTGTTGTTGTATCTGTGGTTTCATTTAACTGTAAACTGTTTTCTTTTAGGAACTATAGAGATGAAGAGTGTGGCAGATGGGATTTCAGAGGACAATGTTGCTAAACTGCAAGAGAAAGCTGAACCAGGACTTGCAGTCAAACAGAATGGTAGGAAGAATAAAAGCTTGCCTGCCTTTGAAAGTCTAACTACAGTGCTTTGGGGTCAAGCTTGAATCCATGCAGTTAAAATGATTTAAGTTAAATGACTCAATCCAACTGCTCCCTTGTATTTTAATCAACTGTTGTGATTAATGTCCTGGCTGGATAAACATGTGTTCCCTGATAAACAAGCTAGTCTAGTATCCTTCTATCCTTTCTTACCCTTATGCAAGTTCTCAGAGTTTACACCGTCCCAAGGAAGAATGCACCTGAATCCCTTGGGGACTTGTTCTTTGTAAGAAGTGAATCACTGCATGTTGCCTTTTTGTGCAAATGTTTGGGAGTCTTGCTCAGTGTTTGCATTTTACAGGATTTTAGAGGCAAATTCCATCTCTGCATTCCTACTTCTCCATTTTTTTTTAAAGTTGTGTATGGCTCCCAAGGCATCCATTGTTAATGAGTTATTTGTATCCAGATACAGTACACACGGAGTAATAGAACCAAAATGTAGGAGAAAGAACTGACATTTAAGCAAAAAGCTGTGTTTTTATTTTCTCCAGATCCAGATGCTTGACCTAGTTAGGAGAGTTGATGCCATGTATGTGGGAGGTCAAAGGCTGTTTCCCAGTCCACCTGTGGCCTTTAGGGCCTCATAGCTGGGTCAGTCCAATGAAATGTAGACAGTTGGCCAAGACACTTGCGTGACTTTACACAACTGGGAGAACTTCTATGCTAATTCCTTTTATCTTTTGGAGCTGTCTTGTCCATTGGAATGCATCTGCTATGGAATACAATTTTATATTTCTGTATTTCCAATTTGAATGTGTGTGAGAGAAATACCCCCAGGTTCATTATTGATTTGGATCAGATTTTCAGGTGGTATAAAATACAAGTTGTATTTTCAGCTGTGTTCAGTAAGAGTGTAAAGTACTGGTACATTAGTGAACCTTAATTTTCTGTAAGTTCTTACAGGAATGAATATTTCTTTCACACATTAAATTGCTTTCACAATTGGAATGCAAAATCACTTACAACAATTTATAACAGCAGTCATTGCAGATAGCTAAGTTGAACGCATATTTTTTCAGCAATCAGCATACGTCAGAAGTGACCTGTTCCTTCTTTCTGTGTTATTCTTGTAACTGCAAATGAAAGTTTCCAAAGGATGCAATGAAGGAGGAGCCAGGCTCCATCCAGTAGTGCCCAGCACCAGGCTGAGAGGCCCTGGGCACAGCCTGGAGCCCAGGAGGCTCCCTCTGAGCACCAGGCAGCACTGCTGGGCTGGGCGGGTGCCGCAGCCCTGGCACAGGCTGCCCAGAGCCTGGGGGGGCTCCTCCTTGGGGAGCTTCAGGAGGCGCCGGGACCTTCAGCTGAGCCACCACAGCTCCTGCCACTCACCTGACCCATACAAAATGTGAACCTCCTTTCCACAGACGCTGGGAGGGCAGCGCCTTACACCAAGTCATGTCGAGGCCATTCTTTAAGCAGTGTGTGAACGTGTGTGTTAACAGGAAGGAGTGGGAAGCATGGAAGCAGGATTTTTTTGGTGGCAGTGCCAGTTTACACTTGCAAAAGCATTTAGGAAGCTACTGAAACTTGGCTCTGTTTGTCAAAGCATGCCATCCATCAGTCCTTGCAAGATGTTTAAACACTGCATCTGTTGCTTGTGCAGCTGGGCCATGTTAGCATTTAGGTTGATTAACTATGCATTAGATTTATACTCCAGTGGAGTTAAATGGGAGCTGGGTGTTGAGACTGCTTGAAAACCACAGTTGGTGTCCTTCCCCAGCAGCTGTGCCTTTGGAGGTTAGTCAGGGAGGAGCTGAACTCCATTCTCCTACGGGGTTTTCAAGAGCGCGCACAGTGCTTGTGGCTACTAAATAAATAAATAAATTTGTGAGCTGTTTCTGAATTTCCTCTGGACCTTTAATTTATGTTTGGGGCTGTGTAAACTGCTCCTTGAAGGAAAGCAATCCCTGTGCTTGTAGCAGTGCAAGGTAGGTTGGCATGGCTTTGCCCCTTTAATCATCCGTTGTACCTTTTTGCACAGCTCCTTTAACTTTCAGGACTGTCTGCTCAGATATTCTATCCACGCAATTGTT
Organism: Aythya fuligula; assembly: GCF_009819795.1. Lineage (NCBI taxonomy): Eukaryota > Metazoa > Chordata > Aves > Anseriformes > Anatidae > Aythya > Aythya fuligula. Next base: position 10,345,082 of record NC_045564.1, read on the forward strand.
TTGATCCTCCACTGTCTTTTGGCTTCTTAAAAACGTTTTGTTTCTGATGTTTGATCTGCTTAATGACCAGAAGAACACTGATGTCTGTAGCACTGCGGTGCAAGTTGCTGGAAACAATCCCTTGTGTTTGTCCCCGTTCTCCTGGCTCTGGCAGTAGATCTCGAGTCCGAAGCTGGTTGTAGTTGAGTGTGTATTTTTCGTGTCTCGTTTGGTCAGATTATTTTTAAGGATTACATATAGCTTCTCTGAAAAATCGGCATGTTTGGTATTTCCAGGTGGATTTGCCAGTGACTCAGGATCAGTTGAGCTTATAGTGAGTGACAAAAGACCAGCAGTGAGCATACCAACGATAGCTAAAAACTTCTGGTAGAAATAAAGCGGTGCTTTTTGATAAATAAAGCACTTCTGTGGGACTCTTAACCTCTAATGGTATACATTAAAGATTTTTTTAAAAACTGAATAAAAATACAATTTGTGTTTGCATACTTTGAGTAGACTTTATTCAAGTAGTTTTTAGTTAAAAGAATACCAAAAAGCCATCTATGAAAGTGCTTTTGTGCTTCAGTTAAGTGCTTTGCTAAGGAAAAAAAAAAAGTAATGGTTTATGAGCACTTTATGGTTTTTAGCTTGACAATAAGCAGGTATGGTGAGGAGCTTCTTGCAATGTGTTACAGGTCATTATTATTAATAACCAGTTCAATAAAATGTGCACTTTCCATTTTCTTAATGTCAGTGCGGGACATTGCTGTGCTCTGTTACTTGTGTTTGTGGCTTCTGTTTGGATTAGAGCTGAAAGTTTTATTCCAACAAAACTCCCCTACAACTGCTGGAGAATTGGGCCAGTAACAAAGGGTGAGTGTAGAAATCCCCTGGCAGCCCCAGGGCCTCCCTGGCTCGGCTCTGTGCACGTCGCAGCATCGTGCTGAGGCATCGTCGGAGCTGGGATGAACCAGGGGAGTGAGGTTTTTAACACAGAGTAGCTGATTTCTTGAAGGATTCTTGTCAGCCATCGGCTTTCTGTCTGTGTGAAGCCAGCGTGATACGTGTCAAGGTGCAGCGAGAGCAAGAAATCAGCAGAAGCCCTGGGTACAGCTGCTGCTGTTCCAAAAGCTAAATTATTTAGCAGTGTGCACTCCTTGCTTGATGGTAGCTGTTGACTTGAAAACAGAAATAGGGATCCTTGTAGGCATTTTTTCTTGGGGTCAGGTGTGTATAGAGGCACGAGGGGACTGCAGGAGCTTCCCACAGAGCGGCAGGAACCAGCTGTGTCTAGGATGCGTGGTGGTGTTTCAGAACGAGAAGTAAAGCTGTGCCATTCGTAGTTGTTTCGTGATCTCCATCGTGTGCTAAAATGCCTTTTGCCGTGCAGAAGGAGGATTTGGAAACCCCTATCACACCCATTAGGCAGCTGTGCTAATTGAGCCACCCTGGGAAGTATAGGAAGTTTATGATACAGCCAGCAACTGGGCAAACCCTTTTGATTCAGGCCTGGTGTCTTACTGCAGGGAGCACTTGTGTGAGGCACAGTTGTCTTTCCCCATACCAGTAAGAGTGAGGGAAAACTAACCATAGTGCTTACTAGTTAAGTGCATCTAGTGCTTTCTAAGGTAAGGGTATTTATGTATCTTCCATATGTTCTCCAGTAGACTGTGTGTAGGGTTAATACACTGTTTAAAGATAAAGTTTCTTCAAAATACTGTATAAAACTACTTAGTAGTTTTAAATGTGAAGGTCCTACAAGTGAAATGGCTGTTCAGAGAATACACAAACACATTAGGGAGGTGGAATACAAGACTCTGAGAAAGGAAACTGTTTCTTTACCTAGATTTGGGTCTGTAAAAGTCAGTGTGGCTTGGCCTTTGGTGCCATTCATTGGTGATTTCAGAGCTGAGAGATGCTAGGATGGAAGAAACAGTGTTAGAGATGTCTTTTGTGTGTGTGGCATTACACAGGAGCAATGCTTACTGACAGGGAGTTCATCTGAGCAAGTTTTCTAGATGGAATTGAAGGACATCAAATGCTTTTTCCCTACCAAAATTATTTTGTAGCAACATTAAGGCAGAAAGTGGTGAACGATGCCTGCTCAGTTAGATTGTCAGGACAAAGAGGCCATTTATCTTCTCTGTGTTGTGGAGGGTGGTCCAACCTGAGCTTGGAAGGTGCGGGGTCACGTTGTCAGCTGCATCGTCTGTCCGGTTTCAACAGCAAATGGGTCAGCCCTACAGAGAGCATCAGAGTGGAGGAATGATAGAATACACACTCATCCTCCAGCCATAGGATCCTTCAGGTTGGAAGGGGTTTTTGGAGGTCAGCTGCTCCATTTCAGCCCTGTTCAGGTCAGGGTCAACTAAGACCAACAGTAACGGAAAATAAGGAGTTAAATTAATGTAAATAAAATCAAGGTTTTAAAAAATCAATGTAGAGATACAGTTTTAAAACCTTTTTTTTTTTTTTTCTCTTGTGACTTTGTAGAATGAGCAGCTTGAAATACTGCAGACATTGCCGTGAAATTATGAAAGAACCAAGTGAGATGATGTCATTTAAACATATGAGGGAATTTCACGATATTAAGAAACAAATAAAAAATGAAAGTTTAAACGTTTTTGCTGTGTCTCTTTTGAATTGTGAATACTCTGAGGTGTCTAAGAACTAGAAATTCGTAAGATATTTAACTTTTATATAAGCGAATAGAGTTTTATTTATAAAGTTTGTCATATGATGTATTTCATTAGCATAAATTATAGTGCTGATGAGATTTGAAGTACTGTTGTAAAGAAAAGTTAGATTTTTCTTTGCAACTTTGACAACTAAGCCAAAATTACGCTTTTTTTTTTTTTTTTTTTTTCATTTAATAGAAGAAGAAGCAGAGAACATTGCTCCTGAAAAGCCTGCAGTGTCTGAAAATGGTGAAGTACCCGATGATCTTCCTCCTCAGGCTATCCAAAGGTTTGTTTCTTTTCTTTATTCTGTCTGAATGAAGCTGTGATGGTGTCAGGAGGTAATTCAGTCAATTTGAAATTTTGTTCATTTTCCTTTCCTTCTACAAACAAAACTAGCATTTTGAAGTGTTTTGGACTTATTTTCATAATCCATGAAGTGCTTTGATGCAATCTTATTAAAGTAAGAGGGATGTGTGGAGTGTCTATTGAGAAGAACATTGCATTATGCAGATGCATTTCCAAAGTATTGTGTTAAGGGTAAGATGAACTTGACTTTCAAATGCCAATTTACTTCTTCTTTGCCCAAAGAAAGGCTATTGCAATTGTATTGCTTTTTTCCTTTTGCAACGCAGCATGTATTTCTAATGCTAAATTTGTTGTTAATTCTAAATTACTGTTGTCTCACTAAAAAAAATAACCTGGATACAAATCAAGAGGTGGTTCTACGCAAAATCGTAATCTTTTTCTTTAAGGTCACACTTCCTAGATTTTGATTTTTCCTAGACTCCCACTAGGATAGAAGGTATTACTATATTGGATTATATGCTGTGAATGTTTTGAGTGTTTTTATGCATCAACTAAATTACTGAGTTCATCTGTATATGCATGTCTGTCTCTCTGGGGGACATATGAGGCTTCCTTTTAAAATATAAATGGAAAGATCTCTGTTCTTGCAGACGTATTCCCCGTCCCAGCAGTGCGAGACCAGCACCGCCTCGAATAGTAAAACGTCAAGAAAGCACAGAGGCCTTACTTCCAGAAAGGTAAGGAACGTGAGAGGTGGCAGAGCAGACTTTGCCAGCTCTCATGCCACAGCATTATATTTTCTGTCCATCCCCTGCCCCTGTATAGCATTAGCGGGGAATCACCTTACTGCTCATTGATTCAGATTAGAAAATTCAGATTTCTGCAAATCCAGTGCATTATCTAAAAGTTACATTTAGTAGCTGCATCTGCAAGTTCAAAGATAAATTTTATTATTTTTTTGCCTTTGGGAACTCTGAAACAGGTAAGGCTAGAACATTAAGCTACTACTAGAAGAGTTCTGTAAAACATACAGTGAATATTGCATGCTCCAGAAGGCTGAAACAGCCACTTGAAATGATGGCCCAAATGGCTTATGGGTGACCTCTATTAAATGCTGAGCACTAAAGCAGTGTGTCCAGAAGGAGAGTAGTGTCCTGTTGTGAGAGGAGGATGACTGACTGTTTTCAGAATTGGATTGTGACTGGAAATGACAGAACTTTACGTGCTGCTTTATGTTATGGGAGGAAGGGAGAGAGCTGCTGTCTCCTTTATTCTGAATAGATCTTAATGGGATTGGACAGATCTTAATAGATTTTCATTTTTGTTTTGTCTCTTTCAGGAGTGGTAGTGGTAAAACAATCCCAAATGTGATCACAGACCAGCAGATTTCTAATGATGATGATGACCAGTTTGTGGTGGAGGCAGCCCCACCAGTGCCTGAAATGCCAGAGATGGAAACGGTCTGTTAATGTTGCAATTATAGCACCTTTTTCCACGCTTTGTAGCTTTCTTTTTTAAAGTAGCTTCTAGCTAAATGTTTCTTTGACTAGTTGTATGTTACAGCAATGTTAACTTTTTGCAACTAAAGCTTTCTTTCCTGCATGTGTAGGAGCCAGAAGTGGAACTGGTCGAGGATGAAAAGCACGGTATGTTTGTTTGCTTTTATATATATTTGTATACATAAATGTATAGAATAAACTTCACGAAGGGACAGGAGCTTGCAACTTTTGCAAGACAACCAGGAAATATTTATCAAATACCACCGTGTTAGCTGAGCAGCAGGATTTACAGCTGATGTCAAATGCAGTGTCACTGTTTACATCTCTCAGAGAGACAAGATGGGATTGGTTGTTGAATGCAGGTTATGGAAAAGCTTCTAGAAAAATTCATATGCTGGTTCTTTAAAATAGTTATGCTTTCTTGTGATCTCTGATTCAGAGGCTTTGATTCATTATGGTTAAATCAGATGTAACTTAGGCAGGTGTATTTATCTGTATCAAAAAAATCCTATCAAAGGAATATGTATATGTATGTGTATATAAAAAGATACTGGAGAAAATAGATCAAAAAATACCTTGTATCTGAGTAATTAAAATACATAACAGAATGCTGTTCTTGTTGGTTTTAATGTTGTTGTCTGAATATTCTGGATAATATTATAGTGTCAACCAATGCTGAGAAATGTACTGATTTTCACCAGGTGGGCTTGTAAAAAAGATCTTAGAAACAAAGAAAGATTATGAATCATCACCAAAATCATCGAAGACAACAGAGAGGGTAAGATGGTAACGGCCTTTAAAGAATCATGAATATTAAATATTGTAATAGTGACCTTTTCTCTCCCTTACTGATTTTTTTTTCCATTTTTGACCAAACTTACCTCCCTCACTTGTTACCACTGTTTTCCTCCTTCAGTCCTTTACATTCTCTGCATTGTGCTCTTTCTCAACTTGACTTCTTGTGTTTACTGAAACGCTGAATAAAATCCAGAACTTTTTCAGGTAGTCTTTAGCCTGTTCTTTTTCCGGAACAAAGTCTGCTGATTTCAGCCTTGCCCTAGATGTAGTAGGACATACTTTACATTTGCACAGCTGCAGCATTATTATTTCAATCTTAATTGTCCTCTAGGCATATGAAGAGCAGTGTCCTGTTGCCCGACAACTGTTATCATTGCCTAAAAAAATAAGACCTCTGGTGCAGTTAACCATATAGAGTGTTTTCATATCGCTGGATGTTACCCTAGTAACATCTAGCACACCCCAATGTTACACTCTGAATCTATGAAGTGATTTTATTTTATTTCCCCAGCCAGCAGTTGGGAAAGGGAAAGAACTAGGTGTGTATGGCTTTTATGATTTTTTGTTTTTCTTTTTGTTTTGTTTTTTCCTCCTTGGGGGGAGGGGATTGACAGCTTAAAAAGGATCTAGAAAAGGTCTAGCAGGGGTTTAAAAAAAAAAAAAAAAAAGCAAATGGTTGAAACACCAAGATTTTAATGTCTTCTTGTCACAACTGGAAAGCTTTTGCCCTTTTAGCTTTGTAAAGCTCATGTTGCAAGAAGCAGCAAAAGGTAGGGGGGCATTTTTAGATTGAGTTTTTTGGTCCATTGACCCTTTGGCAAGTTTTTAAATCAATGAGGTAGTTTGTTGTGCTGGTGAGGAGGTGCTGAGGAGTGCAGTTCAGAATACTGTTATAAAAATACAGACAGATACACCACATTTTGGAAAGGCAAATACTATTCAAGAACTCTTATATCTTCAGTTGCACGTCTCTTTTAATGTTAATTCAGTATTGTAGTTTTTTACCAACCATATTCTTTTTCTGGGGGGGAATGATCCATGATTTGGCATGCTGCAGTTTGATAAGGTGCCATGACTCAGACCTCAAGAGTTAAACTTCTCACAGTGCTGAGTATCAAGCTCTTTCAAATAGTTCTCTGAAATCAGTAGTGACTTTTTGAAGCCTTGACCATTTCACTGCCTCTTTTCATTTTATCAAATATAGTTATTTGGCAATGAGTAAAATGCACAGCTGGAAAAAAAAAAGTCCCTGAGGGACTGAAAGTGTGGTAGACAGTAGGCTGTTTAAAAAAATATTTTTATCTAGATCTTGTTCTTCATTCTTCAGAAGCAATTACTTCATAATTGCTTCTAGCAATCTGCAGCAGAAGGGACACAGCCATAACTTTTTAGGGTTGCAGTTTTGGGAGGGTAAAATCAACACTTCTCTTATATAGAGACACTCCTATATGCTTTCTTGTTTAGTAGTAGTAGGTTATGCTGTCCCACAAACCAGCCTTTTTCATGCCATCCCCAACACGCTGAGAAAAACAGAGAGGTAGATCAGAGCTGTGGGTTATCTTCCTATCTGAAGTTTGAGACTGTCTGAGATCCAGGCCTGCCTGGCTGACAAAAATCCCTTTCACGTATTGCAAGGGCTGAGATTAGGAAGAATTAATTTTCTTCTTTAATATAGGAAAACACCTTTGGTCATGTTACATTATAAATTGACACAGCTTAGCCTAAGTTGCTGAATTATGTACCATTTATTATAAACATGCAGCCTGTATTGCCTACGTACTGATCATTTAAGTGCTGTTGGCTATTTCTAATGAATGTCTGATGTGAAAATTTGCCTGCTGAGTAAGTTCTGTCTTTATATAGCTGTTTGGAGAAAAGAAGGGTTTAAAGGTGATATTGCTGTGTTTATGCAGTAGCTCTAAAGCTCATTACTGGAGTGTATGTTGAGCTGGCACTTGTGAGAACACGAGATGCAGCTGTTCCTGTTCCTGGTTTTATAACTAGGTGGTGCTGTTCCATCATCAATCTCCAGGCTAAGTTTTGGGACAGCAGTAGTAGTTGATTTCATGATTTTTCCTGCTACTACAGAACTGTACTGAAGGCTGTGTTGTTCTGTATTGTGTCCTGTCAGGTTGAGCACTGGACGTAGAAAGGGACAATGGGGAGGATTTACAAAACCTCATGGATTTCATGCTCGGGAAGCTTCCTCTGGTGATTGTACTGAACTTTTTTTCTCTTTTTTTTCCCCCCTATTTTTATTAACTAAAATGACTCACTGTTAACCCCTTAGATTTTTTTAAATGCACGTGGACAATTGCGTCCACGTACAATCATTGTTTAGTCCCATTGCCTAGTTTCAGTCTCTAAAACATTCATTCAGTCCTCGTTTGTCTTTTGTTGCATTTTTTGAAGCACTGATCTGCGTTAGCAGCATTGATAATGGACGACTAATTCTGGAAAAAAAAACCTGCTGACTTCCTGGTCTGTCACGTGCAACATACAGCAGTAAGCTCCTGGAATATCATCTGATCTCATATCCAAGCAGCTGGCTGCTGCTGCGTTAGGTTTCCTTGCTGCTACTGCTTTTCAAATTATGTTGAAGAAGTTGTCGTGATCGAGAGAGGAGAAGCATAGTTTTCCTGACAGCAGAGGGAAAATCAGTGCACAAGGTGATTAAAAATGCTCAGAGCTGGTGCCTGGGACTTGACAGATATAGCTCAGAAAACATGAGCTGGAGAGAATACTGAGTTCTGGGGATTTATTTTGGAGGATAGAGATGCTGTGATGCGGGATAAAGTAAATGTAAAAAAAAAAAAGCAACAACAAAAAAAAACATTTCCAATGTGATGTTGTCTCTAGGAGTCTTTCAGGGGCCGGACATGCAGCGTGTAGCAGGTATGGGTCTGGCATGCTTGTGCGTGACCTAGACGTTCCTGAGATCCCAAGAAGACAGCGACGGGAGTTATTCCTGTGAGAGAGCAGAGCAGCGGTTTTGGGAAGGATAGTTAGTGGTCTGTGGAATCTCTTTGGGGAGAGGCAGCAAAAGTAATTAAAAAGAAAGAAGAGTTTCAAGTGGTGTATTCCTGCCAAGTGCTCCAGGCAGGCAAGTGGAACCAAGTCCCGTTAAGTTGCTGGGACTGTGAGAATGGGTCAGCGAACTCTGGCCAGCGTGTTGTGTTAAATAGCCGTATGTTCTGTGCCAGGTCTAGCTCTGCAGTCTGCTGGGAACAGTATCAGTCTGAGATTTGACCATTTCTCCCCAGACTGTCAGCTCTTTTGTTTAATTTGTTTTCCATCAAACTCTCCAGAAGAAATATCTTCTACATCAGTATGCAACAGGATTCCAAAATGTATTATGCATGGAAGAGTAAAATGTGATTCTACTTCTGCATTTTGGAGTAAGGTAACTAAATTCCAGTGAAAACTAGAAAGAATACTTGCTTTGGGAAATTATAGCTGAAGGTTATCCTCGTGTCTGTCAGTAAGAATGTTTATCTTCCGTGGTTTTCTTAAACTATTCAATACGTATAAAAGAAATGAAATGTTTTCCCAGTTATATTCATTAGTCTTTAAAACCTTGTTTTTCTGCAAGTTGAGAAAATGAAGGGAGAAGAGGATATATCTGTATTCTGAGCACTGGATCCTTTGGCTGATGCTTTATAAAGTCCAATATTCAGTGTTCAACTGATCAGTGGATCTACCTGATTTATTGTGGATTAGTCAATTAGAAATTAGGTGAAGCTGCTGACTTGATACTTAATCAAAGTGTAGCACTCACGGGCATGTTTCACCCCTTTGCTTCTAACTGCTGATTGCAGAAGAGAACTTATTTGTGTTAAAAACATTCATCTCAAACCTTTGCTGTTCTGAGTTTCCCAAACATACGTTTGCTTTTTAAGAAACTTTAATAAAGAAAACGAAGAGGGAGGAAAAAAAAAAGAAAAAAAAAAAAAAAGAGTGGGACTTTCATCACATAGATTTTGCATGTGCAGAAACTTAAAATAATATACACGATTTTCAGGTCAAACAAAGAGGTCATTCTGGAAATACACAAGATTTTTGCTGCCTTGATTAGCTGTGTTCAGCTTAACAAATTCCTAAAAAGAATTCCTAAATGTATTTGTTTAGAATGTAATCCTCTTATGTTAAACAGAGAAAGAAACAGATGGTACCTTTTGTATTCCACTTCATTTATTTGATGTGTGGAAAATATAGGCAGGTTATTAAATAGTTTAAGCAAGTGGGATCACGGAATTCCCATCTTTACACTACCAAATGCAGTTCGTAGGCTTCAGAAAAGCAGCTTTGAGGTTTGTGCTAGGAACAAGTGATATTGAAATGGCTTAGCACCTGGACCATATTAACCCTAATTACAGATGTTGTAAATTAAGTAGGTACTTCTGAGCTTAGAACAAACAGAATCGTTGCTGATTCTGTTTGTTTAAAGTTCTTCAGGACATTGATTTTTACATTAATCCATCAGCTGGGCAGCGTTGTGCGTCCCCTCCAGTCAATGCAATTAGCAGTGTGACGTGTTAACCATATGTATTCGTGTGTCCCACCATTTAGGTGTCTTGAAGAGGCTCACGGTTGAAGACCACAGCTTCTTAGCTTCTTAGTAACAACTCTCAGAAAAGAAATGTGGCCCTCAAGTAAGTGTGTTACAAGCTGTGAACGCAGGAATGGGATTTTTGTCACTCTTGTGATATTCCTGGTGTCATGGCTCCTTTGCTGTGGCCTTTGCACACAAAAACACAAATGTTCTCTCCTGTGGATATAATATAAATACAACATGAGACAGCAGATGGATATGTTAAACAGAAAGCATGTACAAAAGTGCAGCGAGGCAGCTGTGGTTTCCATCCCCAGGAAAGGATGCAGCCTATCAGTGGTGTAGCAATTGTGTGGTGTAGGAGACAGTGCAGGTGATTTTCGTGTATTTCAAGAAGCTTATCAACTGATCCGGCTAGGATATTCTCCTGGGGCACAGACTGGTATGGAAGCAGTTGGTTTACACAAGGAGCATGATGATTGCAAATTTTGGACAGGAAACAGGCTGCTGTTTCAAGAGAAAAGGAGGTTGCGGACCCACAGTTTTGACAGTGTAGGAAGAAAAGGAAAGTGGGACAGGACTGGCACCCGTTATGCCCTTATAGCTGAGTTAAAGCTATCTGCTCTCATTAATTACTGCTAGAGTTGTCTCGTGGTGCGTGTGTGTGTGGTCAGGCTCACAGGATTCCGCTTAGCATGCTGAACATTGCTCCAAATACGTGAGGTTTTATTCTCCACAGTACAAAGTTACCGGGAAGGAAGGCAAGCTGGCTCAGGGGGCTGAGGTGGGATGTTTACCCACGTCTGAAAATTCCAGCTCTTTTTTAGAGGTGTCAAATGTGAACTGAAGGGTGTGTGTGTGTGGAATCTCCAGCTCCCTGCCCTAAAAAGAGCAACCTTTTTTTTTTTTTTTTTTTGGTCTTTTGGTGTCTTCCAAGTGTGAAAGAGGTCAGCCTAACTCTGGTGAGTCTAGCAGCAAAGAACATCATGTCTCTGCCTTGGCCTGCTACTGAACTCAGTACCTGGCATAAGCAGAAAAAGCATCCTGTTCATTTGAAGTGATTTAACATTTACCATTTTCCCCTCTGTTTCTGTGAAAGAGTTTCTTATGGTGATCCCTGGTGGATAGTTACAATCTGCTTAAAATGCAGACTCTGTAAAAACCAGGAAAAGAAAACACCCTTTATGATCAGAAAATATTTTGTACAATAAAAAAGCCCACGTTGTTGTTTTTGCATCGAATGTATCAAAATTACTTGTCCAAAATGAAGTTTCTGTCCTGTCCTAGCCATAGAAAGAGCTGGGAGGGAAATGGTACTGCTCAATAAAACTGTGATTACTTGGGTCTGTTTCCATAATGGGACATAACACAATTGTTAAAAGGGGCTGTAGAAACTATTAGCTGCTTGATGGATGCTTGCTCTAATTTGTTTCATATTTAAAAACTGTTAATTTTAAACGTGGAAACAAAGGAGAAGCTATATAAAAGCAATCAAATCCTGTTTCTAGAAATGAACTTTTCAAACACTGGGGGGAAAAAAAATCATGCCACCTCTTTAACGCAGTAGACGTTAGGCATTTCCAATGCCCTCAACAGTATGGATATTGGGAATGGATGTCCTGTGAATGATCCTTTTTATGGAGCTGTGCACGCTGTAATATTTATAATAATTGCTTTAGCGAGGGTAAATTCTGGTGGTTTCTGGAAGCCTGTTGATAATATCCCCTGTATTGATTAAAAAGAAAATTTCTGCTTTTTAATTTCTGAGGTCCCTGCATTTGAGTCCACGTTGTGTTCTGTTCGGATTGAGGTAATGGGAAAGGCAGACTTTTTCCCAGGAATCCAAAATAAACATTTATCTTGGTGCCTTATGAAAAACATGAAGGAAAGGAAGCGTGTTGGGCCTACAGAAGTGATATAGTCTGTTATATGGGGATAATTTATTGATTCTTGGGCTTTTGTGAAAGGAGAGTTCATTGAGGTGTATGACCTAATTAAATAGACTGGAACAATTCTGATTCTGGCGTTTTTCTTAAAAATGAATATATCCTGTTACATGTTTGTGCAGAATGAGCAAAGGTGGCATTCAGGACTCTTACCACCCACGTTGCTTGTTGTAATAAACCATCTGCCATAATTCTTAGTAATTTAAGAGTGACCCATGCAGGCTTTAACCCATAGCTGTACCTGTGAAACCGAGAACAGACAGTACGGTGGTTGTATTTTTTTTTTCTTCCCTTAGTTGCTTATAATCAGCAATAGCTGGTGAAGCTTGAGGACCTCTCCGTGATGGTAATTCTGGGCCCTGAGCTCAGCTTTCTGTGGACTGCAGGACGTGTAATGTGGCATCTTGGAGTAGAAGTCTGAGCGGAAAGAAAGAAAGGATTGATTGTTATTTTTTAACTCGAGGAGGGACTGTGCCTTCAGGTGTTGGGAAATCTGTCTTGGGAGCTTGAAATTTAAGTGCTTCTCTTTTAAAGAAGGATACGTTAAAAAGCTCATGTGCTCTTACACCACTTAAATTGTGCAGTTTTGTGTTTCGAAGACACTGAGCTTCTAACAACCCTGTTGATGGACATTTTAAAGTCTGTAGAATATTTAATAGATTTATAATGTTTTTATATTTCATTACTCGAAATTACTTTAGATAGGATGATACTTTGTGCTTTTTATGTTAGTTTTGAAGAATTGAGCTACATAAAATGTCCTGAAGTTACAGGGACAGTAAAATTATTTTTTAATATCTTCTAACATACTTTAAGGGCATCTTCGTGATTAATAGAAAATATTCCACTCTGTTTTATTTCCACTTGAGCTTTTTGAGCAGCTGCGTATTTTAATATGGAATATTTCAAATTGTTAGCTGGATCCATGCTTTAAAATTATACAATTCTGCTTTGCTCATTTACTAAATTGTGGGATCTTCATTCATTTTTTATTTTTCATTTTTATACCATGTTTGCTGGAGTTGAGAGGTGTGGCTGCTTGGAGTGTGTAGGCATCAGGGAGGTCATGCAGCTCTAGAAAAATGTAAAATATTGAACTCTGAAAACAAAACATGAAGAATAATACTTCATTTTTAATACACACACACGCACACAGATGTGTCCTTGGATAAAGTACTGATTGAGTCTTCTTGCTTTTGAGATAATGGTATTTGAATCAAATTCCTTACCTCCTGGCTATGGATTTTTACAATGCAGGCAGAGGAAAGTGGTGAGGGTTTGGTGCACGTAGGAGGAAAAACAAGGCAGCAGGACTGTTTTCCTGGGAAGCTGTTGATTATGGTACAGCCTTGCTCCACTGTTGGACTGAAGGTGATTTTGCTTATAGTTAACCTCCCAGTTACACGTGGAAACTCTGGTACCATGGATTAAGCCTTGTAGATGGCCTTGGTGGAGCACAACATGATGAAGTCAATGGGGATGCCACTGGCTGTGGTTCCCAAGGTTTGCCGAGGAGGAGACCCAGGGGAGAATATCTGCTCGACCCTAAGAAGCTGTGCTCTGAACGTGGGTGCTCACCAGCTCCTGGGGGATGAAATGGGTCAAAAAGCAGCGCTTTCATCTTTGCGTCGTAAAGGAGAGCAAACACATGGATGCCTCCGGAAAGTATCTGAATAACGTGTTTTATGTGATGTAGCATAATGAAACACCTGCTTCTGTCAGAGAGGCACAGGTCGAGTGAGAAGGAATTAAGATGAGTGTTGTTTTTAACAGTTTAGCCAGCACTCATGAATTGACTTAGGAAGCGCAGGTCACGAGTTCAGCAGCATTTGTCACTTCAGCCCAGTTGCTAATTAAACAACTTTAACGTTATAAAATCACAGTCAGCTCAGAAGTCCCACAGTTTTCGTGCGCCGTGTGTGTGGTAAAACACAAGCATCAGACGTAAGTAAATCTCAGCCTTCAAATCTTTAGAAGTATTTTTCTAAAATATATATCTGAGTTCATCAGCAAGCCAAGGGCTGCTGAAATGTGCTTGGCAGTAGTCCCTGCTGCCTCCAAACACAGCTGAACAAACAGCCCACAGCTCGCACAGGAAGGCAGGCCAATTGGGTAGGAGGGCAGGAGGGGACAGTGTGGTAGATATCGTGTCCCTGCAAGGGAGCAGCACGCTGCCACCCCGGTGTTTATATAGCCGCGAGGAACTCTGCTTCGTAATGGGTTGATCCTGTGGTTGGGGTGGTAAAGAAAGACCTTTCTCGTTTTCCGGCATGCATTAAATGACTGAAATTACTTTAAATAAACTTTGCTTAAAGCCTCGTGTGTCTTAAAGAAAAACTCGGCTTGGGAATTTAGACATTTAGGGCTCTGGGATAGAAAGAGAAATTTGGCTGTTTTTCTTGGGGGGTGAAAAACCATGGGCTTTTCTTCCATGGTGATTGTTTTCAGGGAGGGCTTTCCTGGAATAAAGTGTTCATAATGACAAAGTGTTCGTCATGTGGCATCATTTTGCTCTTTTTAGGGCATCATTTTGCTCTTTGTGACTGCCGTTTTAGCACACGCTTTCCCTGTATTTAACTTGCAGCGAGGCTTCGGAGACTGACCACAGAGAGTCTGCTGGCTGCTCACGAGGGAAGCGTGCACAAGCCCAAATTATTTTTGAGTAGTGCAGTTTATTGAGGCCACATCTGCAGCCGGCATGGCTTTACAAACACTGTTAACAGAACTACAAGGAAGGGAATAACCACCACCTATTTCAGCTGTGCAGCATGCGGTGCTATTATTGGGACCAGCATTAGGAGCTGGAACTGCAGATACAACCGGTGGAAAGAGAGAAGCATCTTGAAGGGAGCAATTTGGAGAACTAAATGATGTGCTGCAAGGTGGCTGTAGTCTTGAGCATCCAATGCAGCTCCCAAAACAGTGCCTTGAGCAGGTCCAGTGAATGTTTGTGGTGTGGTACCCTGTCAGCATAAGCAGGGACGCTTCTGCTTCTCCCAAAATACTGCCCCTCAGAAGCTATGATCACGGTCTTCTGGAGTTGAACGTGACCTTTTTTTTGGTGTGGTTGTATTGTAACTTGCAGTAGTATTGAGTGAACGTCAATCCATGAAGCCCTTGTGCTGGGCAGCCCCCAGGCGTGCAGGGGAAGGATGGACGGACAGATGGATGGATGGACAGACAGATGGACGTGTAATTTAGAGTGGCAGCAGCAGATCACTAGCAAATGTGTTGTTCAGCATTACGTGTGTGTTGAGAGATTCTGTGTAATGATGCCACAGTAAGCCCCAGAAGCTTGCCTTTTAACATCAAAATACGTTGAGCTGAAGGTATTCAGTCAAACATGACCAAATGAGGTGGTCTCCCCCAACACCTCCCCCCCCACTGCTCTGGGAAAGATCATGTCAAGAACATCAATGAGGTCATTTATGGGATCAAACACTAATTTTAATGTTGTGTGCTTTCTGACCCAAAAGCAATTTAATATTGCTGATGTTATTGCAGAGTTCTGTAGCAGCTCTCCCTAGCAGTGAGACTTGGATGTGGTAGACTTTCTGCTCATCTGTTTCTAGACTATTGCTTCATTTCTTCCCTTTCATTGCAAGCTGTCATAAAAATTTCTCCAGATACTTCAGTCGGTGGTCTCTAAAGCCTTCATCATTTGATACTTCGTGTACAACAAACGTTTTTCCTAATTTTGATGTTTTCTTTCTTATTCATTCCTCTTTGTTAGGAGAAGCCTCTTGTATCAGAAGCAGCTAGGAAGAAGGAGAGAGACCTGGTAGCCAAAGAAATCGAGAAGTTTCAGGTCTCCATTCAGACACTGTGCCGGAGTGCCCTCACACTTGGCAGGATCATGGATTACATTCAGGAAGACATGGATGCCATGAAGAATGAGCTGCAGATGTGGCGGCATGAGAACAGACAGCATGCAGAAGCTCTGCAGAAAGAGCAAAGGTCAGTGTGGTCAGGGAAAGTTTGATTTATCTCTCAAGACAGATTCTTGTTTCTAGGAGAAGGGAGAGTTTTACTCGCTCTTAAAAGCGAATTTGTCATCAGTCACTTTTGTGGTTTGGGGAATTTTTTTTGCAGTCCAAATTGGTTTTTGAAGTGTTAAAGTCTGAAGGTCTTTTCAGCTCAATTTCACACGATGTACATGACAGCAGAGTTGCAGACATTTATGTGAGATGAGAGGGCTTAATGTTTTTGCTTTTTTTCCTTCACGAATATTTAAGGAGCAAACTGGGTTGTGAACTGGGACAAGCATCAGATTCCCAAATCACAAACAGCTTTCTGTGTGCCATCAAAGACTGTATTCTGCAGCAGTGGTAATAACAGTGGTGATTGTCTGTGTATGGTCTAAAAACAACATCAGAAAGCAAGGAGAGGAAAGGTGGCATGCCTGACAGAGTCAAGGAGGTCAAGCCTAGAAAGAGTTTCTTGGCCTCACTTGCCTGACCGATACATCTTTATTCTCCTTGGAAACAGAACTACCATGCCAACTGTGTCCTCTGATCTTAAAAATGATCTTAAGTATTTATGATGAATTTTATCTTCTTGGATTCACAATGAGACTAGATAAATTTGCTCTTCCCTGAATCGCTATGCTTAATTCCTGTAGAAGCAAGTATGCCTCTGAGTGGTATTCTTAGCTAAGCCCCATCTTGGTAAGGAGCAATGTGTTAAATGTTGGAAGTTTTATAGCTGCTGGCTTAGTCCACGGGCTGGGGTGGGAATTAGGGCTTTGGTTCACATATAAAGTGTAATGATGTTAATTCCTTGCACTTACATAGCACCTTCTATCCAGGAACCTTGGCAGAGTTTTAAACTGTGGTTGGCCTCGAAATGCACCACCTCTGCAAAGAGAAAGGAAATGGCATTTGACTTTATTTTTCTGTTGGAGAAACTGAGGCATCAACCCACTCCCCTTTGCCAGACAGCTCAAACCAGAGCTAGGGATAGGGAGCAAGTCTCGCACCATTCTCCAAGCACGTGCTCACTCGGTGGGTCCACTGTGGCCAAACAAGTCATCTATGCTTCAGTTGGTTTCCCAGTGTAGTTTCTAGGTGTGCTTAACTGGCTTTTTCTGCCCACTAAGTTCCCTGGCAGATTGTACCTCAGACAAAGCTGTCACCTTCATATCGA
The DNA here is from genome assembly GCF_009819795.1 of Aythya fuligula. Classification (NCBI taxonomy): domain Eukaryota; kingdom Metazoa; phylum Chordata; class Aves; order Anseriformes; family Anatidae; genus Aythya; species Aythya fuligula. The sequence goes on from NC_045564.1 coordinate 10,361,988, forward strand.
CACCAAAGGAGAGGAGGAAGGAACTGGCCCCCTGACTTTGTTTGCGGGTTGATGTCAACCCAAACTTTATGATGGACAGCTGTTTCGTGCAAGTTAGCATCTCTTCAGCAGAGCCACTCAGTTCTCTTTCATGAGCCAGGACTGCCACAGCAAATTGCAGCACTTCATGAAGATCAGTATTAGATCCTAATCAGATCAGCGCAGTGCTATGGCATGTCAAATCCTTCGTGAAGAATTACCCAGTATCAGACATGAAGAAGTCAATGCTTCCCATATGTAGTGGAATTTCGATGCGTGTCTTTGTTTTTTTTTCTTTTTTTTTGCTTCTGTGAAAGACAATTGAAGGATTCCACTGGGGGAATGGTAGTGCAATTTCTGGTGATTTTTTTTCCTGTGATTTATGCTGATGGTGTAGAACGGAGGAGAAAACTAAATGATTATGAGATGCAGACTTTAGCTAATGAGTCCTTAAAGTGACTGGGTAATTCAGAATGACAGCGGGCTGGTTTGGTCCATTGATTCCTGAGCTGTTAAGCATTCCTGTAGATCAGCTAAGCATCACAGAGAGGGGCACGTTGCTTTTAAAGCCAAACAGCCCCATTCGCTTAAGATTTGCCATTGTGCTTGTGGTTTATAAGCATATAATTCCCTTTTATTAAATTTCCTATTAGTGTAGGATTGCCTGCCCTTGTCAGCAGCTAGTGATGGGTCAGTTTTCATGTACCTCACCTCTTATCAGATGTCTACCTGCTGTCACTTGGTGCTGCTGGCAGCCACTGATGTCTTCACAGAATCACAGAATCACAGAATTTCCTAGGTTGGAAGAGACCTCAAGGTCATCGAGTCCAACCTCCAACCTAACGCTAACAGCCCTCCACTAAACCATATCCCTAAGCTCTACATCTAAACGTCTTTTGAAGACTTCCAGGGATGGTGACTCCACCACTTCCCTGGGCAGCCTGTTCCAGTGCCTCACAACCCTTTCAGTGAAGAAGTTCTTCCTAACATCTAACCTAAAACTCCCCTGGCTCAACTTAAACCCATTCCCCCTCGTCCTGTCACCAGGCACGTGGGAGAACAGGCCAACCCCCACCTCGCTACAGCCTCCCTTGAGGTACCTAAAAAGAGCGATAAGGTCGCCCCTGAGCCTCCTCTTCTCCAGGCTGAACAAGCCCAGCTCCCTCAGCCGCTCCTCGTAGGACTTGTTCTCCAGGCCCCTCACCAGCTTCGTCGCCCTTCTCTGCACCCGCTCAAGCACCTCGATGTCCTTCTTGTAGCGAGGGGCCCAAAACTGAACACAGTACTCGAGGTGCGGCCTCACCAGAGCTGAGTACAGGGGGACGATCACCTCCCTAGCCCTGCTGGTCACGCTGTTCCTAATACAAGCCAGGATGCCGTTGGCCTTCTTGGCCACCTGAGCACACTGCTGGCTCATATTCAGCCGACTATCAACCATCACTCCCAGGTCCTTCTCTGCCAGCAGTCTTGCTGCTGGCCTGCTGGTTTCTTGTAGGAAATAGCAGGTAGCAGGCCAGCAACCCCCACAGCAGTTGAATTTCTTGCTCTGCGATGTGCTTCTCTCCCTTAAACTCTCGTGGTGAGGCCCGGAGGGCTGGCTGTCACCACGTACACCATGGTAACAAACAGGGGCCCCAGTAAAGGTGGGTGTTCCTGCTTTGTTCTGCCCTGCAGAGTCAGGTTGCTTCGTCCCTGGGCCAGGCAGTTGCAGTTCTTGGCTGAGTAAAGTGAAAGCAGTGCTTGACACACGTGTAAGGTGGGGTGAAATAACTGCAAAGCACGGAGATTTTAGCAGAAAAGCTGTATTACCAAGACGATACTGTTCACTTTGAATTGCGGGTGATCTTTCCTGAACAATATTCTTCTCTGTCCACGTTGTTAGCTTTGCCTTTGTGCTTCTTATTCTGAACTTTCGTTCAGGAAGGGTGGGCACCACTGAAATTCTTTGCAAGCTTTCAAGTATTGAATGTACGTTCTTGGAGGCTTAAGTAACCTGAAGCAGCGTAATGTTTCCAATAACATTATGCTCTTTGTGTCTCTTTCAGCATCACAGACAGTGCTGTAGAACCACTAAAAGCTGAACTGGCTGAACTGGAACAGTTGATTAAAGACCAGCAAGACAAGATCTGTGCTGTAAAAGCTAATATTTTAAAAAACGAGGAAAAAATCCGGAGGATGGTTCTCAGCATAAACTTGTCTTCAAGAAGGTGAAGAAGGAGAAACAAACAAAGAAAAACCTTGGGACTGACTGACATTCGTACCAAATAAAAAACAAAATAGTGGAAAAAAGTCAAGATATGCCCTGTTTAGATGTAAAATGGTTATGGACCAGAAGCCTAAAAATTATATAAAATCCCATTATTACACTGATCTTCAGATGTTGATATTATCCAGGATAAAATTATATTCGCTTGAATGCTCAAGTTGCAGAGTTATTAAAATAACTTGTTTATTTAGATGTGTACTGCTATTACTTAACAGGTCTTCACCGCCCTCTTCCCCTCTGTGAGCTGCTGAGCAAAGTTTCTGAGCCAGTTCTCCGTGCATCCCCTTCCTCTCTTTGTATCCAATGAGGTTACTTTTGGACACGTGGCTGTGAAAAATGGGCACGAGATGTTTTTTTGCCCCTTTTTAAAGAAAAATGTTCCAAATTTCTGCAGGTCAGAATGTTCCTGAATCCCGTTCATCATGTACAGCTCTTGCAAAGTTAGCTATAAAAAGTCCCCCAAGATCAAGAAGCAAAGCCTTGTGTAACTTGCAGTTCTTTGCATCATTACAGAGATGATGTCATGTTTTCAGAGCTATCGGGAGTCTTATTAGGAAGGACTGAAAATGCAATACAAGCATCACCATGTAAGGGAGCAGAAGTATTTTATCTGCACAGGTGTTAATTCCATTTTTATTGCATATGTTCATTTGGAAAGGATTAATTTAAGTACCTGTTTCCTCCCAAATGCATGTTCCCGTAACTTTTTGTATGTGAATAATTCCACTGATTTTTTTAGTTAGCTGCAGATGTCTGTACTGTTTTCTTAATGACCTCTTGAGTGTACTGCACGTTAGAGTCCAGCTTTACTAAATCTGCAAAGTGTGTTAGCATAGACACAACTATATGACACTGCACTGAGCACAGGAGGCTTTAGTCCTCTGCAAGGCTATTCTCTCAAGATTTTTATAACGTGCGAGTACATCTACTCCCATGTTGTTTGGATTATTTATGAAGTGGCAGTGTCCTCTCTTCTTTCTTCTTTGGTTGGCAAATCTGTTTCTGTGTTTTTTTTTTTTTCTTTCCTTTTTTTTTTTTTTTTTTCCTCCTCTGGTATCCGGACCTCAAAAAAATCTACCAAAAGGATAATCACCAGATAGCGTGAGTATTTAACATGCAAATGTGGACGTTTTAAAGGGGTTTGTGTGTTTGTTATAATGAATAAGTGGGGAAGATACTTCTTTTATTTTCTTTGCTGTGTAGTGATCTAGGGCTAGGCCTAAAGGTAGTTACCCCAGAACTTGGGAGTGTGACAGATATTCAATATTTTGTTGGTGTAAAGTGATTCATTTTCTGAGCTCAAAGGAATGAACAGTACATTGTATCTAGGAGTTGCATTCTAGCTTTGGTCACCATAAGGGCAGGATGCTTTGCTGCACAGCATTTTGGTGGGGGTGGAGAGGAAGCAGGGGTTTGTGAAAGAAGAGAGAAAAGGAGACCTGTTTTTACCTGTTAACGGGGTGTTTCAGATGTTCTCCAGGGACACAAAGTGATTTCAGCTCTTCTCTGGGTCAAGCAGGGTTTAAATCATGACTTTTCCTTTCCTTTAGTTGCTGCGTTTCGTGAAGTTCCCTTCTCCAGGCCTGCTCTCCTTGTCTCCCCCTTCTGAAGGATGCTGCATGCCCTTTGTGTGGTGGTGTGAGCCTTGTATTAGACGTGACTGTCCCCTGGAATGGGGTGGAAAGCCTAGCGCCCATGTGAACATGGGGTGGGAGGCACTGATACGGTTCCTTGCTTGCCACATCTTTTGGGAGACCTTAGGGATGGCTCCTGGCATCTTTATGCAGGCGTTTTCCCTTAACGAAGAGGGAGGTGGGAATCCTGCCCAGCCTCACCGTCAGCCCAGATACATTCCCGGTGGGGACTATAAGCATAAAATTCACGAGGCAAGAGAAAGGGAGGGAGGAAGAAGCTGTCTGGACCAGAGACACCTTTTTGTTCTCCGTGGGCTGCTGTCAGAGAGGATCCCAGCCCCTGGCTGGCAGAGATAATAAGCAGTAATAATGCATTGGCGTGTGTCCCTAGACCGCTGCTTGCTTTCTGCATCAGATATCACTTCAAACAAGAATCCCTCAGTGTTAGGGCTTAATTACATGTCTCCTCTCCTTCAGTCGTCGCTTGCTCTTTGTCTAGATCTGTTTTCCAGTACGGTGGAACGAAGCTAGTGCTGATGAGCTGAGCCCTGTTCAGTTATAAAGGCAGGCTGAGGATGCAGCACTGCAAAAAGCAAATAAACATCTGTGCCTCGTGAAGGGGAAAAGAGCCTCTGGGGGAGCAGACAGAGCAGCGGCCGTGTCTGCCTGCGGCTCTTGCGCCCGTCGCCGTGCCTGTGCCTTGAGCCTGCATTTCAGCTTGTGGGTGGTTCGTTAGCAAGGGAGAGCTCACTTAGAGCGGTGGTTTGGGGTTTAAAACCCTTTCGTTGTCAGCCCCCTTTAGGGCTAATGGAGCCTGACAGTTCTGGGAAGCTGGCCTTGTGTTTCGTGATGTGCCTGACATTCCTCCCTCTTGTTTAGGTCGGGAGGTGGCTGCCAACCCCTTTGGTCTAGGGTCCAGGAGTGTTTGTCATCCGAAAAAGTACAGCTCTTGGCAGGACCCTGAAACACAGCTGCTAGCCAGCAAGGGACACCGGGGGTCCGGAGGGATGGGACCTCCCCAGGTCAGTGGGACTCGGGGACAGAGGAGGCTGGGAGGGGACAAACTGGGCGAGCTGAGGTGGGGGATTGCAGCTGAGGTGGGCACTGGATGTCCTTCGTCTGAGGGCATCAGAGGCTGTTCCCTAGGGTGGTGATGGAAGAGGATTAGCTCTGTGTTCAGCAGTGCAGGGGAAGGGGGGCCTGAAGGGCTGAGGGGTGTGAAATGGGGTCGGCCAGGGCTGAGGAAAGGATCCTGAAGCCCCAAGGGTGTAAAGCTGTGGTGGTGGAGGTCCCCTCAACACCAGAGTCACTAGTGACAGTCCTGAGTCCAAACGTGCTGGCCTACTACATTCAATATATTTATTGAAAATTCTTCAATTCACCTCATGGCAGGCTGAGGTAAAACAACACAGGGCTCCCTAGAAACGCCCAGTTCTCTGCATGTCTGTAACAGTAGCATTAGGCAAAAAAAAGCTGAGATAGCGCTGTTCACAGAAGCACAGAAAGCTTCAGTTTGGAGGGGACCTCAAAGCCCCCCCAGTGCCACCCCTCGAGCAGAGCAGGCCCCATCCAGCCTGGCCTTGGGCACTGCCAGGGATGGGGCACCCACAGCTCCTCGGGGCAGCCTGGGACAGGGCCTCACCGCCCTTTCAGAGAAGAATTTCTGCCACAAACCTACTCTAAATCTACCCCCTTTTACCTTAAAATTGCTACCCCTTGTCCTGTCACCACACCCCCTGACAATGGATCCCTCCACAGCTCTCCTGTATCCCCTTTAAGCATTGAAAGGCCACTACAAGGTCTCCCCAGAGCCTTCTCCTCCCCATGCTGACCCCTCAGCCTGGCTCTGTAGGAGAGGTGCTCCAGCCTCTGCCCATCCTCGTGGCCTCCTCTGGCCCTGCTCCCACAGCCCCATGTCCTGCTGGTGCTGGGGGCTTGAGCTGCAGGTAGGGTCATTGGTGTCTGACCTTTGAGATTTGCCTCACCTACCCATAAGTTAGGAGTCCTTCAGTCTTAAACCCTGCACCTTAGCTATCATCAGATCAGGTCTCTTCCCATGTAGTGGGGGCTATCTACAGGGTTTTTCACTCATCGTGAAGGTAGATGCTCTGGGTAGCAGGCTCTGTGTGCCCCTTATCCCCCAAATTCTCCGTCCCCGCTTGTATCTTCCACATGGAGAGAGCTTTTCTGCTTCAGCCAGCTTGCTCAAGGGCAGAGCTCAGTCTTGTTTGTGCCCTGATGGCACTTTGTCCTGCTTGGAGATATGCAGGTGTGGAATTAACAGGTTTGCAAACGAGCAGCTCTTGCTGGAGGTGGCACTTGAGTGCTTGAGTTTCAGGCTTGGAGGTACGATGTGCTCTGGGGTTTATCTCTTCTGAACTGGGGCTCCAGGCTGCCTGCTATCTAAAAAGGAACACCATTATGATGATGATTAATATTGTTTGCTTAGAAATCTGAAATTCCTGGTCACTTGTGTGTGACACAGGACATCCCATCTCCAAAAGAGCCGAGGAGCACACGTCCCGGAGTCAGGTCCGGGTTCCTCTCTTCCCTTGACCCGGTGCCCGACCTGGCTCCAGCTGCCTCTGACTTGGCTCAGCAGTGCTGAGGTGCTGTCGGAGATCTGAAGCCCAGATGGAAACTCCTTCTGGCACAGAGTCCTGGCTGTGCTTGCTAAGCCAGGAGGACCGGGAGCGGGACACGTTGTTGCTGCTTTCGGAGCATGCCCTTGCTTTCGGCTGTCTCCTCGCTGCAATTTGCTGTATTGGGTTTCTTCCTTCATGAAGTCAGACTAGTTTAGAGGCCTCAAAGACAGTCTCTTGCCTCTTGGGTTACTTCTCTTGAGCACATCTTGGAACGTAAGGGGGAAAATGCCAATTACTTTTAAATGCTTTAGGACTGCAAAGCTCTGGCATCCTGTGTCTGTAGAGAAAAGCCGGGCGTTTGTAAGCCAGCCAGCCCCTACGTGATTTAGGGGATGCAGCCCATTGAAAGCTAATTGAAAATGGGCTCCCAAGCAGCTTCACTTTAAAAATGAAAAAGTGCCTGTGATTTTTTTTTTTTCTTTTTTCCCTGACACGCCTTGGATCCATCCTCTGAGGAAGCAACCACCGCTGCCTGACGTTGCTGTTGCAGTTGCAGAAGCAAAGGGCAGGACAAACGCGTGGAGCCCAGCAGCTGCAGGGCTGCGTGGCAGTTTCGAGGGCTATAGGGAGCGCATCCCTCTCTGCTGGTGGAGTCCGAGGGGCTGGGCTAGGTGGCTGCAGAGAGATTCAGCTGAATTTGTGCTTATCCCAGAGCCTGAATGTGCCACAGAGGACCACGGAGCAGCCAGCCATGGAGAGCTTCAGCCCTGAGCTCCCGGTGTGTCTCACCATGCCCCAGGGAGCTGCCTGCAGGGCTGAGGCATGCCCCTTCCAAAATGCTTCCCGACGTGTTTTGTGAGAAAATATGAAGATATAATATTTCCGTTTTCCAGCGAGAAACTTAATTAGAAGGAATTAAAAGGCATGGTTTATAGTTTAATTTAATGTGATGAAAAAAGGATCGGCTCCCTCCCCCTTCTGCCCAAATCCCAACCTGCGATGATGGCAGCCCGGCCTCGAATTGCGTCCGACAGCCACAGGAGGGAAACGCTTACCCAGAAGAAAAGAGAGAGAAATTCCACTCCAGATTTACGACTTGTGAAGCAGAGGTTGCATGGGTTAGCGTTATTTTATGTTGCCCTGGGTCCCACAGACTTGACTTTGTTGTGTGCCCGGGAATGGGCTGAGAACTGATTTTGTTGGCTGCCTTCACAGGTCACTTGTGTGCTCAGGTGCTATTTCGGGCCACTGGGTCTCTTGGTTTTGTACACACAGCAAAGTGTGTGTTCAAACAGGCAAGGAGCACATGTTTGGCCCTGCAAAGTGGGGTTCTCCCTCCCAGGCTGTTTCCCTTTTTTGACGTTTATTTGGATTGAGGGGCTCAGAACAGGACTCTCCCTGTTTGGGGGAGGAACCCAGAAGGCTTCTTCCTTTGGGATCATTCAGTCTCATGGTGTAGGTCGATGCAAGGGAGCTTTCTGCTCTCAATCCTGGTGTCTTTGCCCAGATGTGACCTCTAGGGTATCCTTGCCCATCTCGAGACTTCAGCAGAACCAGGAAGATTTATGGCTCTGGGTAACAGCAGTAGTAGGGCCATTTATCTTTCTCAGAGGCGAGAGGTGACACAGGGCATCTTCCTCCTTTTGTCTTACTCATACCTTGTTTCTGCACTGAGGGGAAAACTGATCAGAGCTGGGACTGGGATGGAGCTCACCTCCCCCATTAGCCAAAAGTTTGAGAATCAACGTGGCAAGATCTAAATGGATTGGCTAGGAGGCACGTGAGGTGAGACTAAATGAATCCTAGAAAGCCTCGGATCCTGTCATGGTGTCTCTGCTTGGTGGCAAGTGTGCTCAAGGCATTCTGTCTGGGTATGGCACTAGGGACACCCAGGATACGTGGAAAGAGGGTGCCCAGCCATTGCCTGGCCTGGTACTTTTCCCTGAAATAGGAAATGGACTGGGGGACATAAAATGAAGGGCATGCTTAGGGTTGTTTTATGGGAGAAAGTGGCGCCTTACGTGTTTTTTAGGGTCGTAATTAGGGTTAGGCTTAGTGTTACGGTTAGGGTTACGTTTAGGGTTGTGAAACAGGGCAGCTTCTGAAAATGCATCCAGCCATTAAGGATGGGGACTACGTGTGCTGTGTTACTTTACTCTCACTGCCTTGCACTGGATAAGGTGGCGGAACCAAAGGCACTTGTGGAAAAGCTGTCTGTGGCTTTACAGGAAAAGCAGCCCCCGTACATGGATGATGACAGCCTTTTCCTTGAAGCAAGAGAGAAAACAGACATGTTCTGCACATGGGTCACCTTCTCCAAGGAAAACTGGTGTCTCCACGCAGTGAAAAGTCTCGTAAGAAAGAAAAGTCTCCTTTCTGCTGGGTTTTAAATCTTTTTTTTTTTTTTTTTTTTTTTTTTCAGCTTTTGAAGGAGTGGAAATTTCTTTTAAAGAAAAGTAGGGGAAATGGCTATTTATTTATTTCTCTCACCTCTTTAAAATTTTTTTTTTCTTTTTTTTTTTTTTTTTTTCGCCCTGTGATTCCTGGCCTTTTCTGCACTGTAAATACTTCCAGTTGTGCTTGCTTTGCAGAGGGACAGGGCCAGGCATCCCAAGAGGATGCTGTGTAGGTAACAAATGGAAGAACAGATGAGTCCAGCTCGGCAGGCTCATACACCCATCTTTACTGTGAGATCTCCTGAAGGTCAACAATGCTAATAACAAAAAGAAGAGAATCTGTACAATCTGCTTAAATACCTGAAAGAACTGATTCAACCCCAAAACCTGAGACACGCATGAGGAATGTTGTTTTCCTGTGAAGAATACCAGATACAGTCTGTGTGCCCAGGTATACCAGAACCTGCTTTCTCGGTCTCCTGCTGAACCATGTCTAGCAAGGTCTCATGCTGCATTGCCCTGGAAGGGAAAGCCCCTTGGTTTCCATCCGGTGTAACTGCTTTTGTGTGAAAGGCTAATTATGGACATAAATTCCTTCCTCCCTCCCCAAAAAGGCCAGAAGAGCCAGTTCCAGCTGACCGAGATACAAACCGAAAGGACTTGTACTGATTTAATGGAAAAGGCATATTTTAACAGAGCTCTTTTTGTTTCGGAAGACTGACTCGGTCTAGAAGGAAATGGATGGGAAATGGTACAGGCAGGCAGCGTGAAGGAGCTGCACAGTATCTCTCAGCTCCTGGGCTGGCAGCCTAGCCACAGGGACTGTTTTCTGGCTAACAGCTTGACATTGGATTAGAAGTGCTTAATTTCTTCTGTACTTTCAGGTTTCTCTGCTTTTTTGGAACAGTGTCTGCTGATGCTGGAGACCAAGCGTCGGCTGTGCTTGGGAGGAGCTGGGGATACACGGCGTAGTGCAGAGCTGTCTGGGAAGGAGGAGTTGTTTGGATAAGAAGCAGTTGCTTTGAGCAGGAGGCTCCAAGCTGCTCTGGCTTTAACTGAGAGAGAAGGGAAGTCTTTCTGTCCAATTCAAATAATTTCGGTGGTACTTGCAGTGCACGTTACAGAGCTGGAGGCTGGAATCAACCCGAGGTAGGTCCTGGGTCAGCATCAGTGCACGGAGCACAGGAGCAGGCAGGTAGGAACCAGAAGTGACTCTGACAGATTGAGTGAGCAGGTATGCTGGGCTTTCTCTTCACATCCTCCTAAAGACAGACAAACACCCTTAAACTATATATATATATATATATATAATATATTTATTTGTTTGTTTATTTATTTATTTTCTGGAGAGGTAGCAGGAAGAGAGAGACTGAGATACTCCTCTCTACAGCACCCGAATTATTCCCCTGACCACCCCAGTAATGCATCACCACGAAGTAGTTCTCCTTGTGAGCAGAGATGGGAAAGGAACACAAGCTGGTTTAATAGTTCTCAGTTACAACAATGTCTGAGGGTGCAGAGAACAAGGAATGACTCCATCAACATCGGGAAGTGTCTTGAAAGTCTGATGAATGGACATCAGGTAAATGGCTCTGGAGTCAAGTAGGTCTAATGACATACCTGGCTCAGCTGGCATATCTAACTCCAGCATTTACTGGAGCAAGCTGAGACCTCATTTCTTCTTGCTCGGGGTTTATAACCATATTGGTTCATGGTTGCCCATGATCCCCTCCTGGCCGACGCAGTGCTTGGTGCAGCAGCGTGAACACCTGCACTGCCAAAGCTCTTTGGGTTTATTACTGCAGACTCACCTGGCTCTTTGTGCATTGTCTCTCCGGAGATTTGGGAGAAGGAGAAAGAGAGCAGGAAGGGAAAATATTGCTCCCTTTTACATATCAGCAAAGGACCGTAATTCTTTTGCAGCTGATGTGGAGCTCGTCTTTCTTTCAAGATGTCTTGTTGTTTTGTCAAGATGTTTTGCTGTACAACTGCGTTTGGATTTTCCTCTTCAGTTCTTGCAGGAGGGATTTTCTTCCTGGCCTCCGTTTAGCATCCTCTGCACGTGTCACTTTCTCTTGCAGGCCATTCTCCTCTGTGAACGTTGCTCTTGGAGAAGGGAGGAGAAGAGGGCTGCAAGGAGGGATAGATGATATTTAGCTTGGCCGAAGATGCATAGCCCTTCCCGTGGCGTGCAGCTTGATGTAGCAGGAAGGTTTATTTGTTCTAGTCACGCTAAGAGTTTTATTCATGCTTCTTGTTGCTCCTGGCAGGGTGGGAGCTGAGTAAAAGTGCCTCTCTGTCTCCATGCTCTGTGCCTTCTGTGAACAGCTAATGGGTCCAAACAAGAAGATCCTGACAGGAGAGCAAAGGGATCAGTGTGCTGGAGGATGCCCCAAGAGACCTAGTTTTCAAGTGACACCCAGTGGTGCCTGGTTCTGAGCAGCCTGGATGCAGGGGAGCTTGGATAGAGTGGGACAAAGCAGAGGAGAGCAGAAAATGCCCCCTGGGTGGCCTCAGCATCCCATGGGGGCTGGTGGCTGTAGGGGCAGCTGAGGACCTGCCAGAGACCAGCCCTGGAGCCAGGAGGAATGTGTGGCCCACACAGTGGCTGTGGTCTGCGTGTAGCCCTGTGCCAGTCAGGTAATTTGGGAGGAAGGAGAGGTGTTCTCCTCCACTTCTAGTGTTCCCTGGGTGTCAGCTTTTCATTCCCGTCCGCAGAAGTGTCAAGAAAAGGCTGGTTTTATGGTTAGCTCCATTAGACTGGGGGCTGTAAACTCAGAGCCCACGTTAATAGGATACTTGTCTTTAGGAGCCAAAACGGAGGGTGAGAGACCAGGGTCTCCTGCAGCTCAATACTGTGCTATTGTGCTGTGTTTTATACCTGCTGGTAGGAGCGCTCGGAAGCCGTGTGGGAACGCGCGTTAAACGTGTTATTATGTTAAAATGTCACTTTCTCAGGTATCATGTGCTGTGTTTGCACGGGGCTTGCGGGCTCGCAGTATGCAACCAGAGCACGGGACCACCCCGAGACGTCCAGCTGCTTCCAGCGCCGTGCCGCGGCGGGGGGATGGCAGCCCACAATAAAAGGCACGCACAAACTTCCACTCAGAGGGAAAACCCCGGTGTGCTGCAGGGAGAGGGTGTCTCCCCGGGGAGAAGGTGAGCCTGGAGGGGGAAGGAGCCCCTCTGCCTGGGGTGAAGTCCTGCACAGGTTCACGCAGGCAGGGTGGCTTTGTGGCAGGGCTGAGTCCCAGTCACTTGCTGGTGTTTCTGCAGAAAAAGGCAGGTGAATGGGAGGCTTCGTGGTCAGGTATTTAATTTACATTTCTGCTGCCCCTTTGGCTCTACATCTCTCCTACTTCGGACCCCCACACCTTCATATACTTGCAGTGCTTACTCTGGCCGTCTCCTGGAGCTTGACTCCCTGTTGTACACCCTTGCGCTCATTGTCAAAGCTGCAGACATGTTTGATTGGGAAAGCTACAAGGTCAAGCAGGAGTTTTTGTTGGAGGAGCAGCTCAACCACTGATCTGACCACTTGGTGACAGTCCTGGTTCTTGCACTGAAGTCTCTGGGAGGTAAAGACCTCCAGAAAAGTGTGATGTTGCTGAAGCTGTCTAAGCTCGTCTGAGCTGTCTTCTCCTATGCTTTGGGAGATGGAAATAGAGCCTCCCAAGTGTGTTCCCAGACTCAAAAGCAGGCATTAATCAGCCACGGCACATTTATATGTAATTGGCTCAGACTTCTGTGGAGGTGGTTGCCTCGGAGTTCTTGAGGCTTTTTTTGCTGTACCGTGGAGCAGAAAGGTGTTGAATGTGATGCTGGGCTTTATCTGGCCAGGAAGATCAGCATCTCTGCAAACATCCGAAAGCAGGCAGTCAGAATCTCAGGTTTCGGGGCTTTGGATTTATGGGGAGGAAATCCCAAGCCATCCTTAGAAAGTGTAGAAGAGGCTGGTCAATGGACACTGCCTTGCTTGGCAGAAAAGGCACCTAGAACAGCATGGTTGCTTGAAGTGAAGCTGCTTACTGATTGCTGAGAGCAGCTTTTGCTGGGGGCAAGGCCCTTGTGCCTCTTGTAAGCACACTACGGGAAGGCAGGCTGCCCCAGTCAGGCCCTGGGGACAGCCTGGGACCCAACCACTGTGGAAATAGGAACGAGGAGAGATTCAAACAAGACAAGTGATATGTTACCTTTAACACTGGGGAAAACAGAAGTGGCTCAGTGAAGCTGAGACAACATTTCTGGAGCAACATGAGGTTTTTTTAAACAATTTCCTGATTACTTTAACTGCTTGATCTTACAGCCCGAGTATTGCCCTGGTGTTATTTCTTTGCATTTCATTTCCTAAGACGTCCCGAAGAGCAGGGAGTGCAAACTAAAATAAAACCTGGCATGTATTTTACAAGCTGTGCTGGCTTCTCCCACAGACCCCCTCAACCCTTTGAACCCCAGCTGCTCAGATAGCTGAGGTCGCTGGAAAGGCTCCCACCGACTTCTTCAGCCTCCCCTGCGGCGGTGCAGTTGCAAGCTTGACCAAAAGGCCATTTTGGTAAGAAAAGCTCCCTCTGGCTCCACAAGACGCCAGGCCAGGCCCCAAGAGGCTTGGTGAGATCCCTCACAGCTTTGTGAGTTGGAAACAGCAGAGGCAGGCCCAAGGTCATGGTCATCAGCTGTCACCTCCCTGTGCCAGGCAGCCCACGGGGCTCCAGTTGTCTTCCTAGGGTGTTTGTGGCAGCTCCCAAGCATCACCTTTTCCCCTTTGGCTTCAACAACGAGTGTGGTTACAAGTTTTTTTTTCTCAATGGGGGAAAGTTGCTTGCCTCAGGCCAAGTGTAGAAATGTGGAAAGGATTTGGATCAAACTTTTTTTTTTTTCTTTTTGGAATTTTGTTTAAAGAAATAATAGCGCCTTGGGCAAGAGCTGAAGCATGGAAAATTTTATCCCAAAAGGTGGATGCTTTGTGAAATTATAAGCGTGTGAAAACAGGTGGTTAAACTGAAATGGTTTTACAGATTTAAGTACAGAGGGTGCTACCAAAAACTTGTTATAAATCCTGGAGTGAACTCTTCTTGAAAGGCAGAGGTAGAAGAACAGGCCATCAGCAAGTAACCTGAACCACTACCAAACCCACAGGCGGCTCCAGAACCAGCAAAGAAGCCAAGCAAAATGAGAAGAGGCTTTCTGAAAGGTCAGCAAAGGAGCCAAGTCCAGGCCCAGGCTTCAGTGTATAAACTCAGCCTCAAAAACGACACCCTAGTGGCTGATATCTGGCCGGGACAAATTTTACATGCGGCACCTGATCCAAAACCTGCTCGAGTCAGTGGCAAGTGCGCTGCAAGCTTCTCAGAGCGTTGGATCAGGGCCTTAAACATGCAGCCAGGAAGAAAAACACCCAAGCAGTGTGCTGCAGCACGTTGCGGGGTAAAGGAGGGGCTGGTAAGGGCTGGAACTGCATTGCCCTTTGCCATGAAAACTAGGGGATGTACTGGTGGAAATGGTCCTGGGGAGAACGAGGTTGTGATGAGGTGGAAGCTGCAGCTGTGAAAGATCAGGAGGGGAAGGTCTGGCAGCTGTTATTGGTGTAATTACAGTTTAAGGGGCTAATTACACTGGGGCTTTGCTGTGCTAAGTGCTCTAGGACCGGAGAGGGACCCTGTCCTGTGCTGATCTTGGTCTGCACAGAAAAGGGGTAGCAGTGTTTTCCAGCTGATGGGGTGATTTCCATTGAGCCCCACTGATAAAATGTGCCGGAAGGCATCTGCCCTCATGCAGAGGCTCTGCAGGGAATGAGGTGTCCTGTTCCCCGCTGCCTGGCTCCCTTGGGTTCAGCCTTGGCTCACCAGGGCCCTCCCAAAGGGCCACCGGGGATGGTGGCCGCGGGCAGTGGTGCTCCAGCTCGACGCCTTGCTCCCAGCTCCGTTATTAAGTGGCGTACTGCTTTTCGGGCTCTCAGGGTCGCTAGGAATGAGCTGATTGCTGTTCGTGTTACTCAAATGTAAGTGAGATTATGAAGTGTTATGATGTATGGTCTGCAGAGTTTTACAGCTGTGTCTTAAAGGGCTCCTAACAAGAAAAAAAAAAAAAAAAGAAAAAGGTGGGGGGAGGACTTAAACTGGATGCCAGGAATACAGTCAACTTAAGGAGTCCAATGGCAATGCTAATTAAAACCCCTTGGAGAGAAGGAGGGGAGGAAAACAACCAAACTCCTAGTGCTGATGCAGGGTGGCTCGCAAGGGAGAGGCAAGCCAGAGACTGGCTTGGGTGACAGGAGATAAAGCCTTAACTTCTTTTTCCTGTGCCATACAGGAGGGTATCCTTGCCTTGGCAGAGGAGATGCCATGGAGAATTTGCCAGCTGCCTGAACGCTTTGGTACACGGAAGCCATTAGCTTCAACCTAAGGGAAAGAGTTGTAACCTCCAACACCCTGTCCTAAACATTATCTCTGTTATTTCTTTTCACATGAGGCAATATCCTTTAACTATCTACAGAGGAAGTTGGCATCTTCCTGGAAAGTCTGACCAAGAGGTGGCGGGCTCCCCGTGAAAGCCTCACAAGGGCTTCCTACAGGTCTTGGCTATAGGCAGAGTAACCGAGTGTCTTGGCTGTAAATACGGTTTATTTTGTCACGTGGCAGTGCAAAGACAGTTTGAGGTTTAGGTGTTCTTTTGGACCCCTCACAGACAAACCATGAAAAAATTAATAGATGAGTATGGCACACATCAAAGCAAAAACTGTAAACTTTATTAGCAAGAAAGAACTGTAATTTTGTCTTTTTCCTGAAGAAAACTGTTTTTCTATGCATCCGTGAGATTAAAATAATTTATTTTTGTCCTATTATTTTACCCTTTCTTCAGATGTCCTTGACAGAAAAGCAGGACCCCGCTACTGTGCCTTGACCTCTCACAGCTTTGTCCTGAGTGCCTTTGAAGTGGGATGGGTCTTGAGGTTTCCCCTCCAGACTCTCCAGTAACTACACCACCTGTGGCCAGTAACTGCCCAACCACTTGGGCTTCTTTTTGTGTCCAAGATTGGCAAAAAAGTGAGGTGAGGGCGGTGAGGCCCTGTCCCAGGCTGCCCCGAGGAGCTGTGGGTGCCCCATCCCTGGCAGTGCCCAAGGCCAGGCTGGATGGGGCCTGCTCTGCTTGAGGGGGCCCTGCCCACAATAGAGGGTTGGAAGTAGCTGATCCTTAAGGCCCCTTTCAACCCAAACCATTCTGTGAATCTATGAAAAAAAAAATCTTTCCCAGAAAGCACGAGCCTAAAATACCAGTGTGAAACCTGCTGTGGTGGGTGTATGCTTTGGGCCTCACATCCATCGGAACTCCAGAGCGCTCCATGCCATTTATTCATGCCTTGGCTCCAAGCTTGGCTTTTTCCTTCAAAGCAATCCAACTGGAAAGTGTTTAGGAACTGCTAGTCATGCTGCTCTCCATTTCATCTGTTCAATAGGGTATCTCCCATCCTCTCTGAGTTTTAGGAGTTAATTAGGTGAGTCAATGCTTTCTGGTCATAGCCCTAACTTCAGCACCTGATGTGACAAAGGTGCAGCCTTTCAAGATGATCACAAGTCTGCCATCCAGATTTTCTTAGAGCTAAGAATGAGTGGATGAGATATTTTTTTTTTTTTACATGAAGCCACTGAGCTGCTGGATTACACAGCTCCATCCAGGTCAGTCCAAATTCCAGATAAATTTAGATCAGACATCAAGTCCTGCCAAAGACTTGCAGATCAAAGCAATGAGCATTGGCGTGGGAACACAATAACATCCACTACATTGGCTTCCTCCCCGGTTCTGCAATGGATCTCTTTCATTGAGGGAGGCCATCTCCCTTCCATCCTTTTGATTTAAGTGACTAGGATCTCACAGTACCATCCTGGCACGCTGTTTACAGCAACGGAGCTAGGTTTTGCAATGGTGCAAACAAATGAGTAACAGTAGAGAAGAATTAGCAGGGGCTGGTAATGACTCCACCTGTTGGAGACCTTCTTTCTTATATGGTAAGGTACAACTGTACCTCTTCTTCCTCCTGTGTTGCTGGCCTACAGCACTTTTGGTTTGCTCCATAAGTGTGTTTGGCAGAATGAAATGCCATTCCCCATTTTGTGGCATTGACAGACTTGCTTTCCTGGAGTTAACGAATGGTCCTTACAGACTAATTTGCGGTCCTGCTAATGTACTGCGGACTGTCTCAAGTGAACAGTGAAAATAACCTGTCACCACAAGGAGTAAGTAACCAGGATAGGTTTTTATAGCTGGCAGAGCTGATCCACCATACCCTGCATATGGGAATTTCTCTGTATTTTACATTATTATTTTTCCTATGACTAATATGACTCAAATCCTAAGTGCCCTGGAAGGATGTAATTTCGGATGAAACCTCACAGCAGCTGAAGAAGTTCACAGAGAGTTGATGAAGCCTACTTTCAAGAACACACACTGAGTTTACTTCTCTCAGTTTAATGGTGGAAAGGGAAAGGAAGGAAGAGGACCTTTCTGATAAAGGATCTGTCAGCACAGCATGCAAGTTACCACCAATTTCAAGGCAGAGCCCAGTCAGCCCAGGAGAATTAGCATCAAAGATGTGGCAGAATGCAATGAACCCTGAAAATACTGTGCTCCTGTAAGCTGATGGACTGTCTTTTATTTGGGCAACTGTTTCCATCAGACTTTTTCAGCCATATGAACTTTCCTTCAAGGAGCATACACCAAGCTGGGTTCTGTTTCCAGACATACAGCTGGCCCTCCGTTTGGAGCCCAATGTCTCGAAAGGACACCTGACTCTTCCCTTGCTTAACCTGAGCCTGCTGCTGGTGAGAGGCTGCTCTGCAGTGTCTGCTTCCTTGTCATTATGGATGAGGAAAAACTGCTGGAGGAAAGGAAAAGTGTGATGGAGTGAAGACTGCTTTTGCTTTCCTTTGGTGTTCTCAGGAGCTGGGTCATTTCCTCAAATGAGGAAAAGTGCTCTCCCCTAGATGACTCCTCACACCAGCACCCAGGGGAGGTAGGGCAGAGAAGGACTTTCCAAGCAGGACCTGCAGTGCTGGTACACCTCACTATCTTCTCATCTCAGGGCCAGGGCATGTCTGCTCTTCCATGATGATGAGGCATAGAGCAATATCTGATCAGGATGACCCAAGTGCTGCAGAGGAAGTTATCAGGGAAGAAAAAGCTGATTTGCTAGCTCCAGCAGCAGGCATTTAACATTTTTTCCATCACCTTATGTCAGAAGTCCTGTCCCTGGCATGCCTGTCCCTGTCCTCTGTGTCCAGTCACCCGGAGGAAGAATGGGCTTTTCCTTGGCAAAGGAATGAAACGCTGCTAATTGCTAACTGCTGAAGATGGGGATGAAGTTAGGAGGTGAAATGATACACACAAGTCCCAGAAATGAGGAGTTTAAGGGCGAAAAAGGGGCTGTGCACTTGAGTTTCCAGCTGTGTCTGTCACTTCCTAGGGGAAAGAAATGCTCAAGCCTGAGTGAAGCCTTCCTGGAGGATATGTTCCCTGGGAACTCTCGCTTTGATGGCTGTGAAATCCATAAAGCTTTTCTTCTTGTATCTGGGAAACTAAAGCCAAGCTCCTGTGGGGCTGTCCTTGGTTAAATAAATGACAGTAAAAATAACTCGAAAATGCAACACCAACATGGGCAGATAAATCAACGCCTGGAGTGCCCATTAATGTGCGCTGCCTCCTTTCTGGGGGGCTGTGAAGGAGTCCTGCAAACGAAATCCAGTCAAGAGAAAGGAGGCAAGGTCCCATCGAGTTATGACTCACAAATCCATCAGCAATTTCATTTCAGAAGAGATACAAGGTCTTAACACAGCTGTCAGCAGCATTCTTCAGGTCGCACTGCTGCATAAAGGAGAGTGTTAGAACCTGGGACTTAAACTAAACAGATTTCCTATAGGAAACACACACAAAATTACATTGCTTCTAAAGTTACTTTTATAGACATTTTCCCCAAGAAATATTTCTCCCTGGAAAAATAAATTCACAGGATGTAATTAAAACAGTTATATGTGTACACTGGAGTGGCCCCCTTTAAGTGCTTCACCAAATGCACCACTAAATGAAGGAATGAAAGCCAGCTTTGTTTAAATCTATTAATAACAATATGTATTAATTATAAAATGGGACATTGTTCTCTTAGTTTATGGTTATGAAAATAGCCTTTAATAAGGCTGAGACCAGAGTAGCCAGCTTTGCAGTTGTCTGCGCTGTTAAAAAGGCTTTGAAAATCTGCCCTAATCTGCTGCTTTCACTTGTCAAACCCTGACCTGATAAAGGCAGCGGGTATCAGATTCCATACCCTGTGGATTCTGGTAATAACCGGGTGCTGATGACTGGATTTTTTTTTTCTGCTTTTCTTGCTCTTTTCTCTGTTTTTAGCTTTTTTAAAAAATATATTATTATTTTTTTAAAATTAAACTCTGACACGATGCGTTGTATTAGAGGTTAACTTCCATGCTTTGGGGAATGAAGCCTTAAGAGGTTTGCCTCGCTCCATCTGAGCAGGGAGCAGTGGTGCGGCCCCATCTCCTCAGATAATGAGGGATGATGATTGACCCATAATTACACCCCATTGCCCCCAGTTCAGCAGCGTGTGGCAGATCCACTCACCCTGCTGTGCAAAGCGCCTCAGCACCTGCTTCTGCCTGGAGGAGGGTCCTCAGGGCTGCCGAGATGTCACAGCCTGGGGTGTTGGTAGCCTCTTCCTCGCGTGGATTTGTGCTTTTGGAGAAGCTCTGCGAAGCACCAGGGAGAGAAGGCAGCCCTCTTGATCAGCGTGTACAGCCCAGCTGAAATGTTCAGGAGAGGCTACGCTGTCTTCCTTCCCACTGCTCACAGCAGCAGGACCCTGTAACGTGATCCTCCTGACCTGAGCGAGGGATGCCTGTTAAAAGCAGATAGCTTGGAGATGCTTTTTGGGTCGTGGCGTTGCCGTCAGCTCCCATAGCATCCCATCCATCCGAGCAGAGGGCCTTGAGCCACCACTCCACGGTGCCATACGCGGGGCTGAACCTGCTGGAGGGAATTGTTGGTGCAGCAGCAGACACATCCCTGCCTGCCCCTCTTGTCCTCCTGTAGGCCATCCCTCACTTTGTTACACCTTTTATTTCCTCTTCCCTTTGTTCATTACATCTTTCATCCTTCCTTAGTAGGAATGTGAGCCAAAAGCCAGAGTTACACCTTTGTGCCAGCATAAAGGTATCCGTAAAATGCTCTGGGTTGCTATTAATTTGCTATGTTTCTATCCTGATCACCAGGAAAACATTCCTGTCTCCTTCAGGCACAGGTGGCTGTATTTTCTATCATCTCCGAAGCAGAGCAGGGTGACATTTCTAATGCATCTCCAGTCCAGGACCCTGTTGTAAGGGCACAGGTGAGAACTTGGGGTCATTTGTTAAAATAAATGTGTAACACATGGTGGAGGAGACATGGTAAGAAGGGTTATCAGAACAGTCGGTGTTAGTTCTTTACTGGAAGCTGATTTTTAGTGGCTGAAACATTTTAAATAGCCTCTCCAGAGCTGCTCCCAGTAAGAAAAAAAGAGGCAAAAGAAGCGGAGAAAAATGAACACGGATTGATCTGAAATACCTTGAAACAGAACCCTCTTCCCTGGGAAGGACAGGGGCAGGGAGAGGTGCCTCAATGTGTGGAGCCGAGAGTCGCTTTTCATTTCTTAATTAGCTCTAAGCCCCCTCGCCCTGCCACCGCGAGTGGAAGCCAGGGCAGGGAGCGCTGCCCTGCAGTCGCTTCACAGCTGCGCGGCGTCGCTGCCTCTGAGCGGGGAAAACAGTCGGGGAAATGTTTTATGTTCACACTCCACCTCGGAGGTGGGCCCGCGTCCAGAGCGGACCGTAAAACACGCAGGAATGCCGCTGGTTGGGAACACGCTCGTAATTCTTATGCCCCTCTTTCCCAAAGACACCTTTCTTCATTTAATTGTTCTAAAACCGCAGCATGTTCGCATTACCCTCTGCGGAAATCACATCTGAAAACGGCTTTGTAGTTTCTTTTTTTAGTGTTGGGACTGGAGTAGGGGGTCGTTCTTGCTTTGTTTAGTTTCCTTAAATCCCCCTCACCATAGCGGCCGGGGGCTTCTTTCTCCCTGTTACTCTCTCAGGGCTCAATTCAATAAATATACATCCGGCTCCTTCGCAGGCAGCGTCTGCCTTAATGAAATTGCGCCAGGCACTTCCAAGGGAAGGATGTTTATTTTTCTCTGCTGACTTGGTTAGGCTGGTCCGGGCCTCGTGTGCCCGCAGAGCTGATCCGTAAAGAGCCCCCCGTGGCTGCGTGGGGACGCAGTGTCAGCCCGCGAGCTCCTGCACTCACTCAACACGGGGATTCTCTTACTTCGGGGCTGGGGGTGGGTGGGCAGATCTATTTTCTATATCCAAGGCACAGGGAAAAAAAAAAAAGCCTGCTCAGAGCATGGTGTTAAGGTGGGAAAGTCGAGCACTCGCAAGGCTAGAACTGTCTGGAGAGCAGGCTTAATGCATCTGTTTATGTGAGCACATTATGAAATTCTCCTATTTTCACGTGGTCCTGTGCTTGTTTCTCACAGTTATGGCATTTTCTAGCTTTTGCCAGAACTTGCCACCTTCGCGGTGTGTTTTCTCCGTAGAGGTCCAACGCCCTGGAGATCCTGGTGCCTGTTCCTGGACGCTGTGGTGGACTCAGATGTCTCCAAAATCACGGCCTCTGAAGGACAAGGGAGGTGTAGGTACTGGAACAGGGGACTCTGTGAGCCTTTTATCACTTGTAGCATCACAGAATCATTGAGGTTGGGAAAGACCCCTAAGATCACCAAGTCCAACCACCACCTAACACTGCCAAGTCCCACCACCAAGCCACGTCCCTCAGTGCCACATCCACACCTCCCTTAAACACCTCCAGGGATAGGAACTCTGCCACCTCACCTCCCTGGGCAACTTGTTCCAGTGTCCAACCACCCTTTCCTTGAAGAATTTTTCCTAGTATCCAATCTAAACCTCCCTTGATGCAACTTGAGGCCATTTCGTCACATCCTAAACATCCCCAATGTCCTAGGAGTTTGTTGAGGCAATCATTCACTGTTTGACATCCCTGCGTGTCATGAGACCAGCTCTGGTTTGGGACATTTTGCATCTTTCCAGTGCAACAAACAATAAAAGCCTGGCCACGTGCCACATGGATGGACTGATGATGAAAAGCCGGATGCACTCAAATGGCAGTGTTCTGTGGTGATTCCTCTTCTCCCTGGGTCTGGTGGTGATGGGTGACAGAATAAACTACGTTCTTTGCCTGAGAGGCCTTCACGCAAAGCCACGAGGCTGAGGAAGTGTTGTGCCAGCAATAAGCATTGGGACACCATGAAACCGACCTCTCCTGACCCTCAGCTCCTGATCTGAAACGGATTTTGCAAAGCATCAGATTAGAAAAGAAATCATTCTTTCATTTGCTGCCCTTCCACTCACAATTTCAAAGTTTCCTCCCCAGTGATGAAGCTCATGTTATAGTTTTAAATGAAAGATGAGTGCCGTTTGCAGCATCTCTGGCTCTGCTTTCTGTGACGTGGGGGTTAGGAACTCTCCACCTTCACATTCAGAAGGGGACGGTGGCTCAGGGAGCACCCAGGGCTTGCCAGAGATCACCTAGCAAGGGGCAGGGGTGGGAAGTTTGCTTTCCTCCTGCTTTTGTTGCCCTCAGTTTCTTAAACTGCAACCCTGCTTTGAGATGAGCCGGTCTTGCTGCTTTGAGTTAATTTTCTCCCTCCTTTGCTCCTGATGAAATTGTGGATGGTTATAAATAGACGCAAGCGATTCCTTTCAGATTAGGTTCTCCTCATCTTTGATCTGCAAAACCCAACCAAGTGTTCCTGTTAGAGCAGCTTCTTCTCCATTCAGCCGAGGATGGAGGCAGTGCAGGAAATTCCAGTCTGCCAAAAGAGTGGATGAAACCAATTGACTAACGCTAACTTTGAACAAACATTTGACATTTTCCCTAGTACATTTGCGTACCTTTTTAATGCTTTCAGCAATAGTAGTAGCAAAGGAAGGGACAAACGTTCCCATATTATCAAGCAAATTGTGTCACAAGTTTTTTTTTTTTCTTTGTTTGGGGATCAAGTTCAGTCCCATTTGAGCCAACATGATCTCTAAGCCTAATTGAAATATCTATAGTAAAACTTGTTCTGAGGAATGTAAATACTCGATTTGGTTTATTGCAGGAAATCTATGAAACGGGAAAGATTTACAGAGGGATGCATGTGCTTGGTGAAAGCAATCAGCGCTGTGGGTCCAACAGGTGAGGGAAAAGCACCAGAGTCTGGCCATCGGGCACCTGGTGCAGCTGGGCCTCCCATCCCACATCACCTCTGCTTATTGCTTCAATCAATGCTTCCTGCTGCTGGATATTTCTCACTGGTGACAGCACGTTCCGTCCCTGTTTCCATGCAGGTATGGTTTGAGTAATTGATCTTTTCTTACCCCTCTGATTGTTTAATAGCCAAGGGAATGCTCCTATTGTTCCCATTGCTTGCTTATGTTATAACTAGAAAGCTCTCTGGGGGATTTAGCCATTTTCCTTACTCTTCAGCATAGTGATTTTGGCGTGTTTCAACACTGAGAGCAAATGCAAGCACCACAGCAGTGCTGCTGGTGGTGGTTTGTGTGAGGCAGGCACCAGCTCTCAGTTCATCCCCAACAGTAGTACCAGTCGTAGGAAATGGGGCTGAATTTCTCCTGTGCTTGGGCTATCACCCATGGTGGTGAAATCTGCTTCATTTCTTCTTGTTGGACCCGTCTATCGCTCCTCTGCAAGATCCTGAGCACAGGGCATGTACCTGCTGCAGATCCTACTGCAACATGAGGGCAGATGCTCCTTGGCAGGGGGTTGAAGCAGCTAATGCACAGACTCAGACTCAGAGGAGGGACAGGGAAGGCTGCAGACGAGTGATTTGCACATGGATTGTGTGTGCTGGAAGTGAACTTTTCTCCTCCTCTTCTCTGATAGCTCCTATCTTTCTTGCTGCTCTAGCTTTTCCTTCAGGTATTTCTTCTGATGTTTGCACACAAGTGGTGAAAGAAGTTGTTCAAAGGGCAAAGAAGAAGAAGAAAAAAAAGATTTCCATTTTTTCACCATCAAAATCTGAATATTTCTGAAGAAAATGTTCTGAACAAAACAAACCAACCAACCAACCAACAAAACCCAACAACAACAAAAGCAGCACCCACCAAAACCAAAAACAAAAGCAAATCCCCCCCAAGCCCCAAACCAACAATATCCTTTGTCTGCAAATTCCCTGGTGGGAGTGGGGGGAAGTTTGACTAAAATGTTCCTGCGTGACTCATTTCTGGGCAGCTCTTTGCTGTCAATGGAAACTTGTCCTCAGCAGATTTTATATTATTTTCTAACCTGCCTGCAAGGAGGTGTTTCGTTTGTTGACTGAGGTAAAGGAGGCGCCTGCTTCTCCTTTGATACTCCCGCATCTGCCATCAGAGAAGGGTCCAGATGGCAATTTCGCCTAGAAAATAGTGATAAAAACTGCACTGGTGTTTCCCTCCCCTGTCTCCTGCTGGGGATGTCTCAGATGCTGCCTGTAGCTGTTGCTGGAAATGGCCTGATCAGAGAAATGTGTCCTGGAGAGTAAATAGCCACCAGCAGGCAATGTCCAGGAGCTGAGGCCAGCTCCCGGAGTGGTTGGGGACCCAAAGGCTCCTGAGACAGGATTTCAAAGAAAGTGCTTGGAAACCTGCTCTGTCTCAAAAGGTCTCATAATATTACTGGGAGAAATGAAGGAGGCAAGTAGGACAACTGGCGTGTGGACTGTTCCCTCATCAAAAGGCACCCTCAAAGCAAAAAATAGCAAACAGCAAGCATTAAGGAGCTCAGATGTGGTGTGACCTACATCTCTCTGGGAAAAAACAGTGCAAAACATAAGCAGTTTGGGCTACTTTTGCCTTAATGGCATCATCACTTGGTGCAGCCAGTGTGAGCCTTCCTTTAGGAAAGGAGAGCCCCCTGTCCTGGGGCTGCGATCCCTCTTGCAGGTGAGGTGTTCGTGATCTGCCAGCCCCTGTGTCCAAGCTTCTGATTTTATCCAGGTTTATCCTGCTGGTTCTTCACCCAGTCTTAGCCCTCGTTCCCCATGTGCAGGAGCGACCATACCACCTGCTGGGAGCAGTGGGATCACCATTCACCTCCATCATTTTGTGCCATGCTGAAGATGAGAGATGGGTGGGATTTTCTAGTCTCTGCCTTGCTGTCGTGTTTCAGTTCAACCTCCACTCCATCTTTCCCACTTTCTTGTGTTCAGAATTGAAGGAGCAAAGTCCTGGACACCTAATGGGAGGTCAAAATGCATATAAATACAGCAGATGCATCAGTTTTCTCTCCTCCCTGAAGACAGACATATTAAGCAATGTCAAGACACATTTGCAGCATTATTAACTTTCTGCTCTTCCATAAATTCATTCCAGGAGCTCACCAGACTCCAAGTGACCTATCTGTTGTCTTCTTTGAGATTACAGCCCCAATCCTAATGACAATCCCGGATGCTGTAATTAAGTTCTCCTCCCATCGCCCCTTGTTAACATACATCTTCATGTCCACTTCAGAAACTATATGAATCCCACAGAAAACTGTTGAGCTTTGCTAAAAATGGGGTGGAAGGCATTTTTCCCCCTCTTTCCCCGCAGATGCATTTATCACCGGGGCAACTTAACTTTAGCATTCACTAAAAATTCAAGCTGCTGGCTTAGATCCAGGAAGAGAGAAGTTTTATAGACTGAGCTAAGCGTGAATTACAGTAATGGCTATGACATTTCTTTTTCTTTTTCTTTTTCTTTTTTCTTTTTCTTTTTCTTTTTCTTTTTCTTTTTCTTTTTCTTTTTCTTTTTCTTTTTCTTTTTCTTTTTCTTTTTCTTTTTCTTTTTCTTTTTCTTTTTCTTTTTCTTTTTCTTTTTCTTTTTCTTTTTCTTTTTCTCCTCTCCTCTCCTCTCCGGGACTCCAGCTGTGCCCCACAGACAAGAGGATGCCTGTCTGATCTGAGCTGAGTGTTTTCAGGAGCAGAACAGGTGAACAAGCAAACATTAGTGAACGTGGCACGGTGGTTGCCCATGGCTGAGGGCTCCTCCAGAGAATAGAAGGAGCTTGCTTCACATATACACATAAATAATATATATATTTTTTTCCTTTTTTTGTTACATCAATGTTAGGAGCTGGAGAAAAGGTCTTGTCTAATGAGTGAGTCAGTGTATGTTGGCTGTGTTGGGTTACTGGGTATTTTTAGATGCTGGAAGCTCTCCTTGAGAGAATAACAGGCCCCGACTGCTGGGTGGATCTGGTTTCAAGTGGGGTGGGATCAGTGCAGCAATGTGAAAGGCCACCCACAGGTAATGGACTGCCTGCCATGGAGCGAAGAGGGGGGCAAGTCAGCTCACCTGCCCTGGCTGCCTGAATCCAGAGGAGCTCTGCAACCCCGTGCAGTGGAGGAGCTACGCAGTAGCTCCTCAAACTCAAACAAACAGCAACCGCCTCTTGCAGTTTTTGGAAACAGCCCATGGACCTTGGGAGCACGGCTTAGTTCATCCTCCAGCATGAGCCCTGGAGCTGGGCAGCATCTTGGGTACCCCTGTCACGGGGACGTCCCTCACAGCATACGTGTGGGGACTCTTCTTTTGGATTTCTGTGTAAATCCACTGTCTAAGCCCAAGAACTTTTTCACATGTAAATGAGATGAAACCGCCTGTCAGCTGAAGTGGTTTTGCAGAGCAGATGCTGCTGCCTATCCACACTACAGAGCTGGGCTAATTACACTGCTTTACTTCAGCGCTGCTCCAGACACAGAAATTATTAGGATTATGGAATAATTCGGGCTGAAAGGAACCTCAGGAGGTTATCTAGTCCAACCTCCTGGTGGAGCAGACTGGAAGAGCAGTACTGGCCATCTCCAAGGCTGAGCCAACAACCACGGTCACCCCGTTCTACCACTCCTGTATGAGAGCCGGTTAGGT
Source organism: Aythya fuligula (assembly GCF_009819795.1). NCBI lineage: Eukaryota > Metazoa > Chordata > Aves > Anseriformes > Anatidae > Aythya > Aythya fuligula. The sequence goes on from NC_045564.1 coordinate 10,388,892, forward strand.
CAGCTTGGGATGACCTAATGGTTTAGGGTCTTTTGTTTTTAATGGTTTTGGGTTTTTGTTTTTCATGGAAAAAAAAAAAAAAAGAGGAAAAAAAAAGCTCGGTAGACTACTAGAAAGTCTAATGGGATATGGTATACACTATCTTCCTGCTTTTCACTGCAGCACGTAAGGACATCAAGACATATACAAATATGTGGATATAGAGATGAGTAGTTAAACAGGAGGCATTTGCTACAAGAAGTGCTGAATGAATATATTATCACAAGTGATCCAGACACTCACTTTCCAACTTTGTCTGTACTGTTTACCAGCCACTTTGTGCCTCTCTGGGGCTGCGCTTTATCCACAGGGATAACTAACATACTGTGAGTAAACACTGCTGCCTCCGCTGCTCCCCTTTCTTTCCTGTCCACACTTTACCCATGGGAGAAGAGCAGAGTCAGCTCCAGATGACACACAGTGAATAAACAAAATCTATTTTAAAGAGAAGTTGTGCTGAGCAGGAGTGGCCTGTTCCTAAGTGCTTTGAAAACTGGCATCGTGTTCTTCCTACTTCAGGCACTGAAGTACAAAGGTTTCTGTCCCTTGCAGTAACTATCCCCTTGTACATACAGGCATTACAGCTCCTGGTCTGAGGCCATGTATATGAAAGCCCATGCACTAATGTGCCTTTTTCCTCTGGGTGAGACCTCATTGCTGGCCAGCAATCCAACACAATGCTTTGCAGCTCACACAGAGCCTCTGCTGTGGGATCAAATGGTAGATTCAGGTTAGAAACCACAGGAGGAATGTGCTGCTCGCAGAGGAGCCTGTTGGAGGGTGGTTAATCTGCTCCATCACCCCAGAGACTGCCCAGCCCTGAGGCAAGCCCTGCTGGATCCCATCTCGATCTTAGAAAGTCTTCCACAAATGTGGGGGGGCACAGGCTGACAACACTGAGGGCCAGAGCTCCACCTAGCCCCAGTGTCTGGTTTCCAGATCTGGTCCCTTTGACTCAAGGAAGGCCAAACAGACCTTGAGTCACATTTCCAGACCGGCAGCCAATTCATTCCAGGGGACGTTCCTTGGCCCCAGGTCTGCCTTGTTTAATGGCAAGAGGACAGCAGCAGGGGAAGGTGGCAGTGCTAGCCAGTGCTGGTGGCTTCTGAAAATCCCATTGCTTCCTCTCCCTTTTTGATCTTTTACTGGGCAAGGCAAACCGTTTTGACTTGCAGATTGCACATCTCTCCTCTGGATCGCTTGAGCCCAAATAATAACAGTCACAGGAAACCATATTTGCAGCCAGAGTCTGGCGTCTGTGGACTGATATCCTGCCACGGAGCAGGAGGAGTGGAGCTGCAGGAAAGCTAGATGGATTACCACCATTCCCCTTTGGCACTGGGGACTCAAACGTGCGCTCACAAGTCCGGGTGTGTTTTGAGCGCTTGGAGGGTGGCTCCGTGCCAGCATGCCAAGGCAGCGAACCGCTACGACAGCTCGCCTGTGAGAGCTGCCCTAGGAGGAGGTTGGATTCGATGTCAGCCCCTCTCCTTGCAGACCTTTTGCACGTGTGTGTGTCTTTCTCCACGCCTGCACTTCTGTTTGCACTTTACACTTCCACAGTGCAGGCACCTCACAAGTTCTCTGCTGCTTTCTCGGGTGCAGCTTAGAGTGCTGTGCTTGAAAATACCTGGTGGGGTTTACGCAAAGTAGTGGATTTTTGCTCAGCCCCTGTTCCTTGCTGTGTCTTGGTTTTCATGACTGGCTCACCTTCCTGCTCACCTCCAGCCCTGTCCATGCTCAGCATGCCTGTTCCAGAAGTGTTTACATGAGCAGGACCCTGGGAGCTACAACGCAGGGAAAAACAGGGTAACGCGATCATACAGAGCTTTGTGATTCTGAGCTATGGGTGAACCTTATCCCGCCTAAGAACACAAAATCCTTCTGATTTACAGCTGGAGCAAGGCAGGTTTCACACACCTGGTCTGCACCTCTGCAGCAGGCGGTGGCTGTGGGGTTGTTGTGGGCATGTAGCCTGCCTCATTTTCCTCTGGTGAGGTCTCTACACCAACAAACAAACTGAGTGTTTTTGATATTCTCATTTTCAGACCGAAATCTAGGGGCTCGGACCGAGGATGCAGTGTGGGGAGCAGCCCCAGGCTCCGACATTTCGCCTCCTGGGGGCCACCTCAGCTCCTGAGGCGGGCAGCTGGCAGCAGCCGAGCCGAGCCCCGCCGCCTCCCCGGGCTGCCGTGAGGGAGCCCCGGGGCCGCCATCTCCTCGGGCCGGCCAAAAACCACCTTAACGCCGAGGCAGGAAGCAGCGGCGGGCACCCAATCAGGCCGGCCCGAAAAAGGGACGGCCCCGCCGGGAGGAGGAGGAGGAGGAGGAGGAGGAGGCTGCGAGCTGCGGCCGGGAGCCGGGGGCCCCGGGGCCGAGCTGCGGCCGATGGCCGAGGGCAGCCCCCCAGGAGCCGCCCCGGGCGGCGGGGACCCGGCCGCCTCTTTGGGCGCCTCGGGCGGGCACGCAGGTACCGTGAGGCGAGGGGAGACCCCGCGGGGAGGCTGGGGGAGGGCTTTGGGGCTGGGGATGTGCCTGGTGCTGTTTTGGGTTGTGCCTGGTGGTGGGCTCCCAGCACTCGTGTCACCTCTGCAGGTGTGTGGGGTGGGGCAGCCCCTCGCCTCCCTGCTCTCAGCACCCGCAGGGATGCTGGTGGCTTCGCCCAGCAAGGCAAACTGTTCCCCTTCATGCCCCTTGGTAGCCCTGTGGCCACCTGGTTGCCTTGCCAAAGCTTCTTCAGCACCTGCCTCTTGGCAGGACTCAACCCAGCTGCCCTGTCTCCAGCGCAGGTCGTAACCTGAAGGAGTGGCTGCAGGAGCAGTTCTGCGACCACCCCCTGGAGCACTGCGAAGACACGCGGCTGCACGACGCAGCCTACGTTGGGGACTTGCCCACGCTCAAGAGCTTGCTGCAAGAGGAGAGCTTCCAAAGGTGAGGGGCGTTTCTCCCACCCTGGTGGTTTGCCACACGGTAACTGGCTTTGGTTATCCCCGTGGGACCAAGGGGAAGCCAGGTGTGAGGTCTGACTTAACACCACTCTGAAAATGTTGGTTAATGACATCTACATCCAGTGCTCACCCCACCATCCTCCTCTTCCCCACAGCCTGCTTCTCGTTTCCAGACCTCTCCTGCTGGTGGAAGTGCCCTGCTCCATTTTTACAGGAGATGTGTCTGGGGGGAGGCTGCGCTGCTCACCCTTGAAATCATCCCTGTCGGCCTCCCAGGAGGCCAGTCTCAAGCCAGTTTGTGAGCGTGCAGCGTCCACGCACAAACTCTTTTCAGATCACGGTGGAAATGCAATACCTTGAAAATAGAAGTCTACGTATAATGGGAAAAACACACAAAAGGGATTAGAATCAAATATAAACCTGAAACACCCTGTGTTACAAAATCTGCCCAGTGCTAAGTCTGTGACCGTGGGGATGGTTAATTAATTTTCCTGCACCATGGAGAAAACTGCTTAGAGTGCAAAATGTCTACTAGCCTTAAAAAAACTTAATTTCAGCAAAAATGAGAATGAGCTAGCCCTGCCTTCTGCCACCTAGGTAGCTGTGCTGGGACTCTTTGGTCCCTTGGTCTGAGGTTTTGCCTTATTTTTATACCCTGCTATGTGGTAACCCTATTGAGTAGGGCCAGGCAGCCCTCTCAGGTCACAAGCTGAACCTGGCATCCTTCCTTGCAGGAAAAAGCAAAGTTTGGCAGGACCTGCAGTGCCATCACACAGGTGGTGGAGTGAGCAGAGAAGTAACTTCTTTGAACCTGGTAGTAGGTACAGGGTGGAGACTCCCAAACCTGCAAGGATTAAAGGGAGCTTTTTTATCAAAAGGCTTCGCAGCTGAGGGCCTGATGCAAGGTTTATATCACTCCTCTTCCTGAAACATGATTGAACAAAAACATCGTGGCATTGCTCTCCTAGCAAATTGCCTTAACTGCAGCGTATAAAAACTGCTTTGCCCTGTACCAATTACGTGGGCTGGCGTGGAGTGAGCTAGAAGAGCAAATCCACTGCTGTGCTGGCTAAAGGGCACTTTTGCCTGCCTGTGCTGGCCTTAAAGAAATCCCTTCCTCTCTGCAGGGTGCTTCTGTGTTGCACAGAGACTTGCAGAGAAATGGGGACTGAGTCTGGATATTTATGGGATTTGTGGAGCTAACCTGAATCGGGCGAGTATGACAAGTAGTACAGGTGATTTCAGAGGGGATCCTAGCAGCCTCCAGCCACAGCCATGTCTTGTATAAATTGGAAAAAGCTTTTCTGCCAGTGTGGCTGCCTAACAAGGATGCTAATGGTCTATTCATGCTGTTCTGTTTATCACGGCTGCCCCTCCGAGCTAGCTCCTTCCTAGCAGGGCTGTGCTTGCGCTGTGCTGAGCTCCCCTGGATTTGCATTTATGTCATCCCATGGTGCCAGGCTGAGCACGTGGATGTACCAGCAGAGGGATACAGATGCCTGCGTGTTCAGGCATTTCTCTGCTCCTGCTGTGTCCTCTTTCTGTTTCCCTGCTGCTTTGACAACCTTCTGCCACTTTGGGAGCAGAATTAAACCTTTGTAGTCCCCTGCTCGTTCACTTCTGATCTGGGACAACTCCCTTTACGAAGTGAGAAGGGAGTCAGGGTTTTTTAGGAGCATTTTGGTGACCGGGGGGCTTTCTCTAACCCTCTGCTTCTCCTTCCCACACCAGCCGGATCAACGAGAAGTCGGTGTGGTGCTGCGGCTGGCTGCCCTGCACCCCGCTGCGCATCGCCGCCACCGCCGGCCACGGCCCCTGTGTCGACTTCCTCCTGCGCAAAGGGGCTGAGATCGACCTGGTGGACGTCAAGGGGCAGACCGCCCTCTACGTGGCCGTGGTCAACGGGCACCTCGAGTGTGCCAAGATCCTCCTGGAAGCTGGGGCTGACCCCAATGGCAGCCGGCACCACCGCAGCACACCCGTTTACCACGCGGCGCGCGTGGGCCGGGCAGACATCCTGCGGGAGCTGATCAGGTGAGAAGTGGGTGCAGGCTGGGGATGGTCCCAGTGAGGAGAGGAATGGTTCTGACCTCCCTTTCCTCCTCCCCTTGGGATCTTTGGAGCACCCGTTCCCTCTTTGTGTGCCTGGTGTCTCCATAGGCCTGGCAGAGCTGGCATAGAGGGGCCACTGGTGGGCGGGAGGGAGAATGCAGAAGTTCCCAGTGAGCGTCTCAGAGCCAAATCTTGCAGAGCATCTTCCCCCTGGCCTTCATCTTGACTGTCTGCTTGCTGCTACTCCCCCATGGCCAGCTCCATGCCCTGTTGCTCAGTCCCAGCTGGCTGAATTTACGAGTGAGACAGATCACCCACCCAACCAAAAATTGTTCAGAAACACATCCTTCCTTTGCTTAGTCCTGCTGCTGTGACTGTTTTCTGTCCTAGGAGGAGAGGAGAGGTGCTTGTTACCAGCACAGTCTGCTGTTGGCTGCCAGACACTCACCCCATCACTAGGACACTCTGTGCACCAGCAGCAAGTGGGCTCAGGGCTGAGCAGGAGGCTGTGTGAACTTGAGTTTCTTCCTCTGTGGTGTGCTGTGATGCTTCCTTTCTTCTAAATTGGAAGCTTTTTTGTATCAGGGATCTTGCTGAGCAACTATACGAGCCTTTGATGCCAAATAAGAGTGGATTATAGGGGGGAACTACAGGTTGTAGAAAGGAGTAGTAAAAGTTTAGAAAAAGTAGAAGGTTTATTTGGATTCACAGAGAAACACTCTCCAAGGAACCCCTTCAATGGCCATAGCTGCTAGAAAATAACGATGGAAAGGATTTTTGCTGGTGGGGAAACGAATTTTAACACAAGTGCAGCTCTAAGGATGCTGGCAAGCAGAAAGAAGAGGAGACCAGCCCCTTCCTTGCTCCTTTTTGTGCAAGCTGAGAGAATGACGCCCCTCTCGCCCTATGCCTGTTGGTACAGGGTTCAGCATACGAGCTGCATTCCCGAGAATCTCCCCTGATATCCACTAAGGCAGGGTGAAATGTAGCAAATGGTATTTCAGCACATGGAGAGCTGATGCATTGATTTATGTGTCTACTCCTCGGGATACCTTGCCAGCAATATTAAAAGCAAGATTTTGGAAAACTTTCAGGATTAAAAATTAACTGGAGTTTGTCCAATATCTTTTTATTAGACGATGTCTCTCCCAAGGCTGCTAAGCTAATACCAAATTGTCAGATTGCCCAACATTTCAAATATCTTGGAGTACGGATTTCACAGATCTGCTCAGAGTTGCTTACTTTAAAATGCAGTCTTATGTTACAAAGCTCACTCAGAGATTTTCAAAATGTTGATCTAAAGGACTTGGCAGGGGGAATGTGGAGAGGAAGACACTTATGCTGAGATACAAGGAAATATCTCGGAATATTCTGCTCGAGAGAGCCTCAGTGTTCTGAAAAGAAAGCCCAGCCCAGTCAGGCTTGCTGCAGGTGTCTAAACATCACCTGGTTCATTTTTTATAATCATATGGCAGCACAATGGGGACTCCTGAGCCCTACCACAATTGCTGAAACAGCTAAGCAAGCAATAGGTGAAACTGTACCCATTAATAGTAAATACACGCGGGGTAGGGAATGGTGATCCATTTTGTAAGACAACTGGCAGAAATATTTACGGTTTTATTTCCAGGGTGTAGATTTCTTTCCCAACAGCTTGTTATGCGATCATGCTGTGATGGTGTTGGACTGCAGCACAACCGAGGGCTGACCCAGTGTACTGAGGATGAGAGGATGCTCTTGCCACACTAAAAGCAGTGAAAAAATCTGACAAATCATGCCAGTGCCTCAGACAGGTACTAACAAAAGCAGCATTGCGTGCTTTGCTTGGAAGTAGGGGTTTCTACAGATAATTTTGTCAATGATAATTAACAGAAAAGCAGAGGACTGGAGTGAGGGGCTACCTGCTGCCCGGTGAGACCCGTGGCTGTAAGAGGCAGTGGCCCCATGACCCTCCTGTGAAAGTTCCCTGGCAGCACAGCTGATTCTGTTCAAACGCTTGTGTAGCCCGATTTTAAGAGGTGTCTTTATGTACAGGGATTGCCTGTGGAGAGCAGACACCTTTTCTCATTTACTCCATGAATATGGAGTGATGCAAATGCAGCAAAGTGCTGCGAAAGTCTCCAGAAGGTGGAAAATGCCCCCTGAGCGTGTGGCAAGTGCCAGGCCAGCTGCGTGGCCTGGGAACCAAAGCTTGGTCCTGTAGCTGGTCGAGGACCAACCTGCACTCACCTGTGTCACTGCAGCCTCGCCCCAGCCTTCCCTTGCCTTTCTCCACCCCACAGGTCTCTGGAGATCTTAGCCTAGATGTTCTTGCTTGAGAAATCCTGTGCATAGGGGTAAAAATACGCTGTATGCCATTTGCAGCTCTTAGACAAGTTTCCTCACTCCTTGTTCTACGTGTGCTTAATTTAAATGAGTCTGTTCCTGTCCTCTGACTTGAAGCCCTTGGTTAGGTGTATCCCGGAGAGGGACCAACCCCTACTGGGTTCAGAAAGAGTCGTGCTTGCAGTGAGGAAGAATTCATCCCCAGGTGGTTTCCATATTTGTTGTATTAACTGCAGGAAGGAATATGATGTGATATCTACGAAGACAGAAAATTCCAGTTCTCTGAATATGTGGCTTGCAATTTTGGGAGAGGGGCTGGCGGGCGAAGGAATGTTTTGTTCCTGTGTGGGGAAGGGACACGACTTGATCCGTAAAGCTGCAATGAAAACCAGCTACTCCTTAGGGGATCGTCTTGTCTTCCTCCTTGCTCCAGCCCAAGCTGCATGTGAAGCAGATGGAGCTATGGTGTCCCCACTGCTTGGGTGTTTCCCACCCTGGGGGGAACAAGGCTTACTTCTGCTCTCTCTTCTTTTGTGCAGCGTTACCATTTTTCAAATTCCATGCTTTTCTAGAGAGCAGCACTTGGCCTTCTTGCTCCCATTTTCTTGGCTGTATTCTCCACTTCCTCCTAAAACAAAAAAAAAAAACCAACAAAAACTGAAAATAAAAAGAACCAAGGGCAGTAAGCCTTGTTTGCTGCTCTGTCAAACGTAGTGCCTCCTGTACTTCCTGATAAGAGGTAGGCCCTGGCTGCTGCTCCTGTTTCATGGTGCTGCTGATTTCCATCAAGCAGGGATTTAGTTTGCTCCCTTGGTTTAATCTGGTGTAAAATATTAAAATTTAAAACTTATGTTCAATGTAAAAGTTTAATCTGGTGTGAAATACAACCTGTGAGTTGAGTGGCACAGGATGGATGGGGAGAGCGGGAGGTCTGACGCAATTAGTTTCTATTTTTCCAGTTTCCTACACGCTCAGAATTGGCAGGTGCGTCCCTTCGGCTGAGATTAACACTGGCTGAATCTCTCTTTCCCCTTGTTGGGATTTCTAATGGGGTTTCAGCCATCCAGGTTCCTTCGGGAGCGGGATTTTGTTGTACGCGTTTCACTGTTGAGCACTGGTTGCTGTTTCCATTTTTCCCTGCTGTTTGTGACAGTCAGATCAATCGCTTGTATAGCTTTCTGGCCTGCGTTACCCTGGTGGGGAAGTTATTTTCACTGCATCTCTTCCACTGAGTCATTTGGAAGCATCCCCTGCTTCCCAGCCAGCCCCTCAGCATCCAGCATGACGTGCTGCTGGCTCGGGGCTGAGCTTGGCACGTCCTTCGGGAGGGCAAGGGAAGGTGTCCCTCAGCTGCTCCTCCTCTGCCCTGAGCCTGTGCTGGTGCTGGCGGGGGAACAGCTTTGCTTCTTGAAGATCAGACCACGCTGGATCCAGCATCCCTGCTCCAACCTCTCCCTGCCTGTCCCTGGGAGGGAGGTGTGATGAAAAGCTTCCCTCAAATTTGAAGATAAGTGAGTGAAGCTGCACTAAACCTGCCTGCAGACAAATTTATTCAGAAACACCATGGCCTTAATTTGATTTTTGTCTCGTTTGGTGTGTCAGTGAACGACAGGACACCTGCCAGGCCCTGTGGTGGTGTTGTCCAAAGGGTTTCTCTCTCTCATCCAGGTACGGCGCAGACGTGGACGTGAACCACCACCTGGCTTCTCGCGTTTCCAGCCTCTCCTTGCGGCCCCTCACCACGCTGGTGGTGTGCCCGCTCTACATCAGCGCCGCCTACCACAACCTGCAGTGCTTCAGGCTGCTCCTCCAGGCCGGGGCCAACCCCGACTTCAATTGCTGCGGCCCCATCAACATCCAGGGCTTCTCCCGGGGCTCCCCCGTGTGCGTGATGGACGCCGTCCTGCGGCACGGCTGCGACGCGGCGTTCATCCACCTCCTGATTGACTTTGGAGCCAACCTCAACCTGGTCAAAGTGGAGGCCTTGGAGTTCGACTCCACGGGAAGGGTCAAAGTGAACCCTGAGGCTCTGCAGGTCTTCAAAGAAGCACGTGGTAAGTGAACCCAGGCTCTTTAGCCCAACCTCTGACCACACAATTTCACAATTTTACCTTTTTTTTTTTTTATCTTTCTCCCAGCTCTTTTCCATTGCCTGGTGGTGTCCTCAGCTGCCCGAGGCAAGGTTTAAGCAGCAGGGTGGTGTCAGGGCAGGGCCACAGCCAGGTTATGGCATCTCCAGTCAGCCCCAGGTCTCCAGCACCGTGCAGATGTGTCCTCACAATTGTTGAGTGACCCTGTGCTCAAGGGGTAGCTGTGTCTGGGCAGGCTGCTTGGGAAGTAAAGATGCAACAGTGGTAGCAGATGGAAGGAGGGAGCTTAGATGGTGGTGCAAAATGATGGAGAAAGGTGTTTTTTTTTAGAATTTAATGTCCTCTGGGAAGCAAATGAGTTAGAGAAGAAAGCCAGAGCCTCAAGCCCAAACATGCCTAAATTTACCTGCTGTTTATTTCTTTTTATAACAAAAGCAGCATCGCTTCAGCACGTACCCTGCTTCCAGCAATGGCAGCACCTCGTAAAACCACCATGCTCAGCTGGTGAAGGCCAGGGCTTTGCACCAGGGTCGGAAGTGGGGTTTCACTCCTGAACTCCAGTCCAGAGAGACTGGGAAGGGATCCAGGATGTGGGATACAACCCCCAGACCCCAAACCCAAAGTTATTCAGCGTTGCACATGCCTGGGTTTTAAACCTGCCTGGACTTTTGCTGAGAGGAGGTGTGAGTACGGAGCAGGCTCAGCTCTCCTGCACCGCCCTCAGGATGCTGTGCAGGACGTGGCCTCAGCGTTTGGAAGGGGTCAGTGGCTCCCCTGTTGCCAGCTGGGGCTCAGCACGATGTGCATGATGTTGTCTTTCCGTCTTCCTCTCCCTGTCCCTCACCAGTTCTTCTGCTTTCTTTCTTGCAGGCCGTGCCCGGAGCCTGTTGTCCCTCTGCCGCATAGCTGTACGGAGAATACTGGGCAAATCTCGTCTGGATCTGATCCATATCCTTCCCGTCCCAGACCCCATTAAACAATTTTTACTTCACGAACACAGTTAAAGGGCAACTGGCTGCTTTCTGGGACGGTTTGGTTTGCGAAACGAGTGAGCTGATAAAGCTGGGTGCCAACCTTAGCCCTACCCTCGCAGAGAAATACCGGTTTGCTCATGGAGTGCACACAATTCCCTGCGATTTTCCCCTTCAAATTCGGGGTGTGGTGATTTTGTGTGTCTGTAGTCAAGCCACCAGTTGTTTAGCTGGTGACCTGTTGTTTGCGGCTGGTTGGGCAGCGAGGCCAGTAAGTGTGTGTGTGGCTGGTACATGAGCAAACGCAGTATATCCTGCAGCTGTTAGCATATGTCTGTCTGTTAGGACTCTACCTCTGTTATTGCTCTGTGTTACACACACCCTGGGTCTCAGAGGCACTTCTGCGTGGCAAATGTGTCTGTACTCGAGCCTTTCATCTTCCTGTAGCGTGCGAGGGAGTCTCTCCTTGCCTCGGTGCCAGTGCTGGTTTACAGCAGCACCGTTCTCTTCCTGCTGTCAGTACCTGGCCTCTCTCTTACCTATGGACTTTGTGGTTGCTGCTGTAAAAGTGGGTGTATTTTCTTCTTGCCTCCTCTGGTGTGAAATGCATCAAGTTTCCTGTCTGGTGGCTGCGCGTTACTTGGAGAATTGTTACCCGTGCCTCTGCGTGCTGCAAGGTAGCTGCTGACTTGGCTTTCCTCCTGTAGAGGCCCCCTCGTAACCGGTGGGAGAGTAGCAGGACGTGTAACCCCATCCCCTCCGAGCCCTCTCGGCAGACCACCAGCTCTGCTGTGGCATCTTGGCTCTCCCTCCAGCGCTGTGATGGACGAGGGAAGGGTTGGCCAGTCCTCCTCCCCACGGCCTAGGGCTGGGCCAGGTCTCAGGAGCGCTGCTGTAGCATGAAAGAGAAGACGTGGAGAGAAGAGGAAACGTTATTTTTCACCCACGGAAACTGAGAGCCACGCGGCCCGTGCTGGGGTGATGGGATCCCCGTGGTGCAGGGACGAGGACTGGGATGCTCAGGTGAAGCCAGAATGTGAACCTGAAAGATTTCTGGGGTACTTTTTGGAAATGTAATGGCCAAACTCACCTCCTGGTCACTGTAAGTGGGTTTGCATATCTGGGAGTGACCAGGAGCAACAGTGGAGGGGTTGCTGAATTAAACTGTTGTGCTGCTAGCGGTTGGTGCAATGCCTGTGAGTGTATCTGTGTGGTTATGAAGAAAAAGACACCCAAAATTCCCTCTAGACTTCCTGCTTGCAATATTGCAGTGGTGATGATGTTACGGGCTGGTGAAGTAGGAGGCAATGCAGAGCACACAGAAATAGAAATTCCTCCCTGCCTTTTACTCCAGATCCCAGTGGCAGCATGACCAGGCAGCACCCTCCCAAGTCCACCTAATGGGCCTTTTTGTTTGCATCCTGACTCTGTCAGCACTGCAGGGAAGGGAGAATAAAGGACTTTTTTTAAATCTTTTATCAGGGAATTAGTAGGCAGTGAGCTTCCCAATGCAGTGTTGCATCTGGCAGAGCTTTGCCCAGGCTCCTTTGATTCCTGGTGCCCCTACGCTGCTGTTTTCCCTCGTGTCACAAGCTCACTTCTGGGCGTCTTGGGGTCAGCCAGCTCCTTAGAGGTGAGACATAGTCATTGTACAGGAAACATTGTCAAAACAGCAGCTTTCAGAAGGGCAGAGGTGAGATGGTCCCTCCTGGGTGAAAGCCCAGGCAGCGAGTGGTACTTGCTTCAACGTTTCTGATCCAAGTTTTTCTAGTCCTCACGTTACAAACTGCTTTTTTGGACCGTGTTTCTCTGCCAAATGTTCTTTCCATGCCCATGGAGTTGCCAAGGGTATTTTTTAGAAGTAATTTAGATGTTGGGGATTTATTTATGGTATGGTATTGGGGAACTGTTGCTGAGAACTGGGTTAAGCATGGGGTGACAGTGACAGCAGGACAGGCCCTCCTGGGAATGAAATCCTTCTCTAGCCACTCTTCTCCTTGACCCTCTGTGGTAACGGGGAGCTGGGTTTGTTTAAGCTGCTTTGCATTTTGGCAGTTTCAGATGTCTTTGGGTAGATCTGGTTATCCTGGCTCTGTGGGGTTGGATCCTCACGGCCACCCCACAGACTGAGCACGGAGCCCCGCAGTGCCCACGCTCCCTTCCCACCTGTGCCGGCCTCTCCCTTGCAGGTCCACGAAGGGACACTTAGAAAGTTGTCCTCCGTAGAGCTTCCACCAGCAGCGTCTTACCCTGGATGAGTGCTCCGCTTTTAGATGCTCGTGGAATTGCTTCACGCTTCAGACCAGCTGCTGAGGGAGGAGGGGGTGAGTTGCATATCTTCTAGTTGGGTGTATCTGCTTTCAAATACCTGAAGAAATTTCAAGCAGGGAAGGGAAAGGTGAATAGGGCTTGGCGCTGGTTTATGAGGTACTTTTTTTTCCAGAGGCATCGGTGAATGCAAGCTCACAGCTCAGTTTCTGGCCCTCCCCCTGGGATATGTTTATGGTGGAGTTCGATAAGCAGCAGTGGACTTTTTTTGTATATTTTTATTATCTGCTGCAGAACACGTGCCTTTCCAAGATGCTTTCAGAGAAGGAGGAAGGACAGGAAAAAAATGGAATCTCTGTTTGCTGTTATTTCTATTCCATGGCCAGGCTTGGAAAGGCAGCCAGTGTCCAGCTGGCCCCTCACATTGCTCTGCTCGTTGATTTTAGGACAAGGTGGCAAAATTTTCATTGCTGGGCACTGTTGAGAAAAGGCTGAAGCGTGATGGCTGCACTCAGTGCTCTGATACTTTCAGAACCCTCATCAGATGAGATGTAATGGCAAGGATATGTAGCAGTGGGCATGCTTTCAAGGTGAGAAGGCAGCAGTGTTGCATTGTTTCCTTTTCAGGCTTGCAGATGGTTTAGGTTTTCACTGTACTGGGGGCCAGGGCAGCCCATGAGCGCGTTGCCTGAGAGTTGTGTGCTTGCTTTATAGACGTGTTAACATGCCTAAAAGATGCAAACAGGTTGTAAAGCCTCTTGTCACCTTGCTGGTGGAACCATAATGTTTTGCAGGAGCACGGACCGAGCGTACTCTCTAGCTCCAGTGTATAGAGGCAGAAAACGAGGGAGGTTGTCTTGAGAAAATGCCACGGAAACAGCTTCTTTGGGTTGACTTTTTCCCCCTCTGGTTTTTACTTGTTCACATAGTTTTGCAAACCAGTTACACGTCAGTGCCTTTTGGGAGAAGGTAGACTGGAAGTGGAAGGCGTATGCCCCTCTGGGGAAATCTGGCTCCATCTGGAGTGAGCTGCAGAGAAATGCCAGTGTGCGTGGTGGAGAGTGGCCCAAGGAGATTCGGGGCATTCAGCTGCTACAGGCGTGATCACTCGGTGCCCGCTGTAGCTGCAGCGTGTAGTTAGAGCTAAGCCTCTGCAGATCACCTGTTAAATTTTTTGTTGCCTTCGGTTTTTGATTCACTGACTGTTGTGTGCTTGATGGACACTGTCCTACAGCATTCTTGCAGATAGCCAGCCACTGACACCCTACCCAGGCCAGCAGCTGCAGCCATATCTCCATGCTCCCCCCAGAACCATGACTCCCATGTGAGTTGAAATGAGAAAAGCTCTCTTTCCACGGCAGAGTCAATATTTGGTACCGATACGCTTCCTTCGTAGGTCCCACTGGTAAGCACAAGTTATGCTAGGATGGGAACTCTGCCCTCAGTTAGTTTTTTATTCTTTATTTATAATTTGAGATATAATGATCATGATGCTCCAGCAGCATGCTGAACTTTGTGCGTATGGGTAGTCCTTTTGACCTCAAATCTGAAGGACGACACGGTTCTTCAAAGCCAACCAAAGTAGCGTCCAAAAGGTTCCCCTGACCATGAATATCTCAAGCTCATGGTCCACAGGTCAGAGGAGGGTTCTCCCAACCCCGTAGCAAACCAGCTTGAAGTTCCACAAACTCTTGGACATCAGCAGAATCAAAGCTTTGGAGGAATCCAGTCACAGGAGGCTTTTTGTGGGACTACCCATCCATTGCCCATCTCAGCTGAGGCACTGTGCCTCCTGCAAAGCTTCCAGCCTTAAACCTGAGTGGTCTTTCCTTTTGGCTTGAGGGACTGAAGGGTGCCCAACTCAGTAGAACAACTCACAGAATATTGAGCCAGACCTGTGGAAACTACTGTTGGAGTGGTCCTGGTGGACAGTGGTTGCTGAGGCTACCTAAACCCAGCTCTGCCTAAGTGAAATGGTTTAGTACACAGAATATCTGGAAATTGCATTGTAGAGAGGTAAAAATGAATCTTAAAACAGATTTATGAAGTTCCGTAGTGCCACAACCTTTATCTTCTGACTGTCCTCATCCTTTTAAACCCAAGAAACACTCGTCTTCCAGTATGGAATCTCAGTGATAATGTGTGCATATTATATATCTTCGCACTATATAAGCAGCGTTTATTTTTGCCTTAATTCAGACTTTGCCGTTTCCTCCTATGTAGCAATGCGTTCTTTTTTGTAAAAGCATCCTTTTATGTGCTGTCCATGAGGCGTGCTCAGATAACACCAATAACACAACTGTGAAGTCACAGTTGGGAAATTAAACAGCTCTGCAGTGTACGTCCCCTCATTTGAAGAATGCCTGTTACGGTTCTGCATAATATATAAAGTGTGCATCGTGTGGCCTTGCTGTAAGTAGGTGTGGGATGGGATGACAAGGTTTGGAAAATGGTTAAAGAACCGCAACAGATCTAGAATAAGTAAAGCAAATCCAAAGGAGTTTTTTTTTTCTTGTGGGCTTCCTTTTTGTCTCTGTTGTATTAGGGGATTTTCAGAGTATGAAATACTGGTAGCTGGCCTGGTACGCAAATATAATTTCCTGCCATTTGGGAATTTTGCAAAACAGCAGAACAGCATTTATAGGGTGTGTGCGTGTATGTGTTTTTTTTCCATCCCCAGATTCAAGTAAAGCACTTTTTACACCAAAACCAGCCTTTGAGGTACAGCACCTCTTCAGCCGTTGTTGTTCCAGTGAAGCAAGCAGTGTAGCAACCTGCCCAGGATGGAGCAGAGGTGACAGCCAAGTGAGTCCCACTCCAAGAAGCATTATTTGGTGGTCTGTTCACAGATCACAGATCACAAAATTTCTAGGTTGGAAGAGACCTCAAGATCATCGACTCCAACCTCTGACCTAACACTAACAGTCCCCACTAAACCATATCCCTAAGTTGCTTTTGCCTGGGGTAGAATGGTTGTGCACAGCAGCAAGATTAGATCCAAGAGCAGACTGGAGATCTCCGTGGTGGGCCTGGGTCTGTGTATAGCTAAATAAAGATGTTCCAGTGCAAGAGCATGGCTGTCTGCCTAATCATTTACCTCGCCATGGGAAGGGGAAGTACTCCTGTATGCAGCAGAGAGCAGGGACTGGGATTGCAAGAGCCTGTTTTGTAGCCACTGGAGGGGGCCGGAGAACCGTGCTGCCTGCAAGTGGGTTACAGGCAAGCAGGCAGGGACTGGGCTGGGGTTTCCTGCACCTTTG
Organism: Aythya fuligula; assembly: GCF_009819795.1. Lineage (NCBI taxonomy): Eukaryota > Metazoa > Chordata > Aves > Anseriformes > Anatidae > Aythya > Aythya fuligula. The sequence goes on from NC_045564.1 coordinate 10,404,845, forward strand.
CCACCCCTGGACAGTTTTCAGGAGAGATACTTCAACTAAATCTGAAGGTAAACTAATGTGAATGTGCAGAGGAACTCGCTCTCTGGAGCCTCTCCCTGCCGAATCCACTTTCACAAGCTCATGCGGCACCCTGTGTCCCCACTGCTGCTCTGGGTAGCCCGCAAGTCTTGTTGTCCCACTTGGTCCTTCAAAACCAGCTGGAGAAGGTTCCTTGGATCTCTAATTCCTGCTTCTGCTTTCTTTGTATCCATCTCTGGAAACGTAGCTCCTCAGTTTGTCCTGGCACGGAAGTAGTCTGAAGGCAGGGAAATTCCTTAGTGTATTTGGATTCCTGTAACTTTCATTTTTTCATTAGAAAAATCCCTATGAGCTTGAGCATTGGGCATTTCTGATGGGTGCTCTGTTCCAGGGATTAGCAGCTGTGGTGCAGACTGTTCTGCACTCAGGTAGTAAAAAGAGCATTTTGGGTGCCTGAGGGTTTAGTCCCTGTAGCTATCTCCAATCAAAGATGCAGGTCTCTTTTTTAGGATTCCTGCTGTTTTCACTTGGGAAATGTTTTGTCCTTGCTGATGCCAGAATTTCCTCTAAAGGAAAAAGAGAGTTTCTCCTAAATAGGAAGAAAACGATCAAGTGATTTGTGATTATTGTGATGGTGAATCAAAACAAAGCAAAACAAGCCCTGATTTGAGAGCTGACAAACACATCCAACCTTGGAGTCGCTCTGGTTCGGAAGCAGCTCCTTCCTGCCTCCCAGTGCTGAAGTCTCCCCCGACGAGGCTCACGTAGCACCATCCCAACTGGGTGCCCGTGACCCTGCTGGGGAGCAGCAGGGGCATCTCTGGGGTCAGCAGCAGCATCCCTGTGCTGCGGCGTGGACAGGACAGATTTATTGTCAGCTGGGAGAGCTCCGGGCTGTACATGCTGGCCCGATAAATGTGGAATTGTTTAAAGGGCTGCTAGGCTCGAGCCGTGGTTTTGTGTGCTGTTAACCTGTCCCCTCTTGGTTGTCTCCCTGGAGCAGACAGGCTGAGGTTTCTGGTCACTTCTCACTGAGTTTCTTGTATTTCTGGGGAGAAGAGCCCATCTGAGAGCCTGTCCTTGGTTTACATAATGACATTGCAGCGATCTCCTTATTACTCACACTCATCAATCTCATCCTAAGATCTAGCGCAGAGTTCCCTTTCCTGCAGCAGCGAGGAAGGGAAGAGGTTTTGCCTTTGCACTCTGTGATGCTGAAATATTTGCCCTGGGCTATGAAAACCAACCGAGACTGCAGTTAAGCCTCAAAGTCTCCAAGCAGTTCCTCTAGCAAGCGTTACTTCCATTCCCCCAGCTGCTGCTGAGGAAGCCCCTATGTGTTTAACTTCGTTCCCTACCAGCTCCTCCAGGGCTGTCGTCCTCCCCACGTGAGCTCTTTGGCCCCTGGAGGTTGCAACCTGCAAGAGAAAGAAGAAACCCGCTGCTCACATTCACTGAGAGACTGGGCAGCACACTCGGGGCACCGGGCTCCTGCACCCAGCCTCGGCAGAGGAAAGGAGGCTCGAGCCTCTGAGACCATCGCTGCCCCACGGAGCCCACTAACTGCCTCCAGGTACACGCATTTCCCACTTCTTTCACCACTTTCTCCCCTTGGAGCATGTGTACGAGCCTGGTTTGTACCGATCTGTTTTGCACTTTTTTCACTTTTTTTTTTTTTGTTTTGTTTTTTGTTTATGCTTTAGAGACCAATGAAATCTGCTTTTGTTTACTGGAAAGTATGCTTTATTTTCTCATCACCGAGCATCTGGTGTTTGTAAAATGCACAACAAATCTTTCCAACAGAAAATCAGCCAGCCTGAGGATGCCTGGCCAGGAGTTCACGTGTGCCATGGTCGTTATCTTAAAAAGGGTACTAAAATGCCCAAACCCAGCCGGCCAAACTGGCTGCACATCAGTGAAAAACTACAGGTGAAACGTTGGACATTCATGTTTCCCATCAAATAAGTGCTTAATGAAGGCTGGGAGTTACCACAAAGCTCAAGTAAGCCTTTTCCTAAAGGCTTTGTGCAGGAAGGAGGCAGAGGTAGGTGGCACCTACAGAGACCCCATTGCATCTGCAAATATTTTCAGAATAATAATAAAATCACAGCAGGAGGCAAGAGGCATTCAGAAAATATACAGAGGCATCTCGGGCAATTTAGGTAAGGGAGGCACGATGCCCAGGCTGATGGAAACAGCCTTTAAATCTGCATATCCTTTGGGTGGGAGCCACTAATTGCAGTGAGGTGACAAATGACCGTCACCTTGAGTGCCACCGTGTAGAGGTGGCTGCAGGTTCAGCCTGGACTTGGCTCTTTTGGGACTGGCTCTGAGCGTGGGAGGTGAGGACTAGAAAATGGCTGGTGCTGGAGGTCAAGATCTTTCACTAGGAAGGCAGAGAGAAAAAATAAAGCTGTGGTGGATAAGACAGACCGGGACAGCTTTGTCGTTGATTTATGGCTTCAGCCGTCCCCCAGAAGGTAGCAGGATGATGTACGATCTATACACAGTCCACTCCCTGTGGCATGGGCTTTCTATAAGCTTTCCAAACATACCAGGGTGAGGTGATGCTTGCAGACACGGCATTTTCTCTGATGGCATCCTTCCACAATCATCTGAAAGCTGCTAAGGGAATTTGGAAGCTGGTTTCCAGCCACGATTCGCTTGGCCAGCTCTGCACTTGCCTTTAATTTTAATAATTTGGCGACATCCATTTATTTAACATTTTGCAAAGCAGGGTCTGCATTTGCTCAGAGAAAATGAGAGTTGAAGGATGGTAAAATGCCTTCATAAATTGGAAGTTAAATTAAGAAATCACTTTAAAAGCACTGAGTGCTGTTAGCTCCGTGTAGTGTCATTTACAGCACTGAGAGTTGTGGTACCGTTCGGAGGCACGGAAGATTAAGGAGGCACAGGGAGTGGGGTCGATTGTTTTGTGGGTGTTTCTGGCTTTTCTGAGCCTGTTTTTATGTGCGGTTGGGATGTAATAATAGATTCATAGTGTTTTTTTGTTTTTTCATTTCCCACAAAGCAGTTTTTACCAACAAGTCTTAATTTTGGAATTTTTCAGCATTTGAACATTTCGTGTTTGTATGAAAGCAGTTGCTGATTTTTTTTCTCTTATATTTGATCGTATCAATAGTATTCTGTGACACTGCCTATAGTGAAAATGAGTAAATTGTCTCATAATGCAACAGTGTAAATATTTTATTTATTTATTTATTATTATTATTTCTAAATTGTTACTGGCAGCTGCAGCTTGGTCTTGATTGGGCCATACTTTTTTTTTTTTTTTCTTTTTTTTTTTTTTCATAGCATCTCCTCTTTGTGCTTTAGTGAAATTGTGATGATTCTAGATGGAGTATACTGTTCCAACCACATGATGAAACACAGTAAAAAAGAAAAAGGAAGTGAAACATGAAATAAAATCAACCCCAACAATTCTACATGGCAGTACAAAATATTGGGTTTCACAAAACCTGCATTTTTATGGGAAAAAAAAACATATTTAGACTACTTCTCTCCATACATTCATATTGAAAGAAATGTAATGTGACATCAAGTAAGTTTGTTTACTGCTTTTTAAAAGAGAAGTGTTTTTCTTTGTTCCTTATTGTCACAGGAAGAGGGTTAAGGTTAGAGACTGGGCGCTGTAGTAGATGCTAAGCATGTTCCCATGGCTTGCTTGGGCACCACCACGTTCACAGGTGGGTGCTTTGAGCAGCATCCCAGTGTGATGCCAACCTGCACAGATGACTGACAGAGGCCTGATCACGTCCTGGTGCTGGGTGACATCTCAGAGGAGTGCTGGGCAGGGTAACGCTGCTGGGCCCCGACCAGCTGGGCTCTGCATTGAGGGGCTGCGGTCTTTGAGGCTTGGTGCGATGCTGAAGTCTTCCTCACATCTCAACACCACCCCAGCACTTGGACACTCACTGCCAGATAACTTCTTGTTGAGCTGGAAAGGAATTTTCCTTTAAAATAAATCTATTGTAAGATTTTCTGCTGTATAAAGGCATCCGAGTCCTTACCTTCATCAAAGCAACTAATAAAGCCTCCTACATATTCTACCTAGGAGAGCAGAAATTTCCAATTACCCTAGCTCCACTCCTGGTATCAGTTCCTATAATGACCAAACTCCATTAGCGCAACTTTCTTCAAGCCAGAGCATCGAAGCAGATGTTCTTCTTCCCTGTAACTGGTGGCTGCTGCCAGGCTGGAGGTTGGTCATCTGCGTGTTCACACGCAGCTTTCCCTGCCTGCCTCAGCAGCTACGTGGCTTTCATGGCACAGTTCTGCAGGATCCTGTCCAAACCTCCCGTCTTTCGAGCAGAACTAGAGCCTGAAGCCCGTCTGTGAATTCTGTAGGTTGAGAATAATTTGGTAGCCTCAGACAGTCTGGGCAATCTTGCTGGGAGTTGTTCTTGCTGGGAGTTCAGTGAACTTTGGGTTTAGTCCATAAACCTTTGGTTTAGTGATAACCCTAAATATTTCATGCATCGTAGACTATGAATGATGCAAAGATGTCAGCAAAACCCATCGTGCCAATGCAAACAACTCTAGGAAGTTTTACTGTTCCCATTGCTGGTGCATGAACCTTGTTTCTTTTTGCTCTGTGTATGTGCACATGCATGAAGAGGAGCCAAAGAAAATAGGGGCAGGTATAGGTGAATCCTATAGTGCTTGTAACACCAGCTATGCAAAGATAAAAACCAGGATAGTTAAAGGATATTTGAGCATTGAGACTTCCATAACACTGAGAAAAGTTCCGTGCTGGTGTGAAGTGCTGTGGATTTTGTATTTTCTCTCCAGCACTTAAAATGCTGTGGAAGCACAATTATTACACACCATTCCACCCCAAACCAGCACAGGACTCGCTGGACAGCCTTGGCTTGACGCACTTTCACGTGGGATCTTCTTCAGGGTCCAGCAGGAATATGGACAACACCATCCTGCTGTTTGGAAAGAGATGACTTAATTGGCGACGCATTTGTTTCCAAGGTCTGTGAAAATGGTGAATTCTCTAGCAAATGGGACATCAGCGGGTGTCCGCTGTGAAGCTGGCTCTCTGGTGTTCCTTTTCTCTGGTATGAAAAATGATTCATACGGCTTTGAAGTACCCGGTCTCGTTAGCATGGGTCAGATGTTTGAACATAACTAAGGATGTTACATGGGTAATTAAATCAATGCATCTGGCTTGCATATCATTCTGCAGATAGGTTTCCATGGAAAACAGTTTATATGCCGTGAATGTCATTAGAAGATTAGATTACAAATCAAGTGGATCTTGTGTTCTTCCACAGACCACCTCGCTTTCAAATGGGGTTTGTGCTACTGGATGGAACTGGATAAATAGCCCTGGCTACTTGGGTGCCTGTTTGGCCCCCGGGCAGTTGGCACGGCAAGTCTACAGCCCCACTTTTCAAATGAAGCATCTGCTGCTCCCCAGAAGACATTCCTGATGTTTCTGTCCAGATGACTCTGGGTGTGCATCAGTGCATCAGCATTTTGTCTCTGGCTGGCTGTGGCTCAGGCAATGCAGTGCTCAGCAGCATTTGTTCCCACAGGAAGGTAGGAGCCAGGGAGACCCCTCTCCAAACGGGGGGTGGACTCCTCATTTTCTCACTGACTTGAGTTTTTCTTTGATGTCGCCATCCTCTGATTTACCCAGATTTCTCCAAGTCCCGACTGGGTCGCTGTGGGCAAGTACCTCGTGTGCTCTGTATGATTCATCGCTCGCAGGAATGCGTGAAGTTGGGATGCGGAAAGTCCATGGCTGGCGATTCATTTCCCTGCAACCAGCTGCTGACGTTGGTTTATCCCCACTGGGGGTAGGGAGAAAGGGCTTTTCATGAAACTGCCCCAAATGTTGAAGTCCCCACGTGTTTCAGCCATTACTCACGGTCTCCTAAAGCAGAAGTAGCCTCTGAGAGGATGGGTCACAGCCCCCCTTTGTGCGAGTCGGCCTGGTCCATCAGAGAAGAAAAAACAATTTGTACCAGAAGATTTTAATTAGTTGAGGAATTTAAAAGCCAAGTGGAAAACTGGTCTCAGGCAAACACCATTTTATTCTGATTTCTGAGACAGTGCTGTGCCTTTTGCTCTTGTTTCTGGACCCCCTCCCCACCCTTCAGCTTCAAATCTGACAATGCAGTCTGAATCCTGGGCCCTTTGTGCCCAGTGTGGGCTGGGTGGTTATTTCTGTAGAGGTGGCACAGAACAGCCCTAAGCAATGCTAACAGTCGCTGCAGGACAGAAATGGCCCCAGACATCTGCAATTTAGGACTTGGGCAATGATAAGCCAGGTGATAAACCAAACATGGAGTAGGCAGGAGACAAGCCCAAGATATTTGGGTCTCTGGACAGCTGGGAGGCATGCAGCGTTTGCTTTTTGGGTGTCTTTTGGCTTGTGGTCCTCTTGTCAGCCTGCAGTTCAGCAGGAGCCGGTCTCCTCCCGGTACTGCCAGGATCCAGGAGTTAATCCTTGTTCCATGAGAAGGCCAGAGCTCACATCCAGCCAGTTCCCTGGGGTGCAGAGAAAGAAAGTCTCTGAGAAATAAACACAGACACAAACAAACACCAGACTTGGCATGCAGCTTCGCAGGCAATGGGAATATCTTTCAGCTTCCCGCCGAGGTAATTTGACTGTGAGGAAGCTTCTCAGCTCTGCCCTTTGGCTCCCAGGGAGGGCTTGCTTGCCAAAATGCTTTGTGGCCCCCTGAGCTGCTCCTTGGCTGGCCCCTGTGCTTCTGCCCATCCATCCCACGCTGGTGAGCTGGGAAATGGAGGAGCAGTGGGCTTTGCCCCTTCTTCTGCTCTGTGCATGTCTTCTCCCCTTGTCCAGCATGAACGTGACCTGTGCCATGGTGTGCTGCTCCTTAGCAGTGCTGTGAAGTGTTTGTAGGAGATGGAGTGTGAAGAAAATCCCACTGCTTTGCTCCAAGATGGGGCATTGTAAGATTGTCCTCTTATAATGACTGCAGCTTATCCTTTCTATGGGGTCTGTCTGTTTCTGGGTGGGATCCTATCTCAGCTGGCAGGTACCACTGCATGTGGCAGTCGCTCTTTACTCCCAAGTCTTTGTGTTCACCATGGCCTTGCTCCACACCTTTACTGGGATGTAAAGGCCCTGCGCCCAGCTGAGGCCCTGCCAGCGCTGATAAGTGCAGGGCCTCGTGCGAGGGCAGGTTGCAGTCCCTCACCGTAACTTTGCTCTAACAGTCAGGCTTTCAGAAACCATGGTAACCCTCCCAAATCACAGCATGTCAACAGGCAAAACTCAGTCATCCAGAGGCAGCATCGTGGCTTCTCGGCCTGTGGTGGATGGGTGTGATAAAACCCACTAAGAGGGTAGCAGAAATGCTCAGTCCTGCAGCAGAAACCTGCCTGCATGTGGGGCTCCATGTGGGCAGTCTGATAGTGGGATTGTTCTGGTTTCATCCTGCTTGTCACAGGGAAAGATACAGACTAAGGTTTCTCTGTAGTTATGTGGCTTCCTTTTAGCTTGGGATTGATGAAACCTGTTGCAAAAAATCATTTTAAGTGTAAAAGGAAACTGTCTGTGCATGGGGCCACTAAGAAAAATGAATGTAAGATGGAAATAAAAAGTATTTAGCTATGTAAAGGTCTAGTAAATTTTCACCAGGGGAAACAAATGGCTCTTTTTTTTTTTTTTTTCAGCTGGTGATACTTTTAAAAATATACCATTCACCAAAAGAGAAAGACAGCTTATTAAAGACAGCTTATTTCTCATTGATCCCTCTTTAGGCAGGAATTGTTTTCCTCGGGACTGTCTCTGTGCTTGTATCCTAGAAGCTCAACCACGTTTCATGCCAAACAAGGAAAGTTACACCCTATGGTTTTTGAATTACAAATGGGAAATCCATACTGTTTTGGAATAAACAGCACTGGCCATTAGACAGTCTATTTGGTTACTATTTGGTTACAACTGCATGAGGAACAGCTCTAGTGGAAAAAAAAAAAAAAAAGGCAGCAACAGTAACAGTCAATCGTCACTTTTTTTTTTTTTTTTTTTTTTTTTTTTTTTTTTTTCCTGCCTGGAAAACTTGGAGTTTTATGGCCTATGAACCACAAATTAGAATTGCAGGCAACAGATAAAGCTTGAGTATAAATTCAGCTAATGTCAACGCCTGTTGGCGAATGGAAGGAGGCAGTTGTCAAAATGCCCCTTTGGCAGTTTATTGCCTCGCACAGGACCTTTCTGACCAGCGAGCATCACCACTTGGGGCTGGACCCCTTTATGCAGACAGCATCCTTTGTCTCCAGAAGATTAATCCCTGTGCTTATTTATTCTTCCTCTTTGAAAATTTTCTCCAATTTCTGTCCAGAATCTGTCTGGCTGTAGTTTAAGCAGGTGCTTTGCTCTTCACCATGCCAGACAGCTGTGCCATTGTTAGGCATGCCTGAGACCTCATGTCTGGGACCTTGTGAGGTCTGGTCCCAGACCAAGAACCTTATTTGAGAAGCACGGGGCACAGTTTTGACTTTTGGCTTTACACATTCTTGCTTAGACAGGTATTTTTAGAAGTACTTAAATGACTTAAGAGTTCAGGAGGATGCATGTTCTTAAATCATTTATGGACATCAGGAAAACCTGTCATTTGCTAAGTCAACAGGACTGTTATCTGAGCTGTACATTATATTGTTGAAGATGTGAGTCACCATCACTGGAGATATTCAAAAGCTGTGTAGATGTGCTGCTTGGGGACATGGTCTAGTGGTAGACTTGGTAGTGCTAGGTTAAGGATCTTTGTGATCTTAGAGGTCTTTTCCAGTCTAAATGATTCAACGATTCCAAGGTTCTGTGTTTGATGGATGGAGTCCTGCTGGCTCCTCTTGGATGCCTGAGCTGAGAACTCAAGATCTGCCTGATGGGAAGAACTGATTAATTCATCCTTGCTAATAAGCAAGAGCTCACAACCTTTATCTTTTATATACGCAATTATTCTTGACAGGCAAACTACATACGTAGGGTAGCACGGCACCTTTGTGCAGCTGGGGAGTCTGCAAAATATTTTCCTTGGATATTCATAGGTGGCAGACAGGGATGCTGGGAGTGTTAGACTAACAGTCTTGAGGCCTTGCATTCTGACTTGCTTTTGTCAAGGCACAAGTTTGTTGCTCTCAAACACACTTGGACTCCTTTCAGATTGAAGGCAGAACTTCATATAGGATCAAAGCAATGTCAGAGCATCCCACTGTCATTTTTTAAAGTACATGTTTAAAAGATGAGAAAGCAATGTGCTTTTTTTCCTTGTCCTCCATGCCAACAATAGAGACAGAATATGGTTCACAGGGAAATAAATTTCATAATGCTTCAGGCTACTTCATTTATTTATTGAATTATTTATTTATTTTAAATAGAGGCATCCCTGGCAGTTACCTAGGATTTGAAAGATTAGTTTATGGATAAAATTAATGTAAGGCCTATAACGATAGGACTATGGCTTTTGCTGGTTGACTTGGGATCTGGTAAATGGGGTGAGGGCTGTATGTCAGTTACACACATTTTCCTTTCCTTTCCTTTTTTTTTTTTTTTTTCTCCCAATAACCATCACCATTAGCAATTGAACTCAAGCTAACAAACAAACAAGCCTATTTAAATTCTGGATTTTTTTTTCTGGCCCCTCAACCATGAATAGTTACGAAATAATCACCAAAGTCTGGTTTAACTTGGCAAATGTTTCCAGGTTTTCTTTCTTTTTAAATATTTCTGGGTTCCAACAGTCCCCCCCACTATTATTTTTTGGAGGCAATTTCAGCTGGTCACATTTACTGATGACTGGCACAGCACGATCAGAAAACATGTGAGCTTCTCTAATGCATTTCATCTTTACAGCAAACCTTTTTCCTGCCTTTGCCAATAGCCTGAGCATGCAACTTTTCTAAGCATGTGGCCCCAAACTACACCCCACTGCGAAAGTGGCAACATCTGTTGGCAGCACAAGCTTTCTCCCAGTTAAAATGCACTCAGGACCTAACCAGGCCCCTAAACCAAGCCTTTAATCGGACTAATTGCATGTGGTTTAAACCACGTTGAAGCTCAGTTCCAAGTTCAGTGTTAGATTTATGTACTATGTGGTGGTGCAGAGAGGGCCTTGGATGTGTATGAAGGTCAGTGGTTTGGGTTCACGTGAGTTCAAGAAAACAGTTTTCCACTTCAGTGTACCTGGTTTGTCTCTCCATTCTTTCCTCATCCCCCAAGTTCTCCTTTAAGCTTTGGTTTCACCCCAAAGCAAAGCCCAAGCAGAACTCAGCCAAAGTTTGCTTAATTTTGAGCTCAAATGGGAAACAACTGAATTTCATCTGATTTTCACCCACTGCTATAAATCACCTTGGACTGACTTGCTGCGCAGTGCAGGTTTATGGAGGACTGGGGAACCTTTTGGTAGGGCAGACAGGAATATTGAGTTCGAGTTCATAACCCAGCCACCAGAAAGATGAATTTTCACCTGATTGCACAGTGCTGCCTTTATATGGAGGCAGAAGCATTTCTTTCACACACAACCTAAGTTGTGTCTGACTCCAGGTGTCCAAAATGAAGTTCTCCCCTGTTTTACTGTTGGAAAACTCACTGGTGCCTTAACGTATCATCGTGCTTCTTGGTTCAGGAAAAGGGGGGTGGGGGTCTGAAGACAAGCTGTGTTATTTCATTACTGACGTTTTTATTGTACTGTGTTGTGTAATGCTGTGGGAAAAGCTGCTAAGGCAGATTCCTTGGGAAGGTTTTATAAGGGCCCACATCAGCTACCTTCTCTAATAGTATCCCTCATTTCCCCCTGCCCTGAAGTACTCCCCTGTCCCCGGGGAAGACTTTTGGGAATAAAACTTACCGCTTTGCTGGTTTGTTACTTTTTGGCAAGTATCTTAGTTTCCCATTTAGCCTTTTCTTAAATATTTTTTGGAGTTTTCCAAAATATGCTATTTTTCTAATTTTGCATAAGAATATATATAATCAGGAGAAAAGGTTGATGCATACATATCACATATATTTTGTCTGCAACATAAGTACTATGATTATATTAATATTTGTTACATCTATTCCTTTTTATTGTGGGAGTCTCTGGCATAATGGCATATTGGACAGCAACAAGGCACTGCTTGTGTGACTGCAGAGGAGAAGTGGCTCCAAATTCATGGAGTCTGGTTCTGCCTGGTTGGCAGAGGCATTTGCAGCTAGTAGGCTGCTGGGGCAGGAGACAAGTCTGGGCAGAACAAAAGTGCAGAGAGGGCTTGGATGTTGCAGCCAAAGGCCTGGGGACATGCTACAGAAATGTCATGTGCAAAGCTCAGCCCGTGCCTTGGAACTCAAGTGGGGTCTTTTGCTCTCCTGCAGGATGAGGTGAGGTCCCATTTTCTCATCCAGCAACTCCACACAGCAGCCTAGGAGGGGCCCCCCTCAATTCCCCCCATGGGAAGGATCCAGAAGTGTCTCTGGCAACATGTTTTATGCCACAGGCCTTCTCCTTGGAAGCAAGGGGCAGTGCTTGGCACTCAATCCTTGGACAGTACCACAACACACCGATGCCATTCAAGGAGTGATGAAAAAGGCACTGCATGGAGCAAGGGCCTGAGGGTAGGAGGAACGTCATCAGCCTATTCTGAGGCACAGGGATAACAAAGAACAGAGATGGATGGTTTAAATTTAATCTAAGACCTAAGCAAACTGTTTTCTGTGTGCCTGCAGAAGATTCTAGCAAGGCAGCCAGGCAGGGACGAGGCAAGGCCCTGACACCCATGAGTGACCTGATGCACACAGAGACAGGAATCAGACAAGACAATTCCTTCCTTTAACTAATGTAATATGATGTATGCACCTTGGTTCCTCCACAGCATGGCTATTTGTATGCATTCACCTTATCACATTTTTAGGAGTCTTGATCTGATAGGTTTAGATTCTGCAAGGCATTTCCTTTGAGAAAACACCAGTTTCAAGGCTGTTGGAGCGCTGGCTATAAGGATCTGTCCCTATCTCTTTATCTTGAATAGCTTTCCATCTCTCCAATCTGCCTGAGTCTCCACCTACTGGGGGATGGTTGTGGTTGCTAATATATGTGCCTTACTTTCACAGCTGGGGATTTCCTCATTGAGATCAGCACAGCCAGGGGTTTGGTAGTAGTTGACTTGAAGTGAGTATTGTGTTTGCCTTCAGAAACCTCTTTTTCTCCCCTTTTTCCTTTGTGTATGTCCTTTCTCTCTTACAGTCAGCTTTCTGGCCAGCTGCAGTCTAATGTTTGCTCAGCTGGGATGCGTAACTTTTTGTCTCTCTGCTGCACTACGTGCTGTCAAAACATGGGCAAACAGTGATGTCTGCCCTGCTCCATCCATATCAGTTATCTGCTGGCAGACTGGCACTGAGGTCAGTGTGAATGCAGGTGTCCATACAGACATTTTCTCACTCAGCAGAAGGACTGAGCTGTCATTGTCCTGAGAGTGCATGGTATCAGCTTTACAGGCTGATAATGTGGAGTCTGAATACCAAGAGCAGCAAGGGTCTGACGACAGAATGAACATCAGCACCACATCGTGAGGCACAGAGAGACCAAAGGCTGTGGTTAGATTGCCTTAATTTGACCCAAACTTACCATTTCTTGTGTGTTATTTATTTGCAAAGAGCAGAAGACAGTAGACTTTTCTGTGTCATGAAGCAGGAGGTTGAACACTGTGGAATACCAAAGGATGAAATCTGGAATATTTTTCAGACTCAAGAAAAACTATTTCATCGCTTCAATTTTTTTTTTTTTTTTCTCTTGTTCTGCTAGACAGAACAAGATCTACTCTTAGAGGTTTTCCTTGCTGTGACCTGAGGACTTCTCTTGATTTCTGGTGCTTTTGAGGTGAATTTTGGTTGTTCTAGAACGGGAGAGACTTGTTCAGATTGGGACAGCTCCAAATATCCCTTCTGCTCTAATAATGATATTGCACAGCATCAGGCTCCCAAATCCTAGATTTACAGGGTGGGTGTATGTTATGCCTCCTGAGGTTTTGGACCTTTCCCTGTGTCCTGTTAGGATGATGTGGAGGACCTCTTTCCTGGAAAAGGGAGAGAGAACATTTATGAAAGAAGGAATACGCTGGGATATATTTCAAGGTGCTTTGCAAGCCCTAAATCAAAACTCCTGGTTCTCCAAGATTTTATTTTCCATGGCCTTGTAGTAGTGTTACGAGAAGGTGCTCCTGAAAGAGAGGAAGATTGAATTAAACAGTGATTGGTGTTGAAGCCTTGCAGCCAGCATGGGAAAGAGTCCAGTGAATGGAAGGAAAAATATTATTAATAATTATAAGAAGAAGATGAAGATGGCCAAAATCAGAAACAAGTTCTGGAATCCTCCAAAAATAGTACAAAAGAGATGCCAAACCTAACAAGTGAAGCAAAGCTCTTAGGGCGGGGTAATGTGCTAAGGAAAATTAAAACAGTGGGAAGAATTTCAGTCGCTGGGGAAAAGGAGGTACCTGGACTCTACTGATGCTCTTCTCTAAGCAGTGTCTTAAATATTGAATTTCCCTGGACATGGTCAGAATTTGACTGGAGAAGGCACCGAGAGATCTGGTCGAACTTTGAAACTAAACCTGCTCTGAGCAGGACTGGACCAGAGACCAGGTGGACCCTCCCAGTGTCAAGCTTTCATGGCAGTTCATGCCTGAAAAACTCCTCCCCAGACACCAAGGCCTTCAGAGCCTTAACCAGAGTCATAAAAAGCAACTTTAATCCTCTGCAAGAAGAGATTGCAAGCAGCTCTGTGAAGAATTGGATGCAGTCTCAGGCTGAACATAAATGTCTCCAGCACAGGAAGGTGTGAAGAGTGAGGTTTCCCAAAGAGAGAAGGTTCATTTACCTTGCAAGGAGGATGGATCTGGAAGGGAAGAAGTGATACACATTGTTTTCTAGTCAGAATTTGGTGTAGACTGGACTAGGTACCAAATCCGACCAGGCATGAGGAAGAGAGGAGACACAAACCCGGTGCCTGAGTTCTGATGTGACAGCCATCTCCAAAAGGGAGCCAGCTGGGTGCTTTTCAGCTTGTTACCTCAAGCTTGTGATAAGGAACCAGACAGGAGAGCCAGGTGGATGCAGCAGTCCCATACAATCTGTCCTGTGGTGGGAAGCTCAGGCTCAGCTGCTTTTGACAGCTTGGTTAAACAACATGACATGCCTGTCACATTCAGCGAGCTGTAATCCTATAATGTCAGCAGCAGCTCCCACAGCACTTTCATTAATGGCAAAAAGCCTCCATGTAGAGGCTGTGAGCTTGTCCAGCAGGTAGGAGAAGCAGCTGTGGTGAGGGCATCAGGATTCAAATATAAGCACAGCGGGAGGAGCATTTTCCCTGGCAAAGTCCCAAAGGGGTCCTGCCTTTGCACTTCTTTTGCTTTTTGTCTGTAAAGAGGAAAAATTGCTTCTGCTGAATTTCCTGTCCAATGAATCTTGTACTTTGCCATCCCAAGACTTGCACTTCACAGCCCTGCCATTCTCCCCCTGTCTTTGAACCTTTTTTTTTTTTTTTGGTCTGATTTTCTGGGAAAAGAGATTCATTTTTGCCAGTGCCTATAAAAGCACATGCAGAATGACAACAGGTCTTGCTCAAAAAGAGCAGGCAATTGGAAACTAACAGGAGAGACACCTGGGATGAGACTTGCTCATGTCTCGCAGCAGCCAACTGAAGAACCCCACAAACCCCAAGCTCTTCATCCACCCTGCTCCCTGTCAGCTGTTCATGCTGGGATGCTGGCTCCCACTCCTTTATAGGAGCGGTGGCAGGTGGGGTGGCAAGGCTCTCATTCCTGTTGTACAACAGCTTGTCTCTCCTCCCTTTGCTTGCCTGGGATGGGCTGGGGTGATCTGGTTGCCTTGCACATGTGCGAGGCTGTGCGTTGGCTGTGCGTTTCCGTGGGGGAAAACCCAACAGCACCAGAGAGCTCATGATGGCTCTGAACTTGCCCTTTTCCTTTGATCTTGTCCCTGCCTTCCTCTGCTGCCTCACCTCACCCCTGCTTGTGTTCTTCTTTTTGTTTCCTCTGGATCCTAGGTGGTTCTGATCTCCACCTTAGAAATGCTGCTTTGAAAGGCACCTGAGAGCATGTCCTTCCTCCATAAATGACTCAGTGTTCACCATAATGCTGTCCTTTTCCCCACCTAAACACTTCACCTCTCAGCTGCATGACTTCAGCCCATCTGGGAGGCAGCAGGAGAACACCACTTTTCTTGTATTTTGCGTGTGTTCCACCACTTTGTCTCACTTGCTTACATTTTACTCTGTGCTGTGGCAGCATAACAGAAGCCCTGCCTTACTCTGAAGATCCCCTCCTTTACTGGGGTATTTCTATTTCCCATCTAAAAAGCAGCTCCCTCAAAAACCAAAATGGGAGCCAGACACTCGTTCATGAATTACTCAGACATGCTGGAACAGGACAAGCACACATATTTATTCATCCCATCTAAATACATTTGTTTCTAGTTTAGATCTATTCAAAATGAGACCCAGTGTGGACATCTGTCTTATTATCCAACAGTAGGTTAAAAAAAATAAACCCGGCTGGCTCTGCAGGAGGGATGTAGATAAATGGCAGCTGGTTTCAAGAAGTGGACTTCCAGAAGCTTGCATCCATGAACCAGCTAATGGGACTCAGTGCAGAGAAAGTCCATCCCATGCTCTTGCATCTTATAGAGCAATGAAGGAGATGAACACCACTGTCTCCACAACATAGCTGTCACCAAGATTTTCACTGTAGGCATGCTCAGAAACTCTGTGAGAGCAGATGTCAACTTCTATACTAAGGAAAGAAAGCTTTGCCCATAATGCAAGAAGACTGAACCTCAGGAATGTGTCTGTCAAGTTCAGGAGGGTACCAATGGGTCGTAATTGCCCTGAGAAGCTCCATCTGGCACCATTTAAGCTCAGGGCAGAACTACATGGTGGGCATACCCATCTCTTGTCTCTCTCCTTGTTTTCTGAATGGACCTCAGACTTATTTATAGATTTATTTCCAGCCCTGTCCCTCTCTCCATCTTCTGCTGGTCATATCCAGATCCCTTGGCTGTTTCATGGCCCTGGGCCATCCCATACCTTGCAATAAGCATAAAACTGGTATGATCCTGAAATTCCCCTCCCTCAGATTTGACAAAACATCCATGCCTGTCTGGGAGGCAGATGACATTCCTTGGGACAGCAAAGACCAATGGCTTCTGCAAAGCTTCCCAAGGTATTGGCTGGAAATGGCAATTTAGCTTGCAATATGTAATGAATGGCCAAACGGATTCTTCTTCATTTCCTTCATCGAATGAATGAGCTCAGCTTGGTAACATAAGTCCTACACCCCTTGGTCCAGATTTTGTGTAAGCTCTTTGAGGGAGGCTGTGGGAGAGTGAGGCTCTGTGCATGGGATGGGGATGGAGGGAGGAGAGAAGGACAGCTTAATGCAGGGATATTAGCTGGGTTTTGATGCATTGATGAAGCTGAGTGGTTTCTTATCCTCCTCTATTTTTCTCTTCTTTCATCTGGCATTTATGTCTGCTACATATGTTCCCCTTTATACCATGCCAGATCTATGACACAAGAAAAGGGCAGGGAAAGGGTGGGGGAGGGAAAAAAAAAAATCTCAAAACAGGATTTTATCAAAATATTAGTAGAGCACCAGCTGGTGCAGATTAGCATAGCTCTCCCTGAGTGAGAGTTTTCCATTTACCTTGTGCTGTTTTTCTTTCTCTGGGCAGCACATGGCCTTTTCCTGAAGTGCGAAGATTTTGGCCACCACAATTAATCTTCTCTTCCCATCCCACTTGAGACAAGCCCATTTCCAGCACCATTTCTGAAGCCCTGCAGTATCTCAGTCCATTCAAAAGCCTGATTGCTCTGGGCTGAGACGGGAAGCAGGTATCAGTAAGTCGCCATTCACACAGGCTGCTTAAAACTCGCTGGAAAATGAGAGATGAAGGGTCATGAGAACCCAAAATGTGTTGTGCAGACGCTCATTAGCCAGACGAAGTGGCTGCTGTGCCTTTGCCCCAGTTGCTGGTTTGCAAAGCAGCAGTGTTAGGCTGGGTCCAGCTCCCAAAAGGCTCGAGGAGCCTGCACACAACTGCTCTGCCCTTTGCAAGGGGTGCCTGCGTGTCCTGGACTCCAGCCGGTGCCGGGCCTTGGCGGAGTGAGGAAAGTATTGCTCATTCATCAATGTGTGCTTTTAGGGATGTAATTCCTGAATATAAAGTAGAACCAGCTTTTAGAAGCAGCGGATAAAGATTTGGCTGGGAACCTCTGAGCTGGAGGACCAATGACTTCGGAATTGCTCGGAAGTGTTTGATCTGTCTCAGGCCTACAAATGCTGAGCCAGCGCCTGCCTTTAAGTGGAAGTTATTTTATGCATCCACTGGAGTCCTATAAAACCGTTTCCTCTGGGACCTCCAGGGATAGTCAGGGCATCTATTTTCTCAACAATATTTACATGTGAGTGCTAAGGGAAGGGAGATGCACTGTGTGACAGATTTTGGGCAGGCCCAGGGCCTGACAGCATCTCTCCAAGCAGCCTTGTGAGAGTGCAGACATAGCCTCCTGTCCACTTGGAGAGAAGGCTGATCTGGTGCTCAGCAGGCAGAGCTGGTACTTAGGAGCCTGCACCAGGCCTGGCTCCTTTATGATTGAGCTTCTTTGGAGACATCCTCCGTGCAAACCTCTTCCAGAGGCCTCTGGTGGCTTTCTGTGCCAAGTCTTCCAAAGAAATGCTGTCGTCTCTGAAGCTGCATTGCCCTCTGTTTTAATCAGCCCATTTCCTTCTGCTGTTTGCAGACAGCACACGCCAAACTTCCTTCAACTATTTCTGTACATGCCCTGAATTTTCAGAGGTGATTTCCCTGTGAATCTCCCCTCCTTGTGCAATCCCCCCATCCTCCTCATATTTGCTTCTTAGAAGCTTCCATCTGTTTGAAGCATATCTTTATATATCCAGCACCCTTTGGTCACCCTGGAAATCCCAGCCTTGTGTTTGAATATATTCAGTCCTGGAAGGAGCAAGCATAAAGGCTGTGCTCAAAAAGCCCTACCATCTCCCAGGCAATAACCCAGGATGCTGACCATAGAGAGGCAGGGAGAAGAATTGCATCAAGAGGGATGCCTTGGCAGTGAGAATTGAAGGAGTGTTGGGAAAGGTGACATCTCCACCTGCCAAGTGATGCCTTTTTCTGCTATTGCATTTGCCTGAGCCAATTATTTTGTTTGCCCTGGAAGTCCCTTTGCAAAGGCTGAAGGAAAGAAAAACAACCTCTCCCCCAGCACCACCTAAGTGCTAAAGCAGAACCTGCAAGGTGAAGCACTGGGACGTGTAAGTGGGAGAAGGCCTGGCAGGAGGTTTCATTCTCCAGTTCTGCCCGGAGGCTTTTCCCTTTGGAGCCCGTCGAAGGCCAGCAGGGAAATGATTCCAATTCCAGGCTTTCTAGCTTCCACGCTAATTTAACCCGAACCATTTCCTACTCTCTGAGAGGGAAGCAGGGATGAGGTTTGCAGATTCAAGGGGGGGTAGGGTGAGGGGTGGACTGAAAATGATATCAGCAGTTTTATGGCCATTTCTTTTCTTGGCAGGACATGAGGGAGACCGTCTCCCAGCCTCTAGGACAGAAGGTGGAAGAATGCAAATGCCGAAACATTTTTCAGTTTGCCCTGATTATCTTTCCTCCCCCAGCAGTTTTATTAGGGTTCATAAATTCATCCTCAGAGCACATATTCCCCCATGCCTTTTAACCCTCTGCAGCCTTGGAGGTCACTGTAACCCTGTCCAAGTAAAGCCACCCTTCCCCATCAAGGCTGGCTCTGAAGGCAGACAACTGCATGGTGCCATCTCCAGAAGAGAGGATGGAAATCATTGCAAAAAAGGGGGTCTGAGTCGCATACTTATACTAATCCTTTTTTTTTTTGGCTCATCTCTGCCTCACGCTGTGCGTGTAGCTCTCATCTCCTGATGTGCTCCTGTGCAAGCACTTTGCTTAGCTAAGCCCACTGAGAAGCAGCATCTGGTAGGGAGCCCAGAGGCAGTATTGCATGACCGTTGTCAGCAAACCCTTCTCCTTGTGCTATCCCATACACCATGCGTAGTTTTGCAGCATTTCATTCTTGGATCTTCCCTCCCATGAGGCTAGCTTCCCTTCTCCTGCTTCCAGGTATCTAAATACGCCATCTGAGGGATCCTCACAGCAAAGACTTGGGCCCCAACTTCCCACCTCCCCGTTGGCCATGGCCTATCTGTGTAAAGCTTCTCAGAAGTGCCACCAGCTTCCCAAGCAACCTTCCATGGCTCCCTTAGCTAAATTCAGTTTTCCATGCAAAGAAAGGGGAGTAAAAAAGAAAGAAAAACAGCTGCCCTGCTGCTGCCCTTGCTCTGATGTATCCATTTTCATCCACAGAATTTGGAGAGAGGGATATCTCTGTGTTTTTCCAGTCCTGAGTGCCATGTGGCTAATGGCAAGAGTGTAATATAAATAACAAACCTAATAATGCAGTGAAATGGATAGGTGAAGATATGACCGAGGAATACAATATTGTTTCAGAAGGATTTCAGAGCAGTAACTTCTCTGCTGTGCTCCCCCAGCGTGGCAGGAGATCAGTGGAAAATTCCTCCATCACAGCACAGCACCATCGTCTAGTGCCCTCTTATAACGAGTAGCTGTTGAGGTAATAGTAACCCTTTTGGCAGGAGCAGCTCCTTCAAGGAAAGCCAAAAATATATCCAATAATGTAGGAGAGCCCAATAAAGCACAGCTTAGTAGGAACCTGTTAAACCGATAACCTCTGATGGGCTAGAGCACAGCTTCACCTGGCAGTCCACAGCTTTTTTGGAGGGCAGTGATGTGTAATGAAATTTTTGACAGCTGTAGGTGTCATTTTGGTGTCAAGGTCTCCATCTTTCAAGCAAGCTTAAGTATGCATGGGAAGTTTATTGCTTTTTTCCTTTCCTTAAGCTGCTCCTACAGACTGGCTTTTTTTTGAGCAGTGGCCCTCGTTTACTTTTGTTTTGTCAGGATGTTCAGAGAGGGACTTGTGATGTGGGGAGCTCTTCTTGAGCTCCCTCCCTCCCTCCCTCCCTCCCTCCCTCCCTCCCTCCCTCCCTCCCTCCCTCCCTCCCTCCCTCCCTCCCTCCCTCCCTCCCTCCCTCCCTCCCTCCCTCCCTCCCTCCCTCCCTCCCTTCCTTCCTTCCTTCCTTCCTTCCTTCCTTCCTTCCTTCCTTCCTTCCTTCCTTCCTTCCTTCCTTCCTTCCTTCCTTCCTTCCATTTTACTGATTCAAAGGGACAAAATAATTTTAAAATGCATTTGATACATTATTTGCTTGCTGTTTCCTGCAAGGGGGGAGAAAACCAGAAAAGTACGGTGGTAAGCTATGTTGCTTTGGAACAAAATATTTACATTTTCCACATTTCCCATAAGGCATTAGCACTTTCCAAATGTGACACAGGAGGAGCAAATGCTTAGTGGTCTGTGGATCTAACGTTTGCTTAAGTACCATGACATATGTGCATATGTGTATACACACAAGATATTTCAGTTCTACTATTTAAATTAAGGGAGGGATACCCTTCAGCACTGTATTTCTCAGCATATGTGTTCTTATATTCACTTATTCTTTGTTTCTGCCAATGCCTAAATTAGGAATACTAAACAGCCACAAATATGCAGCCAGTGAGACGCAGGAATTTGTTTGGAGGGAGTGAATTTTGATCTCAAGTTGATATGTTTGCAAGGGAAAGAGCCACTACAGCTGCAGGAGAGGAGACTTCTGAGCTGGTATCTGTCTGTAATGTGCATCACGGCCCCATTTTCTCAAGTGCCTCAGGGCAAAACCGAAGCTTTTAAATGGAGAGCAGCAAGCAGTTTCAGTGCCATGTCGGGGATGTATGTATGTATATACACACACATACAGGCATATGTTGGAAACACCTGTTTTTGCATTGTTTATGGCTTTCTTAGCTTTTGCATTGCTGTGGCTTCAGTGCAACACCTGGGAGAAGGTGGCTCAGTGGAGGCAGCATCCCCAGCATCGCCCCAAGCACCGGGAGCCCCAGGGACCCCCATGAGGGTCCTGCGCCAGCTGCTGGGAGTGGAGGTGAGATCCTCCGGGGACAGGGCAGAGGGAGAGGAGGGCTCCAGCCCCCAGGCTTGCCGTGCGATCCTTGGCATGTGCTGTGCAAAGCCTGCTTGTTGTCACCCCACTGGTGCCACCGTGAGCAATGAGGTGACGGTGGCTGGGAGCTAGGGCAGGAGAATAGCAGGCAAACCGGTCGGTGATGGGGAGCAGAGGAGAGGGAAATTTGACACAAATGTAAGTGATTTACTCTCTAAATCACCTTAGTTCCCTGCAGCCAGAGTGCTGCTCTGGCTTCGGGGCCTGAAGATCATCTGACTGAGACCTCTGCCAGCACCCCAAATAGCAGGCGCTGAGGCTGCTTGGGCGGCTGGCACAGCCAGGGCTCTGTGTGGCAAGTTTTCCAGGAGGTCTGCACAAGACATGTAGTCAAGCTGAATTTTCTAATTTTATTCCAATTGACTCAGAGCTTGAAACTCACCTCGTCAGTGACTTTGTCAATGAATGTCAGCTAGACACAGGCAGGCCTTTAATTTCTTGCTCCTTAGGAAAACACACATAAATTTGACCTAGGATTTGGTTTGCTGGTCAAAAAAAAGGTGAAAAGTCCATGGGAAAGCAGCTTGTCCTGGAGCACATTGTAGTGGAATATTTGCTGTTAAAGCACAGTGATCAGCTTGTAGATTAAAGAGCAAAGACATCTCTACGAAAACTTTGCTTTTCTTTAGTCTCACTACACCCATAGTGGACCAAATCCCTATTCTGATTCCCATTTTAAAGCTGAAGCACCAGGATAAGCACCAGGATATATGTTCCCTTTTCCAAACCTTTGTCCACGCAATGTTCCTGAAGGCTTCCTCACCCCAGCCCTTGGCAGGGACAATGTTGGCCAGAAGAAATCCACGTTGCAGAGACTGGGCAAAGAGCTGATGCGATTTGTTTCGGTCACACATTCCCAAATCTGGGCAAGAAGGAGTGAAGAGGCTTTTGCTCTCCCAGAAGGGGACTGCAGCTGGAGATGCAGGGAGGGGGCAAAGATGCTGTTGCAGGTGAGTGCAGCACACGTGTTCATGTGAAGAGGGGAGAAACTCAATTTTTTTCCCCAAAGGTTTTTTTAAAACCATCATTTTTTTTTTAATTTTTTTTTTTTTGTTTCCTTTTTATAATATTTTTGGCAGTACAAGCACACACAACCCTCTCAACATTATTGTTGTTGAGTCAATCTTTCAAGGCAAGCTGAACTGTGCTTTAAAACTTTTCCCGTATTATCCACAACAACAATAAAACATTGGTGACGAGGCAAAAAAAAGGTATTCAAGACTCTTGAACTGGACATTGACTTTCCAGCTGTAATTACCTCCTTGTGGCACTGATAGCACAATTTTATTACCCTTGTCTGATATCACACAATAAAAGGCTTTTTTGAGAAAGAAGGTGGATTCCAAGGTGTTAGGCAGTCTAATATGTTATAGGGTGATACAGCCCGTTGATCATGCTGTGAATTATCACAGAGACACTGCTGTGGGAGTGACTGAGCTGCCTCTGCAAGGGAATCCCATTTCTGGTGGGGGTGCTTGGGGTCGAGCACCCTGAGCAGCAATTCTTACATGGCTGTGCTCACACCAAGGTGTATAGCACGCTCCCCATCCTCAGTGCTGGGCTCTGCAGCCCAGATCTCCTTCCCTTTTACAGGAAGGATGAAGGGAAGCGAGGGGGGCTTGGATGGGGACAGCTCAGAGCACGGTGGGGCAGCAACCACCAGCCCAGCCCCTGCCTCCCCCAGCTCCCCTGGGCAGCAGTTGCAAAAGATCAAAGCACACGGCAAAAATAGCAGAAGGGAAGAGCTTGTGGGCTTGACATCTGGAGGCCAGAAGCAGCTCCTGCGTTTGAGTAGGCAAGAGGTAAAGGAGGAAGGGTAAAAATGGGTTTACGGTCTCTATTTTTTTTTTTACTGGGATTAAAAGTTCTTATAAAGTTATATGGTTTGCTGTTACTTGAGATAACAGTATCGTAGGCCCTAATTTCAGAAGCGGGGATGCTAACAGCACCTATAAATAGAGAGGTGGGTACTTTCTGACAGGCACAATGCTGAGCTATCTGTGGTGCATCATCTGACAACCGTATTTTTATTTCAAGGGGCATAAAGAGGTACCTGGGAAATGTCCGTGCTGCTTGGCTGAATAAAACAGGTGCTGTTTTCTTGTGCAGCTGGAGGCTGTCAGCCACAAGGGCTCAGAAAACACCCCAAACCCAAGGGGATGTCCACGCCAGAGCCCAGTTTTTCAAAGACTTTCAGTTCTAGGCTGTTTATCTCTGATTTCTTTGCAAAGTCCAACCTCAGGACAGTACTGCCAAGCCTGTGATTAAAAATTATTCCCGTTTCCACCAAATCAGAGAGCGGCAGTGTCAGAGTACATTGCAATATTGGGCTTGCTCTACAAGGGGAGCTGAGTGAGCAAAGTATTTCATAAAAATACATGTATCCGGGTGGGATGAAAACCTCTGGAGGCAACATAGCGGGACATTTTCTGGTGAAAACATTTACCGTGGAAAAGCGCAATTTGCAGGGGATGATTTGCATCCAGTACGATGAATAATTTTGGCCACAGGAAAAAGGCTGGAGGGGGGAGGGAGGTTGGAATGGAAAAAAAAAAGATAGTTTTGATTGGTTTTCTTTTAACAAAAGAAGCCATAAGCAAAAAAGTCCATTTTGGATCAGACAAAACATACTATCTGATCCCATGCAAATTGGAATTTCTGAGTTTCCTCTCCTTTTTTCTTTTTCTTTTTCTTTTTCTTTTTCTTTTTCTTTTTCTTTTTCTTTTTCTTTTTCTTTTTCTTTTTCTTTTTCTTTTTCTTTTTCTTTTTCTTTTTCTTTTTCTTTTTCTTTTTCTTACTTTTCTTTTTTTCCTTTTCCTTTTCCTTTTCCTTTTCCTTTTCCTTTTCCTTTTCCTTTTCCTTTTCCTTTTCCTTTTCCTTTTCCTTTTCCTTTTCCTTTTCTCTCTCTTTCTTTCTTTCCCTCTCTCTTTCTCTCTTTCTCTCTTTCTTTCTTCTCCTCTTTCTTTCTTTCCTTCTCTCTTTCTTTCTAGATCTGTTTTTGTTTCGTGGGCCACAGGATGGGGAGGTCTGGGGCTCTCCACAGTCCTTTCTAAACTCCACCACCATAATCTCTTCCCTCGACTGACTTGCCATAGGGTCAGAGATTGTCTCTCACTCTTTGAGCAAATGTTGCAACAGCTTCTTTCCTCTTCCAGTTTTTCCTCCCAGTCACTAAAGTGGAAAATATCTTTCATTTGCACTGATTTGACCTGTGTTCCTGGTGGTGGTTCCCACCTCAGTGCAGAGTACCAGACACGTGGCCTGTGATGACGCAAAATCCCTGCCAGGTTGCATGTTCAAGTGCTCGTGTTGTGCCACTTTCATTAGCATGGTGATTAACCGTCTCCTCGCGGTCTAATGAATTCCACTTGCTCATCACCCACGGAGTATACCAGAAAATCACAGAGTTGGGTAATGCTCACCAGCACATGAGAAAGGGGAAGAAAGAATAAAAAAGAGTGTGCAAGTGCTGGCAGCTGGGTTGAGCAGGAAGGAGAGAAGGAAGAAATGCAAAGGTTTTCTTTTTTCTCTTTCTTTCTTTCTTTCTTTCTTTTTCTTTCTTTCTTTCTTTCTTTCTTTCTTTCTTTCTTTCTTTCTTTCTTTCTTTCTTTCTTTCTTTCTTTCTTTTTTATTTTTATTTTTATTTTTATTTTTATTTTTATTTTTATTTTTATTTTTATTTTTATTTTTATTTTTATTTTTATTTTTATTTTTTTATTTATTTATATTTTTTTCAGTGGTGAGGGCAGACAGGATGATAGCTGCCTTCATGTGAAACTGGAGCTACATCCAGGAATGGTATTTATATGCACGGATGTAGCTTTCAATCAGGATGATGTAAACACTGCTGCAGAATTTTTTGACCAGGCTGTTTGGGAAACGTGATGGATTAAATATGACAAACAAGATTCCTGGACGTTTATTTATCCGCCTTTTCATTTGTGCCAGTTTCATGTTAGGCAAGGCTCTGGCTACCAGACCAACACTAAGCCTTGGGGGCAGGCAAGGCTGGGGGGAGGGAGCCACAAAGAGAGTGTTTTCCAAGCCTCATCTAATTTAAAGCATCTTTTGCTGAGTGGTGCAGCGAAGAGGATGTGGCTAACACAAATAAAAAAATCATAAAGGGATCAAAGTGTGTGTGCAAATTCATTCCTTGTGGCAGGAGTTCTGCCAGTTTGCTTGCTCGCTTGCTCGCTTGCTTTCCTAAAAAATTTTGCTCCCCACCCCCAAGATGGAGTGAGCAATCGCATGTCAGAATCTCTTCTGGATCTCATAAGGGTTTCAGCATTGATGGATGGCCGGGATGACACCAGAGCCTGTACATTGTGCCTGAGATCTGAGCCACTTCCCCTCGGTCCCATGGTTGCACATGAGACGGTTGCATGAGCGCGATCTATTTATAAGCGGTTCAAAGGCACCGCAAGCGCGGGGGGATGCTGGCTTGCAGCTCCAGGCCACCAGGAAGCTCCCTCGCACTTGTAGGAACCTGACATTACCCCAGAGCCCGAGCGCTTCCAGGATAGCTTGTCTTGAAAAGGAAAATGAAAAGATAAAAACCCCCAAACCCCAAGCTGAAAATCCTTTGGAGTTAGGGTGATTCGTGTAAGGTAGCGTAAGGTGAAACGGTTTGGGTGGCTGGGGATTCCTATCGAGGTACCAAGAACAAAAAGGTGTTAAAATCGCCGAGTGGGCAGAAATGATGATGTACAGTAAATCTCTTCACCAAGGTACCTCTGGTGCTGGGAGCAGGAGGCAGACAAGCTGCAGCCTTTCAATAAATGCGACAAAATCTGCAGGGTTCAGGGTGGTTGCAGAGCTGCTGGAGCACCTCACGGACCTCAGTGGGGGCAGTCCTGTGCTTCTTTGCTGTGCTAGGGGAGCCCCAAGAGCCCCACTGCAGGTGTGGTGCCCACCTGTGAGCTTATATTTGCCTTCAAGGCAGTCACTGAGCCCCACACCAGTTCTCCCAGTTCAACAAACTCACGCTGCTCTGGAAACCACATGGCACAGCAAGGCTGTGTTTCCTACGGGAGCTCTGGCCTGCTAGAATAACATCCGCAGAGAACAAAGGCGAAAAGCCCAGGAAAACCTAATGCTGGGAAAAAAAAAAAAAAAAAAAAAAAAAAAAAAAACATTCTAAAAAAAACAAAGGGAACATGCCTTCAAAAATCCTGTGGCATTTATAATGAAAAATAAACATCCACTTGCATCTATATAGAAAGAAAAAGAGAATGAAGTCAAAGCGCAAGGTCTTGTTCTTATATTCTAGGAATTTTCTCCATTCAAGATTGTCAAATACTGCATGCCAACACTTGGGAGCATGACAACAGCATCTTTAAGTGCAATGAATCAAAGCACTAGAGTAAATTTTTATGGAACTCGAACTGCTATTCTTAGAAACCATCCAGAATCGAAAAATAAACAATCCATCAGGAAAAGAAATGTTCGAACTCACAGGGGAGATTAACTCTCATCTGAGTGGAAACAAAACCTCAAATGAGCCACATCGCTATTCCCACACTTAGTTAATTGCAGTATTGTTCAAGGGCAGAATCAAGTGGTTAGAAGTCTGCAGAACTGGATGGGGTAGATGATGTCTTAAAAAATAAACAAAAGAAAGGCATAGAATCATAGTTTTTCCTTTATGGCTAGTTCCACAGATGCCTCTTTGCCAAAGCTTAGGACGGGAGTGTAAGGCTCTGGGAAATGAAGTCAGAAGTGCAGGAAAGAGATGGGTGCAACCTGAGATCAAAACTCAACTGTCTGTTTGGAGATGGCTAAGAGAGCCATCTGAACTGTCTCAAGTCATTTCTGATGGCAGACATCTCTGGTAGAGCAGGCAGAAGCACAAAGACCTCCAGCCATTGATACATAAGAATTCAGGCTGCGAGTGAGATACTCATGTAGGGAAGTTCTCAGCCAACCTTGCTCAGCTTTGGTGGGTTCTTCAGCACAGGGCATCTGCAAGTGAAGATTTGAAGTTTTCTCCTCTAAAATTAGTAAATCACAAGATAAGATTTTAATGCCAGAGCTACCGAGTGAAAACACACTACCTGTATCTAGCCAAAATAGTTGCTTTTAATGAAGAGCAGATGCCCATGCACTTCCACTGAATGGGAAAACACAAAACAGATTGCCCTCAGCCTTGTAGAATTCTGGTTTTCGGTTTCCAACCTGGTGCAGAAACTCTCCTGGTGCTGATGCATGTGGGGCTGAGCATGTTGGAGAGGTGCAACAGGCTGCCTTAGCTGTGGTGGGATTTATGTTGCACGTAGACCTTCCTTGGCTTGTTCTCTTGCACAGGAGCACAAGTGTCTTGGGACTGTTCATGGGACAGTTCCACCAACAAATGGTGGCCTGGGGGTCTTGTTTGGATGACAGTCCTTGTACTGATCTCTGCCATTTATGTTTTGGAGGGAGAAAAAACATACCAATAGGCTGAAAGGTGAAGATGCTCACTGGCAAATATTACCATGTGTTTACCTATCTGGGGCTGCTTCAAAATGTGAACATCCACGGAGCAGTGTTTTCTGCAAACAGACTTGCAGAGAGAAAAATCTTCACTTCAGAC
Organism: Aythya fuligula; assembly: GCF_009819795.1. Classification (NCBI taxonomy): domain Eukaryota; kingdom Metazoa; phylum Chordata; class Aves; order Anseriformes; family Anatidae; genus Aythya; species Aythya fuligula. The sequence continues at coordinate 10,432,614 of NC_045564.1, forward strand.
AAGATATCCCCGGAGAAGGAAAGAAAAACAAAAGTCTTTTTTTTTTTTTTTTTTAAATAAAACCAAACAAAGCTTCTTGGAAGACTCCATAAAACCTCATTAAAAAAAAAAAAAAAAAAGCCTGGAAAAACAATTCACACAAAATAAGCACTGAGGGGCCTCTGTTACTTGCAGGTATATTCCCAGTTATTTCTTTTTGGATCACACAAACACCAACAAAGTCATTAAAGTCAGTTCTTTCCTTTTATTAGCAATAGTCATGGCTTGATGATTCAAACCACATTCAGTTTTCAGAAGGGAGATTTTGATCAAAGCATTTTTAAAATCAGATGAAAGAAGCATTATAAAAAATGTTCGTGCAATATGAGCCAGGAAGGGGAAATGGCTGTCCAGGAGAAGAGCTGGGAATATATCAGAATATAGAAAAATAAACCGCAAAACAAGCTGATAGTAGGAATGATCATATAAACAGCATCACAAGTCAAAGTAAGATTTACAGAGGCTGTGTTTTTTAATTCCTTGGATGAAAAATCCAATTACCACTTGAAAATATGGTCGACTCCATCAAACCGTATGATCCTTCAGTGAGAGGGCATTATTGTTCTTACTTCGAATCTCTTCGGGAAGGTGACAGTGTGCCAGGTATGACAAGAATGGCCAAGTGTGACCCATCCGCATCCTTCAGGACGGGACCTTTCCTTCTCAGATGGCCTCGTACTGTTTTTCTAAGGTGGGTGGTAACTTGTCAGGGAAGCCTTCTTGCTACAAGGGAATCCTGAGTGCAGGTAGAGATGAAGGTATGATAGCTGTGTGTGAAGCTGGAGGAGAGAGAGTGAAGAGGAGATTGTGGATAAGAAGGAGGGAAGAGATGTGCAGAAATGAGCCCCAAAAGATGCATGTTTTCCTGGCGAGGGACCATGGAAGGGATCCCAGCAGGCTGATGGGAAGCTTTACTTTGCTAGCAGGACTCTGTTCATCCTTTTCTGGTGGTGGCTGGTGTGAAGGGCGTTACTCTTCAGCATCCAAGGAATGCAATTAAACACACCCTCATTTATCCTGATGGCCTTATACCCTCATTTTGGCAATGGGGATGATTCTGAGTGTATTACATGTCCCAGCTCTAAGTGGGTAGCTGATTTCTTCCACCAAAAGGCACTGTTAGGGTTTTTTTTATGCACTTTGGTATAGACATATTTGCTCTGGCTTTAAATGCAGTCACCCAGGTCCCGGAATAAGTCTAGCCATGAAGCTCAATAGTGCCTAATTTACTCTGTCAAGAAAACTCCAGATACTGCCAAGAACTCGAGAAAATTAGTCTGCACTGAGCTCTGGGCTTTACTTGAGTCCCTGAACTGCTTTGTTTTTGGACAGCTTGGGTATCCCCATGCTTGGTTGCAATCTGCATTGGAATATCTGGGGGTGGTGAAATCAAAAGAGTGTGGGCAGACGGCTCCCACTGGGACACTGGTGTGGCCATCCTCAGTATCAATATCAACCCTCTCCATCTCCTCCCTCTAGGGAGGTCTGAGGGTGCTCCTGTTGGTGGAACAGCATTGACCGAGAACATATTGCAAAGACAGGAAGACAAGATGTGATTTTTTTTCCCCCAGTTTATCTCATCTTGTCCCTTCAAGAGCTGCTGCAGCTACAGCTTTCTCCACAAAACAAAACAAAACAAAACAAAAAAAAAAAAAGAAAAAAAATAGAAAAAAGAAAAAGAAGAAAAAATAAAAAGAAGAAAAAATGAAAAGAAAACAAAAAAGAAAAAAGAAAAAAAAAAAAAAAAAAAGCAAAAAAGAAAAAAGAAAGAAAATGAAGAGGAAAAAAAAAAAAGACTGTGTTCAGGCATATAAAACTCTCCACCAAAGCTATCATTTGCAGCTCCACATCCATGCATTCAAGCCCACCTGTCAATAAAGAAAGACACATATAAATCACGATCACCTATTCCCTGGGACAACAATTTCCCACTTGTGGATTTCCTCACTGTGAATTCAGGGAAGTGCCCTACACAACCACCGTGGTGGTTCCTGCATCCACAGTCAGCTGCAGCACAAATTTCCGAGTTTCTGGACAAAATGTCGTGGTGTTCCAGAAGTGCTTCTGGGTCTTTATGCCATGGTCATGGCTAAAAAAATAATAATAACAATAAAAAAATCTCGATTTAAAACTCATGTCAACCACATTCTATGTATAATTTCTTTAAATGTCAATTTATTTCAGATGAATTCAAGAAAATCCATTCAGAACACCTAAAGATGATGGAAAGGTGTTTGTTTCCTAAATCAGTGATTTTTTCTGCAGTTTTGTAGTTACCAGCACTTTCAAAAACCAAGAATGATCTGAATGGCAGGTTTTGATTGTCCAGAATAAGTTTAATTTAAATTCAGTCTTTTGGGGAGAATTTTTGCGTAATTTTAAGCAACGATACATTAATACTTCAAGGAAAACTACAGCCTGAGCAGCTATAACCTGGCTGAAAAAAATCTGAAAAAAAAAAACAGTTTTTAGTTATTAAAAATATTTTTTTAAGTTATTATTTTTAATGCAAAGGAAAATATTATAGAGTGTGTATATATTTGGACACCTTTCTATGTTGTTGAAAAGGTTTTTCATTGCTTTCAAAATCCTGTTTCCAAAGTGAGGTGCATGTTTCTGTGAGTTTAAGACAAACTAACCCCTCCTGTTACTTCTCCAAGCACCACCCATGCCAGACACTTTTCCAGAAAAGTTGTTGCCTTTCTTGAGGCAGTAACTTTACTCAGCAGATGTTTTCTTCTGTTCTCCTGAGCCCGACATGTCTCCTGCACTGCAAATTGCTAAGGGTGTATTGGCAGAAGCCAGATGTCCAAAGGTACAATATCCAACTCTTTAGAAATCAAAAAACAACAAATTCATATTAGATTTACTCTTTTTTTTTTTTTTTTTTTTTTTTTTTTTTTTCATCAAGTGAAAATAGAATGATCAGCAATTACAGGTAGAGTGAACTATTTTTGGTTTTGCTTAAATGAGAAACACTGTCTTATAGTTTTGAGCAAGTGAAAATTGCATTCAAAAACCAAAGCAAAACAAAATAAGGACATTCAAAAAGCAAAAGTGGCTGTGAATGGAAAATCCGTAATGTTTTACGTCAAAATATATGTCAGAAAAAAAGCCACATCCTCAGAATTTTAGGAAACATTTCTCATCTGAGTTGCTGAGTGAAACTTCTGCGAACTCCTACAAAATGCCCTGAGGTTTCTAGGGCTGGTTATTTTCATTGCAAAGTCCCTCCACCTAAAGCAAAACGCTTGGCAAAACTTCTGTTACGTAGATGTAAGGCAGAGGGAGATGGACTGTGCTGTAGACCCGGCCCAAGTGACACGCTTTCATCACTGCTCTGGAGAGGCTGACGCAGCCCTAGGACAAGAGCCAGCAGCTCTATTTTAGGGATGGCTAAAATCAGACCATATTGTGCTTGGTTTTGAAATCGATGCACAACTGAACGCTACCTCGCTGGCAGCCATGCAGCTGAGCTGTGAGTCCAGGGAGATATCACACAAATGCATATCAGGGCTGTGTCCTGAGCAGCTAAATGCTGGACACGCAGAAGGGAAGTTAATCATTAAACAGGGATCAGGCAAGCTCCTGAGGGTGGAACGCATCTGTGGAAGAACAGAATGTGATCTGCTGATGTCCACCGATCTGCACATAAAACCATTATTTTTTTCCAGTCTTGAAACGAGCAGGCAACATGTTAAAAAATTGATATTTCGGGGGTTTTCTGCCATTTCCATGTTCCCTCTGTGGCACATCTTGCTGAGCAAAGGTCAAAAGAGAAAGGTGTTTATGTGCACAAGGGGCAGGGAGGACTGTCATGCTTTTCTTTCTTACTTTTTCTGGTTCACTTCTGCAATCCTTCTCATGGTTGCCTGGTTTCTGGCTGTCCATTTGGTTTTCTACAGGAAAAGGGTTATCCAACGTCTCTGACAGGCATTTTGGGTCCCTTTTGTTGGAGAAGTGGTTGTCCATTGAACATATTTGTTATGACGCATGGCTTTCAGCTGGCGACACAACAGAGGGCAAACAACAAGGACAGGCTTCTCCTGAGATTGTCAGATGTTTCTGTAGAGGCTGTCAGAAAAGAAAGCTGGTAAGGAAATAGGTGTGCATGAGAAAGGGAAGGAAAGCATCGCTGGGATCCGTGGAGGGGGCAGGAAGATTTTTGATCTGGTTGAGCCGCAGCAGGAGGATCAGAGCGGTTTCTTATTTCTTTTGAGCTTCTTGCCCATTCCTGATTTACGTTGCAGACATAGGGTCTGTTTCCTCTTAGGTATTAGCAGCAGAGTGCCCCTGTGTTTCTCCATCCATCACGGCCTGGCATGGCACGCACATGGCCGGGTGGCTGGGGGGAGAGGCAAAGCCAGCCAGCACAGAGCCTCCTGCAAACGCACTGCTGCTATTTGTGTTTTATTTGAAGAAATGATTAGAGTTTATTTTATTGCCAGGAAAGGCTGCCAGCCTTTATGATGACAAAATTGCTGAGTTTACTAGGAAGTTTATTTATATAGGCCTTGAAAGACAGACCCTGCTATGACAGACACCAGCGAAGACCTGGGCTAGCTGGCTCTCCTATTTCCCCTAACTGTTTTGCCGACATATTAACCCTTTACTCTGACAGGTTTGGAAGAAATGAGGGATTAAGAGCAAACATATGTACGAGCTACCCCTTCCTTCTGGGGAAAATGGGTATTCAGGAGGGTCTGGGCTTGAGACCCAGAGCTGGAGGAACAAATGGGCTGGTATATGCTTGCTGCTGGTGCTGTGGGCCAGCCCCTGGCATGGTTAACACCTCCATGAGGACAGAAGTCATCTTCATGGGAGGAGATTCCCCTCGAGTGGCCTTCTGTGTCCTACCATGGATGTAATCTCTGGGACAACTGGTGCCATAAGTCCTCTTGTGTCCCTCCACTGCCCTTGCTGTACAAACGAAACAGTTACTGCCACCACCACCAAAAAAAAAAAAGGATTTTGGTGAGTGCCAAATCATGTGATGAATTGAGGTTTGGCAAGACAATGAGCTTTAAGGCAAAAAAAATATATGTTTAAATTTTCCTAGGTGTCAAAATACTACACTTTGACATATTAAAAACGAAAAGGTTTCATTTGGAAATTTTTCAAATGTTTCATTTTGTTGTTAATATTCATTCACCAGTATTATTTTCTTTTAAAAAGTGGTCTGACCTGGGAAGATAGCCAAAACAGACCAGAATAAATTAAAACATAAGAGTTTTGTTTCACCTTAATTCCTTATGTTTGTTTTGTTTTGGAGGAAAAAAAAAAAAAAAAACAAAAAAAAAAAAAAAAAAAAAAAAAAACAAAGGAACAATCCTTGCTTCAGTTCTGTCCAAATTTTCTTCCATGTGGTCATCAAATGAGAGAAATCAACCTTCTTCCCTCCACACTGTCTTCACTAGCACCTCAGGTCCACTGCTTGGCCTGGAAAAAACAACTGTTATCAGGCAGTGGTGATGGCAGGCAGTTATCCTCCATGGACGAATGACAGAAGAGGACCCTAAACATAATTTACAAGTATGTTACATCTACACAAGAGCGCTCTCTCTAACTTTCCATCAGCTCTTGCATCAATATCACATATGTGGTCGTGATATCCATTCCTTCGTTTCTGTTAACACCAGGTTTGAGCTCCTAATACCAGCTTCTAACATTTTGAACTTGTAGGCAGCTTTCAAACAGCTGCCATTTTTTAAAGAGAACCAGACTCAAACCTCCGCTCTTTTCTTTTTTCCTTAAAATGTGGAATTTCCCCTCCATAAAATTTTACTGACATGTGTGCTCAGATGGGCAACATTCAGATCTTAGCCAGAGACTTGTTTGGTGCTTCACAAACCACCAGAGCTTGAAAACCACCAAGAAGATGTGCTTTCCTAGCAGGCTTTCACCCTGGGACATTTAGTGCATGCCCTTGTGCTGGTATGGCTGTGAAGCTTTATGAGCAGGGACATTTTGTGACGTGCTCTCTGCAGCTGGCTTTTTCCCCACATGCCCTTGCAAAGTTGCATCCCTTATTAAGTGAGTGTCTGAGATTTCCAGGAAGAGTAATATATGTAAATACAAATATATATATATACATATGTGCATATATATACACATGCACATTCATTCTTTCTTTAATAACCTTTAAAACTGATTTTCTGCAACATATGTGTATGCTGACTTCATAATGAAGTTATAAAAGGGCTCATTGCCCTTGGAATAGGTAGAAAAACTGGGACTTTTGAAATCTTGACCAGCTTTGTTTTTAGAGTAAAGTTTGGCTATTTTAAATTCACACAGAGCCAGGCTTTCAAAAAAAAAAAAAAAAAGCAAAATACTAGCCAAAGAGAGAAATATGGGTGAAAAACAATGAGGAAACTTTTCTTCATTCTTTTACCAGCTCTGGTTGGCATTTGTCCATGTTACTCACTTACGGCTTCACAGGTTAAGATTTTATACCACATTACACCTGAAACTTAAGCAAGTACTTAAAGTTAACAGCTTTCTTGAATCATGGCATCTTTCTTTGAGAAGCTGAGCCCTCTAAGGTGCTGAGCTCTCTGGCTCCTATCCAGCAGAGCACTCAAACACCAGCTTACATTTCATTGTGCTCAAGAACAAATTTAAAATTAAGCATGTGCTTAAGTGCTTTGCCAAAGAGGAACGGGATTACTCACATACCAAAAGTTAAGCATGTGCTTAAGGTGCTTTCCTGGATTCAGGTTGGAACAATTGGGAAATAATGACGCTGTCTTTGGGCAGATTTTGAAAAAAATAGTAATTGGAAAAAAAAGAAAGTAATCTGTTTGTTCTGATGGTGGCAGAGTCTTCCACCTGAAAGTAGTTTTATCTAACTCTGTCCAGATCATGAGCAGTAAATAGAAAGGGAAGCCAAGTCTCTTGTACTTCCATAACTTCTGTTACTGCAGTGTTTAAATAACAGTATTGCTGGGCTGTAGGGTAGTGTTACCAGACACATCTGACTATATGAAGTGGACACCCCAAAGGGCCACAAAAGAAGTGAGTAAAGTGGTAGGTGGTGGTACACCAGGAGAGCATTCTCCACCTGGCAGGAGCACCACCACACAGCTGACACGACAGCTTGGTTGGGAGGGAGGCATCCTGAAAGGGGAAGGACATTTCAACCCCTACCCGACTGTCCATATTTTAAGGTTTCCATGTTTTCAGGTTGTTTCTCAAAGACAACCACACAGACAGGACTGAGGCAGGACACAGAACCCAAACCCAGCTTTGGGATGAGCTTGCACTGTACCTTGGGACTCAGAATCATCTGCGGATTCCCTTGAGGGAAAACCAACACAGCATCATTGCCTTGCCTCCTGCACACCATTAGACTTACTGGAGAAATAAAACCATATGCCTTTGCCTGTTACCAGAAAAGTTTGGACTATGTGGTTGTGACACACAAATGTAATGGTCTCAGGAAATAAAATGCTGTTTCGTTGGAGTAAAATGGTCAATCAATGTCAAATCTAGCCCAAACTCCCCGATGGTCAGAAATGGGTGGAGACAAGGCCCAACTGTAGAAGTGTAAGCCTGCTAACCCTCCTGGCTTTTTGGCATGGCTGTGACTGAAATTACCCCCTCTCCCTTCCTCCCTCCCTCCCTCCCACATCCCTAAGCAGATCACAGGTCATGACCACATGTCACAGCATGTTTGTTGCTGTCACTTACCAACAGATTTCTGTCAGGTATTTTAACTATTTCATCCACTGAAAAGTCTGGATGGAGAAAGGTGATGATGTTTGCTCATTACTTGGGAAATGCCCCAAAGGGTTAAAACGTCCAAGGAGATGCTTGCGAGCTCAAATCTGTATTGTGCCATCTTCAGGGAGTCTGGCTCAATATCTGTTCCTTCACTCTAGCACTTACGGAGCTTTGTAGCAGGTAAAACTGAGCCCAATTTCCTCAATCTTCCGTTAGTGTTACTAAAAAAAACACCCCTAAATTAGGTCCCAAATTCCTGTGATCCTCATAGTGCTGAGCGGGGATGAATAGCTTTTGATAACAGCCCTGGATTTGGTGGTGTGGGGAGATTTATTTCCTGATCTTTTGCCCATCAAATCTTTTTCTGATCTTAATTGTCAATCACATCATATGATTTCTCCAGAGAAATGAAAATAGCAGCTATTTGTCTTGAAAATCCACCCTTTGATGTCAGAATTCCAGGAAATAAAACACCTTTATAGTTATGGGATCCAGACCTGTCTGACTGGGATGCATTTCCATCAAGACTTGTGTGGGTTTGTTGACTCGGGTTTTAAGGCACTCTGCATCTTTTATGGGGATTCAAAATGGGACATTCATGGCACATTCATTTTTGAGCAAAATAACATAGGCAGAGCCATTTGCCTTAAGGATCCCTTGCCCAAAGTGTGCCAGCCCTCCTCCGTCCAGCATGGGCTTCCAAGGCAGTGCTCCCCAGCCTCAAGGAGTCCAGCCCTCACTGTGATGCTGACATAAGGTCCTGGAGGTTCAGACCTGCCCACATGTTGGCTGTTTCCCTCAGGGCACTTCAGGCATGCTTTCCAACAGATTCTGCATCCCATGTGGCTCTGGCACTTGGAGCTGCTCTGCACACACAGATGTCCAGCACAGGCATTTCAAACCTCTACCTTGAAGGCCAAGCCTTGCCCAGCCTCTGCTGATGGGCTGGCACAGCACAGATGCACTGCACTGTTACCATCCCCACCATCCCAGACCATCCTCCATCCATATTAAGGGTTAGGATGCTGTCCACCTCTGCCTGGAGAAGTTATGTCTAAGAAAAGTCAATTTAGCAAATTATGTCTTTTTAGAAAAAGTTTGTTATATCAGCCTTTTTATCTGGTAGTTGGACTTAAGGAGTTCTTTGGCTGCATGCCTTAGGATTAAGATATGTACCATGAATCTGGGGAAAAGATTCTTGTTGGTCTTTCTCATGGGAAGCTTTTCCCAACCATGTTGGCAGGGTGGAAGCACAGGTCTACCACAATGCGGGCATGATGTCTATGTGAATGTATATCACAATACTTCAAACATCCCAACAAAAATGATTCTCAACCCTTACTCATGTTTAACTGCCCCTTCATGATGAAGTCTTTTCTTTCAAATGGAGATGTCCCTTTTGTCCTCTGCTCAACACAAATTGATGAGAATGTAAGCTTTCTTTTCATAACACTTAGAAAGTGTTTTCCTCTCCTAAGAAAGTAATTTGCTTCCTGACTTATCTTCTATTTTCTGAGCCATGGGTGATGCCTCCCCACATCGCAAAGTCCTCCCACCTACACCAGCCTGGCCACATCTCAACCCTAAGTTAGACCTTTGCAGGCTCACTGCTATCTGCTGACCTTTTTCTTTCTATAGCCACCAAATCTGCATGATCCTGCAACCCTTTCCAAGATTTTATTCTTTCTTCCTTTGCATTTTTTTTCCTTAGTTCCCAGTCTTTCAGCCTATCTTTTCTTAAGACAACCCTCTTTCCCCTCTTTCCAGCTGAAACTTTCAGTTTTCATTTGGTTCTTCCCTTTAGCTTTCTCTGGTCCCTTGTTGTGGTTGGCTTGGCTGTGGATCCAATTTTCCCTGCTCTTCCCTCAGATTCTTACTTCTCCACCACTAAAAAAAAATAATTAGTCACAGGGCAAATTCCCCATGTTGGCTTTGCAATGTGGATCACCTTTCCTCCTTTTCCTCCTTGAATCCTCTGGTGCCTTCTCAAATTTGCAGGCTATTCCTTCTTCTTTTCTTTCCATTCCACCAGCAATTAATCAATCAATCTGGCAATCCAGGACCTATTAAAAAAAAAAAAAGAGAGAGAGAGAGAGAAGTAGCTGAAGGAGAAAAGTGTTTGTTAGCTCTCTTGCTCCCATTACGTGTCTGCTTGATACTTAGACCTCTCCAAAAGCAAAGGACCCTGGGACCTACTTTTTAAAAAATGTATTTACAAAAAGTCCTCTGGTGTTCTGAGCCTGGCAGGTAGCTGGAGGAGGTGACGGCATTATTTTCAAAGTCGGCATTCCCAAGGTGGCGGCTTTAATGAAGAGGAAGCCGATTTATTGCTGAGACAACATTGTTCCCTCAAGTAAAGCCAACAAGGGTCATTAGCACTTCATATATTTAGGTGAGTGCTGTTCAGTGACAGACAATCCTGCAGGTTTCTGGGGGTTGTAGTTCAGCCTCAGGAAAAGCCTGCTGTCAGATGGCAGCACGAGGGACAAGCAGATGCCAGGGAACGGGGCCTGGCATGGTCAGCAGTGCAGGAAGATGCATGCTGTATCCTGCTGTGGGTACTTGATTTCCCCTCATTTGTGGCTGGAGGCCAACAAGCTTGACCTGGGCAAAGTTTGGGGTATGGCTGCTGGATCCACACAATGAGCCCTGCAGATTGGAGCTGGCCATTGCACGCTTTCTGCCTCAGCCAGCTATTAAAACAGCTGATTTGTAAGCCACTGAGGCATGTAATGTGATCAACTCAAACCTGTCTAAATTCATCTTATTGGCCTACCACTCTGCCCCACTCATTTTCCTGCCTACCTTCTTCTGCCTCCTCTGGTCCTTCTTTCCTCTGTGCCTTGCAGATGCCCCACTTCGTGGTGCTGCTCGCTGCCAGAAAGCTGTGTCCACATTCATCCTGCTTTATCACAGTGTGTGTTTTACTGGAAAGCAGCCAGGAAAACCATGGCTAAGAAAATTGCTTGCTCATTCTTTCTAGGCTGTAGGTTTTGTGGCCAGAAGGGGACACTCACCTGGTCTGACTGTCCTACAAGAGGAGGCAAGAAAACACCTGGGGCTCTGCATCAGCTGGAGCCTGTTGCCCAGGCAGGCATTTATTGGGGCTGTAAAGCCTCCAGCCTTCCAGAACCAGAGTGGTGCAGCCAAAATTGCAGGGCTCTGGACCCATCCAGTCACCTTTGCTGAAGTGATGCTGCTTCCAGGATGTGTGCTCTTTTCTCTCCATCAGCCTCTGCAACAAGCAATTGAGACATCTTGGCTTGCCCGAAAGCTGGCTGGCAGATCCAGCTGCACGGTGATGAGGGAGCTCAGAAAAACAGGGTCTTTACCTGCTCCTTGCATGACCTGTCCCTCATGATTAACTGCTTTCCCTTAAAATCAGCACTTTATTTTCAGGTAGTGCTCTGCTGATTTTCACCTCCTGCCAAAAAGATCTCATTTTGCCTTTGTCTGCCAAACTGGAGATTTGAATGCTGGAGAAGGTGATTATGTATGAGTTGAAAAGAGGGAAAAAAAGCAAAACCAAAACCCAACCAACTCACAGTTCCTTGTGGCACAAGTATCTCAGCCTGGGAAACCACAATTGAGTGTCCCCTGTGCCAGTGAGCAGGAAAGGGGAAAAAAGACTTCTCCCCTCCTAAGCCAACAGAAAAAATATTCCCAACACCTCACTTAGATAAGAAACATGATGCTCATTCTCCTTCTTCAATTGTTGCAGAAAAGCATTACCTGAAAAGCCATTTCCTAGAGCAGACGGAGAAACATGTATTTAAAGTCAAGCAACTCAACTAGTAGAGGTGGTCAGGCATTTTTCTACTAAGGGGGCTTTTGCCAAGAGGCAAAACCATCTCAGAGAAACTGTCAGGAAAATGGTTTGAGCTCCAGCATGGAAATTTCGGGCAGCACCAAAGGCTTCTTTCCCAGGATTGCCTGTGGTTGTTTGAGGACATCCCTGATCAGGTGGGACCTGGCTCAGATCCCTGCCTGGGTGGTGGCAGTGGGTCCAGGTCCCTTGGGATCCTGGTGGGTGTCCTGATTGCTCAGCTTTTTGGACTGCCCATTTTTCTCTGGCTGTCAGGAAAATGCGTAACTTTGATCCTCAAGTGAAGCAATTTTTTTTTCACTTTTAGGAAATACTTTTCACTCTGAGGGGGCTACAAAACTGTTTCTCACTTAATTCCACTAGCTTGAAAGGGGAGGAAAAAAAAAACAACAAACAACAGTTGAAAGGTTTGGGTACACTTCTGAACTTTTCTGAAGTCTTCAGTGTATTGTGACCTAGAGTTTTTGTTCAGCCCATTGCAAAGAGTTGAGCCAAGCACGGACTCAGAGAGGGAAGCTCTCAGAGATGAGAGCAAGGCAGCTCCAGAGCTTGGGGCTGGGCACGCAGCTTAAAGTCAGGACACAAAAACACGCATTCCCTCACTGCAGCCATTTATACTGAAATACCAAAAAGGTTAAATTCTGTGCTCGCAGCTGCACATGGAGTGGTGCCAGCATTTGAAATCTGGGAATAATTGATTTGTGTTTCCAGAATCCTTTTTATTGAAGGGGGAGGGGGAGAAAGAAAAATTGCTATTAAAATTTCAACCACCAAGCTTGGAGCATCTGTTTAGGTTGGCAGCAGCTGTCAGTCTGCCATGCAAGCTGCCCTGCTCTGCCATCAGTGCCACCAGGCACAGGCTGAAGAGACCATTTGGGGCCAGCCAGAGAGATGGCAGACAGATAAAGGATGCATTTGATAAGGCTTTAAAAAAAAAAAAGTTTGATAAAGCCAGAAATTTATGGTGGAGAACCAGTCTCATAAAGGTGTTAAAGAATCCCATTCTGTGGCTTTCCACCAGAAGACAGGTCTGGAAGTGGGTGGCAGCGCCCAAACTATAAGACAGCCAGCAGATGACTTTCCTGACAAGATCAAAGCAGCGATGCGGATCTGGAACCGGGTGCCAAAATTCTTGGATGTGTTTGAATTAAACTTGTAGTATTGCAAGCTATCTCCAAGAATGGATCTGAGCACCGCAAGGCAGGACAGGCTCTCAAACACCTACGAGACCATCGCTCATTGGAGGCTGCAAAACAGCTGATAGAGTTTTCATATAGGGTTAGTAGAAAAACAGGTTACATACTGAATGCTGAAGTCTTTTTTTTTTTCCTCCAGGAAACACTATTTGCTTGTTCTTAATTGATTTGCTGAATATAAAGATGCTGTTCATAAGAGATTTTTAAAATGAAGTTCTGGATGCCTATTATTTAATGTTTCCAAATCACTGAGCTGTTCCATTTTCTTTTTAATTTTAATTACTCCATCTTTCTTTAGAATGTGAGATTAAAAAACAAAACAAAACAAAACAACACTTAAATTAAGCATCATAATTCATCTGAAAAGATTTTTTTTTTTTTTCCACCTGCAGATTTCAGCTAGTGTTTTTGGTCAAATTCTAGTTTGACTTGATATCAAAATTAGATTCTTTTTTGTTTCTGTTTACTTCCTTGTTCTCAAAAATACAAGCACTTCCTCACAGAACCAATGGGAAACTTCTTTCCTGGTCAGTCCTCTCTGAGACCCAGTAATCATTTCTATCACTGCTTTCCATAAATCCATGAATCTGAAGTTAATCTTTAAACTTTTTCACAGATTAGCATTTATGAACACTCAGCAACAAGCCACACTAGATGGTTAGGAATAAAGTGTGCAGCTGTACATTGTTTGCTTTTATCAGACTGTAAGTAGAACACCCTGTTGAGTTGCATCTTGTGGTACCTTTTCCATCACGGTTAGACTTTCAGAGAACATCTCAATTTAATTTAGCTTGCATACTCTGCACACGCAGAAGTTCTGCAGGGGACATCTGGTTTGCTGCATGTCAAGTTGCTCGGTAGTTCTGCAAGAAATCTATGGCAAATGAATCCCAGAGCTTTCCTCCTTTTGGTCTGGAATTTGAGTGTAGATTTTCAAAATTGAGCCTAATCTTGCACAGAGATATCTGATTCAAACTTGTCCACAGGACTTCAGCTCCAAACTTCTCAGGAATCTGTTGTGTTTCATTTGGATCTCCTTGAACTAATGTTTCTCCCCAGAAGTGATCCCTCTCCTACACGGAGTCCAGAAGGAAATTTGATTCAAAATGATTATGCATTTTGTCAGTACATCTGGCAAGTAATATAGAATTTTATAGCCTTCAACTTGGGAGTCCATATTTGGCCACCAGGAGAGCTTTCTGAGCTTTTTATTTGATTCTGATGGTTCCTTGATGAAACTCATGAGCAAGAGAGATAGACTTGGCTTGAAGTTCTGGAAGGCTAGTCAGACTGTGAGAGAGACATCTCATCTCCACCATGGGACAGGAGCTCCCTGGGAAGTGTGAGAGGAGTTTCTCTCCCGCTTGTTGCAATATGCATTTCTGGGTGGAAAAGCTGCTGCAGTGGGTTCTTGGGACAGGGCTACCACTTCTGCACAGCTGTAGAGATTCATTGGGATGATATAGTGAAAGATGGACTGTCATTTAATACAAACTGCATTACGCAGGTCCCTGAGAAGACCCTATAACGCAGGGTAATGCTGCAAGCAGCAATTTCCACTCCTAAATTAAGACATTACTCACTAGCCAAGAGCTACCTCCATCCCTCTACTGCTGGGTGTCGACAATCAGACCTCAGAAACTGATGAGGAGACTCAACCGAAACAACAAACTCCCTCAGCAGGGCCCAGGCAAACTCCCTGTTAACTGGATCCCAACACGTTTAAAATTTATCATCGATAATCGTTTCAGCGAGCAGCAGTTGGAAATGAGCACGGCCAAGGCACAGCGTGGAGCGGCAGCGCTGCGTGCTCGTAGCGGCGACGCGTGCACTGTAATGCTCTCCGCGTTCACAGCCCCCTCGAGGCAGCCGCGTGGCAGGTTGGGGCTGAAATACCAGATTGCATTGAGAAGCAGGAAAAATGAAGCAAAGAAAAAGAATCGTAGCTTTTTCTTCCTGCTGGCACATCAGCTTTTAGGCCTGAAAATGAAGTACACACCTTTAAAATGGATACATGCGAGCCTACTGCTTGGAAGAGGAAATGGATTCAGCACATGCTGGTTTGTGCTACCAAGGCAAGCATGTTCACAAAGCTCGCTCCTAACACCCATGAGGTCATCCACCTTCATATTACAGTCCTATTTTGGTACAAATGACACCAGGAGATACAAGCCAACACAGGCTGAGTAGATGTATTGGAAAAGCAGAGAGGGGGAGGCAGGAGGGGGCTATGAGGTCATCTGCACTGACAGTATGTTAGGTACTCACATTAGAGCAGAGAACAGAGCCATCTACTTTATGGAACAAGCTTCCAACTGGTAACGAGGCTTGTTCTTCCAGTTATTACATTGAAAGAGCAACATCTGGCCTGGAGCCTTCCAGGGGCCAAATCCTTCTCTGCTGCAACCTTGCTGCTGTCAGCAGAGTAACACCAGGGATGAATTTGCTCATGAGAAACTAAATCAATGAGAGGAGCAAATAATTTGTGGTCCTGCTAAAAAAAAAATATATATATACACATATATATATAAAAAAATTTTGCAGTGCAGGCCAGGTATCTGAGTAATAAAGAATGTCACACCTTTAATTGCTTTCCCATACACCAGCACAGTGCATAATAAACAAGAGGGATTTTTTGTTTTCCTATAATTATCAAAGGAAAGCCCAAAGCTTGCATTTCCTCTCCCTTTTCTGATTTATTTTGTTAGCAGCTAAGCCACAAGATCAGAGCAGAGACACTCATTAGGAGGGCAAGGCTGGGAGAACATCTAACTGGTTTCTCACCTCCCATCTAAAGTCCAATAAAAAATAAGAAAAAGGGAAGGAAAAAATATTACATTTTAAAAGGCACTCAGTGAGCTTCAGCAGCAGCCACAGTTTCTCGAGATTTCCATAGCTTGTTTCCAGTTATTGTAAGGTGTCCAGAAGCTATGGCAACACAGTAATAACCTCTCCATGCCTAAGAAAGCTGTCATCCTCTAAGCAAGCAGCATAATGCTGGGTATAAGGACATTACAGTGCACAAGAGAAACCCTGGACCAAACAGCTAACTGGTAGCTCAGCCAACTGCAGTAATACCCAACCCTGCTCCTTTTTATTCGTTTTCACACAGGTGTGTGCCTCGAATTTACACCAGCCAACAGAGCACCCAACTCACCAGCAGCATCTGCCCCAGAGAGCCTGCAGGTGGGCAGGATTTGCCCAGAGCTTCCAAGTCCAGCTGTAAGGGTCGGACCAACCGCTCAGCATCAGCTACTGTCTTTGCTTGCTCCGCACGGAGACGTTGCCTGAATGCTGACATTTTAACAGCACGGTCCCTTCCCTGCACATGATACGGCGCGAGGGAATAACAGGATGTATTAATGTCATTTTAGATAATAATATTCTTCTCAGAGTGGGCTTTCTGGCACCATATGTCCCACTGTGAGAGAACTCTATCCGTATCGCTCCAGCATTAGCTCTAAGCTTGAAAGCAATCCATTTGGGCCATTAAAATGACTTGTGAAATGTGGGATAGTTATCAAGTAATTAGGACCACATTTCCTTTCTCTCCCTGCCCAGAGCTCTGCACTATGATCTCAGTTCACCTTCAGCTTTGCTTCACCTCCATCTTTTAGAAATCATTGTGAGAGCCTGCTTATTGAATGGTGGTTGACCTCCATTCCCCTGACCACACACTCTCCCCTTCTCTTTCAGCTGACAATTTTTACCCACAACATTTATCTCATGAAAAAAGAAAAACAAAAAAAAAAAAGAAAAAAAAAAAGAGACGATCTCTGTTCAGAGAGAACCCAAAGAAAGTTTATGAGTGGTCTATGCCTCGGTTTCCATGCCCCGTAAAATGGGAGTCATAGTGCCGCTCTGCCCCCTCTGATGGGATAGCTGCAATTGAAAGGAGTTGTCTCTCATGGCCAAGAGCGAAGCTTTTGGAAAGATCTGCTGATATAAAACTGAAGGAGGCTTTCAGAGCCATATGGCCCTCCGTGAGGTGGGGATTACCACAGGGCTTGGAAAACATGCCTGAGTACCTGGCTTTGCGATGCTGCTGGAGTCTGACGCAGGGCTGAATTCCCTGCTGGACTGCATTTCAAAGCCTTCTGCTCCTCCGCTCCAGGCTGTGCTGGAAAGGGCTGCTCACTTGGACACTGGAGGGGCTGGGATCCCATCACAGCATGCAGAGCACTTGGACAGGAGGAAGAATACCCCTTCCCACCCCCACACTTCCCCAGGGTGTACGGTCCTGGGCTGGAGCCACGAAATGAAGCCGCTCGCACCCCTCGCAGATGACCTCTCCCTCGACGTTTTTTCCCCTCGTAATGCTCACAAATCCTCTCTTCCAAGCCCAGATGACCACAGCTCTGCAGGAGCCAGCAGGAGCAGCGTCTCCGTGCTGGAGATGAGCCCACAAGATGTTAATGCTGGCTCTGGCAGGAGGAACGTGGATGTGCAGCGGCTTTGTGGACGTTGGTACGGTTCATTGCTCCCGGCCACATCTCCCACTGTCAGGGCTCACCTCCCTGAGTGTGAGAGAAGGGGTTTTTGGCCCCACCGTAAGTCTGCTCAGGGCACCATGCTGAGCAGTCCACCCTGCTCGGGTTGCCTCTCAGGAAGACACCTCTTCCAGCTCCATCCCCCTGAGGGTTTGGCCATGATCCAGCTCTATTTCTGACCAAGAAAGTGGTATGCACAAACAGACTCAAGCTCTGTATGCTGTTTCCCTTCCACAAGAGCAGAGGCATTGCTGCTGACGCCCAACCCTCGTTGCTACGCCACCGCCCTGTGTGGGGATGGGAGCAGACCCGAGGCCTGGCCGTGCCTTCCCCTATGGCACCCCACAGCTCAGACACCTCCAAACTCTTCACCCAGGCCCCAGTGTTGTTTCCCCACCTCATCCTTCCTCTGGCCCTTGCAGAGACAGGGCCACAGGAATTCTCCCCAAGGTTTCCAGGACTCTGCTTTTCCCTCAGCTGCACAGAAACCTGGCTTGGAGACTTACATCCCCCTTTCCTACTGTTCTCTCCAAAACACTGTCTCAAGACCTCAGGGAGGCTTATTTCTCTGCAGAGCAGCGCCCTGCTGCATGTGCTCCTCACCACCCTTTCTCTTCTGCCTTCTGGCCCTTAAGAACCAAGTCATTATGGAAAGCAGCAGGGCTGAGGACACCAAGTCCCAGAAGCACCTGGCTGAAGCCACTTAATGATCAGCTGGGAATGAGTCATGTTAGCAGCCCTCGCCTGAGAAACCCAGCCAGATCCCTCTACACAAGACTGAAATAGATTATAACTGACTGATTACAGACCCCGGCCAAGTCCTAGTGAATTAGAGTGTCTTGCAGGGGGATGCAAGGATAAGGGCTATTATTAGCACTGCTATTCATTATTTGGGTAGTGCTCCCATTGTCTAAAGTGCTTTCTGAATTGTCGGCAAGACAGTTCCTGCCCCTCGCACACAGAATTGCTGGGATCCAAGGGTGTGACTGGAGATGAGCTATGAGCTTTGCACTGGCTATACTAACACTCATTTGGCATGCAGGGGTGAACTGGACCATTGGTTCAT
Source organism: Aythya fuligula (assembly GCF_009819795.1). NCBI lineage: Eukaryota > Metazoa > Chordata > Aves > Anseriformes > Anatidae > Aythya > Aythya fuligula. The sequence continues at coordinate 10,450,956 of NC_045564.1, forward strand.
CCTGAATGGAGACAGCCCAAAGCTGAGAATTGCCACAGCACTTCTCTCACCGCCAAAGAGAGGCTGCTACCAAGTGCAGCAAGGTGGGAGTGGGAGGAGGACGAAGTGTCATCTCTGACGTGAGGTGCCAAAGGCGTGCCACAAAGGCTGGAGACTCGGAGCCTGTCTACTTGAGCACATTTTCAGCTCTGAAATTCTGGGAGACAGCAAGGAGGAAGGGGAGGGAGCTCTGAGCTGATGCTGATGGCTTTCTGCTTCTGATCTGGAATGACCTGACTCTGGTTTTGCTCAGCAACCTGTCTGAGCTGTGAAAATGTAGAAACAGGAGTGAAATATCTCAGACAGGTAAATGCTGAAAAGTTCTGGAGCATCGATCTGTTTATGTAGACCTGGGGGCTTACTGGAAGGCAGATAAAGCTGTCCCAGACCTGGCTTAGGCTCACAAGCTGAAGGGAAGGGGAGCAGTTGGGTCTCGCTGAGGTACAAGCCCAACTGTGCTGCACAGTTCAGCTATGTAGTCACCAGGTTTGGGGAGTATTTCATGCTGCTATCTAACACCCCGTTCAAAAAACACTGTTTTTCTGTGGGAATCTCAGCTTCCCACTGCTGAACGAAGGGGTGGAAAATATGACCCAAGCGTAACCTAGAAATTAGCAACACAGAAGGCAAATAAAAGCTTATTTTTAGGACTCTTGAGGGGTAGAAGGAGAGATGACTGGTCCTTACAGCTCCTCAGATGAGCCCTGGTATCTCTCGGCTCCTCGGCAGTGGTGGCGACATGTCTAGACACTCTGGGAAACATTCAATCAGGAGAATGAAGAATGGGTCCTGCTGTTAGGAACAATGCAAGAAGAACAAAATGCCCCAGTTTTATTCTGTGCAGCTGTCTTTTAAAAGGACTATTAGGTCACTGAAAGTTTTAGTAACAGCAAAAAATAACTCAAAAAAAAACAACAAAAAATTGGAAATGAAACTGTATATATTTTTGGGAAATTGCTTTTTATATTTTAATAGGTTTCCCTTTCAACTCTTTTCCAGCTGATTTTTTTTTTTCTTTGAATTCTGTGATTATTAATGGCTGTAGCACTAATGTGCTTGGAAAAAGCTCATTTAAGAACCATGTTTTTTGGATTAGAAAATATCTGAAAGATATTTTTCTTTTCTTCAGCCAACAATTGCCCAGTTTTCCCAAGCTGACTTTATTCCATGCCACAGCAGTGGATACTTTGGAGCAGAACTCAGCTTTGAAGATAAGCAAGTGAAGAAGCCTGTTGCAATGTGGTCATCACTTTTACCATACCGCTCTGTCACTGAAGAACCAAACTGTTATTTTTTTTCAAAAGTGGAATCCAGGAGTTGTGGAAAGAGCTGTGGATAGACACAGACGTGGTTTGTCTATCTGGAGCGTGTGTTGTGGTGGCTGAGAGTTCCGCCAACCAACTTTCTTTGCAAAAGACCTGTGGGGTTCCCAGCAAGAGGAAAGAAAGCTTTGCCTGCCAAACCATCTTCAAGACATTTCTACATCGTTGCTGGAGGGATGCGGAGGTGGTTCCACACAATATAACTCCTCAACAAGAAAAGCCACAGCTAACACAGAGGCAAACCACTGGGGAAATGAAGTAGCAGTTTCTGTGCGCCCAAACTCGGCATCCTTCCACTGCCCTGGGTTGCACTCCAGCCCAGCATTGTCTGCCTGGATTGCCCAGCTCAGGGGCATGCAAACCATGCTCTGTTGCTCAGTTTAGATGTGCCCTGATGTCTCCCAGCTGGAAAATTCAGCTTGACTGTGCTACAGGTCAATGCTACCCGGTGGCATTGGCTTCATTTTCAGAAAGGAAGCTCAGAGTAGCCAAATTCCCAACTATGCTGAGATATGCTCAGTGTAGAAGAAATGCATTACAGTGGCCTGCAGGCAGATTCCCATCATTACAGCTGTCGGGAGGAGATGCCTAGGAAAAGAACACAATAAACAGAGAAAGGATGAAGGCAGCTATTTGCTGGCAGACCTTGTAGTTTTTAATGAACTCTTACCTCAGAGCCAAAGCCTGGGATGTTGTGGATGTGCCTCTAACATCTTCCAACTGCTTTCAGTCCTACCTGAGCTGCTCTTCCTGCAGGAGCAGATGCAAGATCATGTAGCACAGGTCCTGCAAACTTTATACCAATGGAAGAGGGGACGTGGATTTCTCTATCTCTGCAGTTGCAGCCAGACTGCAGCCTTCTTGCATCTCTCAGGTGACCTCCTGGCTATTTATGATACAGCAATGATTGCTTGCACATGCCCAAATATCTATTGTCAGGAGCCAACAGAGCTGCAGTATGCTCCAGTAACAGGTTTCAAGGTCTTCCCTAAATGAATGGAATGAGGAGTTTCCCTGTTTGATCTCCAACCCATACTTTGCCATTTGAAATTTAGCATCTCCCATTACCTCAACAGAGCAAGAAATCAATATGCAGTTTAATGCAAAACAGCTAAACCAGAGCTTTCATTTTAAGGAAAAAAGCAGGAATTGCAGCAATAATAGGACTACTTCTGCTTAAAATGCTGTACAAACCATGATGGATGAACAGAAACAGCAATAACATCGAGGACTCGGAGTGCTCTTTTCTTTCATAAATTTATTTAGCATCTATGAGCTGAACAAAGTGTCTCTTGGAAGCAGATTAGAGTGGCCTGAGAGTCCTTCCCAGCAAGGAGAAGGGGACAGAGCAGGAGTGGAGGCTGATGATGGACATTTTTGATGTTTCTTGCTTACACTGGAAAAATTAATGGACAAAATAATCCACACCATCTCTGCATGCATGGACACTAGATCCATTGAACTTAAAGGTAAGGAGAACATTAGTATGCAGACCTATGAAATACGACCAGGTAGGGTTCATCCTCAACTTTTCCCATATTTAGCATCAGACAATTGTTTAACCAATATTTCACATCTATCTGCTTTTCCTTGTGAGCCTGGTGAAGTTCAGTGCTCCACTAAAGAAAATCTCTGTCTTTCATCTCTGGGTAAGAATCCCAGTTTTCACAGAAACAGAGTGTCTAGTCTACACAGGGGAAGATGCTGGATACCCAAAAAAATCAGAAACCAAGATTAATAAGAACTCCCCCCGAGCTCTTCTGTTCACCTGGGCAGCTCTGAAAGCTGGGATGGAGTCTCAAGAGCACGCTGCTGTTGACAGTGATTGCATTATGCCAGCAGCACTTCTACCAATTGCTCTGTGTTTCTACAGTAAAAAAATAAAAAAATAATAAAAATAAAAAAATAAAAAAAAGAGAGATAGAGAAAGAGAGGAAATAAAATGAAGGAGAAACTTATAAATTGGAAGAAAATGAAGCATAAAAAGCTATCTAATCAATGTATTCATAAGACAGGAAGAAATGGGTGGGGGTGCCATTCTTTAAAGGTATACAGATCTCCTGACTGCTCTGTGTGCTAATGCAGTGGGATGAAGAAGTGGCTTCTTCCTAAGCAGCTTCCCAGGAGCTATGTTTTCTCCAGCCTTTGGATACTGCAGATATCATTCGGAAGAGGGCAATTATCAGTTCATTTGCCCAGGGAAGCTGCTGAGTCTGGCCATTCCTTGGCATCCTCTTCATGATATTTCTTAGGGGGGCTCTGGGCCAGAAATCTCTGAGTCAGAACACCCCTGGAGAGGTTCTGATGTAGGCAGCCCTCTTCCAAAATTGAATTTTCATCTAGGTCTCTCTTTCCTTCCAAAATTTGTGTGTTTTGTCAGAGAAAAATAAGAAGCCAACCAAACTTCAGCTGCAGAGGAGGAACACAGCACAACAGCTTGGGGTCTGCCCTCAGTTTTGCTGAACATTCTCAGAAGTGGAGGGAAACTCCAACTATTTCCTAGCTACTAGGAAGAGCTGGTGAATGGTGCAGACAGCATGAGGCCAAACAGGCTGCGGGGTCAGAGGTCTGAAAAAGTGTTTCCTTGGATTTTTGTTTCTCGGAATATTCTTCCAGAATAAGACTACCCTTGGAATTAGTATTTTAGGAATTGCTTTATGTACAGACATGCCCTCAACATTCTGTGAAACATTGCACCAGAAAATTGGGGGGAGAAAGAGACCAGAAGGAATCAGAGAATCCCGGACTGGTTGAGGAGGAGAAGGACCCCTGGGCCCACCCATCCCAGCCCCGCTCCAGCAGGGACACCCCGAGCAGGGTGTCCAGCCCCACGTCCCCATCTCTGTCCTCTGTGCCCTTCCCTCAGGTGTTTGTGGATGTGGGTGAGCTCCCCCCTGAGCCTCTTCTCCCCAGGCTGAGCAGCCCCAGCTCTCTCAGCATCTTCTCAGAGGAGAGGTGTTCCAGGCCCTTCAACACCTTGGTGGCTCTTTGTTAGACTTTCACCAGTATGCCCATGTCTGTCTTGTCCTGAAGTAGAAATGATCAGTCCAATGCCATGCGAGGAGCATGGGGCAAAGCCAAGGGCAGAGCTGAACCTTTCCAAATCTCAGCTCAGGCATTTAACTGTAAAACCATCCTTCCAATCCTAACCTCAGCTTCTCTTCACGCCAAAACTCTGCTCTCTGTAGCATGAATTAGTTCTTTCTTCTTTTCTCCTGTTGAAGCTTAAAAACATAATAGTACCAGTCCTTGAGCACATACCGTGGAGAGGTTAATAGGGATAAACCATTTTTAGATCTCAAGGTATTGGATCATCTTTTGTTATGGCAACGAAGCTTGTTATTCCTTGTTTCCTTTGGTCTTTTATACGCATCATAGTCATCAAGGCTTCAGTCCAGCTTACAGTAAACATTCAAAAACCTCAGGATTTTAGAATTTCTTTGTTGCACAACTGGTAAGAACATTAAAAAAGAGAGGAAAGAAGAAAGCCTGTCACACATCAGAGTCTCAGATGGAAGGAGGGAAAATCTAGCATGAGAAGAAACCTTGTGAAATCATACCTGACACTTTGGGCCAGGAGGTTAGAGCAGATGACTCCTGGAGGTCCTTTACAGCCTGCGTGACCTTGCAGGTCTACAGCACCAAAACCCTCCAGCAAACTGAGCCCAGAGTGCAGGCAGATCAGGGGCTCCAAAGCTATGAAATGCTGCTGAGCTTTGCCTGGTTTTGGTCCAAAACAATAAATCTTTCCTTACAGAGATTACTCTACACTTGGACTGTGTTTGCAGAAATATTTGCCAAGGTTCAGCAACAAGGTTCAGAGCAAATTCTGAAACCAGGTGTACTATACCTTTCAGGGAGTTTACTGCAAAGTCCATGTACACCTACAGAAGATTTCCTACCTGCTGCAGCAGTGCACTGCATGCTCAGAGATGGGGCAGGAGGCAGATCAGGAGCCTGCACTGTCATTTCTTCTCATTAATTCATTGAGTAAAGCATTCAGGACAGCTTTATTGTCTCTGGTTAGCTCTGGGACACCTGTTCTGACAATATAGAAACTTGGTAAAATGCATACAGAAAGGATGTCATAAGTCCTTGGGTAGAGAAACCATTTTTTCTGTTGTGTACTGTACTATACCTAGCACAAGTTGCAGAGGTGACCAGAGATCCTAGAAAAAAAGATGGCCATATTTCCTAACCCACACCACTCACTCATGATAAAATGTCTTTTTTTTTAAATTTCATTTTGCTAGAACATAAAGTATTTAACCAGCACCATTTGTTATCATCCTTTCAGCAGTTTAGACTGTAAAAACAAACAAACAAACAACAACACAATAGCCAAACCCCAAAAACAATGCTTTGAAAAGTAAGTTTGGTTTCAGCATTTTCAGGACAAGACATTTCCATTTCAAGATACACCAGTTCTTCTTAAAGGAATGCAAGCAGAAGAAAGACAACCTGCCCCATTTTATCCATTTGTGGTTTTAATCTAACTAAAGAAAACAGAACCATTAAAAAAAAAAAAAAAAAAAAGACAAATAAATTTGGAGGGAGCTGGCCAACAAAGAGGAAAAAGATTTGCTATTCAAAGTAGTGATCACTGAGCTCTTCAGCACCAGAACATCAGTAACTATGGGCTCATTTCAGCTTTTCTTTGTCTTCCTTATCTGAACCGAAGTGTCATGCCCAGACTTTAGCTAGAGGGGAAGAATACTCTAAACTTCTGTCACAGGGGAATTTCTGACATTTCAGTGCTTGCTCTGTGCTCTGAAACAGCACAAAAAGTTGAAATTCCAAATATGGATCTAAGACCACTCTCCAGAAAACAAAAACAAGCAAACAAACAAACAATATATTTAGAAAAATCAGAACTGACATGATATGTAGGTAGATTGAAATGTTGAAGGTCATAACAGGAATTGAAATGACTATAGAGTACTTACTTTCAAGTCATTACATTATTATACCTCATTTCCCTGCATGCTTTGTCTTATATTGAGCGTGCACAACACCTACCCTGTTGGTGGATGGAAGCAGAGAGAGATCTGGGAGAGGGAAAATTTCTTTTGAAATTATTCTCCTTCATGTACTCTCAAAATCTAGTCACTGATTGAGAGGAAATAAATGTTAACTGAACCGTTTTATATCTTACTGCTCTTGGATGCTCTACTTTGTACCATGCAAGCAGGCCACTAGATTAGTACTATTCCCATGGAGTTAGCCAGCACAAAAGTCACTCTTTGCCTCATGGGCACTGAGGTCCTCCTGAGAGCACAACCATAATAAAGAAAAAGATCTGGAGCTGCACTTTCCCTGGGGGAAGTTGAAGTGTATTCTGAATTGATTTGAAACCAATCCAGTCAGAAGAATGAAATATTCCCCAATCTGGTCAAACTGACCAAAATGAAGTGTTTCATTTCAGGTTTGTCTCCCCCTTCACTTCAAAATAAAACAGAAAATAATATAAAAGGAAGAACACTGAAGGTTTCCAGCACAATCACATTTCTTCTCCCTGAAAAACAGCAAATCTGTGGAAGTGGCAAGTTCCCTTTGAAACATCGTTCTCATCAGCACTTCTGCTGTGTACAACCTCCACAAAGTCCATTACTCTGATCTGGGAGCTTCTCAGGAATTGTGGCTCAGATGCCTCTTGTATCTGTCCCTAACTCAAGCTCCCTGCTCAGAGGATATTTCCCCAAATCCCCTGCAGATAACAAAGAGTCTTTGGTCATCATGAGTCTGAGACCATGACATGCCTAAAAGAGAATTCCAAGGAACACTGACCTACTTCCTTCTCTTTTACTTGTATTTCTGCAAAAATAAAGTGTGTATAAACGTACAAGTATGCATGTGTAAGCATGTAAAATCACATTTATTTTTGGTAGAAAACACCACCAACTTCAGGCAGTATCACTGCCCAGCAGGTGAGGCAGAAGAGATCAAGACTGGCCCATCATCAAGACATTTTCACCGTTGCATGTGTCCCTGGCTAAATGCTGAAACACAGCCATCTGTGCTGCACCAGGCATGACAGCAACACACCAGCCTCCTGAAAAAGAGGAGGAAGAACTAAGGCATTTCTCTTTTCCCTAACTTCACAGCTTAGCTTGCAGCACTGCCTTAATATCTTTCATATACTTGCTCTGGTACTGCCTGGAAAGCAGTGCAGTTGTTAGCCCCTTAGCTAGCCCCTTAGCACAGTTATTGCAGGGGCTGCACATTATTCCTTGTGGCAAGTTGACACACTGAGAGATGATAAATTAGATTTTTCGGAGGGTTTTCTGAGAACAGAAGGGATGAATTCCTAAATGCTTTCCCAAACAGTGCCAAGGGATGCTCCAGGGAAACAACAAACAGAGAGTAGGTGAGAGAGGGCATTCATCAGCACCCAGCTGCTGAAGCACCTTTTGGGCTCCAAAAAGCTGGCTTCCAGCAAACCTCTTATGAGGACTTTCTGTGTTATACCAGCTAGGCAAAGAGTTGCGCAATTAGATGTCAAAAATGTTTGGAGAACAAAGTGTGTAAACGGGATGTAATGCAATACTACGTGTTTATTTCTGAACATGAATCCAAGCAAATCCATCCATGGCTGCTTTGCAAGACAAATAAAATCTACCAGCTTAAGGCTTCTTGCAGTATTTCTTCTCTCTCCTCCTTTGCTAAAGAACTGGGATGAAATGTTTTTAATAAAACCTTCTTTTTTTATACATATATATATCAAAGTTCAAATAAATCTTTACTATAATCAGAAGAATGCAGAGAATTGTAAAAGTTTAGAAGGGGTCACTTCTGACTGGCCCCTACTCCATAAAGTACAGTTTGATGTCCTGTAGTTTATGGCTGCACAAAGCCCAGCTCTTCTGCATTCAGATTGGCTGTTAATGTTGTAATGATGTTTAACTGCTGACAAATGAATTACAGGTGGGGAGCGCATTGCCCATTTAAGACAAGGACTGTTTAAGTAAAAAAATCTGTCATTTTTATTTGGTTGCTTTTTTATGTTTCTTTTTAATTCCCTCAAGCAAACAGATTAAGGAACATCATAGCCTGTCAAGTAATGTATGTTTGTAAAAACACCACATCTCTTTGATGCGTCTATCATGTGCTGGAGAGGAGAGAGAGGGGTTTTCTTTCACTTGCAGTGTAGCTTCTTTTTATTTTTTGCCACTAATTATGGAATTTCTCATTAAAATAACAAGAAGCACGTCTGGCTGGGATTCCAGCACATGTTTTCACTTTTGCAAACCAATGGGAACCGTATGCTTTCCTCCTTTTTCCCTGTCCCATGCAGCAATGGCCACATGCATTTCAGCATCAGCACCCATGCACAGCTCCACCAGCCCCATCACCAGGCACCAGGAGAAGATAATCCCCCAAAGGCAGCCCAGCTGGGGAGCTCAGCTCACTCTGCACACAATGGGTAAGACCACATTTGCTGGCTAGGTGTAAACTTTTATAAATCACTCCATTCCCCAGGTTCTGGACCTGCTTTTTCTTTCTTTTCCCTCTTAGGCCTCTGTCCTCTCCCCTTCTTCTCCCCTCCCTCCATGTCCCATTGCATTGTTCTCGTGGCAAGACTCACACAGACCTGCAGTGGTTATTTATAAACTCTCCTTGAATGCCAAAGCGCCAAGAACAATCGCTTTCCTCCAGTTTACAGGAACATTCAAAGTGCTCCGAAACATATTTTCAACATAACTCATCACTTTGAAGATGAGTCCAAGCTTTTGTTCATGTTTATTGACAGGAAGTTGTTTTTCATTGCTCAGATCAGGAGGGGGATGACGGGGGAAATAGAGGAGGAAGGGGTTTGCCAAGTGGTTGAAGCAGCACCCTTCAAAACCCAACCCTGCATTCCTGCCACGCGTCTCGGCTTCCCCCCGCCACCCACCACCCAGCCCTGCTCACTCACCCCCTTCTCTCCAGGCCAGGATGAACTCACCCCCTTTTCAGGAGGGGAAAATACCATCAGAGTGTAAAAAGGGGTACATTAGAGCAAGGACTGATGCAGGTAGGTGAGAAGAAAAGGAGAAATTTCCATCATCCAGCACGGCTTTGTAGGAAGAGGATTTTTTGGTGGGCACCGCTCCTCCCCTTGGCTCTGGAGGGCAGGGGTGAGGCGCGAGCACCCATTTTGTCTCCTGGAGTGAGGCTGCACTGGGGACTGGGCCAGCACAGCAGGATCATCCCCTTTCGCAACTGGGAGGCTTAGGGGAAATGGTGACTCACTGGGGGGAGGAGTGGGGATGGACTGAATCACCCTGCCGCTGCAGTGCAGCCCTCGCCACTCCCAGCTCAGGGTACAGGCATTGGGGATCACGGAGGGGCTTGTTGGGATGCTCCCCATGGGGACAAGAGGTCTACAAGGTGGCCAGCTGAGGATGGGAGCCCTTCTAGACGGGTGTCCCCTGAGCTGAAAGGCTGGGGAGGAACTGAGGGGAACCAGGCAGATAGTGATGGGAGAGGGGTAACTCAGATATCACTGCTGCATGCCAGAAGAGAGGGTCAAGTGCTCCTGGTCCCAAGCAAAGTCTTTGGGGCATACCCTCTGCTGACTTAAATCAACCTGAACTTCAGCAAAGAGCAGCATCCTTTCTTGAGGGGCATGCTGATACTAATCTCCTGCCTTGTCTTGTGGAGGAAGCCAGCAAAGGAGGAGGACAAGTCCCTAGGGTGCACAGGGAAGAGACAGCAGAGCCCAGGGTGTGGACCTCAGCCAGCAAAAGAGGACTCCCAGCACAGGGAAGCACCATGTGAAACACCACGTACCTGTTGGTCCTGACCTCATGGACACGTTTGAAAGCACTCAGCAGCTCTGGCACAAATCACTGCTGCACTCTGTTTAAAAGGGAAAAGAGAGATTTTAAATAAGATTGTATCAACCTTTTTTATATTGACAATGGGACTGGTTATTATATACTGTGTGCCTGAGGTTCTTCCACTGAAAGGAGCATAATGCAACACTGGGGGCAATTCTTGATTCCACTTACTCCCAATAATTATTACTTTTTGGCTTGTTCCTACGCTATATAGTGTAATGTTATTGCTTGGAATGGTATGTTAACTTAGTTTTTACTGATACCATGTGTTCCCCCTCTTTTATCCCAGTAGTGTGTCAAGAACTGTTTTACTAAGGATGGTCAAGGGAATATGATTCTAATATTACTGTAGATGATATAAAAAGTTTTATAGACAGTATTCCACGTTTGAACTGGGAGCCCAGAATTCAGACACAAGGGCCTTAATAAGACATTTGAATTGCGTGTTTTGAAGGCACTTACTTCATTACAGGCAATTGCCATTTTCAAAGTCTAGATGCTAGGACTGCACTTAGAGACAAACAAACAAAAAGAACAAAACAGAAATATCTGAAAACTAGTTTTTCGATATGCAGTTTCAAGCATAATTTTGCTCTAGAACAGTGATTTAAGTCTGAAACATGCACAAGGACAGGTTTCTTAGTTTGCCATTCCTATGAGCAGACCTGTGAATCTGTGTCTGTGAAAACACAGTTGCTGTTTTTGCCGGCAGAGCTTGGGTAGAACCAGGGTCCTCCATAGCTCAGAAGAGAAGCAACCAAAGGAGCTACAGATCTGCAGTGATGATTAAAGAGGAGCTCTGCATAACAAGAAGGTACATGGAGAAGTGGACTTGTAATATGTGTGATGCATGGACTGAGCAACAACTTCATGTTGGCACAGGAGGAGGAAGAGGAGGAGGTAAAGAAGGAGGAGGAGGATGTAGCAGGACTGCATGCTTGCTTGCGGCACTTGAAGTGATGGCTGGGGTGAGAGTGGAGTGGAGCTGGGCTGCTGAAACTTTCTTCTGGGACTGGAGCACAATCATTGGCTCTACTATTTTCTCTGCTTCATGCCAACATTTTCTCTGCCATTGCTTTCTTGTGTCTGCACCTGGAGTTGACGTTTATCCAGCTTGGGAAGCTGCTGGTTCAGCTATTTGGGATCCTGTGAGAAACTGCAGAAGGCAGAGACCCTGCACACCCTTCTCCGTTGCATTCAAGATTTCTGTGTTTACTAACAGCACGCTTTCCTTTTCAGTCATCAAGGTATTTCTTTCTATGTTTTATAGCAAAACAGCTCCAGCATGCAAAAGGAGGGGACTTCGAAGGCAGATAGCAACAGCAGGCAGAGTTTTCCAACCCTGTTAAACTTTTACGAGCACTTCCATAATAGCATTTCCAACACTTGAGCCACAACTGCAGTGACAGTTGACGCCTAATACATCATAATCTGCTTTCTATTTAAAAAAACAATGACGCTGTTTTATTTATTGCAGGTGATTACCTTTGCCTGGGACTAACAGGCCTGGAAATTCCAACACTTTCGTCTCAGCAGCAGGCTGGCTTGCCCTGTCTGACAGAGTGTTCATCACTGGGGCTGTGTTCTCCTAATTTTGCAGGTCACTTGATTGCCTTGAAATACTACACAGCCTCTACTGCTATGATAGCTGGAACTTCAGAGATTTCCTGGGTGTTTCTAGCACCCTTGCTTGTGCGTTTGTGAGGACTGGGAAGCAAACTTTTCCTTCTAACCCAGGAGAACTTCAATTGTACTGCAAGCTGGCAGTGCATTTTTCTGATTTGGTAACCGTTTATGCAGGCTCAGGCAGACATACATCTGTTTTTCTCTCTTTGGACCTTCCCTTTATTTCACTTTTAAAATCTCATCGAAGCTAACTTCTGGGACATCCTGTACTTGTCATCAATTTTTCCACCAATTGCTTGTTGCAGTTTGCATTGACCACAAAGGAACTAGAGCAGTCAGTAGCTTGTGCTTTCCAGGAGCACCCAGGTTGGATGTGATGCCTCAGGAGATCCAGCTGGTGTGGGGCAGAGCAGCACAAGGTGAGCCAAGATGATGGCTGGGAGAAGTCCTGCCTAGCCAAGCAATTACAGGGGGCATGGGGAATGTGGTGGAACAGGAGGGAGGTGAGGCAGATGGACTCTTGATCAGCCCCTTGCTCATCAGTTGTCAGGATGAGAAGTGGGTGACATCAGACCTATCTGTGCCCGCATACACAGCAATGAAAGTACGTCTACTCACCAGCTCATCTGGAGCTCCTCACTTTATAAAATGAAGGCAAAGTTTGTTAGTTGCAAGGCTAAGAAGTCACCGAGCTGATGTGAACAGATCATGTATGAAATGCTATATTAGGTGAAGTCATTAGTCCACAAGCTTCAGCCAAGCCACTGACTTTGCAAAGCACAGCTGGGCTTAAAGCCGGACAAACACCTGCTCTGGAGACCTTCCAAAGCCAGAGCTGTCCAATACTGAGTGTAACTGCCTAAACAAGGCCGAAGTATCTCCAATTCCTTCCTACTCATACTTGAAAAACTCTCTTAAAAACCACAGAGAGTACACATCTGTACGTCTAATCCAAATGAGGGAGCTCTTACGCATCCCTGTCCGGCCTTCCGAACATGCCTCACCCCATCCCCTCCGAGGCTCTGACTACCAAACTACGGGACCTGCTGATTCATAGTGCATTTCACACTCCGGCAAAAATTTCTGCCCATATATTGCAGTCTGGCCAAATCAACCTATTTCTGCATTGACGTAGCCTTTGTGTATTAAATAATAAATAAATAAATAAATTGCCAGACAAGAGGTTCCCTTAAATTTCTGCAGGAACAAAGCTTCTTCTTTCAGCTCAGCTCCTGGTGATCCTGGTGAGTTCATTGTAAATGAAAGCTTGTGCTTGAAAACCTTCAGACTCTCATCATGGAGATGACCTGTAGAATCCCTCACCAGCACGAGCTGAAAATGAACTGCTTGGACCACAGACATATGCATGCTCTCCTGCATCCTTCACCAACTCATCTCCCTTTCATTTGTTTTCTTGTGGTGGAAGAATAATACTGCTGCTATCCACACGATCCCTGCTGGGATTTAATGGCAGAGAATCCCACCTTGGGCTCCTGGGAGCCTCATTTAACTCCAAGAGGCAATTGCTTCACAATGCTTCCTGGCATCAGTGCTGGGGAGACCTCGGTTCTGTTTTCAGACAGTTTTTCTTTGCACCCTCCACTCACTCCATCTCTATAACTCTCTTTTCCCACCTGTAAAATCAAGGTAATGATTCAAAAGTCCTGTATAACTTCCTCTGAGCATTCTGCAGGAGAAGCCCGAGGCCTTATTACTCTATGGACACACTGCTTTGAAATCTGTTGGCCCGCAGCTTTATAAAGAACATAAGAGATTTAAGACAGCACAGTGTGAAGAACAGTCCATTTGCGAGATTACAACTACAGCTCCTGGTTTCCCTCTCTCTTGCTGTATAAAATATAAAAAGCCCAATTTGAATGTGAATGCCTTGTAAATGAACCATGGTGTTTCTTAATGAAGGGAAAAAGAAGAATAATCTCCATGCAAGTCCACAGCCAGGCTTTGCAGGGAGCGCCTGAATGCGGGAGGCATGCTGCACACACACTGGACAGGGGAATGTGGGGGCCCTAGGTAATGCCAGGAAGGATTGCTCTGCTGCATTTCTTTTTCAAATGAAAGCCTGACCTGGAAAGCATCAACATTGTTCCAGCATGAGGAGGCAATTTTTTTCCTTTTGGGCCTGACATGCAATCTTCTGAAGCTGAAATTAAAATTTCACGCTGCTGAGAGCTTGGGATGTCTTTCAGGGATCAAACCAGTGCTCATCTCCAGTCCACCCAGAGACGTGTAATGAGGCCAAATGGTTTTTTGGAATTAGCACAAGGACAAAATGATACTGTGCTGTGGAGCCTGTGTTTTTGAAGAACAAATTGGATCTCTTTGTTATTGTTGTTAGGTTCAGTTATGGGGTGCGGTGGGGAATCCAACGGGGGGAGCATCCTCCTGGTGATCTGGTAAATGCATCATCTAAATACAATCTGCTCTTGCAAACAGGCGAGCCCAGGGAGATGAAGGAAACCACATTAAAAACATGATGAAAGTTGCCTCGAGGCTCCTTATGTCACACTTGGGCTTTGGGCAGTTGGGGCTTTTATTTCTTCCCTTTTTCTTCCGTTAATAAACCAAAACCTAGCATTCTTCACTTTGGTGTTAAAGGCTGAGAAGACCCTTCAGCTTCTCCCCCCAAGAAGGCACACACACGTGTGCGTGTGTGCTTGCACGTGAAGGATGCTCCTTGCTGCTGCCCAGGTTGCAAGCCAAGGGCATGGGAAAGGCTCCCAGGTGAGAGGGATTCAGGTTCCTGGCTCTCACTGGCTTGCCTGGGCCTTTTAGCAGCTACCTCCTTGGGTGGAAACAAATCTATTTGCTTGGGAAGTAGCCTACTAAATGCTGGTCTGGGCCCAAACAGACAACTCCTGTTGACACCAGGATCCCCTGGTGTCCTCAGATGGGGACGCGTGACACCGAGAGGAAAGGGACAGTGTCAGCACACCCCAGGGGTTCATCCCATAGCACACGATGCAGGAAAGGGGAGAAAAGGGGCAAAACCCCAAACACTGCACTGTTTCAAGCCTGTTGTGAACTCCCTTCAGCAACAGCAGAGCTAAATAAAACTCACACATGGTTTATTTTTGGATTAGCTCTCCCCCCCCTCCTTCTTCCCCTCCCAAATTGATTTACGGTGCTATTGTTCTGTGCTCTGACCTGACACACTGAAAGCTTTGAGCTTTGCAGCTCTCTCCCTGCTCCTTCGATCACGCAGGTGTAACTGCTGTAACAGCACTGGAGAGGGAGAGGAAGGAGAGGGAGGAAGAGAACCAAAAACAAGGGGAAAAAGTCGAGGCTGCAGACACACACATCTGCTTTCTGACTAATTCAGGGTATGGCACACCCGTATGGGTCCCTTTTTATTGCTAACATTCCATATAAGTTAGCAGCATTTTTACCCCCGCTCCCCCTCCCCACCTTTCCTCCAAACTTCAGATGTCCCAGAGGAATGTTTAAATTATTATGGAATCCCATAGGAGTTTGCCGCTTCCCTTTTTAATTTGTTCCATGCTAGTTGCTGGTTTTTTAAAGCAGCGCCCAGCTTACTGCTTCCTAAAGTCAAGCCCAGGGCTCCTTGTTCCGGCTCTGGCAGGGAATTCATTGTAACTCTGCTCCCAAATCCCTATGGGTTTATAGCGTGGCTATAATGATTTACTCGATGATGAAATTTGCAATTACCTGCTCTGATTTTTGAGCTTTTGTTTAAGTGGAAACGCTAAAAATACCAACTAAAGCCAATCAAAAAAGGCATTATTGGCTGTTTTTCCCTTGGCTGGCTTTCACAGGCGAGCTGCCGTCCTGCAATGGCTGGTGTATCCAACCTGATGAAGACAAGCTATGTCTTCACGGGAAAAAAATCAATACAGAGTGGAGAGGAGAAAGCTGAGAGCAGGTTTTGACCTTCACAGTTCAGTGACAGCAAGCAACGAGGTTTGCAGGAGCACAGCAGGGGACTTGCCGTTTCCACCTCAACAGCCCAAATTCACAGGTAACTGGATATAAACCCAATGCATTTATGGTAATGTACATCCAGTGAACTCCATATTCTTACATCTGATTCTCCTTGCTGTCTCTGCTGCGGCTTCCCTTTCCCTCCTGAATACAAGTCTGTAGGTGGGCAACTACAGGACCCAATAAAAGGTGCCTGGCCCCGTGGTTGATGCTGAACCTGGGATGCACAGCAAGGGCAGATTTTTGTGCTCTGGTCAGACAGCACCAGGCTTCCTCCCACCCTGCTGCTAGCCACAAGACCGCTCTGCCCTTCAGCCACTGCTCCAAGATAGGGGAGCCATGGAAAAAGCCAAGATAGGACCAAGGGCACATAGAAAACATAGAAAGGAAAAGGACTTAAATTTACCCTTCTCAAAATGTCCTGGTTTTAAGAAGTCCTCTGGTTTTGCAGCCTCCTGCAGCTGCTGGCCTTCCTTTATTTTTCCATTACCATCATTAGCACAGACCTGCTCTCCCTGGCTCCTATTCCCCTGTAATCCCTTTGTCTGAAGGGAAACCAACTCACCTGCATTACGGATGTCCCGTAGCAACAGTTGTTTCTAGACTAAAGGCATAAAAGTCTCAGTCACAGAGCAGCAATGAGATGCCTGCACTTGGAAATGAAATTTATAAAGCAAAGCATTTACAGAGTCTTCTCTAAACACAGCACTTCCCTAAATACAGCTAGGAGGAGTGATGCATCCTGAAACATCCCTTATTAATTAAGAGAAGATAAGCAAATACTGGCCACACATGTCATTAATAGAGCCCGTTAACACTCTTAAGCCCAGCATTTTGTCAAATGAAGTATTGCTTCTGCATGTAAGAGGTTTGTTGTTTCCCTTTCATTAAGAAAACACACTTCAGTGAAAACACAATGCTACATTTCTGTTGGTTAAAACTACTTTCCACCCAGCTCTGTATCCAAGCGCCTTTGAATATTAGTGAAGGACTTTTCCGTGTCACCAATGAGATACAGCCTTTTGGGGAACTACAGTGGGGAAAATGTTAAAATAGTTGTTTCAAGGGAAGAATGAGGATTAAGGTACTGCTCTAAGAAATCTCCTGCTACTAGCAAAGCGGGGCAGGACTGAGCAGGAGAAAACACGGAAACAAATAACCAAACTCAACAGTGATTTGGAAGGCAGCTGGGAGAGATGAACTAATGGAGCTTGTCCATGTCTGTGCTATGCTTGACAGTACAAAAGGAATGGCATTCCTGCCTAGGCAAGAGGGGCTGCTTCAAGTTCCTCAGAGCACGACTGGTACACACCATGCCGGGTCTGTGATCTCACAAAAGAACAAGCATTTAATGCCAGAGGAAGACCTGGTATCCCCACTGTATAAATGGGCTGTGAAGCATTTTAAGCCAGAAACCTGGAGGTGATTTAAGGACATGAGAGCTACAAGGAGCTACAAGAGCCATCCGAGGGTGCATGACACAGAGGGCAATATTTCTTTCATATCCCTGTTACCACAAGTTGTCTTTGTTTCCCAGAAGAAAAACGGAATTTTCCCTGGCAAAACATCTCCCCTCAATTGGATGCTCATTCCAGAAGTCCTGGTTCACTGGGTCTTCAGACAGGTCCAGCACACTACAACGTATCCCCGTGGGTATTTGTGCACAGGGCAGGCACTGTTTGCATCTCTCAGATGCAATTATTCAGGGAAGTACCTGCTTTTGGCAGGTCTTCAAGAACGGAGCAATTCAGTGCATTTCTGCCCAAACAATTAAAGCTTCTCTTACTTCATGGAATCTAAAAATAATTGAAAAGGGAGCTGATACAAATCCCAGAACCTGATAATCCCCTCTGCAGTGAGATGTTACTGCTTTTCTATGGCCCAGAGGACAGCTAGGGGGTCACTGCTTTGTGTTAATGTTACAGAAGTCTGGCAAAGAAGATTTTCATGGTAGCATCAGATGGGTGAAATATTTCCCCTGCCACTCACAAGAACATGCCACTTGCTTGCTTTCACATCTCATTACTCAGCTCAGTCCCTGGCTTTGGTTTAAAAATATTTCAATGAGACCAGCTCCATTAATTTGGCTTGCAAAGGGTACAATTATTTTTGTTTTGTTTTTAGATTTCATTGTGATCGCGTGGCTCCACCCCTGTGCTGCTTTGAAAGACGCTGTTCACTGGTGCTCAGAATCAAAGGTAAAACTTAGGGGTGGGCAATCCCCAGGAAATGAACATCCACAAACTCTCCTGTGAACTGAGACAGCTGAAACTACGTGCCTTTATGGGGAAAATTAATTTTATGTATAATTCTCCCTTCCATTTCTATGTGTGGTATCCATGCTGTTTCAATTTCACTGTGACAAAATGTATTATTGATAGGAACCAGACCTGTGGCTGCTTTAGTACTTAGATATCTAAATACTTGCCTGCAAGTACCATCTATCACTAAAGTGAAAAACCATGTCACTTGCAATGTCCTTTGGGGAGGAGAAAACCACAATTCTTTCAAGATTTGCCAGTTACTTTACAAGTTAAGCCTGTCAGTTTAGCACTAAATCTTAGACTTAAAATGTTAAAATGAAAAAAAAAAAAAAAAAAGTCCTTGTTTCAAAGCTGGAAAATTGAGCTTGTCTGAGATATTTTATGCTTGTGTTTGGGATTTGCGATGATTGATTCATGGGTTTGGGAACTGTGTGCGCTGACAACTCTGAGTGTCCTGCCTTCACTTCTCGAGTATGGATTAGCTCTACCATAAACAGGCTGAAAAGGAAGAGATGGGTGAGTAAACAAGAGTGTTTTCCAGCTTGCTATCACCTTCCACCTGTCAGCCATGGGCTTTTCAAGCAGCCAGCGTTCAGCTCCCCCACAGAGGTGAGGGTCTCCCTGCTTTGCCATCAGGCCTATGGAGATGTCTGGAGCTGCCTCAAGGCACCTACATCAACATTGTCACTAAGACCTGAAGCTTGTATGCCTTCCTGGATGAGGCCTTTGCTGGAGGAGAGCTGAGGACGTAAAAACTGTGGTTGTCCCACGGTGAGCTAGCAGTCAACCTTATTTCCCCTACTGTCAATTCAGGGCTGCTCACTTGGTTGGGACAGAGCGGCACTGGTGCCACTGGAGCAGTGGCTGGTCACCACATGGAGAAGCATGCTCAGGGAGCCTTTGTCCTTTCCCTTTGCAAACATATTAGCTTCCATACCTTAAAATATCACCTACAGCCAAAGACACCAACCCCAGTTGGCACATTAACAGGCTGTCCTGAGAACCTGCTCAGACTTCCTGCAAAGACTGCAAACGCACATGAGCTGCATCCCTTGTGGGTGGCGTTGTCAAGGCACCTCGCTTTGGTCTAAATGCACTGTCTGCGAGTCAAGAAAACCCCGGATCTCTCATCCCGGGAACTTGCCAGAGTGGTCCTGGCATGGTGAAGAAAACTGGGGAAAGGAACAGGCTATATTTATACTACTCCCCAGCAGGAGAGAGAGCACGGGATTAATGTTTGAAAAGAGGGGGTCAAACATTCTCAGTCACAACTGAGATGAAAATCATCTTCTTTTTCCCTCCCCTCCTCCTCCCAAAATGGTTTTCATGGAAAAGTCAGCTTTCAATTCCATTCTGGGGGGATTACTGAAGAGCAGAGAAGCCCATCTTTTCACTAATAAATTAATAAAGCCCCTGTATATCTGAAGATACAGAAGTCAAAATAAGAAGAGTGAAAGAAAAGAGAGATTTTCAATGAAAAAAGCCTTCAGTATTTATTTTTTCTTTCTCCAAATCTAATGCCATTTTAGCTGCAGTTTCTATCAGAGAATAAGTCCTACTTACTTTATAACTCCTAGGGGTCTAATTGTCATTAGAGCTTAATTGTATCTTGGCTTGCTTTGCAAAGAAAGAAGCAGCCTGTGCTGGCCATCGGAGGCAATCATCTGCTCTTTTGATATGCATGTGTGTGCGCTTGTGTCTGTTTTCTCCTTTCATCTTTATATAAACTAGGAAGTGGAAGCCACTGTGATCCTTCTGCACCTGACAGCTTTCCCCACTCCGACAGCTTTACAGCCCGCTGCTGGGACTGAACCCACGGAGCTGCACGAGGCTACGACCGAAGCTGTCAGAACCAGACACAGCCTTGTGAGCCGTTCTTTTTTCCTCCTGCCACCCCTTTGGTCTTGCTGCCACCCCTGGCTGCAGTGTTCAGCAGGTGCTGCTCTTGCTTTTGTAGCAGAACCTTTTGAAATCACATCAAAAAGCTTCAATTCGGCACAAGAACAGGGTATAAAAAGGGATGTTTGCTGAGGCTATATTTGTTCCCTGATTAGCATTTATAATCTGCCATTACTAACAAATGGATGTGGCCATAATGACTGCATTTTTAAGAGCTTAATGGATCTGAATCAACTGTCCGATTTGTAGCCAGATGAATCTCCTGTGTTTGTGCTTGAGCACAAGTTGATTTCAAGAGGAACGAAATGGGTGAGCACATGGGAATAGCATCCTCAGTTTTGTATCATTTAAACTCAGCAAGGCACCAAGAAGGAGAGCTGGGAGGCTGAGCAGAGAAGGAACCCACCACCCCTGAAACAGGCTGGTGCTGGTCCAACACAGCATCCATCAGCTTTGCAAGGAGTTGAAGGGCTCCGGGCAGACCACATCAGAGCTGAAGCGTGCCCTTCATTCACAAGTGGCAAAAACCATGAGATTTTCCGCAAACTTCTTTTCTACTTAATTAGCTTTCCTGGTCTCCTTGGGACTGGCTCACCTCCTGGGGTTTTCTGGCTGCAGAGGCTTGGCAGTGCCTTGGCTTCTCCTCCATGCACCTCCTTACAGGGTGGCTTTGTGTCTGCCCGTCCCTCCCTGAGCTGTGAGCACATGTTGGGAGTGAAGGGCTTGATTTCTGGGACTGTGGTTTAGCTTTCTAATGATGCGTGAATGCTGGGGGCAATTTGTATTTTTGGTTTTATAAATAGATGTTCTGTTTCCTTGGATTTCTGGTGGTGTGAGGTTTAGCACATTTGTTACTCTCACCATTTTAGGACCCCCCCAAAAAAAGAAAAATAACAATCAGACAGTTCATGATTTTTCTTAATAGCATCCAGGGGAAAGAAAACAACTTCCTCCCCTGCCCCATCCCCACCAAAGCAACGGTGATTCGAAACATGAGGGCTGAGTGAGCAA
Source organism: Aythya fuligula (assembly GCF_009819795.1). Classification (NCBI taxonomy): domain Eukaryota; kingdom Metazoa; phylum Chordata; class Aves; order Anseriformes; family Anatidae; genus Aythya; species Aythya fuligula. Next base: position 10,471,899 of record NC_045564.1, read on the forward strand.
AGTCATAGCATTTCAAGAGCAACACCGGTAGCAAAGTCTACAATTCTTCCCCTGTGGCTAAAAAGACAGAGAAAAAGGTCTGGGACCAGCTGTACCGTCTAAAACATAGATGGATTCAGAATGATCATTACAAAAACAGCATTATCAGCTTTACTCTGAGATGAAATTTGTTCAGCACACCTGTTCTGCTGACCCTCTTTCAACCCTGCATACACTTCACGCTGTTTGGGAACCAACTGTATCACCATCCACATTTAAAGTTAAGGGCATGTTTCAGTCCTCCAAAACCAGGGGTTTCTTAAGGCACACAGAAACACCCTTCAGAATGATCACAGATGCAAACACAAACTGAAGTGAAGCTGATTTCAATACAATCAATAATACAGATCTTGCAGTAAGACAGCAGTGACAATTTTATTCATTAGCATATGGCTAATTAGCACATTAGTGTTTCTGCTGATGATGTATAGGGGAATCAGGAGATGGGATAAAACTGTTCATTAGGAGAATTATTTTTGATCATGACTAGCATTAATTATTTTATCAGATACAGCCAAAGATTAAGCTGCAATGTGTGCCTTTTGGTTGCCCTCACATACCAAAAGTGCAAGGAATGTCCTTGGACTCCTTCATACTTCCCTTCTCTTCATTTTCTGATTCAGAAAGGCTTCTTCCTACTTGAGCACTGAAGCCACACAAAGGCTGAAATTCTTCTGCACCACCACGCCTTTTGTTATGTGAGATTCAGAAATGCAAAAACAACTTCTAAAAGAGCCAGGAAGGAGCTTTTTATGCTGTGAAATTTCACTGTAACCAAAGCGTTGAGCTGCTGCTGAGCTGTCAAAGTGTTTGGATATTTCTGGGAAAAAAAATTCTGTTCTTAATGTGTGGTGGTTTTACCATTAGCCATGTGTTGGGCTCTCCTGGCATCATGCTTCTACAAGCCTCACAGCTTTGCTGGGCAGTGCCTCCCCTTTCAGGGTGAGAGGAGGGCTCTGTCCCTGCTCCTCGCTGATTGAGGACGGCAGTCGGGAGGCCTGCTGTTCATCAGCCTTGCCCCACAAATTAACTGCAGTTAAGGTCAAGTGGTTTTGGAAAATATGAAGACCATCAAGCCAGCCGTCTGAGCAGGCAGTGAGCCTCCACCATAAAGAAACCACAAACGTAATCAAAGCAAACGATGCACGGCCCACTGACCAGGAGCTGCGAGTGGTTCTGTGAAAAAATCTGGAGTTTTACTGAAATGGAGAAATTCAGATCATTGTGAGGAGGTGGCTGGGAATCAACTGGATGGTACTTCTTGCTGTGCATTTGTAGCTCCATGACTCATGGAAACCTGTCCCATCGCTTGGCACCATCTCTGTTAGCTTCCTATGACGTTGACGGCATCTCACATCTTGCCTTGATGCAGATCAGCAGATCCATAGTCTTCTCTGAAGTCCTCCGTAGCTGTGGGAACCAAATTGTCTTTTCTGTAAGTAATGTAGCACAGCATGTAATGTGGCATGGAGGGATTCTCAGGGATCCCAAGAGATTGGCAAGGCACAGAGGCATGAAGGAAGGGGTACCTCTGATGGAAAGAGGAGTGGGATCCAGAGCATGTAGGGTCTTTCTCAGCACTACAAGATCTGAGCTGCAAGGTCATAATCAGAACTACAATCAAAATTAGGCATGGTGAATATTGCAGCAAGGAACAATAAACAAACAAACAAACAAAAACTTGAATTGCTTTTTCTGTTTCTTAGTAAAACAACCAGGACAATCCTGCCTGCTTAGCCTTGCATTCCCTGCCTTACCACATCCAGCCTTTTCCCCAGACCTGGAAGCACAGCATGCTGTGGGCAGCCAAGATGCAGGGTGAGGGGCTCAGGCTGGGGGAATCTGATCGCTGCCGGATTCCACCTCGCCTGTTTTGCTGCTGGGACGCACGGCAGGCAAGCTACGTGTGGGCTGCAAGTTGGACTGCGTCATTCCTCAAGACACCGCAATCTTCCTGATTGCATGACTTCATCACAGTGCTGAAAACTTTACAATTTATGGGGATTTTGATGCAGTTGGCTCTTGTACAGGGTTTCTTTTCTTCTATATTTATTTCACATTTTACACGACTTTTTGCATTTTTTTTTTTTAAATGAGTGGCTCCCTTTCTCATAATGCAATGCTTTATTTTTTTGCAGTGTGTCCAAGTAACCATAAGCCAAATGCTCCTTTCTGGAACAAAGGGAAAGAAATGCTGTACATATCACACAAGAGGCAAAGTCTCTGCAGCACGTCTGGGAACATTCCTTTACCAGGGACCAAGCTGGCTCTTCAGATACACTTGGTGGGCTGTGCACCGTAATTGCAACACACACAGACTCAACAGCAGCGTGACAGTGGGCCTGTGGAATGAGTTGGGCTGCATTTCTTCTGCATTTTCTCACTCCTGACCTGTCTCTGACCTGGTAGGAATCTGGCATCCCACACACCACCATTGCATGGGTTCTCCTGGCTGAGCTCCGTGCATGCCTGCTGGGCGTGCAGTGTGTGGCTGGAGGATGTGGCCAGGCGAAGCCGACCTGCATGCCTGGATGGAGAGAGATTGAGAAGCCTGCATCAGGCCTCTAGTAGAACTCCTCTCTGTCTTAAGATAAATATCACAGCTTCAGCTATTTCCAGTGATATTTTCTCCCATCTGTGTATGCTCTGGCAAATGATCACTGCCTTAAGGTGCACAGGGAACTGCAGCTGAGTGCTGGATGGAGGAAGAAATATCACATACACTTCTCTTGAGCTATATTTTTCTTTCAGCAAGCACTGTTGGCTAGAATTGCAGGAAGAAGTGTGTCTTTCATCTGACACTGCCTACTGACTCTACTGAAGCACCCATTTTCTGCACTTCTGTTGGCTAGGGGAGTAAGATATGCATCAAGCAGCTTAGCCTTGTCAAACAGACATGGCTTCAGAGACATCAAAAGGGAAAAGTCAGATGCAGGAGGAGTCAGAGAAGATATTTCATGCATTGGCTATACTTGTACAACAGTTGCCAAGAGAGTGATTTTTGGTTTAGAACATTCAATTCCTGTCTAAAGCTCCAAGCCTGCTCCTCACATCTGTGGTGAAAAAGAAGAAAACAGGTAGGGGGTTGCTGAAATAATAGAGGTGAACACATAAAAGTCCTGGGACACATCAACTCATTAATCCTAGAACAGTTCCCAGCATGGTTTCTACTTGCTTGCTTACATGGTCATTTACTACTTCTCTAACACCTCAAAGTCCCAAAGTGTTTAAAAACAGAAAATCCAAAGAAGAGAGGAATTCTTGGCTTCTGTGAAACATGAAATACACTTTTTAGCATCCTGGAGAATATCCTGCCAACATTTCCGTCTGACCCTGAATCTTGCTTTCAGTCCTGAGTGTACCAGCTGCTACTGAGTATGGAGTGCAGCAGCTCTAAGGACCACACCTGATCGTTACCCCACCGCATACAGCAGGAGATGTAAGAAGTCCATGCAGAAACACCTATAAAGGAAGACATTTGCCACACACAGATACCTGAATACTTTCTGCTCCTGTAAAAGACAGCAATAATGCTGTGCATTTCTGAATGTCATCTCCAGGACCTTCATCCCTTTGTTACTCTACCTGTCTTTACTGACAGGTGTCCCTTGGGCCATTAAACACCATACAGCAGTCAACATTTGCAAGCACAAGGCCTGCTGTCCACAAATAAGATGTTAAACTCTTTTTCTTTTTAAAAAGTTAATGAGTTTTAATTTTACTGAGCTATAAAGCCACCTAATTGAAAAGCTCTCCACATGGATGAGATTAGCCTGTCAACCAGGAACTGTCACTGTTAGCTGAGTGGGAGATTTGCATGGATAGTTCTCATTAGAGCTAATGCAAATCATATGGGACAAGAGTACTCTTCAGAAGAGCTGGGTTAAAGAGCATGTGTAGTGAAAAAGACATGGGATACTTGGGTGAAGACTGGGATTGCGTGATCTTTAGGTTAAATAAAGCTTTTCTGACAGATGTCCCACAACTCCTAGGAACTCAGCAGCACAGCGAACATTTAACGTCCTCCTCACATCCCCTTCTCCCCCAGGGCTCTAACCACCATATGACCAGCATTTGCCATCTGCAGTTGGTGATACCTGGAAGCTTAGGTCAGGGTCATGTACAAGATGTACAAACACATCAGTTGGTCCATGCTCTAGGGAGTTCACAGTCCAAGACACGGGCAGATGCAAGAAAAATGGAGGGGGAAAGATGGCAAAGAAACAATGACAACTAGCAAAAAGCACACTGACATAACCCCGAGTATCAGTGACCATCAGCAATTGTATTAATTTTCACTGCTATTACATCTATGGGCCTGTTTTAAGGGGGAGATTTGGAGAAGGATGGCAAGCTTGATTATTACACGACAAGGAGTGGTTTGGAGGACTACCCACTGACATGACTGCAGTCACACAAGAGGCAGGAGCAAAGCCGAAGTGGTTTTTTTTTTTTTTTTTTTTTTTTTTTTTTTTCCAGAAATCTTTCCTACCTTCTCAGTCTCGGATGAGTGCTTTAACAACTGAACCAGGTGCCCTTACTTCTAACACTGGAGTCTGAATGCAGGTGGTCAGACACAGCCACCACCTTTCTCCAGGACTACTTACCACTAGCAAGGAGTTGCCTTCACCACAGGTTTGCTGGTCTGTTCATGGCACTTCAACTGTGCTTTATCTATCCTTCACCTCTGCTCCTGCCCATTCATCCCTACTGAAAGCTACAGGACCTTTCCTCTTGCTATTACTTGAATTTGCAAGTTTCTTTTTTTCAGAAGCACAGGGGGTTGAAAGCAAACTTACAGACTTCCTCTCTCCTGCACTTGGCTGCATCTCAGCCATGTGAGAAGAGAAACTGCCAGTGTTGGCTTCTCTCCTTACTGACAAACTTCATTCAGAAAGAAGAGTGGAAAAGAGATGTGTAGCTCCTGTTCTTCTCATGATTCCTTAGTAAATACAATCAAAGCCTTGCCAGCAGACCCAATGCTCTTCCCTCACTCAGAGGGGACTGTTGCTTTTTCCTGTGCCTTAGTGTGTTGCCAGGCATCTCACTTGAAAGCATGATAGAAGCTGAAGGACCAACAGTTTCTCCAGTCACCTCCTGGGATCCTCTCTCAAATCAGAACAAAAGGTAATCAACATTGTATTTGCTGCTGGCACACACAAGTGTCCCAAACTGCAACCACTTCCAAGAAGTTCTAGGTTAAAGCCTTTGTAAATGCATGCAAACATCTTTCCATCCCTAAAATAAATGTATCTTCTGAGGAAAAGGAGACTTCAGCATGCCCATCACCATAAGCATTTGCCCCTGAGCTGATCTCTTTTTCCCCAAGGGAGACCACGAAACAGAACAGTGGTGGAAAACTGACATGTTGACAGTCAAATTAATTAATCCTGTCCTAGAACAAATTCTTGGTAAATGCTGTAATGAGCCAGCTAAGCATGTTGTCTACAGAGGAAACAATAAAACAATAAAAAAAGTTACAAAACAGATTCTCTTGCAAAATCCTTGCCCAAGAACTCCAAACCTGCAATAATCTTTGGCTCACACCGCAAAAAAAGGTACCTCTGGCTTTATCTTTCACCCAACACTTCCCTCGTTGCCAAGTATTTTAAAACCTCACAGCAATATACTTCATATGTCTCCCAGACTGACTGCAGGTCAGGGGGGGAAGGGGAGGGAAGGCAGGGAAGTGAAGCAATTAGGCCAGCAGATGCCTAAATGCCATTTGCTCCATGTACCTCAACCATCACTGAATTTTATCCCTGGAGCAAGACTCCCCCTGACAGCTTCTCCATCTGTTTGCATCTAAGAGTTCCCCAGCGGAGAAACCAGGTGTCCTATCCAAGTGCACGCATGCAGTCAGCCACCACACGTTTAAAAAACTGAGTATAAAACAAAACCAACAGAGCACGCCGCAGTCCATCAGGTGCTATCTAACTCATTGCCTGGGGAAAATGGCTTCAGTATGTGCGACAGACGTGAAGCTGTCTGTTCCCAAGGTCTCAGAGCCTGTAATAATGCCTTTCCCCCAAGCTGCTCTCCCCCGGCTCCTTTCAACCACCAAAAAAAAGGGATGTACCTGCTTTCATTCACTTTAACATGCCTGAGCATATGCTGACAGTCAGTTCACTTGCTGTTGCCATTGGGACTGGCAGAGCTGGGGCTGCAATGTGAGAATTGCACCAAACACATCAGGGGGTCAAACTGGAACCAGATGGATGAAGTGTGGTATGGACAGCAGGAGAAAAACGGGGGATAAGTTTCCCTGCTCTTCAAGCCTGACCCTTAGCCCCTGCTATCGTTTCTTGCAGCCCTCCTGCTCCGAGCCACCCTTCTATCATCACATTCCTTGGCCTTGCACAAGGCACTGCTCGCTGCTACACTCCCCTTGTATTCCTCCGATGAGACAGACCAGTGCTTCCCACCTCACAGACGACTGTGATCACTGGATGAACTGGACTTTTCTCACCACAGTGGCTGGCAGACTGAAGAGCTGCAAGGAAAGCTCCTTCTGTGGTGTTGGTCTGCAGCACAGGACAAGTGGCTGCAATATTTTCCTTCCAATTTTCCTTACAAAACCTTGAATGCTGCTGGGGAGGTGATGGAGGTAACGCATTGTGTTGCTGCATCCCATGCATCCATCACTGAGGGAAGACAGGCTTGGGCAGTGCGAGTTAAATCCAACAGAGATACTGATATTAAGGGGTGGTAAATCAGGGGCAGGAATTCAGTCCTGGTTTATGGAGACCTGAAGCAATGCTCACATAAATCCAAAAGAAATTTACTCCTGGTCTCTGCTTCTTTAGTTTTAGCTCCACCAGGAGAGCAAAAGTAAAATTCACATTTAGGAATAAGTTAACAAAATCCCCTTGTAGGTACAGAAGACAATTTCTTCTTGCTATACCCAGCAATGAAAGTGTCTGAAACACACCCAAGCATCAACTAGTACAAGGCAAATACTCCTGCTGAAGTTAAGTGTTAGTCTGAACATAAAATACGTGGAATAGCACTGACTCCAGCATAGCAGCTGGACAGATAAAACCAACAGCAGACATGGTTAGTTGAATCTACATTCCTAGTGGTGCAAGAACCAGAGGAAAGCCAGCTTGAACCCCAGATCCTGCCTCCTCACAACACACTGAGAACAGATAGATAAGCCTTCTTAAAAAGTCACTTTTTTTTTTTTTTTTTTTTTTTTGTACCTGGACTGAAAATGCAAATGTAAATCACTCCCAGGATCTCTCACTGGATCCTTCCAGCTACCACTTGCTAGGACTGCTTGAAACATTTTGAGAGGAAGCAAAGCAGTAAGAACCACCTCAAAAGTCACAAGAGACTAGAAGCCTGTTGTTTTAGTGTCCCTGCTGCATTTTTGTTTTCTCTCTCTCTCTTTTTTTTTTTTTTTTTTTCTTTTTCTTTTCTTTTGTAAAAGAGTTGAAGGGAACAGAACAGACTCCTTTCATGAGCTCTGGGTGACCCCTTTCCCCCGGATGCAAGTTAGTCACATAAATAGTGTCTCTAGCTGAATTGTCACATCTTGGATGCTAGCCTAAATTCGCAACAGGGAATCTCTTGAAGAGCCACAAAGTGATCAGTGCCTTCCCAAATCCCAACCCATCAGCACTGGACCATTCCCATTATTTGGAGCTCATGTTCATTTATGTCACATGAGATAAATGGGCCAACCTCCCCCCCAGCCCATCAGGCTTCCAGTGGAAGTTTATAGACACACAATCAGGGAGACACTCTCTAACTTCAAGCTCTGTCTACATTAGCCTTTTTCAAACCAGAAACTTGACATTTACTAGACAATTTTCTTCTCTGTCATGGGCATTCACAGTGGCAGTAAGTTTGGTTACAAATGTGGGATTTAGTTTGGTTCAAGAAAACATTTTATGAACTGGTTGAAGGGTGGGGAAGGAGAAATAACTTCAAAATTCCACATGGTTTCCTCTGGCCTCAAAAGATGTATTATTATTCCCCCACTGTCATAAGAGATTTCTCCTTTAAAATTCATTGAGATTTTGAGGCAGCTCCAACTGCAATAATTTTATTATTTAGCTATTAAAAAGATGCTTTTGGCAAGTAGCCATTGGCTAGAAAAAGCAAGGGTAGATATGACTGGGAAAATGTTAACAAACAACCCACCAGCCCTGCACATGAGAAGATAGCAAGAAAAGCATCAAACTTGCTGGCATTTGGTTCTTTCATGGCCTGTTTGGCAACCTTTCTAGCAGAAGTCATGCAGGGGACGAGACAAGACAGGAAGCTGTAAAAAACAAGAGACTAGTCTGACTGCAGTTAGATGCTGGAGATGACTGAATGAATTATATGTTTTCATGCTTTTCCATGAGAACTTCAAGGGTCATCAGTGGCTCCTGCAAATTAATCTGTGCTCAGTGTGTTTGGGGAGCTTGGCATTGCTGATCTAAGATCAGAGAGAGGCTTTCTGACCCTCCTGGGATGTGCTGTTCAGAAGGGCACCAGCATCAAATCATCAGCTACACAATGCCATGGTACAGCAGGAGGCAGTGAAGAAACTTCAGCCCCCCTGTAGGTGAGATCGTGGCCCCACAGCCTGGCATAGTTTGAATGCCAGTTTCCACTAAAATGTGATAAAATCTGGAAAGTTCTCTTCAGCCAGCTGCCACTGGCAACAAGTCAAGCAGCTCTGCTGTACAAAACATGCATAAAATCCTCCAAACCCCATCCCCACTTGCCCAAATTCCAGCTGATGTTTGGCCGATCCATCAGCTTCTGTCTGTATAGGAAGATGGCCTGTGCACGTGGGGTGAACAAGTGGTGCAACTCCTACTGCAAGCTTGCCTTCTCCTCTTCACCTGACTCCTGATAGGTGTCACAGCTCTGAAAAGCCCCAAACTAGGTCTGGAAGCACCAGGACACTTTACCTTCTTCTGTGTCCTAAACACATATTTTTTATACATGAACCTGATGGTCCTTGCAAGGGGAAGAAAAAAGAGAGGAGCTGTAACAAAGAGATCAGGTCATACACCAATATGAAGGGCTTGGGATAGCTGCTTATTCTGAAATGAAGAACAAAAGCAAATTCAAGTTAACTTGGCTTTACTCCCTCCTTTCTGTCATGTATTGCTGTCTTTAGCTTCAAACTGTTTCTTGAGCAGTAGAGAGGAATTATAATGACTCCATGTAAAAGTTATGAAGAACCAGAATTGGAAATAATGGAGCCATAGTTTTTCAGTGCAAAGATAGATCTAACTTGCATGTAAAAGGCATTTTCCTGAATCTTAAGTGTGATCTAGCCACATAAGAAAGAAAAGGCATGCTGAAAAGGCAGACTAGCTCAACTTTCCTTTAACAGCTACTTTTTGCAATAGATCTAGGGTCAGCCACAGGGCTTAGACCCAGCTCTTGCTGGCCTACCATACATTGAAGAACAATGATGTGCTGTTTCTCAAGCAACCATGGGCCTCAGTATCAGCTGTAAAGCACCCGTGTTCAATCCCAACTACAAGCCTGCAGTAAAGAAGAAAAGCAGCTCCTGGAACAGTGCTTTTGACAAGATCTGTGAGGCTTTTTCCCTCCAGCTCAACACAGTCATGTTCTAGTTTCCTGAAATCCCAGCAGGCTACTCTAAGCCTCCAGCAGCTGGCTAAGGAAGAAGCATCCACTATAAAGGAAATGCTGGAGGCATCTAGAATAGTTTTCTGCTTGACCACAGTCCTGTCAAACAGGAGTAGCATTTCAGTAACACTTCAAAGACCACACTTATCACAAAAGCATTTCTTAAGAGGATCATCCCTTCAGGGAATATGCATTCTCCTGCCCAGATCAGAACCCAGGAAGATGTGGAAGAAGCCAGGGTATCAACTGGAGTCACAGCACCTCTCAGAGTGCCTCATTCCATGATTTTATATGAACATGAGGTGCCTCAGAGCACTTCATTTCATATTTTTAAATCTTTAATTAGGGTAAGATTCCCATCATGCCTCCCTCATCTGTTCTTTTTTTTTTTTTTTTCTTTCCACCTGTCTTTTATTTTATTTCTGGCTCTTTATGGTCTCCCTTTCCAGCTGCTTACTATTATCACCTATGATTCTAATCCCTCCTTAACTGCTCACATAATCACCCCTTTATTTGGGAACCTGGATTCATACCCTTTGATCCACAGGTTGTCCTTGTATTTCCTGATTCCGATTTGTTCCAGGGTGTCCAATGGTTTCCAATGTCCTGCAGCTCTCATTTGTTTTAGCCTGTTCTTCTCTCACAGCACAGGAATGAAGTAAATAATTAGCACCAGAGCATGTGTGATTGGCCTAGCCTCTTTGCTCAGAGATGGACTGTAGTTTGCATCTGAATTTGCTGAATGCCTTCTCTCACGTGTTATGGGTAGGCTGTAGCACCTTACCCCTTGTTCACCTGCTCTGTCACCCAGATTTAAAGACATCAAGAGGCAAGGACTGCTGCTATCTCTCATTTTGGCCAAAAACTTCCACTGCCATCCTTTTGTTAAGAAGATTTCTTTGTTTCATACCTCATAGCCAAACAAACCACTGTGGCAACTTACTGTGGCCTCAGGTGTCACACAGACCAGAGGACTTCACGCAGCGACTCCTGGAGCAGACACAATAGTTTATATCTGACTACAGCATACAACCCAGGAAGGCATCAGAGATATGACAACACCAGTGCAAGCAAAACATGCTGATTCAACATGTGTGGTCTCCAAACGATGCCAGTAAAATAAAGACAAATGGAACTGCAACTCAGTGAAAAAATGCCTAATGATATGTGATATGAAAATATTACAGTGAATGTTTCTAACTATGATTTCAGAGACTCAAGAGAAAAGACAGACTAGTGAAAGGATCAGTGTGTAGGGAATCTGATCTGGGCACCAACAGCATAATTGTTCTTAAAATGCCTTATGCATGTGCCAAGAGCTACTGCACAGATGCCAAGCAGCTCATCCAAAGCTACAGCTCAGCAAAGACTACTGTACTACCTAAGCATAAATGGGAGGGAGAAAGACACCTAAGACACAACAGAGCTCCATTGATGGTTCCTGTGGTTTCAGTGCCTCTGGCTGGCAAGGAGCCACATCAGATGTATTTTAAAATTTGCATTTTCCTGATTATAACTTCTCCCTGTAATTGTTTTCAAATCTGTAGTCAAGGATGTACTCTATAATTTGAGTAATATGCTCCCTCTTTTCACTACCCATTGGAAGCTCACCTAGCGTTAAAGTGCACTAAGATGAATATGAAAAGGAATAAGGTGTATTTCTTCTCACACCCAAATGAAGCAGTTTTATTTTAGTGCAATCCAGCAGAAGCATGGGAAGTGTAAGAGCTGAAGAGCACTTAACTTCCTTGCTGTAGAATCAGTAGACTTCTTTTGACAGTCTTTTCCTGAAGTGATACATCCCTATGTCTTCACCATCTGGATAAAACTCTCTTACATCCAAAACTGTCTCCCCACAGATGTATTTATAGACTAGGAAAGTCTATTTTCCCTCCTTATTTGCATATCCTCTGCCTTTTCTTGCATCTTCAGTTGAGGGTGGACTCTTAACACCTGGTATTAGATGAAAGGGTTAGTAAAAAGAATTATTTTTAAATGATGGATTGAGATAGATTGAAATTCTTCAATACGACCTGAATTAGATCCCAACAGATAGCTTAAAAGGAATTGGGGTTAGCTAAACAGCAGCTGTAATGTAAAGCGTTGTTGAATATCAAGACAGCTGTGGGGGGAGTGGGATATTTTTTCAGTGATGGTGTTAACTGGGAATCTGCAAACATTTGAATTTTGTAACATGTAGATGTTTTGTTTAAGTGGGGAATTTCTAGTCGTTATTAATGTTAACATTTTTGTGTGATTAGGTAAAAAACAAAATTATTCAGCATTCAGTTCTGAAGCAAGACAAGGTCATATCAGTTTCAGCTGGTCTTCTGACAACTTGTTCTAAACAACCAACTTTTTATGGGAAACTGACCTGTGCTTTGACAACTCCATGAATGATTAATGATTCATCCATCTGATTCACTCCCATGTCCAGCTCCTTTTGCTACCAGGATACATGACACCTCACAACAAATTCATGTGTCATTTCTTCTTTCAAAGGATATGATTCAGCTCAACTTATCAGAATTATATCTTCTACTGCAAATCAATATAATGCATGTAATGCAGCTAAGAAAGTGGTTCAGTTCAGGTTTGGGTGATTGCTCTCTATCCAGCTGAGGAAATACTGCTGGGGAATAGGGTATCTGAGGTGTACATTGCTGCATAATGAGAAGTCATCAAATCAGTATTCAGACTACATTTTATACTGTTGGTCTCTGAGAGACATTCACGTTGTTGAGCCAGCCTTTGAGAGATGAGGAAGATGTTGATGTGTTAGAATCATAGAATCATAGAATATCCTGAGTTGGAAGGGACTCTTAAGGATCATCAAGTCCAACTCTTGACACCGCACAGGTCTACCCAAAAGTTCAGACCATGTGCCTAAGTTCACAGTCCAATCTCTTCTTAAATTCAGACAGGCTCGGTGCAGTGACCACTTCCCTGGGGAGCCTGTTCCAGTGTGCAACCACCCTCTCTGTGAAGAACCCCCTCCTGACGTCCAGCCTAAATTTCCCCTGCCTCAGCTTAACCCTGTTCCCGCGGGTCCTGTCACTAGTGTTAATGGAGAAAAGGTCTCCTGCCTCTTGACACCCCCTTACGAGGAAGTTGTAGACTGTGATGAGGTCCCCCCTCAGCCTCCTCTTCTCCAGGCTGAACAGGCCCAGTGACCTCAGCCGTTCCTCGTACGTCTTCCCCTCAAGGCCTTTCACCATCTTCGTAGCCCTCCTCTGGACACTTTCCAACAGTTTCATGTCCTTCTTATACTGTGGTGCCCAGAACTGCACACAGTACTCGAGGTGAGGCCGCACCAGCGCAGAGTAGAGTGGGACAATCACCTCCCTTGACCTACTAGCGATGCCGTGCTTGATGCACCCCAGTTTTTTTTTTTTTTATTATTATTTTTTTATTTATGTGTTGTTATGCCCAAGTCCTTTACATTGTTTTAGGTTCTAAGGGCTCCTACCAGGATATCATAGCTCCTCTGATAAATGAAGGATACTGGAGCTCAGCCCAAGAGGAGAACACAAATGGAAAGTTTCATTGGCAGAACTCAATCTCTGCAAGTTACTTGGACTTCTGAAATGAAGCACAAGTCAGAGAAACCCCAGCTTTGTCTGTATCTTCTCTGTTACACAAATCTGTCAGCAATCGGGGTCATCGTTCTCTTCCAGCATCCACTGAGGTTATTTAAACCCATCCTGGAAGGAACATTTGCTGTGCCACCTCCTCACAAGATCATCCTTCCGAGAGAGAACTGATGCTTCCTGTGGGCTGTGGTTAGGGCAGACTGCACGCAGCCTGGAGACTCAGCCAAGAGTGCAAGCCTAGAGCCACCCCATCACCCCATGAGAGGGACTGCCACTTGGGCACCCTGTCTGAGGAATTTTCAAAGTCTTTTTCATTAAGCAGTTTTGCTAGGTGGTTCAGAATTTGCTTTTTCCAAACCAAGGGATTGGTACTTTTAAAAACCACAGCAGGAAAGTGTAGCAGGTATGAAGCTGTGGGGCAGGACTGGAGCTCAGTGTGGGTATTCACATGAACTAACTGCAGTTCTTCTATGTTCTTGGTCATCTTTAAATTTTGCAGTGGGGCAACGCCAGTGTAAAGATGTTCATGAACAGGAGGTGTATACACCATAAACAATGCAGGGAAACTAAAGCAGGACCCTCTCCTACCAGCCTTAATCTTAAAAATTCTTTAATTTTCTAGTCAAATTCGTCTGTGGCAAAATATATATATTTTGTTTGCAGAAGGAATAAGGACACAGGTCTGTTTCTGGTTCAGTTTGTGGAGCACCTCCGAGCATGCCAAGCATCAGAAAGGCAACAAGGTAAAGTTATACCGACAAATATTCATTACACCTACTGCCATGTAACATTCTGCACAGTTGCAGGAGAAGTAGTTGGATGTGTCCTGCCCACAGGACACAAAGTTGTTGGCAAAGTACTTTTTGAACTTCCACAATATGAATTCCTTAACAGAGTCACGAATGAACAAGATATTAATCCCATCCCCTCAGAGAAAAAAAAAAAAAAAGTTTTTGTTTGCTTGTTTGTTTCTGTCTTACTACAAAAACACCTCTGGAGATTTCCAGAGAGGATACTACAGGTGAAATTCAACAGTCAACAGGCATGCCTTTGGTTTTAGTGAAGGTCAGATGCTGCCACATTTTAAAGCTGCCTGCAAAATTAAACCCACTGTAGCCAGAAACCTACAAAATTTGTTAAGTGTTCTGGCAGTGGAGATTATCAATGTACAACACCCTCAAAGCCATACAACAGCAGGGCCACCTGCACGCTTTCATCTCTCACCAACCCAAGCTACATTGCACACAAAACGCCATGCCATCAGCTTTGCACATATGCTCACGTCACCTGATGTCAAAGTGCTGTGTCTGTGGGAGAGTTAGGCACTTGGAAGCTGAAAATGCCTGATCCAAGCTTACCTGGGCAGCCATAATTCGGCTTCCTATGAGTCTGTTTGGGAAATGCAGGGAGTCGGGTTACTAAAGTACATGCATCAAAGCACATGTGCAAGATTATAGTGGCAACTATAAATCTGGCATTTCCTTGCACTTGAATACTTAACCTACGCAAATTTCAATGTCATTTCCTTAGGTTTCTTGTGGGGAGTAGGGGATTATAATTTCATAATTAAAAACCACAGTATGCTAGAAGCTCATCATCAGCAACGGGTGAACATGGAACCTCCACTGGCACTCCTCATGATATTTGCTCCATAGGACACAGCTGCTATGGCCCAGAGGAGATAAGACCCTGCGTTAAGGTTCTTTGTTTCAGAGTGGACTCTGGAGGAGAGAGAGGTCCCTCTAGGAGACCACAGGTGGGGGCCTTCCACACATCCATATCCTCTGTTCCTAAAGTACAACATATCACTGTGAGTCTTAGAGAGAAAACCCATAACAATATGGAACTATTTCCATAAGCCTTCAAAATACTTTTGAGCACTGCAAAGCAGAGGAAGGAAATGGCAAGTTATGAAGATGATTAACTGACACTGCACATCGCTTGCAGGATGAAGAAAGGATATGTCTCTAAAGCCCGGGATCATACCTTTGCTATATGGACAAAAATCTGCTTCAAGGAAAGAACTGAGAGGTATAAGCAACTTTGACCTTCTCTTCCAGCACTCTGAAAAAATACCAAGTAGTTTTGTACTGATGCAGTCCAAGACCCAACCCCATGGTGCAAGAGGCTTCTGCTGTGACCCAGAGCAGGAGCAGCATCTCAACCTCTACTGCACAGATCCAGCACACAGAAATCACTGGGAACAAGTTTCTACAACCATTAGACACTTCCATCTGCCTTTCTTCCTTGCTCTCAAAAACGGAAGACCAGGGGCTCTCTTGCATATGCTTTCAGTCATAGTCTCCTAGGTCTGACATTGTAGCACAAGATCACCATGTCCAAGAACGCTGTCGTGGTCATTGTCCAGGTAACGTTGCCACATTACAGCCTGGTTCCTGGCTGTACAAACAGGCTATTAATCCCTATAAGGACCTTGTAAGTACATTCCGCTGACTTCAAGACAATGCTATACTCCTTGCATGCAAACATGCAAACAACTTTCAGCTCAACTCTCTCCTCCCCAACCCCAGCATCAATATACTGAAAAAAAAAAAAAAAAAAACAAACAACAACTTTTTTTTTTTTTTTTTTTTTAAAAAAAGCAGCCCCACAGTGGCTGCCTTTTCCAGATGACCATTTTTATGGGCTTAGCAACAGTTCCTTCCTCTTCTGCCCCTGTTCCTAGAGTTTAGGGCTGGGGCAAACCAGACCCATCTCACAGAAGCATGGTTCTCATTTCCTAGGTAGAGTCCGCAGTAAATTCACAGTAAATTGCTCCTTCATGGTCTGGCTGGTCGGAGGAGTCCCAATTAGATGTCCATGCAGGGACAGAACAGCAGGGCTGTTCCCTTGTGAGGAAGTCATTACTAGGAGAGCAAGGAGAGAAACACTTCTGAGGGTGGCTGGGATTTGATTTTTAAGTGGCCAGGGTTGTTTTTGGATAATGTCTCTGGGGTTTTCACACCTGCTACCTAGTGTCAATTACACTGTTCTCTCTCCCTTTTTTTTTTTTTAAATTTTATTTATTTTATTTTTTTGCAGAGCCATGGATTCAAGGCATGCTCTTGCTGCAATTACCTGCAACCCTGTATCAGGCTCCTTGCCATTGGCATCACCTCCAACTCACCAAGGATAATACAGGCACTGCTGCACACAGTGTCAAACAGCCAAAATTGCATTTTCTTTGCCTACACCCCCAAACTATCCTGGTCAGAAATCCTTTTAATCAAATCTAGCATTTCCTGGGGCAACAAAATTAAGGTTTCCTAATGTGTTTTCCTTAGGTCCCACAGCACCACAGAATTGGCCCCGGACTCCCAGCTCTCATCAAACCACTTCAGACAAAATCTTTGCTAACTCCTTCTCTCCCTCGTTCACCAGAGATAGACAATCTTCTGCCCCTGTTGTGGTTTAACGGTGGCAGATAGCTCAGCTCCACCAGGCTGCTCTCTCACTCCCCCTCCACAGCAGAACAGGGGGAGAAAAAACGAAGTTTGTAGGTGGAGATGAGGGCAGGGAGATCACTCAGCAATTACTGTCATGGGTAAAAAGGACTCAATGGAGGGCTGCAGCATGGAGACCTGCCCTGCCATGGGACCCATGGGCTGCAGGGGGACAGCTTGCCCCACCGGGGGCCTCTCTCCTGCCCTCCTTCTACACACCGACCTCGCAGGCTGGAGCTGGCTTTGCTTGCACACAGGGCCCAGAGGCCTCCCTGCAAACCCGGCACAGCCCCACTGCGTACACACAGTGCACCCTGTAGTGCTGCAAACCAGAGGAGCCTGTGAGCAGCAGAAATCAATTCCTCATTGTCAGGGAAATGTTTCTCTGACTCCTACGATTGGTATATGTCCTGGGGAGCTGTGACAGGGCTTCAGGCTAGGAGGCAGCCAGACCTGACATCTGATTGCATGGAAACTAAATACGAAGGTTACACTGTTTTTTACAGGCATAGAAGCCTAGAGACTCAGCCCATGAAAGACAAAAAAAAAAAAAAAAAAAAAAAAAAAGTGCTTTAAAATAGCTCAACCACCAGAAGATGAACTCATTAGTGAGGGAAAATTTTCAAGAAGAAAAAAATAATATCATAGAGTTATACCTTGGGATCTTTTCCACTGCTGTAAAGATTCAGTTACATCTGGCCTGAGAAATAAACAGGTCTTTACAGGAATTTGAGTTTTCCCAGATCTCTGTTTGTATTAGAAATATCACGTCTCAGTTCCCCATGCCTGTTGTTCTTGGGAGACATTCAGTAGCATTCAGTAATAACAAGGGACATTTTAAGTCTTCTTGGGCCTATTCTAGTGACAAAAGGTAACAAACCAAGATTAGGAAATGGTTTATTCCTTGGCATGGGTGTATCAAGGCTGGCATCTTCCCACCATGCTGGGATATAAGTGGGGAGCCAAGTGGGAAAATGTTTTGAATCCTTTGGGACTGCTTTTTCCTAAACCTCCAGAAACCTGTACAAGACTCTGTTCAGACTGGCTCTGTGTCTCAATGAATTTGTCTCAATTTGCATGATTCTTGCCCATTGAACTGCTTCAGACTTTACATTTGGCATAAAAACAGGATTGTAAAGGAAAGAGCTGGGCACTCCAAACTGCACGTGAAGAAGAGTGAAATGTCAAATTACCATCTCACCCTTTAAGGTCTAAGCTACACATGCTCTTTTTCTCTCCCACATAGAGATTACTACAAAACATAGAAGCCTAAGGCAAATAATTGCCCAATTTGCAATGATTTTACATGAGATTGGGCACCTCCCCTCCTCAGTCTCCTTTGAACATCCACCCTTGCACCTGGCCCCTGGCCCTGGGGAGTGCTGGAGCAGTTATGTTATACTGTGAGACTACCAGCTGTCTCTGGCTCCTTCCTGCTCTGTGTCTCCTCTCCCCTCTCATTCCTTCACTGCAGTCTGCCACTGCTCTCTATCACAGGTGAGAGACTATGTGAACAACAGGGAGCAAGCTTGGGAGAATTATTTTTAAACCCATTAAGGGAGTCACCTAGAGTTTTATGGTGCTCTGGTTTTAAAGCTCTGGAGAGCCTGTATTTGATGTGTAATATACAGCCTGCAGGCATCATTTCACAAAGTATTCACCTTTTACCCCACGCTGCCGTGCCAGTTGCCAGTTATCTAGCTTTACTTTGATGTCTCCCACGCTAACACTGACTATTCTGGTGGAAGAAATCTCAAGAGATACTTCATTATGAAAACAAGACCCAGAGATACAGCTGATGTCTTAAGATCATAAACATCCTACGGCGAACAGGGAAATATTCCAACTTCAAGGGCTCTTTGGCTTTTTTACTTTTCATCTCACCAATTTCATCAGGGAGCAATTTGCAGCAATGCTAATTGTATGTTTTCCCTGAGCTGTGCAAAGTTATAGGCCAATTATTTCTCTTCCACCCCTGTGATGCATGTGGATTGCTGCAGAACAGTCTGAAAGAAGTCAAATCATTTTTTTGTTCAAGAAAAAAAATTCTCACCATTCCTTAAAGACAATGAAAATGACATTATCAAAATATAAGCAAGCAAATTCAAAGGAGAAACAGCTTTATCCTGCCATTGATTTCAGCAGGAAAAGAGTTAAGCTGATGCCGAACACTTCTGAAGATAAGGACACGAGGAAACTTTGCAGCAAAGAGAAGTGCACATTTTCTGTCTGCCCTGAGGTAGAAGGTTCAACATCACATTTGTTTCAATGACCTCTCATGAATTGTGTGGTCACACAGTCCTTAATAAACCAAAAAAGAGCAAGAGATATTTAAACTTACACCTCAAAGAGATCTGGGTGCATTAAGGGAATATACAATTAAGGCACTCAAACATCCTAATTCTTTCTTGCTCAATAGCTGGGATATAACCATGATTATGCATAGACTGGTTGTTTTTAAGGACCCAGATTAATCTGTTTTTAAGATAAATAGAAATGTTCCCAAGACTTTTTCTCCTCTTACACCATTATTTAGATCTTCCGATATACTTTCACATACTGTTTTGTTATTAAAATACAGAGTAACTACATGCAACCCCCTGTCAGAAAATGTGTAGGTCCCTGCTGGATGAAGGTGGCTCTGCTCTCACACGGGGCAGCGCAGAGGCTCTGTACCTCCCTGCAGCCCCTGCTGCCACAGCCTCACCACATAAATCCAATAAAGAGAGGTATGGGTGATTTGTTCAGCTCTCTATGGTCTTTTGTTTCAGAGCTAATTGTGTCTGTTGCATTTATAATTTCAAAATGTTGATATTCTTACAATTTAGCTTTCAATTTAT
This sequence comes from Aythya fuligula, assembly GCF_009819795.1. Taxonomy (NCBI): domain Eukaryota; kingdom Metazoa; phylum Chordata; class Aves; order Anseriformes; family Anatidae; genus Aythya; species Aythya fuligula. The sequence goes on from NC_045564.1 coordinate 10,491,417, forward strand.
GAGTTGCAATTCTTCTGAATAACCGGAATATATTTTTAATCACATGAAATGTTTGGAAAATCTTCATGTTATCATCTTAGGATCCTCGAGGATTTAAAAAATGGTCCCATCTTCAGAGAACATTTAATTTGCAAAATGCAGGTGTACTTAAAGAATTAGCTAGGATATCTACCCTTTTTCAAAGTTTTAAGTTTGATGAAGATAATCCTAGGGTTTTGCACAAAACTTGGAAGCCAACTCCTTAATTTAAGAAATTCAGCTCTGCTTTAGATACAGTCAACATAGTCAAGTTTTGGAGAAAGGACAGATAAGTGCTGTGAACACTAGATACCCATGCACTTCTAACATTTCCTATCTAAGTGTTGCCAAAACTGTGAGGACACTTTTAAATGTGGCCATTGATATATGTAAAGTAGCAATCAAGACAGAAAAGTCCAGGCAGAATACTGGCACAATTCAACGTGATGCAATGGAAGCACTAGAAATGCATCATCTTGAGTGATACTGAAGGTCACTAGAAATGCACTTTCTTGAGTGATGGTGAAGATTGTGACATGTAGTAGTTATTCCTGTTACAGAACCATATGTGGATATCACATCATCTTTCAAGTTCCCATGTCTCTGGCAAGTCTCATAGGTCCACCATGAGGTTTGTGAAGGGGTGTCTCCCAGATCTGTTTCCTGAGTTACACTTCAGTGTCCAGAATGACTCTGGTTTGCAGCCAAAGCCAGCCTCATGGATTCTTATGACTAGCATAGGGCTGGACTCACCCAGAATGGGGTTTTGGCAAGGCCAGCTGAGGCGGAAACTAAGGAAAACAAAAGGTAGATATTGTCATACAGTGCAGTAAGTGCACTGATTCCCCTCACATTGCACCATGAGTGTCTGGGAAACAGATGAAGACATGCAGAGCTGCATTTCCACTAGACACAATCCACTTAGTGGACAGCAGTCCCATTGGAGGCAAACTGCATGTAGTTACAGTGACAGGCAAACAAACTGTCCACAGTAAAGCTAGAGAAGAATGATAGCAGTATATAATAAAATATTCTAACTGATATTAGTATGTTCCATATTAATTAATATGACTTATAACTAGCACAAAACCAACAACTCCCTTCCTCAGACTCATACTCTGACTACAGCCTCTCTGTGTTAGTGCCCTTAAATCCAGATGCCAAGTTAATATACCGTGCCTCAGACACCCACAATGTCAAACTCCATGGCTCCTCCTCTCCACACCTCACGATCAAATTTCTTCCAGGCTTGCCTTACAGAGGAGAAAGATTTGACCACAAGAGCTTGGTAAGTTTACTCACCTATGATAGGGCAACCCATCCTATTCCTGCTGAGTTCACAGTCACCATTTGCTTCCAAGCTCAAACTACAAAGATGCCACACTCCTTATCTCAAAAAATGCTCCGAAAGAATTTTTATACTGCACCTAACACAGCTGGGCTCTAACACCAGAGATGATCTACCAAAAAAAAAAAAAAAAAAAGAGCAACCAGCAGTGCAAAGATCTAATAGGGTAGAAGATGCTCTGAAAAGTACAAGCCTGAAATGCCTATGCTGTAAAGAAATAGCACAAGGAGGGGAAGACAGGCCCAGATTTGAAAAATCTTTAACACTTGGATAACGGCAAAGAGTGAAGCAGATCTGAATTTTCATGAGAAAAGCAAACCTAGCAGCTGCTTAGCAGTCCTGAATAGAAAGCGTTCTGCACTCTTCTACATAGACAAAGCAACTGATCTCAACTGTGAGTCACAATGTAAGATTCTCCATTAACAGCTGAAAATACATGGAGCTGGTAAATAATACTATCCCACAGTAATAACAACAAAAATGTTGTCACATAAATAATATGCTACGATAGAGTTTTTTTGTGTCAAAGCCCTTTTCTACTTGCGCTACAATGACACAGAGATTAAGACCCTGTTGTACTGGGTGAATGGCAAAATGATTATACTGGCATAAATGATAAAAGCAATCTCTACTGCAAAGGTGAGGAATCAAAGAACTGCATCTGTGGCCACCTGTCATAGCTGAAAGACATAACCTCCACATGCAAATCACTCTAGAATCATAAAATCATTTGGGTTAGAAAATACCTTAAAAATCATTGATTTCAACCTACCAAGTCCCATCACCAAACCACGTCCCTTAGTGCCATGTCCACATATTTCTTAAATACCTCCAGGACTGGGGAGGTATTCGCCATTTCCCTGTGAATGCTTGCCCACCCTTTCCACGAAGAAATTCTTCCTAATATCCAATCAATACCTCATCTGGTGCAACTTGAGACTGCACCGGAGAAAAGAGATCAACATAGGCTTTTATACTTAGGTGAAACCTAGACAGCCTAGAGGCCCAACTAAACCAGGGTGATTTGAGTCGCAGCCCAACTGATGTGCCCAAAGTCACAAAGCAGGTTAGTGTCACAGGTCTCAATGAAAGGAAGGCACTTTTAGGTCAGTGGGACAAAGAGGCCATCAGGTCTTGTTGACCAGACCTCTGAGAAGTCATGCTTGCATTGCAATGCCAAACGGTACCATTACAACATGGGTTCTTGCTGCGTTGCAATGCTGTTGGCTATTACAAGTGCCCCAGTCAAACTGAAACCAAAAGAGGCCATCTGTTTGGAGGCCAAAGGAAATAAGCATGTTTACCACACCCTGCACTCCACCCTCCCCTTCCCCTTCCCCCACCACATTTCCACTGGGAGAGCCTCTTCAAGTAAGATTCTCCAGCTACATCGCTGTGCCTGTCAAATCCAGTGATAATGTTTCAGGCAGATGCACCACCATGAGGTCCTGGTAATTCCTTGGCATGTCCATTAAGACCACAAATCCATTGCTTCTCTGCTGTGATGACTCACTGTAAAAAGCAGCAGCCAGCGGGGTTCAGAGAAATGATTTAGAGGTGAAAAGCTCCTTAACCTGTTTTGAAAACTCCACAGTCCTAAACTGCACCATCTGAGATACAATATTTATGTTCAGCTTATAGACCACAATAAAAGCAACTAGGCCAAAGACCTATCAGCTCTTTTATGTATACTTGGCAAGGTTACAAGACAGCAATCATATCCCTGGGATCTTTTACTTTCCTATAAATTCCAAGAGCCACATTTAAAAGTGAATTGGCAGATGCCTTCTTTATTGTAAGGAAATTTGTTTTCCTTCAGCAATAGATGAACATCTTCAGCCATAAACAAGGAAAGGCAGGGTAGATTTTCACTGAAGCCAGCCATAATAGGCGAGCAGTATCTTCATGCAGAAGGAAAAGTTGGATTATGTAGTAATATACAAGGAAGTTCTGCAGAAAGCTGAATAACATTTTTTTGTCCGGAAACCCAAAAGTGCAAACACTTTTGGAAGGCTATGGAATGTGTTACAAGTTGTAATCCTCCCAACAGAACCTCAAAAGCCTTGGCTTGTTCTTCTCTTTTAAATTCAGAACTTGACAGCTATTTAACCAGAACCACAAGTGTTAGAGGTGGAAAAGGCCTAGGGATTATCTAATCTGTTCCATGACTTGAACAGAGAACACTAAAACTGTGCTGCATAAGTGATGTAAAAATTCGTGCAGAAGAAAGAATCATCAAAGCTGATGCTGGAAGTCCAAGGAAGCACATTCCCTTTGATTTGAAACTCATTAATTAATCTTTTAGCTTCAGTAACTGCTGTGATGCTGCTCTTGACTAGAAGGACGATAGCATTGTAATCAGCGCTGCGTCAAGGCTGCTGCTGATTGCCCACACATGAAGAATTAATCTTTCCAAGTGGTGTCACCCACTGAGCAGGTTCCAAGCTAGGGAAGAAAGGCAATGGCATCCATCCACTACCAAAACATGCATCTTTAATGCTTTTATAGGAATGTTGCTTTGAGTCTTAAGAAGCAAACTCTCTATAAATCACATCATTAAATATATCCAGACTGATGGTTTACAGGAAAGCTCTGCACTGTCAAGGTTTTTGTTGTTGTTGTTGTTCTGTTTTGTTTTGGTGACAATCCAGTTTAAGAAAAACAATTTTCTTCTGATGTTGAAGGAAGGACAGTTTATTGTGTGTGGTTTAAAAATCTTGCTCATGGCTTAAATATTTGAAGTTCTATCAGCCACTGGCAACTGAATACCACCACCACCCCCTCCTTATTTTATTGGGATTAATATCTGTGCTTCGCAGGTCTGCTATAACATGGTTTGCAGTTTGCTGAACTTTTTACCCTACTTTTTCCATGGCATTGGATGCATGCAGTGGGACAACTCAATGAAGTTACTGGTCTAGCAGTTAAGAAAATATTGTCTAGATCTTGACTCATGACTTTGAGTCTTCTGAATAATGGCTTAAAGATACTTGTCTCTTTCTCTGATGGAGCAGGTAGCAGTAGGGGTGGATAGATGAGGAAGAAAGTCATGCAGAAGTCCAGCCCTGACTTAATGCTGTAAGGGAAGAGCACAGAGAGAAAATTACTCCAAACATCCATCTTTAAGGGCTGTGCCCTTCTCTCAGCTACTTACACTTACATAAATCCCTCTGCAGAGGAATCATACTAGGACTGCAATGAAGAAAAGCCATTAAATTAAATAATAGCAACAGGAAATAGAGTGAGATAAAGTAGAGATTCATACACCATTAGAAATCCATTCGATTCCTGGCTGCCATCAATAACGGGTCTTAGGAACTGGTGGACAAGGGAAGTCCATGTAGCCCTGTGTTGCCACCAGTTTACAGACTTTCACCAGCATCTTCCTTCTTGGGTACACAAGCAATGTACCAATAAAATCTCATCCCTTGTTCAATCCTCTTAGTTCTTGGTGGAGAACCTGAGGGAGATTTTTGCCCATGTGGACTTTCTTGTACTTGCAGATAACCTTGATGCTGGAGGACGAAGTTCATGTGCACAGTAAGTGCTCATGAAACAACAAGTGCACCCACCCATCAGACTAACATACATCAAAGCAAGAAGAAAAAGCCTGCTTTTTGATCTGTTTTCTGCAAACTGGTCCTACCCAGGAGCCATAGGTTAAAATCCAAAGCAGTATGTGGCCATCTATATTGGACTGCAAAGAAAATTTGGCTTTTCCCTCTGCCATGCTACTGCTCTCTGACATGAACTTTGGCATCTTAGCACATGATTAGTTCATACGCAAGGCTCCTGGAAGGACTTAGCTTTCCTTGGATGTACCACTGGTGCCACCAACATCTCTTCAGGAAAAGGGAGGGTTAACTCCACCCTGGAAGCCAATGAAGGCAGAATCAAACTTGCTGTTTGGGTCACTCCCATTCCTTGGATGTTCAAAGTGGGGAGGGGAGGGTAAAGCTTTGCTTTCAAAGAAGGTTTTGGGTATGATGAAAGATGCTAGTCAGGTTTCAGAGGGGGCTTGGTTAAGACCACACATTGCAGCAAAATGGCAGCCCATCAACGAAGTCCTCAGTGCCACTGAAATGGCCTGAAATGTGAATCTTGAAGCTTTGGCTTTGACATCTGCAGTAAATACACAGTGAGCCAATGCTTTCACATACAGAAAATCTGCAAGCAGATGGCTACCACCTCTGGAGCATTCAGCAGTCCTTCCTCTGGTCTTGACTTTGCGTGCCACTGTCCGTATCAAAACGAGTAATGACACATCCTCAGCTGGAACACAGGCCGTGTTGGCATCCAGCAGCCCAGATGCTTTGCTGAACTCTCCAAATCCCTCCAATCTGTAAGACTGTGTTGGAAAGATCAGGAGCAGATTTAGCCTGAGATTTCTGGCACTTCTCCTTCTAACCATGGCCGGCAACTCCAAGAGAAATGCCTCTCTTTTATGTTTTGGCACTTCCAGTGTTGGCAGGATGCAGGAGGGAGGAAAACAAACCTGAGCCTTCCAGAAACTCCATAAACAAACAAAGATTTCTTTTCAGTATGGCTCAGAAGACGGCTAGAGATCTGGGAAGCAGAAGACGGAGAGAGGATTATATCCTCAGCATCACTAAGCATTTCTCACAAACACAAAACAAATAAGAGCTTGCACCTCTCCTGCACATTACACCGTTGTGACACCCAGCTAGGACAGAAAGGTGCTCTGGCTGTGAGGGAGAGATCCCTTGACAAGCACACAAAATGTGCTTGCCAGAGGGTCTGACTTGCCTGAGGGGCTTTGGGTTGTGCTGGCAAGCTAAGAAAACATGCTGTTTATGCTGAAATAAATAAATGAAAGGGACAAGCTTGGGCATGCCAAGAACTCCTAAGAGAACCTGAGGGCATTTTTAACCCCTGTCCATGGGCAAGACACCTGAGGCAAGTGCTTTTCCAGATATGGAGGCATGTCCAACAGCCCTGCCTGTGGGCTGCTGGGTCACAGATGAAAATGGAGCAACCTGTACACTTTCACAGTAGCTCTCCCAGAAGTTTTTTTTTGTTTTTTTTTTTTTTTTTTTTTTTTTTGTTGTTTTGTTTTTTCCCATTAAATATTAAGGTGGTCCAGTCAATAGCTGCTGTTCACCGAACTCTCACAGCAAATGGGGCTGGACTTGGGGCTGTTACAGAGCACAGTGCCAGAAGAAACAGACAATTTTACCTGGACAGCTAAACCAAGAAATTAATGCTGTCATAATCATGAGCACTGAGCTGCATGGCTTTTGTGAGTTGCACTGATGAAAACCTGCTGGCCCTAACCTTAATCCTAACCCTGTTGATAGCACTATTTTCTTACATATCTAAACCAATTAAACTGATTCACCATCACATTCTGCCCAAGCAACCCAAGGAAGTGCTACTACATAAACTGAGCTTAAATATATCCAAATTCTTTCTTTCTCAGAAATGGTCATACCCAAATAGAACCAGTTGTGAAAAGACGATGTTTGCCACATTGATTTAAGAGAGAGTAAGGTCAGTCGATCACAATCTGAAACACACCATTTTAGTAAAATATTGCCTTCTGGCCAAGCATGCTTTTTGGCTGTGGAGCCACTACTAGACAGATGTGATCTGAAAAAAAGCCAGTTGGTCAGATAACAAGAGCTCAGCTCCTAATCCCATCATTAATGAACAAGTAAGTCATGAATGAGTCACTTCTACCTCTCTGGCTTAGTTTTCTTGCTAATAAAAATTAATAACCTTTTCTTCTTCTCCTCTTTTTTTTTTTTTTTTTCCTCCTAATCTGCTTCACTGTGATGTTCTGCAGACTGATTAATGAGGTGATTTTCTGTGAAACAAGACAAAAGGATGCTGGTCCTGGGAACAGTCTTGTGGACATGCTGCTGAAGAAATGCATATTGTCCTGGGGGTGACACAGCAGAGAGGCCAGTGATTCAATTTACTGCTCTTCAGCCTGAGGGCATTATATTGCTCTTTCCCACCCAGTCCTTTTTGGATTGATTTTGTCAAAAACAGCTAGGGATTCCTCAGAAAGAGACCTCTTGCAAGATAATGAAACATGCTATTTAATAAGACTAACGCTGCAACAAAGAGCGTTATTCTTTCCCTTGAAAGCTGTACAAAGTACAACATTCAGCTTGCGGACCCATTCTTGAAGTACACATTTTCCAGGAAATGGATGCGTATATTTATATGTACATACATATTTGCTTTAACATTGGCTTATTTCTGCTCACACTCCAGCACAACAGCTCAACCGCCTTTTTCTGCGCTGCTCTTGGAAGCAGTTCACACAACATCACAAAGGGAATATTGCAAACTTCCGCAAGAGTTTCGCACGATCGATGGGGCTTGCTGTGGGAAGGGAAAGCACACATGTACCCAGCCTTCTGAAGGTTCGGCCACATTTTCTGAGCCACAGAGCTGGATCCTGGTATAAATTAACATTTGTCCATTCCCAGATGTTCGTTCCGCCTTGTTGCGACACCTCTTACCTAGTTTCAGACTGACCTTGCGCTGGGCTTGAGAATGTTCACGAGTTTTTTAGTCATTGTTAAGAACAAGGAAAGAGAAACAAACATCTGGTTAGCAGAGCTGCCAAGTGCACATTCCTTCGTTGTTTTTCAACCTTTCAATCCCTTTGTTTTTTGCTTGAAATTCCGTCTGATAAACGTGCGGAGAGCCACAGGGCACTGATTAGATGAAATTCCGGTTCTGATCCACAACACCACTCCACCAGCACTGACTCAGTGGAAGCACCGCTGACATCCAAAGGCCCCAAATGGCCCAAACCAGGAATAAGACCCTGCTGAATCTATCCCAACTGTGTTTATGTATGGAGGCCTGATCCCACTCCCACTGAGGTCAATGGGAGATTTGCCACCAACTTCAATGGGAACAGGATGGGGCTTTAATGTTGTTACTGCATTGAAATGGTGTTTGAGTCTATCCTCTGCCAAGATGTGGGGTTCTCGGTTTCTATAGCTGTAATGGTTTTTAATTGGAAAAAACGACTTTATCGAATCTTGGCCTGCGGTGCTGGCACAGCCTGACAGACCAGGTGGGGTGGTTCCAACAAAAGCTCGTGAAATATCAAACTCAGGCAGCTCGTGTGACACAGCTTCACCTTCTCTACCTTTGTTGTACAAGCTTCTTCCTGCTGCACCTCCACATGGGAGCATCTTCTCTGAACCACAGCTGCTCAGAACTGCATGAACTCAGCCCTGGATCTATCCTGCCCAGCTACGGACACCTCTCTACAACAGCTAAGTTAAGGAAGGGAGCTGCCCTAGGTTTCATTGATAGTGATAGACAGTTTCCCCAGGGATTGGTTCAGACCTAGGGCAACCCATATCACCTTTCAGAGACACCTGTCTTTTGCAGGAGCATGACGAAGTGAGGCTGAAATGTCAGTCCAGAAATTGAAGCACAAGAGTTCAGTGTGAAAAGCATCTTTGATTACTTTCAGAGAGTTATCATAGCGAAAAGGTAAAATGCAAAAGGTCTGCCGTGTTCTCTTAACAAGGCATTGCATTAGCTGTTGCTCGAAATACCAAGCATCTGAGTCTTTTAAAAGCTTCCCTCTGTTTTTTATTTACGTGTGAGTGAGTCTGTGTCCCTGAAAACCAGATTTGAAGATCATTAATCCGAGACGAAAAAGCAGGCAGACTTATGCAATGCTGTCCCACCCAGTTGTCAATCCTCTGCAAACCCAATCTACGCACTGAGTGACGCTGTGGAGCGGGATTGTACCGGACTGGAAAGACGCTCATTTCCGTCAGAGATGCCAAATCTGCGGTGTGGCTTTATGATCCATATTGACACCGGCCATGAGAACAATTCTGTTTTCTCCCTGCTGGTCACTTTCATAAATGCCAAGTTTTGGGCAACGCAATGTACGGCATTTCCAGCAAACCGCTCAGTGATCTCATTTGCACTGCCACACAGTTATTTTTTACTTTAAATGCCTTTTCGTTCAGCCAAATATTTTAGTTTGAAAAATAATAATCATGCAATCTCTCAGGAAATCAGGCTTTCAAAACCAGGACGCAAAGAAGCACAGCCCAGTGGAGACCTGATCAGGCAGACTATAAAGCCCTGCAGCCACTCACTGGACACCCTTTTTCATGCTCTACACTCTTTTTATACATAGACATTAAGACTGGTTTCAGCTTTCAGGCCATAGTCTGCCATCACGAGTCTTTTTTTTTTTTTTTTTTTTTTTTTACCCAAGACCTTTTCAAGGGTTCCCTCATTCAAGGAAACAACAGACTCAGGAGCTAGTTTTTAACTTCATTTATGAGTGTGCAATCCTCATCCAGCTTTGACTCCAATTTTAAGTGATTTCTGAGTGAGGAAAATACAGCCCAAAAGAGATCTATGGACTGCCCACTTCCTACACACAGGAGGTCTGAACATTATTGGTGAATTAGCTCAGAGGGTTGCCACTCATATCGGAGAAGAAAGGAATTTTGGGTAATCTTAAGAATATAAATGCAGAAGGACGGTAGCATATTGGGCTTGTGCTGGTATTTAATGAGCCTAGACAGCAATACTCTTTTATGAGTTGGAGAGGAGAACAATGCCACTCATACCTGGAAATTGCACAATATTTTTGTCAAGGAAGATAGGCACAGTGTAAGCTACTGGCAAGCTCACTTTTGTGAAAGGAAAATTGTTAAAACTTTCCTAAGCTTTCTATTAGTTCCATCTATTGAGTTCTACCAATTCAGAGTGGTTTAACAGCCTCTGCAAACCAGCAAAAATGCACTCATAAAATCTTTATTAAAGAAAAAGTTTTGGAAAGCCAATTTGACCAGGTCTTCTCCATATGAAGGGACTACATTCAAGCTTTGGAAATTCTGCTTCTGTTTTGTACAGATGCCCTCTCACTGACCCACAACTTCATTTAACTCTCCTCAAGAGGAAGAAAAGAATCCCTGCTAAAATTATTAGCATTCACAAAGAATATTTTCTTTGAGGAAATGGCCAGCACACGTGCTTTGCTTTCTCAAAGACTCCTGTGAATACAGCACTAACTCTGTACTCCTGCAGCTAGGAGACTTTTTTTCCCCAAAGACAAGCACATATTAGTACCATGCAATGGTTTACCCTGTTGCACTTCCCATGGAGATGCTCCCTTGGTTTTCATTCTCTCTTTCTCATAGCTTGTTTGGAGGTCTGGTGTCCCTTGGTCCCATATCTCACTTCTCTCAAACCATTTTTATTTTATTCTGCAGAATACGAACCCCCAGAAGCAAAGCATAGGGTGTTTGTTGGGTAGCAAAGATGTCTAATAGCTTTGGTTCCCTTTTCTTCAGTTGCTTGCCCGCCACCAAAAGAGAGCCTCAAAGTGCGAGATTTAGACCTGAAATACAGCCCAGGGATGTTTGCTAGAGGCCACCACAGCCTCATAACACAACATCTGCCCTAGCTTCTAGAGGGGAAAAACAAACCAGAAGGAGCTTGCGCAACATGTAATCAAACACAGTTGCTCTAAAAGGCAAGGAAGAAGAGATTCGTGCTGTCCTCCTAGCATCCATCCAGAGCCCTATGTCCCCAGACTCCACCTAATGTGATCCTGTTCAGCTTCTTGGTTGTATTTTCTTCGTGTAGCTGGAGGAGTTTCTTTTTCCTCTCATGGAGGTTTGCTAACCATAAGAGCTGCAGAGAGTGCAGAAATATTAACAGCAGTTGACAGAAGAGCTCTCAGTGGGACACAGAGGCTCCTGGCTTACCACTCAGTGTACAGGCCCTTAGGATAACACATATCATCTTACTGTTATAATTATTACTACTTTCATTAAAATAGAGGAGATGAGAGACCCATAAGGGGAGGAGAGCCTGAAATCATGCATACCTTTTTTATGACACCCAATGCAGCCCGTGCTCCTAGCCAAAGCACCCAGACAGGCTATCTCATCAAATTCAGCAGTAGTAGTGAAAAGAGACCTACAAGTTATTTGATAAAATGCCACATTATGAGGTATCATAGCCTCAGACACAAGGGACTTCAAAGCTACTCCCAGGCCTGCTTACAGCTGTTACTTGGAGTTGCTGTGTCTCAGTCCACGTTCAGCTTTCTATTTCGGACAAAAAGAGGTGCTCTCCAAACTGAGGAAATGCTGACCATTGTGAATAAAGTAAGTAGGTGTCCTTTTTTTGAATGGATTAAACAAAAACCCTCTTCATTTTCCCCCAGTGAGGGCTCTTTTCACGTGTAAGACAATGCTTTTAACCCCATGAGCTCAGTCAATTCAAATATTTCACCCTGAGACTCGCTGTTTTTACTTGGAGTAACTATTCTGCTAAATAAACCCCATGGTTGCTGAAATGAAAGCAAGAAGCTAGAGGCTGCACACCAAAGTCCACTCTGTTCCTACCTCCTGATCTGGGAGGGGTGCAGGTTTGAGAACAGTGACACATCTTCTGCTGGCAGAGCCAAAGGGAGAACTGTGGCAGCAAGAAGAGTCGGTGCAGGCATAGTGAGCATCTGTCCATGGATGAAGCAGGCACAGCCTGCTTCATAACCATAACCAGCCATACTATGAGGAAGAGACAGCATTTCTCAGACTGTTACTATTTTGACTCCAGTGAGTTCTAATTAAGCTAGTCACATCACCCAGCCAACATATGTACAAAGCAAAGTGTCCCTGTTTCCTAGTGTGGCCAAGTGCAGACTGGATAATCACTGGATGATTTGTGTTGCACCTTCCCATCATAACTCAGACAAGAAATCAGCGCAAACCACAGGTTTCCCAAATAAGAGGATGTTCATTCATGCAGATGTCATCTCTGACATTGCAACACACAGCTTTCCCGCTTCTTCCCAAGGCTGTGCAAGTACCACCACCCCCAAAGCAGCTGGCTTTCCCCATCTTCTAAATGTTCCTCACTCTAACATGTTCTTGGCAGCTCCACACAGAGAAGTCCTATGCATGCAACTGACCTTGAACAACAAACAGTGTCACCTTCAGCACTGCCTCCAATGCACATTCCTCAGCACCGAGATGACACATCTCAGAATCTGCAACAGTGAATAGAAACATATTCATCTTTCTGATCTGCCTTCCTCTAATCTGCCAAGGAGTGTCCTACAGCTATTACCCAGTCCTCCCAGAACACATTAATCACTCTAAGTCATAATAAAGCTTTCTAATTATGAACAAGATACAGCTGTTAAGAAACTGCAAATGCTAGGCTAGCTTTTGAGGGCTACCATAGTGAACTTACCATGTTGATGCATGCAATTGACATTAATTAGCACAATCAGAAGGCTACCTTTATGACTATTCTAATATTTTCATTTTATTTGATGTATAGGAGATACTTATGCTAGAAAATATTGCTCCATTGATAACAATGGGAGGCAATTGTTAGTCTACGAAGTAAACACTTCAACAAACTAGATTTTAATCCAGGTTAGTAACTTCAATTAGTCCCAAACCATTAACCCCACATGCTTATCTTTACCTTCATGGCATTTACCTTCATGGCAGTCCAATGCAGCAGATATGGCCAAGCTGCATAAAGCCATGTACTATAGAAATACCCAGGCTTATCTTGGTAAAGGTGAGTTAGTTTGTGTAGAGCTTGGAGTCACTGAAGTTAGACTGTTCCTGCTACCAGCTTCCTCATCTGTGACTACATGACCCATTGGTCTGAAAAGCAGCCCAGGAAAGGGAATGGCAGGAGTTTGAGGACACATAATCTATGTGGAAAAGTGAATGGGAGCCATGCTAAGGACATAGGTAACTAGAAGGCTGTGGGAAAAACTTGAAAATGTTAAAAAAAACTTGAAAACGTTATGGGTCATGTGTTAGGGAAAGAAGAAAGGTTGCATGGCTTCCTGAAGCCCTCTACAGCCACACTACCCAGCAGAAAAACAGACAGAGTCAATATCCTGTTTTGAGGATTTGGGGATTTTTTCAAAGAGTTTAATTAATTAATTAATTAATGAGTGCAACATGCCTGATTCTCTGGTACTACTGCATTGCTTCTGACTGAACTGGATGACTATAACCAATATTAAACTCCATGTTTGTCGCTGTATTATTCCAGCAAAAAGACATGAACACAAAACTGATTTCAGTCATTATTGAGTAGCAGACTCTGGTTGCTAAATCTTCAGCAACGGAGCAGCAACTCAGTTAGGCAGCCACTGGTGAGAACTGCTTTTCCCCCTTCCAATTGCAGCTGGGCAGGTGCAGGGAATATATTTTAAATTATGCTGATCACATGAGCATCACACCTGATAAACCAGCTGGTCACATTCACATTAGGTTTAGCTGTGATGATCTGAAAAGCATATCTGAAAAGTAATTTATATTCATCATCTGAAAATAACTTATTCCCATTCTCCCCCAAACCTTCTATACTTAAGTTATTCAGCTATGGTTTCTGCTCACACATCCTTTTGCAGAAAAGCTGTTCTAAAGGTTAAGCTAGTTGGAGAAATATATTCTCTTGCACACAGAGGGGAAGACAGCTCTAATGTGCTCCTCTCAGGACTCATTCATCACCTATTTTTGGGGTCAACTGGTCCACAAAACTCAACAGTCTGGCTAGGACCTGCAGTGATGCAGACTGAGGGCAGCACCTTTCCTTACCCTAGAAGCCAGCCTGGATGGTGGGTTTTCAGATCTGATCTGCACTCGTGAGGGTTGTTAAACACCCCTGCTTCTCAGTTCTGCTGCTAGGAGTTTGGATAGGGTTGGCTTATAAGAGAGCTAGACTGCTCTAATATAATGACGTGTAGCATGCAGACTCTGGCTGCAAAGTGCCTTGTTGGATCCCCACTTCTCTGGGGCAGTAAAAAGTCAGGTAAATAATCTACAAGAGCCAGAAAGTGCAAGGGGGCAAATGAACCTGACTGCAGAGTTTCTGCAGCTTTACTTCAATGATGAGGTTTATCAAGAAAGTGGCTAAATGAAGAACCAGCACTGCTTTTGCAATTCTGTGTGTTTGTATGTGTGTGTACATGAGGAAGTTTGTTCTCTTTCATTGTGGGTTTCACTGGTATTTCCACCAAAAAGGACAGTACTTTGAAGCTGGGGAGGCTGGGTATGTTCCTTAAGAACTGGGGGTGATTCCAGAATGCAATTATATTATTAGTACAAATAAAGCATGACATTTCCTACAACAGCACATCCAGAAGGAATTTTTACATAGTTCATAAGACTCTAGAGTCACTTCAGCCCAGTGCAGGCAGCCAGTCACGCTGGAATACCAGCTGCTCAGAAGAGCAAAGACTAGTTAAAAGAATGAAGTGTTTAAAACTTCATTTTTTAAAGAAGTGACTTTTCTTTGTCTCGCTTCACTGATTTTCAGTGAGATGAATAGATTGTTACTGTATCATGAGCAATAGTTGAATTATGATCATGAAAATTCTTTTCTTTGGTGAACTTGTAGAGAAAATGAATACCATTTTTTCACATACCTGAGGAATAAAAGCACTTGTGGAGAGGAATCTTTCCCACAGGGAACCCTTGTGTACTTTGCAGTAGTATTTTATTAAGAGCTGAAGAGTTCAAGGGTCTCACAAATGTAAGTTTTCAATTAGCTTTCCATTGTGTCCCAAACAGTCTCTAAATACTTAACTAAACTTTAATCCAATCACTTGATTTGACTCCAAGCATGATTTATCTTATAATCATCATCTGTTCAATGAGGGGGAAAAGAAAGCAAACTTGTTCTTGGCCCATCATGACTCATACATGAATTTACTCTGCGATCAGAGTTGTGTTTTCCTTTTGGCTGATGCCTTGGCAATTGCAAGCATTGGCTTTGGTTTTCTTTTTAGGTATGATCATTCCTGCTCATTACCCCCTGCCTCCACCCCCTCCCCCAAAAGCTGAATAGCACTGAATGTCTGTCCTTTATACCTTTTCCCACTGAGGCATGTGAGGTTTTTTGCTTTATCTTGGTGTTTCATTAATCAAAAGTGTCTGCTGTTTGACCTGCTCTCACAGTATAAAACACGCTTTAAACAGGAGGATCACTATTTTAAATGAGTGACATTTTCCTGGGAGGACATACTACAGAGAGTGCATGATGACAGCAAGACACAGACAAACCAGCCTCTCCTGGGCATCCACAAACAGCTCAGCTATTGACACTGGGTAACAGAGACAGAATACAAGGATCAGTCTGATGAGATTTTTTTTTTTTTGACTTTTTGACCTCCTGAGCTGATGGCAGCCATGGTGTGCCTCAGTTTACTGATCTGAAATTGAGGCTTTCATGCCACAGCTTTATAATACTGTTTACCCTTTCATAAATTCTACATAAAAGCTGAATGCTAGATGGCCAGCACAGCCTGCAGACCAGCTCTCTGAGGGAACTTCACGCAGTCCCTCTGGGATCTGCAGCTCTCTACGCACCAGACACGGCACACCATGTTACAACATACCTCCCCAAACCATCCCAGCCACATGCTTTTGCCTTCACGCAGTAGCCGCAGTAAAAAGCACCTCTCCAGATAAAATAAATAGTGGACCCAACCTTTGCCCAAGAATGGCGTGAAATGCAGAACCTTTGAGGTCTGAAAGTGTTGTGTAACATCTTCATCTTCCCATGCATTATTATTCATGCCAGTGGCTTGTGCAACTCACAGTTCCAGCTGACAGTGGGAGCAGAGTTTGCAAACACTGCGCTCATCACAATTCACTGGCTGCCCAGAACTGTGAAGTAGCAGGACTCCCCAGGGTATACAGGTTTCTCAAGAGATTTCTCATTGAAATGTTCCTTACAATTCACAATGGCTAGAAATTTCAGACAAATTCCTTGAGGCTGCTACACTGACTCAAATTTCATTGCAAGGCTAACAGTGCTTGATAGTCTTCTCTGAATGCCAAGTTTTAGAAAGAGAAGACTTCTTCAAAAGATCAGGTTTCTTCTCTCTCTTTCCTTCCTTCCTTCTTTCTTTCTTTCTTTCTGGTCATGCTAATAATTTCTCTGTCATCCTCCTCCAGCTTCCAACAACCTGCAATTCAGGGACTTCTGGAGCTGTAGCTGGTTCATGCTGAGGCTGCAACTATTCCAAAAATCAAGGCTTCTTTCCTCCTGGGTTTGAGATCACCATGCAGTGTTAGCCTTGACGCCATAGGTGACAACTGCTTGGGTATAGGTGTGTAGAAAGAACGTTTGCAGATACTCGGTTGCCCAAAGCCTCAGTAAATGGATTTGCTTGTCATTTGCTGAATAAAAGCTCAGACACAGCTTAGCAAACTAGGCCATTTCAGGGACTTCCAGGGAGGTTGTGGTCACTCTAAGTGACATTTATCTCCTGGAGGTTGATGTAGGTGCTTTTTTCCCCCATTCATAGTTGAAAAAGAAAAATTAGTAGTACTGGGAAGCAATTCATCCCATCCCACTGCCCCCTTCTGATTTGCTCACGGCATTGGTAACAGGAGCCTTCAGCCAGTTCAAGTATCAACATCTCCTTTGTAGGCAGCTAAAGTCAGACAAGATGACTTTGTGGTCCAGCTTCCAGTGCTAACTAGCTAATGGGCAGTGGTAATTGGGTGTCTAATTGGGGTAACTGGGGAAGTAGCACTTGACTGTGCTTTCTTGGTCTGTCTCTACTGGCCCATTCCTAAGGCTGCTGCTGTGCAGCTCAGGGGCGCTGCTGGCAGAGGTCCTGCTTGAGGTCTACCTCTTCCCAGAAGAGCTATTTTATATATTCCCAGGTTTTGCTATTGAGGAGGGTGACCTCTACCTTTAGAGTCCTGATAATTAGTTCCCCAGTGCCAAGCTGTGCTTCAAATCTGACCTTTCAGACTGGGGTGCTTGTCAATGTAGGCATGGTAAGGTCATCAGCTAGGAAATCAGAGGCATGCTTTCAGCAAAGACAATAATGGCCTATCAACATTTGCAAATCTTTTGGTGGTCTGTCTCTTGGGGGTTTTGAATGAAGACTGGATGTACCTTTTTTAAAAACATCCTTTTTCAACAAGAAAATCCCACTGGGCTTGGGGCCAAAGTTGCTGGGTAACAACCGAAGGCGTGTGTTATCACGGCAATCAGAATAGAGGATCATAATGATTCCCTTCTGGCTTTAAACCCTATGAAAACTCACTTCTTGTTAATGCTGAATTCATAGAGCAGGAATTCACACTTGGGATCCTACCCAAGAAGACTGGCAGCCACCACAGCAGATCTAAACACTTCACTGCTTTTACGGTGGGAGGCTGCATTTGTGCTGCTGGGAACAGCTCTCAGATCTTTTACTTTGATGCTCACTTGTTTGCCATTGCCTTTTTCTCTCATGCAGTCAAGAAATTGTAACCTTCCTGGCCTACAGAGCTGCTCCAGAAAATACTGCCCCTGTTAATCATCACTGATTCAGCTCAGGAGGGAAGGGTGGGAGATGGTGACATTAAGCTTATTTTTGACACAGGGTGATTCATCTGATCCAAATCTTCCCCAAGTCTCTGGCTCCCTGCTCATTGCTGTGAGACACTTGTCTTTCACAAAATGACTTTTGGCTACTCTCTTTGACCCAGCAATGACCTTCTGGCAGGAAAAAGGAGTAAACACCAAAAAATTAATGGCAGCTGAGCATCTCTGAAAGGGCACCACGATGCTGGTCCCTCCAAACCTCTCAGGTAGGGTATGCATATAGAGCCTGGCTACAAAGCTTTGTCCTCAACAGCCAAATTCAGTAAACAGCCACCCAAATGGTTCCAAAACTGCTTTTTAAGGCTCCATCTTTGCATTTTCCATGGTGTCGAGGAAACTTCAGTAATGCCAGCTGGTGGCAATACATAAATAAGTCTCTTCTCTCATGCAGTGCAGCATTTTGATAACGTGGTGTGACAGCTCTCCAATAAAAACAGGTTTTAATGCATGCTCCCTCCACCCACTGTGTCCACAGAGGTGGATGCAGAGACAAAGTGTTTTTTCAGAGGGCAGACCTGTGTGCAGCTGCAGTTTCTGGTAGGTTTCTTTTCTTCCACAGCTCGTTCAGTAACAAGTGCCCCTTCAGCAAGGTCACAATGGTGCTGCAATAGTTCAGTGTCTTCTTAGATCCTGTCTGAGTCAACCATGGCTACCAAAGGCTGAACTGGGTTCAAAGCACATTAAAGGTGTAACAGCCAGGGAGAAGGCTGGAGAGCAGGGCTGAAGCATCTCACACACGTGGAGGTTTTCTGAAGCTGTTGTTTCTGTTTTACAGTGCGAACATGTGCTGACTTCCCATAAAGCAGCAACAGCTGTCAGTCAAACAGACATCACTCTGTAAATCCGCCCCAGTGACTCTGTTTTCAAACCCAGGGTCTCTAGGCAGGTTTATGAGGTGCTGCCTGCATGATTAACTAGTCCAGAGGACCACTGTGCAGGTGCAGCGAGCAGGAGGGGAGTGGGGCCAAGGGAGCCAGGGAGCAGGTCCCAGCCATCAGGGCCCTGCCATCAGCCATGCCAACCTGGGCTTCAGGCCCTACACCCTGGTCTGGTGCATGGCGAGGGCTTCAAGCTCCAAAATCCCACAGATATTGCACATTAATGGGAAACATCACAAGATTCCTGACTGCGGTGTGAGCTGAAGATGCACACGCACGGCTCTCTTTTCTCTGTCCCATTCTTTTTCTTGGGCCCAGGTGTGTCTTCTAATCACTTCTAACCCTAGGGAAAGCAAATTTCTTCATTAGCCTCAGTACAAGAATGGGATACAGAATCTATGGGCTTTTTCATTTTTTAATGATTTTTTTTTTCTCCCATTCAAACAAGACAATAAACAATTCAGATATACAGGATTGCTCGTACCCAAAGAGAGTGCTTGGCCTCCTGGAATGGATAACCCACCCCTTTAAAAAATGTTCCTGTATGTTTCAGAAGACATCTTTTTGACAGTGGTTTTGCAAAGGAGTTAAGTTATACTCAAGGAGCAAGAGGAAGAATGTTTTACATAGTGCCTGACATCCTGAGAGCTGACTGAACTCACTGATGACTTTAAGGCACTACCCCATGAATGGGAGAGGGGAGAATTGACATCTGAATAAAACCTTTAATAAAAGCATTAGCTAATCACACAAATTGAAGTTTTTCCTCTCCCTGGAGATAATTCTCACTGGCTACAGAGATGAGGATGGTCATGGGCACGACCTGTAATCCTTGGAGGCTGTCTGATGTTAACCTTCCTGAGGTATGTTTTGGGTTGCATGGAGAAATCACCGTGCAATGCAGGACAAGCAGTCCTCCTAGGGCCATCGCACAAGGAAGTTTCCATGAGCACTTCACTTCCCTTGAGATCAAAACTGTACAGATAAGCATAGGCTAATGTACATGTTTTGTCCTAAAGACAATCGTTCACTCAAACAAGCAGCCACACACCCCAGAGCAGCGACTTGGATGAGGAACTGCTTGGCAGCAACAATCCAAAGGTCATCCCTCAACTCATAAAAGGCTCAGTGAGAAAGGGGAAACCACGAGTGACTGTTTTTATTAGAGAAAATACCTTCCTTCTCCTAAGGAGACTGGGATTAATTTTCTGTAACTTCGCAAACACCCTGAAGAAAAGTTGAAGTGACTGTGTTCACTTTTAAACACCAAAGACTTTGAAAGCAAATGCTATCTTGACTAGTTTATATTAATAAAGAAGTAAATCAAAGTTATGTTAACAATCATTCACCAGTGCCTTGCCCCCACAAACTTTAAGATCTGATGTTTCTACCCTGTGAATAAGAGGTCCTGTTACCTTTTTCACTTAAAATCAACATCCTGTGTATGCTAGGAAGGTTTCATTTCACAATTATTTGAGCATCTCAGAAACAGCCATCATCCCTTTGAAATCCTCTTGCTCTGGAAGTCTTTGTTCTGCTTCTCATTACATTGTTTCATTTGCTCTTGTTTTAGGTTAAAAAGAAGCACATTCCATTGTTAAATGATAATACTTGCACTTTTTTTGCCCCCAGCACTTCACAATGTGCCAAGGAGTTCAGGAATACCAGGCATTGCATATGGCCCAAAAGAAGGTAGAGAAACTTGGTGTTCTACCACTTAACTGCAGCTATAAAGAGCTCAACCAACTCACTACCAGGCCAGTTCAGGTCCTGTAAATCCTTCTCTTCAGCTCTAGTTTGGCAGCACCATTTGGCTGTGCACTCCCACCCAGATAAAGCATTCCCCCAAATTTCTGGCCTCTTTCACCTCATTTTCTCTGTGATTTGGGACCTAGTTCCCAGGTCTGCTGATGAACACAGTGTCAGCTCTATGCAACACTGGCTTGGATTAGCAGCAGTTACATGGTGGGCTTGTACTTTGGAGTTACCTAACCTGAAAATAGAGCACGTGGTCCTTTCTACATTTGTTATCTGTCTAGGCCAAGGTCTGACTCCCTTTATTAAACAATTAAAGATAGTGGAAACGTGCTCAAACTAAATTCCCAGGAAAAGAAACGCCATTTTGCCAGAACTGGGAGGTTTCATTGATTCCTCTAAAACTGGTTTCACTGATTTCATCTAAAATTTGGTAAGGTTCTCCAAGCTGAATCTGAAATACGGTCAATAGGTCAAGAAGTGGAGGGGAAGATCTATTTCCCAAATAACCCCAGAATGCCCTGTTATCTTTGAGATACAGGTACAGGGTAAAAACTTTCAGCTACTAAAACACTGAAAAGAAAAAGAATACCAGCTGCAGTGGAAATATTCCCTGAAAGCAGGTTTATACCCCAAACTCTATGAAACAGGCAAAATCCCAGAGTCTGCCATGGGTTTGTTCAGATGATGGAGACAGATCAAACAGAACTTAGAAAAGTGGCTTCCAGCATGAACAGGGAAAGTTATGCAGGGAGTCATGGATACCCAGACCTGGCAGGATTAAAATGCAAATACAAATGGCCATAGCTCCATTACCTAGCATAGATATATATAAAACTGCTGCCACCTCAAGAATTAAGTGCTAGCAGAAAAAGTGGCCAGCAGAAAAAAATTATTTCTGGATCCCACTCAATCTGAAGATGTTATGGAGAATGTGACTGTTGAGCAGATCTTGAAATTTTACCAGGGTGTCATAATCAACAGCACCTTCACTCAACATAGTACTGGTGCCACCTTATTCACTGTTTGGGGCTTTACCATACCTTCCAGAAAAGTGCAAAATTGGTCCAACTAGCAGTACATAGCAGTACATGTCCCCTTCTGACAACCCTGGTGTCAGAAACGTTGACAGTTCAACAGATCTGAAGCTGTAGAAAGGTTTGTTCGTGTGAGGGATGGGATCCTCAGCTTCTCTTCTGACCTCTTTCATAGCTGGCTTTCTAAGGGAAAATCTTTTCTTGTTTCCTCCCTTCCACTCCCCTCCTCCCTCTTCTGCTTTGTCCAGAGTCTCTCTAAGAGAGCCAAATTCCCCTGAACATGCTAAAAGAAGGCTTGCTGGAACATCTGCTCTCCATCTGTGGAGCCAGACATATCCCCAGGCAACACTATTAGCAGTGATGGATCTGGAAGGGAACATTAAGCACTGAAGAAGCATCTGCTGAAAAAGAGGAACCCAGCACATAAAAATATAACCATGCTATTTGCCAAGCCTCCTCTTTTCTGCCCATTGCTCCCAGAGTCCTGTTCAGGAGAAGACCCACTATTCTCTTGCTGCTTTAAGTATTTTCAAGTGTCTTATATTTGTGCATAAGGTAGTCAAATGAGAACTGCCAAGTGCTCAGTTAAACAGTGACTGGTGAGCTATAGAAGCATTCAAAATGGAACGTGAAATCTGGGAACTGCAAAGCACCTGTGGGAAGCTAACCACACCGCAGCAGTGCCACAGAGGTGCTTTGGTGGTGCCACGTGCAGAGGTAAGGGGCCGAGGCAAGAAGGCTTTCCCACTACCTCTTTTCTGCACAAGAGCCCAAATCTACTTTCTAGAGTGTAGAAAGGACTGCTGGGGTCAGATATGCAGCCCCACTGCCAAGTATGGGGACTGTGGTAAGTAATTTCCTCTGAGACCACTGCTTGCACACAACACTGGAAAATACGATCGGACAATTTCAAAGAAAACATCACAGAATGACCTCTGTGTTGACTGGCCCAAGTTCAAGTCTCAGCTCTGCCACCCGTGACTGTGTCTATTCCTTTCACCTCTCCCAAGCATCTCCTGCTCTGTAACTGTCTTGTCCCTCGCTGTGATTCATTTGGAGCAGAGGCTCTCTGTCACTGTGGGGTTTCACAGAACCAGTATTTTGCCACTGGGGTATGTCTATATCACAGCAAGTGATTTATTTTGTAAAAACCTAATACCAAATTTGTGTCTTATCTTATCACAGAAAAATTCATTCTTGTCATTTAGCCACTATCTACTCTGTCAGGCATTCACATTTTACATTTCCCTTTCTCAAGCAAATTTTCAGATAACAGGTTCTGATTATTTTGCATAAGGAGAAGAAATGATAAATAATAAGGAAATAAGAAATAAGACAAAAATAAAAAATAAGAAATAAAAAATAGTATTTTATACACTGCAACTCTCTCATACCTCTTTGCAAAGTCACTCCTGTAGCCTGTTGTCTACTGTTTTTAATCTTCCTGCATCAGGAGAAATTGCCATAAAGTGTAGTTAGAAAGATGAGTCATTAATAACCTAAGCCTTATCTTAAAAGAAATCCCTCTATTTGCAGGACAAAGCTACCACCTGACTGACTGCAACCTAAGTCACTGTTAAGAGATGGGGAACATGATCATCCTTTTGGACCCATTGAAAATGGGGGTTGTTTTCTGGTCTCTGACTCATTATTTGAAGCTCCTGTGATTAGTACTTTTAGCTCTCCTGATCAGTAAGCTTTCTGTAGCTCATAAACTTCACACATCTCTTGAACCCACAATCAGAAACAGGACATAAGTCTGTGCATGAAGTCAAACATTTGATTAAGTGCCTTGAAAAAGTTCTTAACGCCATGCTTCAGAGAAAATATTTAGGCTTTCTCTAACTCAAAACATGTTTCTATTCCATTTATTTAAGATATCATTTAGATTACTTCTGAATGAATTGAAATATTGGGTTAAGTATTGAAGAAAACAAGGAGACTGAGTCACTCACTTTTATTGCACACTTCCTTTAAAATTCTGACTGTGCTTAACACCTTTGACCCCCTTTGTCCAGTGTCACAGGGGAAAAGCCACAAACTGTCACGTTGGACAATTGCTACTGTCCTGGTTTCCAGCACTTCTCAAGATGTGACTCACCTGTTCAACCATTTTAGGACTGCACCCATCATGATTATTACAGGTGCTGCAATTTTCCAGTACTTAGTATGGTCTGAGACAGAGCACTAAATACCCACATCACCCATATGTGGCAGTGCTGG
This sequence comes from Aythya fuligula, assembly GCF_009819795.1. Classification (NCBI taxonomy): domain Eukaryota; kingdom Metazoa; phylum Chordata; class Aves; order Anseriformes; family Anatidae; genus Aythya; species Aythya fuligula. The sequence goes on from NC_045564.1 coordinate 10,515,077, forward strand.
TTTACACAAAGCGAGGTACCACTGTGCTCCGTTTTAACACAGCAGTGCATCACAAGTCTTTATCCCAACTGCTCTCCCACTAGAAGTGTGGAATATGCAACTGGCTTCTGCTGCCAAAGAGGGCAGAATCGTGTTTCTGACAACATTATAATAAGGTTTTGTTTGTCCAGCTATGGGAGAATGTGTGGCTATTAACACTTAACCAGAAAGATAAAGGACTGTATTTTGTTTCTTTATTCAGTCACTGCTTACCAAAACCAATAACAATTACAACAAAGTCCCAGCACAAATCCTACTCTAAATAGTAGGTGGAGAGACTGAACTTGTGGACAAACTCAATAATTACTTCAATGGTTTTTAGAGGAGAAGGGCAATTGAAAAATTGTAATCTTTTGTTACATTCATTTATATTCTTTTATAGTCAACAGCTAATAAAAATAGAAGCACGTGTGCTATTTAGTTTTAAGTGAAAAAGAATAGGATCCTTCCCCTGCTGAGGAGCCAAGAAGTATTTAAATGGTGAGTCTCACTTGGACTTACAACTGGGGAAATTTTTGCAATAGTCTTCTTCAAGGACACAACCAGGACTCTCTGCCCCTGACAGTTTCGAGGAGTGGGAGCATTAATGAAATCAGAACCTCATTTTCCTAACAGCTAAGTTAGTCAGAAGCCTGAAACATATCCATTAACTTGCCTCAGACTGGTGGATCCGAGGATGGAAGAGCCTTGCTACAGCTTTGATCAGGAAGACTCCACTCCTGACTTCCTCTTCTGGGACCAGGATCCCAACATTGAGCTCCAACTGGACGACCTCCTGCTGGACTACTGCTCCCTGGAGGACCCTTCATGCCCTTGGCCCTCTCCTACCCACCCACCCTTAGTCCCCGTTGGTCCACCTGTCCCACCGAGCGGAGCAGCCGGAGCTACGGGGGGTGCTGAAGCGGACAGCTCCCGGCCTCCCCCCGCCAGCCTCCACCGCCGCGCCGCGAACGTCCGCGAGAGGAAGAGGATGCTCAACATCAACTCGGCCTTCGACGAGCTCAGGTGCCACGTTCCGACTTTCCCCTACGAGAAGCGCCTCTCCAAGATTGACACGCTCCGCTTGGCCATCGCCTACATCGCTCTCCTTGGGGAGATCCTGATATCCGGATGCGATCCCAAATCCTACGTGGAGGGGTGCCTCAGGAACGGTTTGCAAAGCCACCACCAGGCAACCTGGAATACAAGCGGTGAGAGAAAAAATTATTTTATTTTCAGGGATCACGGCAATACTTTGGGTTGCCAGTGAGAGTGAATCAAATAGCTTTTGAACACCACTTGTCACATTCAAATGACTCTGATGATGTACAACTTACCTTCAAGAGTGTAGGTAAATAGCTGTTGCAATTAAAAAAAATAAATCTAAACTTTGCCTCTAACTCTCATTTAAGGATCTTTTCCTTAAAAGTGAACTTGCTAAACTTGTGGGAATGGTTCCCTTTTCAAACCAGATTAAAGATTTTGTTTATTCTCAGAACATATTTTTAGACTTGTTGTTTTTCTCTGCAGAGCTGTTCCTTTATAATGTCACCTTATGGAACATCTAGATATTTTCTTTAATTTCTTTAGAGGTTTTCTTTAGCTTGTACCTGACTGAGAAAAACACGTGGCTTTGAGCATAAACAGAATCTAATTTATTAAAATACATATGTTCAAGTAATCAAGGGTATCTCTGAGATACAGTGTTACAGTTAAACACTGAGAAGCTACATGAGAACATGCTCTCTAATTTCAGATTTGTTTTGAAGTATAGGGGAGTGAATGCCTATATGCAATTTATATTCTTATACAATTATTTATATATTAAAGTGAAGGACTGTTACTCTGTTCTCTGTTTGGCTTGTAATTAATCTTGATTTACAAGGGTTTTGAACTTTGTGCTTGCTTCTACCAGATTATGTCACTTCACCAGTCCACTATGTAGTGAAGATAGGAAATTGCCCAAGTGCCCAAGTATCAAGGGGCCTCAAGTGTCAGTGTGGAAGCAACAGGTCTTTAAAAGGCTTGGGTTACTTAGCAGTGCAGGGAGGAGCAGAGGGGGATTTTCAGTAGTTCTTGGCACTTTGCATTATAAGGTAATTAACCTTTCTAACTCCGTCCCTTTGCAGTTTAATTTCCTTTGGATTTTGTCACTTTTTGGAATTGGGCCTTGAAGTGTATCAGCCTTCAAAAAGTGTAGCATATTTAGAGGAAAGTCATTACAAAAGAAAAATCCCCTTTCGTTACACGTGGAAATGTCAAAAGGACAGAGCCTGAATGGAAAAAACAGGAAAAGTTAATTTAGTCTTTTCTCTTTCCCTATTAATTTCCATTAGCTACATGTCTGGGAAAATAAATCCTGATATACCACTGATCACAACTCTCTTGAGTGCTGAGAACTTTTGTATTTTATTTTACAGCTGCATCCACCTTTAATAGATAAACAAGTTGTTTTAGAATAACACAAATGCCTCTCATAGTTATCACGTCTTTGTCAGGCTTCTAGTTAACTAATGTTTCTGAAAAGCTCCACTGGGAAACATCTTAATGAATGAAGCTGCTTTTCTGGAGTGGTTGAATAGGTGACTTGTTAAATTCTAATTGAACTGTTTTAAAATGTTTTTAAATTAATGTGGTACATTCTTACTTTGTTTTCCTTTCTTCTGTTCTGTGTAGATCTGACAGCCCGCCTGTCTTGGGTAAAGTGGGATTAAGAGCTACCCAAAAGAGAGATCTCTGAAGGCAATGTATTGCTAATCTGATGACCCAACTGCTGGGTACCAGCTGTTAAATTCTCAGTACTGCAAGCAAAAACATGGCACTTACCACTTCATTGATTGTCACGAATCGCTTTCTTTCTGCGTGTCCAGCATCCAGACTCTCATGGTGTTAACTTGTTGCTGTTTAGGGCCTTCTGCTTCTCTTTCTTCTGGTTTCTCACACACTTATGTACTACTCTTGTCTGAAAGTGGAAAAGTAACAACAACAACAAACAAACAAAACAACAACAACAAAAAAAAACAACCATTAAAAATCAGTGTCATTACAATCATAGTAACATTTTGAGATTGCTGTTCCATTGAGTGAGAGCAATGTCCAAACCACATTTCCAGTGCATGGGAAAACCCATCCCTGATCACAAGAATAAGCTAAGCACCATTCACTGTAGCCTTTTGTTTGGCTGAAGATGTCCAGGGCAATAAGTGTAAAAGTTGCCAGTGATATAGAGCACAGAGAACATGAAAGGCAAGCTTTCCAGGAGGTGAGAGACAGAATTTCCTTCCAAAACTTCTCATGCCTACCTCCCTATATGACAACTTTGGGAGGTCTGAGTTCAAACAATTTTGGCTACAAATAGCCTATGACTGCTAGCACTTGGGAACCATCTCCTCTATGCCCCTCACACATATAATTCATCCTGATTGATCACACAAAGACAGCAGCTAGCTTTTGGCATTTTTCACAAAACCACTTCTCCCTTCTGATTTGTGATTTTTTTAAGGATGTGCCAGCTACCTGATGTCGCTCCAGGAACAATCAGGAAGGCTCTGCTAAATGCTTCCAACGCAAGATGTGCCCCACTTTCCTGCTGAAACAAAACAGAGAGGCAAAGCAATGTGTTCACACTTGGCAAGTGATTACCAAACAGTTGTTTCCACAGAATAGCTGTCTTATTCTGCAGCCCATGGTAATAATTAAGCTTTTCATATTAGTAAAAATAAAATCATGATGAAAAACCTATAGCTGTTTCTCCATTTTCTGTGATAACTCTCTCATACTACCTGAGTGTGCTCTAAAGCTAACTTTGTGCTCATCTGTTGAATACATTTTTTCCTGTCACTCCTACATTGCAAAGGCTTTGAATCAATTTGTCAGTAAAGAAGAGCCATTGTACATCGTGCATCTTGTACACTGCACTTCTGCAATACCCTGATACTGCACTCAGTCTTAATGTACTTTACTTGATATTTCTTAACAAGTGAAATGCTAGATCCAGATAAAATTAATGTACTTGTTTTAGCACACTGATTAGTTCTCCATATAGCCATTATCTCTGCTAAGCTATGTCAGAAAGTGTGTCTTTGCTCTGGCTGAACTCTAATAGTTTTGGGGAGAAGCAAATATAGAGAGAGGCCTTTGAGGGGAAAACTGGAAAGAACCTTTTTACCTTCTCAATTTTTCCATTAAAACAAAAGGAGCAATTTAATCTCAGATGCAACAAGATATTTCAGCCGACTCAGAAAAAGAAAATATTTCATCTCAAACTTTTCACTTTCTTTACTTTTTCACCCACTTATGACATTGGGATGATTTTTACAGTGGTTGGTGCCTAAAAAACAAACAAACAAAAAGTTCTTTGAGGGCCCCCATACAAGACTGGTGGGGCAAATGATGGGCATAGGAGCTCTCCCCACTGCCCTCCTCCTGGCCTACAAATCCTCGATGCTAACCTCTGTGCTCATGTTAAAAGGGCAGGAAGACAATACAACCTAGGGTTGCCTGTCAGGGATACTGAAGCATGAGGCTGTTCATTTATTTATTTTCTTATCTATTTTCTAGGAAAGTAAATGTGATGGCCCCAGAGCAGGCCACTGCTCTCCCTCCTTCTTACCTGCTCTGGCAATGCTGAGCCTCTGGGGACAAAAATGTCTCTGATGGTGACATGATGTCACAGGTTAAGTGGTCAGTGATAGCCTGGTTGTTGTGTAGAGGATCCCCAAGAGCCTGCCTGGGATCTAAAGGAAATGAGACAGGCCAAGTCTTCACCGGGATGTGTATTTCTCTGAGATCCTTACTGATTACCATCAGTAAGAGACCTGAGACTCATCCATCCCAGATGCTTTCAGGCAGCACTGCTGGGGACCCCACAGGTCACACGTTATAGCCAGCACGTTGTAGTAACCACCTCTCTAGCACTGTTGTGGCTAAAGGTGGAATAGACTCCAAATGGGAATGCACCCACTGTGCAAGGTACTTCACCACCAGGCTTAATTTGGGTCTCCAAAATCCCTGGCTCCAGATATCCCCCATTTGAATGGTATCGCAGGCTGAACTCTCTGTGCTGCTTCCTTAGTACTGTGCCACTCAGAGGTCTGCAGTGCTTACAAGATAATAGCACCATGCTATGAAACAAATAAACATTTTCTGTACTCACCTAGTGCAAACCAAAGTTTGCTTGTTTGCCCTTGACTGCAGCCTAGAAAACTTGGTTAATGGCTCTTCTGAAGCAAGCTGGTGGGTTCAGTAGCATCAGGAAAGCACACTCCTATAAAGGTGATCAGGCAATTTATCAGTTTTGTGATCTGCTTGCTGTGGAAGGACAACTAATCTGGAGATTGCATTAGTACCGAAGTAGGAAGAACTGCCCTGGAACAGAATGATTTTTCTCAGCATGGGGACTCCAGCTAAGGAAGGCTTCAGCTCTAGGTGTCAGCTAAAGCTGAAGCCCTCCTCTGACATGCATACTCCCACCCCAATGCCCCACGCTCAAGCAGCAATGCTAAGAACAACAGAAGCACCAGCGGAGCTTCCTGCAGCACGGCTCCATCAGCAACACCACTGAGCTCCTGCAGGACGTGCCAGACATTTGAGTGCAGCTGGGCTGTGGTCTGCATGCTGGCAGGCTCTGAGGAATGCCCTGCTGCAGAGGCACTCCCACCTATCACTGCTGCTGTCAAGGAATCCTTGCACAGGGCATGACTTTGAGGAACAGCCTGCTGGAATTTGATGATGACTCTAAGCTTGGAAAAACCGTGGCCAATAAATCCCAAGGCAGGATATGTAAAGACGGGGGTTTGGGTTGAAGTCAAAACCAGAAATAAAAATGTTCCTTTCGGGAGTTAAAACTCTAATCCTGGGCTCTTGAGCCAGTAAGTAGGAGTCAATACATTTATTGCCACCATTAAGACTGATGAAGCTGTTTCTCCTCATGCACATTCTGGTTTGACACCCACATCACTCCATGGCCTTCAGTGCAGCCACATTTGATTTATGCTGGCTGGAGGGGACAGTCTTTCTCTGCCCTCCTTGAGCTATCCTGAGCATGGCAGCCTTTTATAGATGACACATCAGCCAAAGGATGGTTCCTGGGTAATGTCCTGTTAAATCAGATGGATGCAAGCAGCTGCTAAACTGGGAAATACATCGTGCCATCAGACCAGCCTCTGATATGTCACTGATTCAGCCAATTCCATTTATCTGAGATAGTTAAAAGCAAATGAGAAGGCCGGAGCAACTTCCTACAAAGACAGGCTGAGAAATTTGGGGTTATTTAGACTAGAGAAGAGAAACCTCTGAGGAGACCTTTTAGCAGACTTCCAGCATTTAAAGGGGACCTACAATAGAGATGGGGAGGGACTCTTCATCAGGGAACGTAGCGAAAGTACAAGGGGTAATGGATTTAAATCAAAAAAGGGTAGGTTTAGATTAGGTTTATGGAAGAAATTTGTCACTCAGAGAGCAGTGAGGCCCTGCCCCAGGCTGCCCCAGCTGGGCCTGTAGTTCCATGCCTGGGCACATTTGTTCTGAAATATGCCTGCCTTTTCCTGAATGAACTTAAGCTCCTGGAAGTAGACTATAAGGCAGGAAAGCCCAGGGGGAACTGGGCTGCTTTCTGGAACTGATTTCTGTGCACTATATTTACACTCCACCTCAATCCCGCGTAACTGCTGTGTGCAGTCATATGCTCCATGTCCACTCAGCTTCTTTCCTGCCAGTTGTATCATGCTTGATGACAGTTTGACCAGTTTTCTGGTCTCCAGGCAAGAGGTTTGACTGGCATCAAAGTGTCTACTTTTGATATTCACCCTCATTTTTTTAAAAAAATATTGTTATTTCTTCATCTCACCTTCTAGACCCTGAAGTTTTATCCCAGAAACAATGACTATAGTATTCCCATAAATTATACAGACCTTAACATACACACAAAACCTAATTCTACAACAGCCCATACACAGCAGGTTACACCCAGCATAGCTCAATATTTTAATATGACTTTACGAAGATGAAGCCTACTCAAGGCTCCTCAGACCACCAGAAGGTTCTCAGAGGATCACATTGACTTTCATAGCAACTCTCACTTACTTCCCTGGGTTGGGAATCAGGCTTCACCTTCCTGGTCTTTTCAGCTGCTCTTTTTCAACACAGCATTTTCAACTCTGCATTTTCTTTATCCTCCATGAAGCAGCAGGATCCTCTCATCAGGAATTTAATGGCCAAAGCTTCTATGGAAGGAAGCCAGGAGGTGCAGAAGGATGGTACCTTCATATGGCAACCTCTAAGGACTGGCTTGGGGGCCCATAAACAGCATGAGGATTTCTTGCTTGAAAGAGAGTCCAGTTTCCAGCTCACCTGGGTTCTTGCCAAGAAAAATTAGAATAATTTGTTACACCTTCCTTCCTCCAGAACTAAACTATCCACCCTTTCTGAAACAATATACCATGGTTCTTCATCAGCTAGGAAACCCTAGAACAAAAGAAATCACATCTCCATTGTGAAACAGATTCTTTTGAGAAGACATTGGTAGTTTCTTCAAAGGACAGACTGGGGATGAAGAGAAAATGTATTTTAATTATTTATTTATTTTTTTTTGCCACAGACCCACAGTAGCAAGCTTCATTTCCAAGAGCCCTGTTACAAAGACATTCATGGTCCTAATAGGCAGAAATGTCTTAGCACAGAGAAATAGCTCAACAAGGTTTTTTTTTTTTTTTTTTTTTTTAAATCTTATTTCAGTAGTCAGTCATGATTTAATGCAGAAAGGACTACACAGCGTTAGCTACATCCTGTAAGGCTGTGTGGAGAACACAGACCCTATCACAGCCTTTTCTCTAGTGGACAAGGAGAGATGGTCTTACTCTGGCTTTGCTAATTGTCTGGCATGTCACCCTGCTGCACTTTATGGCTCTTTCCAAATCCCATTCCAGCAGTGCAAGATCAGCCATGGTGGCTGGCTCCAGGTTGCACATAGATAACAACCTCTGAAGGTCAGACACGGTTCCACAGCTGTCATCATGGGGACAGATTACCCCAGGCTGTAGCTGTCTCCACTCATACAACCACACACACCCTGCTAGGTGAAATTTAATATATCTTCCCACATCTCATAAGTCCCTGAACCTCAAGGCAGAAACCAGGGGAATAAAGTCCCTACCATCACAAAAGATCAGTTTTGAGAGCACCTGAAGAACCTGAACATACAGAAATCCATGGGACCCAATTAGGTGCATCCCAGGGTCCTGAGAGAATTGGCAGATGTAGTTGCTAAGCCACTATCATCACATTTGAAAAGTCATGGCAGGCAGGTGAAGGCCTCAGTGATGGGAGAAAAGGGAATGTCACACCCATTTCTTAAAAGAGAGGTAGGGAAGACCCAGAATCAACTGACTAGTTGGCTTCACCTCAGTGCCTGGTAAGATCACAGAATGGATCCTTCTGGAAGTTATGTCAAAGCATATGGAAGACAGGGAGGTGATTAGAGACAGCTGACATGGCTTCACCAAGGGCAAATCATTCCTGACTGATCTAGATTTCAAAATGGACTGACTGCATCAGTAGACAAGGGAAGAACTTCTGTTTTCATCCACCTAGACTTCTGTAAGGCCTTTGATACAGTCCCCCACAACATTCTTGTCTCAAAATTAGAGGCATGCATTTGAGAACTGTTAGACGGATAAAAAATTGGCTGGATGGCAGCATCCAAACAGTTACAGTCAGTGCCTCAAAATCCAAGAAGAAACCAGTAAGAAGCGGTGTCCCTCAGGGGACCAAATACTATTTAATACCTTCAAGAACGGCATAGACAGTGGGATGGAGTGCACCCTCAGCAGGTTTGCCGATTGCACCAAGCTAAGTGGTGCAGTTGATATGCTAGAAGGAAAGGATGACAACCAGGGGGTTCTTGCTAGTCTTGAGGGATCAAGTTCAAGTTCAAGTGTGTGGTCTTAGACCTTCAGTAGAGCAATACCCAGCATTAATCCAGAGAAGGAGCAGAGTGGCGCAGTGGAAGCGTGCTGGGCCCATAACCCAGAGGTCGATGGATCGAAACCATCCTCTGCTATAATGTTTTCTCTTTCTGCATGTGGTAAGCTCCAAGGTCTTTTCCAACCTAAATGATTTTACAAACTGGTTGAGAGCAGCCCTGCAGAGAAGGACTTGTGTGTACTACTGGTGGGTGAAAATTTGGATATGAGCCAGCAATGCACACTTGCAGCCCAGAAAGCTGATGGTGTCCTGGACTGCACCCACACAAGCACAGGCAACAGGACAAGGGAGGGGATTCTCCCCTTCTGCTTTGTGAGACCCCCCCCCCGCAGCATCAGGAGGACGTGGGGCTGTGGGAGCGGGGCCAGAGGAGGCCACGAGGATGGACAGAGGCTGGAGCACCTCTCCTACAGAGCCAGGCCGAGGGAGATGGAGTTCGGCTTCGGGACAAGAAGGCTCCAAGGAGACCTTGTAGCAGACATTCAATGCTTTAAGGAGTCTTACAAGAAGGATTGAGAGGAACTTCTTACAAGTGTTGCAGTGGAAGGACAAGGGGCAATAGTTTTAAACTGAAAGAGATTAGATTCAGATTGGATATAAGGATGAAATTTTTCACAGTGAGGGTGGTGAGGCACTGGCACAGGTTACTCAGAGAAGCTGTGGGTGCCCCATCATTGGAAACATTCAAAGCAAGGCTGGATGATGCTCTAAGCAACCAGCCCTAGTGAAAGATGTCTCTGCCCATGGCAGAGGGGCTGGACTAGATATTTAAAGGTCCCTTCCAAATCAAACCATTGAATGATTAGAATGCCCTGTGGATGTCCCCTTATGACAGGCCAACATGTTGCCTTCCTTTCTCAACTGAGTCCCTCAATAAATCTATGCACAGGAAGCAAGAATATTGCCATAGGGGTAATAAGCAAGCTCTGGCCTTCAGGAAGAGTCCCAGGCCACATCAGCTCCTTTTGTGGGAACAAAGTGCAGTTACGATTGCTGTGTCTAGTTTTAGATGACTCCCACCCTATCTGTTTGCTTAAGTCCGTGTGCATATGTTAAGGGAGGCACCAGAGCCAAAGGGGTTCCAGTCTCAAAGATAACTTCTTGCCACACAAGGGAAAGGTGGAAATAAAATCAGATTGCATTTTGCACTAGCACTCAGCTATCTTACACTGGGAGGTGTTCGAGTAGAGGGAAATCCAGCTGCAGGCACTGCCCTCTCGTGGTACAGGCTTAAAATCTTGCGTTTCCAGGAGAAGCAGAGGATGGTTTCTACGAGCATCCCTGCTCCAGCTCAGCAGGGAACAGAACAACGCAGATAGACAAGTGTATGTATAGCTATTTATCTCTGCAATTAGACTAAGCTTTATATTCCACTTCAACCAAATCCCATGTGTTTTATATTTTTGATGTAATTTATATGCATCTTTCTGCCATCTCCCCTGTTCCTTGTTTGCACACCTTGCAGAGAGAAAGAGCCTGAAGCGTTATTCAGCTTCATAATGCAGTGTCTGAGTGCTGATAAATATTGGTGTAGCACTCTGGGGATGTAAGATGACATGAGTTGGCACACAGAGCTCACAGGCAGAGCATCCACTGATCTTGTATGTCCCTGGCAAGCAGCATGTCATTCCCTGTGCACCCTGCACTTATCTGTGCAGGCTGCCTGTGCTGCTGCAGTGAGACTCCTCTTTCAGCCTTGCTAATGGCTAAGCCATCTCCTGAGAAAGACTTTCCAAAAGTAATCAAGCTGGGCCAGACACCAAGTATGGAAAATTTTCGCCCAGGCAGTTCTCACTATACACAAGTGAAAATAGAGCAAAATAACATGAAGGGCAACAACAGGTTGGGCTACTTGGAGTGCACATAAGTACGGGTGCATGTATCCCTATCTCTTAGAAATGTAGGATAGGAGAATTGGGAGTAATAAAAATTCATGTACAGAGACCAGCAATTACTATCAGTCACAAAACAACACCAGCCTGATGGTCTCTACCTCATGGAGGTGTTCTCACAGTGTTTCAGTGCCCTACAGGTTTCTTCTCACCAGCCGCTCCAGCAACAAGTAACTCACAGATGAAGCTTATCAAAAAAACATTTCTTAGATTGGAACGAGATTTAAGCTGTGATTTCCAAAAAGGGACTTCTGCTAAATTGCCACAAAGCTCCTCGGAGGGGAACCTGATCCCAATACCCTCTATGCTGAGCTACGCGCAGGCATGCATGCACATACACATCCTGTTTGAGCGTGCAAGAGAGATTTCCCAAGCTAACATTTATGCAGTTCTCTGGAGGACAATAAAGTTATATGAACTGTAGCCACAATTATTGGATGTTATAGCACTAGACCCAGCCAGTGAGCTAATCTGAGACCTGGTTTTCAACAAACATCAAATTCTCCCGTTATTCAGATACCTGTATTTCAGCCCCGTGATTCCCAAGGTTTTTGCTTTACTTGTTGCTCAACACACACACCCTACTGCAAGTGCTTCTCTCCTCATGCTGTCTAAATCACATCAGGTACTTCTAATACCACACTAATTTCCCTCATCCGGTATTTTCCTCCTTATGTGGAGGTGCAAAGCAACCTACCCAGAAGTCACCACTGTATTTAAGAGCCTCGGGTGATACAGCAACACAAGCTTGTAGCAGCAAGGTAAATGCGATGCAGACTTTCCTAGCTACTGGGAACCTTTGCACAGACTTTGCCCACCTAGCAGGCTGGTTCGCAGCATTTTCACAATCCCATTCTAACAGGCCAAGAAAATTAGTGAAACGTATGCTTAAGTGTATGCATGTGCTTAAGCTGAGCCGGCTGCAGTGGGGTGATTGCGCCATGAGAAAGGAGAGTTTGATGGATCGACACCTTATGCTGAGTAGCTTATCAATTTTCCCTTCAGCTATTGAAATACATGCCACAGTCTTAAATCAACCGCTTCCAGGAAGGTAATTCCAGACTATCAATAAGTTTCCAACAGGCACTATCCAACTCTCCTTCCGTCACCAGGGCTAGGATTTCTGCAGCATAATGACAGTACAAAAAACTTGAGGCTTAGAAATATTACACTGCCCTAGCAGAATGATGGATCTGCTTCCAGGGGGGAAAAATCCTCTAACTAAACAAAAACCAGAAAAGGTCTTTCAATAACTTTATTTTCCTTTTCCACATTATATTCTTCTACCGACTCTTACATCTTCATGAACTGATCCCAGCACAGCTCTTCAACAGCCAAGTTATTCTCAATGGGGTAAAACATCAGCAAAACACTCGACTCTGAGCCAACACTGAAACTGAACTGCTTCACAAAATGAAAGTAATACGCGATGGGTATCTTCCCGGTGAATTGAATTAATAATGTTAAAATCAATAGTAACTTAACAATCCTATAAAACTGTGAAATTTAATCAGTGGGAGAAGCTGGAAAACCCTTTAAAGTTTTGCTGATAAAAAGTTAGAAATTAGTAATATTCAAGGTATCTTAAATAAAGTAAATAAGGAACTGTGCCCTAACGAAATAATTGGATCTTGGGACATTCAAGTGAAGCGGGCAGTAATCAAAATAACCAAGGTGAAGATATTAAAATGCGTTATCCTTACCTATTGAGAGAGCTCATAAAATTAAACATTACCTAAGGAAAAGTCCTGTGCCTTCTTTTCTGAAAGCAATTAGCACAAATTTTAAGGAGTGAGACCAAATTCCTAATTAATATAAATACTGATCTTTTCAAGTTAATAAGTAGTACTTAGAAAGTTACATTAAAAATTATTCAGGGAATTTGTTTTAGTTCTTCACACTAGCACATGAATGCAAAATAAGTATGTTTTTACATTACCCTAGCTACTTAAATAAATTTAAAACCCTGAATAATCAGTGATAGAAGTGATTCTTGGGTTACTTGAACTCTTTTCCCCCCTTTTCTTTGTCTTTCTAATTTCTGTTACCTTGCTACTTATTGCTAGCAGAAGTTCACAGCTGCAGGGAAAGCTTTTTTCCTGCTCTGCGAGCAGATCAGCTTAAATCCAGGAGGGAATTTCATGGTTGTGGCTGTCTCCCTGCCTCCAGAGTTGAGGAGAAAACTCTCTAACCTTCTTTCGGTAAAAACTGTGGTAGAATGGTTCAGCGTATTTGAATCCTAAACTAAAAAGAAAAGCAGCAACGAAAAAAATAGGATTTCATAAACTCAAACAGATGCCTTAGAAGGGCAAATATCTTGTTCCTCTTTAATTAAAAGGTATAGCAAATAAAAACCTGGTTTTAATTAAACAGCAGGAATATAAGATGTTATCTCTCCTAACCATTCTGCTGCACTGAATTAACTTCTGCCTTTATTTGTCTAAATCCACTGTATATCACCCTAAACTGAGCACACAGCAAGAAAACTTAGTTTTATGAGAGACAAGAAGACAGCAGCTCCTGACCAGGTATAAACCAGCAGTTCGTGCTGGTTCAGGCAAACACCAAAACAGATTCTTTCTGAATCAGTTGATGCTGATCACCATGCCCAGAGCAGATCCTAATGCAAACACACACATACACACAAATAAGCAGTTTTACCCACACTGAGGAAGATGGGGAGCTTAACTGTAGCATTTAATCACTTTCTGTCAGCCTCTCTTTCCAGATCGCAGATTTTCATCTGCCTGGTGCTCTGTAGCAAAGGCAGAGCATGCTTTCCCCAGTGGTGTGGGGACCCAAAAATAATAAATCTCTCACCCCAAATCTCTCCTTGCTCGGCCACCATACACACATACCCAACATAAGAGCTTTGCGTGAGCTCTCTTGTGAGCAGGGTTGGGTTCTGGCTTTTCCCAGCAGCTTAGAAAGCCCAGCAAGGGCCAAGCCTCCTTGTAAAATAGTGCAGGTGTGTTTATTGTAATCATCTCTCACTAAAAAGAAACAGGTTCGGGGGGAGGGTTTAAGGGTAATTAGCATGAGCTACACTCCTGCCTTTAATCACTACCTTGCTGGTTAATATAATCAAGAAGGTAAACAAACAAGGATTAACTCAATTAAGTTAAAAAAAATAATAATACATATTCTACTGGGAAACTTGGAAAGGAATTTTATTTTGTTATACTTCTAGAGATTGTCATTACATTTCTACGTTACAAGTTATTTTTAACATAAAGATGCCTGTCTTGGAGAATACCTCTCCTCTCCCTGCTTCCTCTAAGGAAAAAGTAAAGGAATACCCTTTATTTTTATTTCACATTCAGTATAACAACGACACTTTGCACTTTATATCATCTCTCGCTTGAAGATAATCAAACACTTTAAAATATGTTACCATCCATCAAATGAAATATAGCTTTGGAGTAGCACACCTGCCACTCTGCTAATTCATCCAAAATGATATGTCAGATATAAATACTGATCTTAGTACCAGAGTGAAAGTCCCCGAGTGCTCAGGTCAGTATATTGTTGTGATTCCTGTGGCCGGACCCGCTTGTTTGTCATCTGAGAAAACATGCTGAAACCGCAACTAAGTTTTGGTTCTGTGTGGACACGGGATGAGATATTTTTGCAAATGAGTTTTGTCATGACATAGGAATCATACCCCTTCAAAATAAGCATTTATTTCATGTGGAAAGCTCAATTTAAACTGTGCCTAAATATAGGAAATGCTCCTATCAGCAGAGGTAGATTCATAACACATTAATACACGGCTCAGGGACTGTGGTGACTCTGAAGCTTCACATTTGTGTAGATAAATACGGATGTGGATATAAGCCTGTTTGGATGTGTATATGTTATCTATCTCATTGAAGAGACAACAATTAGACAACAAATACACTCTCCTCTCCCTCACTCCAACAGACATTCTCCCCTCTTTCCTACTTCTACTGTAAAACAGCCCTTGGGATCATCCATGGATATGTTTTATAAAAACCCGCCAGCTCTCTCTGCAGAGGGAAAGCCAGCCCTACAACATGTTTATTGATTCAGGACGTTAAGTACCTGACTGACAAGGTTTTGCTTATAATAAAGACACTTTTTGTGCAAATTTTATGGAATGCAGCGTTCTGAAGTTTAAAGGAAAATGGGAGATTGTCATGGTAACAGCACATGGGGGCTGCAATTTGGAGAGGTCCCTCTGGGAACCACAACACCGGCAGAATTTTAAGCATTTGAAACCCTTATTATTTTTTAATTAATTCATAGCTGTGCCAAAAAAATAAAATAAAATCTTAGAGGAGGGAAAAAAAGAAAACAGGAAAATACCACAGTATTCTTCACTGGCTTGCAAATAAACATCTGTTCTTACCACTTAAAAACTGCAAGAGGGGAAAAATGTTAGAAGAAAATATTCCTTTCAAAATGCCACGTTTTAGGAGCAACTCTGTCAATACTGCAGGAGTCAAAACAGGTTAAAAAGATGCTCGGCGGATAGCTGCAGCTAGCTGAGGCCGTGAGTCTGGAAAGCATTAATGCTTACGCCAGTGCTTTACGCACGGCGAGCCTGATCCTGCAGCGAGCTATTCGTGTGCTCCCTTTTATCCACCCTGAGTAGCCCAGGGAAGGTCCCTGGGGCATGGGGACAGCAGCACGAACCCCAGAAAGGTTTCTGCCACCCCTAGGAATGCAGCTCACAGGGTGCTCGGTGCAGGATGAGGTGGGACCCCAAGGAAAGCAAGGCTCCAACACGTCTCCACCAAGTCAAAGATGAAGAAACAACCACTCAAGGGAGCAGAGCTGCTTGAAAAATACGGCTTCTGCGAGGGAAATGCCAGTCATGTTTCCCACTTTAATTGCTGGTGTAAGCCGATTCACTAAAATAAAGTAAAATAAAACAGAATCGAACGTACCTGCCAAATGCTGAATTTATAGCAAACCGAAAATGTTTAATGAAAATGGGCGTTACTTTAGTTTGTAACAGATGGCATTTTCTGATTCTGTGTTCCTAATTTTGGAGCCAAAATGGGTGAAACAAAACAAAACAAAGGAAAACAAAACAAAACACAACATACCTTTTCCCACAGAAAAACTCATTCTGTTAAAGAAAAAAATATACTTTTAAAAAATGATTAAAAACTGAACAACCACTTCTAACAGCAACTGGAGATGTTACAAAGTTTAATCATGCACTAACACAGGCTCTGGTTCTGCCTTTATCATTCCCTAAATTGCCTAGAGCAGTCAGAGACTGCAGAGCCCATCTGCTCTGGCAGACAGAAAGGTGACTTTACAACATCTGTCCAGAAGCAAAGTTCTACTGGAGGAAATTCCGTTTCACAGTCACGGCCATACATGCTGTGTATTTCTTCCATGTAAATGCTTAGTGTCAGGGGTGGAAGAAAACTTATGTCAAGCAATGAGATATTGCTAAGATCTGCTTTGAGAAGAAGAAATATTCTGTGCTGTTGTTGTTATTTTTTTATTTTTTTTTTTAATTAAGAGATATATTGCATATTATAGGCTGATAACTTGAAATCAATTACAGATATCACTGTGCAATACAATAGATCCATTTATATACCTGACTTTGAAAATAGCTGCAGGTGTTTATGAGTTTGTTCCACAATTCACATAGTTGTGCTTATTTCTGGTGATCTATTTATGTGCAACAGGTATCTAAACATGCCCCTTTACGAACATGTTACGGAGACTCCCGGGGCACTTTGAAAAGGAGGTAGCACCTCCAGGCTGCGAGCATCAGAGCTTCTCGACTCGCATCCATCCCCATGGTATGTGTCTCAGCACGGAGCCGGCGGCACCTTCACACACTGTGCTCCAAGCCAGATCCTTGCCTGGTGGAAATCCGAGCAGCTGTGCTGAAGGCGAGGAACATGCCATCCGCTCATCGGCTGTAAAGCAGGCGTGCAGTGCTGCTCCACAGAGGCACAGCTGCAGAACGGACCCTTCCTGCTCACTTTTTTTTTTTCTTTTTTTTTTTTTTTTTTTAAACACACCAGCACTTTTTTTTTTTTTTTAAATAAAGGTAGGATTTTCTGGAGTGCTTGGTGTTGAGCCCAGTGATGTTAGCAAGATTTCAACCAGTGGTCTCAAAAGGAGAAGAAACAGCCCAGTGTAAAACATTTTAAAACTCCTGCTGTCCTAACACCTGCAAAATCCCAAGGTCTTACACAGAGTAGAACTGAAACCGGCAGGGACTTTCAAATGGTCTTACACAGAGTAGAACTGAAACCGGCAGGGACTTTCAAATATCATTAAAATAGGGGATGGGCAAAAGAATGAAAGCAACTCCTCGTTACACTAGATCCTTCTTTCAGCAAAGTCCTTTAATCTCAAGAGGAGACAGAAGCTGATAGCCCCTGTCCTGCAGCACTCTGAAGCACCCCCTTGAAAATTACCATTCCCTGTTGCCAAAAAATGTTGTTGCACTGGGAGCCGTGAGCTCTCCAAGATGTGACATGCATGACAATAAAGATGTGAGGAACAGCAGCAGAGCCAGAGATGGCTGGGATATATTTCAGCAGCGTTTTCAAGAGAAGAGCACGGTTAGTTCAGAAATTGGGACTACAGGGCTGCTGTCACCAGTTCATTATGGTGGGAGCCAAAACGGCCTTTGGTAAGCTCTGAAGCACCCGCACCACTCCTGCCTCTGATCTGTTCAGCAAGTAGCTGGAATCACGTGGAAGAATATGGCAGGTAAAAGTCATTTCTGAGCCTTGAAAATTCATGGAAACTATAATAAATTAAGCATCAGAGGAGATGGTATTGTCACGTCCTCCACATGCTCACAGGAGAACATCACAGGAACGTCACTGTGAAACACTGAATCGAATTCATCTGCATCAGGATCATGACTGTGAAAGCTCATGGATCAATTCCTGATAAGGTTTTGCTAGTCATTTCTAGCTTCAACCACTCCCCCCCCCCCCCCCCCCCCCCCCCGCCCCCCAATTTCCTCCCCTTCTGGGAAGTGTTCACTTTCTGAAACATTTTTTTTTAATTGTTGGCAGTGCCCTTTGTTACTCACCTGGTTGATCACCATCATTTCTATATCAAAGCAGAAAACCAAAAGAGAAAGTGAAAACAAGAAATAAAAAGTGTTTAAATACAGAAAAAAAAATAAAAAAGAGTTAATCAAATGTATTTGTGAAAATTCTGATTTTAAAAGCTGTCTTGTGAGAAAAGAAAATGTATAACTTATTTTGGTAGACTACAAGAGGAACTCAAACAGGAGCAAGAGCAAATCCTTCTGTGTTTTTCCTAGATGCTTCAGCAAAAGTTTTGGAAAGCCTTTATTTTGGGGGTTGGTGGTCGACACTCCCATTCCATCCCCTTCACCCTCTACCCCCTCCCCCCCCAAAAAAAAGAAAAAGAAAAATCCCATAAAGAATAAATATTGTTTGAGTTAACTCAAACATTTTTTTTTCTTTTATCCACTAAACCAGAAAACAGTAGGGAAAAAATGCTCAGATCAAACATGACATTTCATTGTATCTGAAACAAAATGTTTCAGTTTTGGCTTGGGGTGAACTTTGCACTATTTAAAAACACAACATTTAACCAAATTTAGTCTCATAATATCTTGTTGAAATCAAAACATTTCCCTTCTAAAATTTCAGTAAAAAAACAACTTTAATTAGGAGAAACCCACCCTTTTCAGTTAAATCGAACTTATATTCAACACCAACTCACAAATAGCTTTTGTCAACATAAAAAATGCACTATTTGGCACATCAGCTAAATGTCTTCTGAGCTCTGGATAGTGTAGAAACTGGTACTCTGGAGCCCTGATGTGCACTTGGGTACTTGATTGTTGCTACACTTTGAACATCTCTGGCACATCCATCCTGAAATTGAGAGCAATGCTGCTTTGTGCTAGGTGCTCTAGGAAGACTGAGAAAAAAGTGCTTGAATCTACATTATTATTGTTATTAAAGCTTGGGTACCACTGGCTTGTACATGCCTCCACCAAAAAATGAAGGAAACAAAATGCACCTTCTCTTTTATTTTTGTCTTTGGATGAAGCTATCGTTTCTTCCTGGCATTTCTGTTCCTTGATGTCTTAGCAGCTCATGCTACACTTAAAAGGTTTAACTTTGCTCAGTGTTATCAATAGCTGAGAACAGCAGAAAGAGATGATCATCAACACAAGATTATAATATCTGCTCTGGCTCTTCAGTGGCTCTGAAAACGTGCAACTATGGTTGGGGAGATGGAAAATAATATGAAACACTCACTAACAGCATGTAGCGTAGAAACTTAGAAAACCACTGTAGTCATTGACTCACAGATGGTCAAATGAACAACATGTTTCTATTCCTGTATTTAATTAAATCTTAATTATGCCACCAACAGGGTTCAAAACAGCATTATGAAACAGCTTGCATGAATACCAAAATACGATTGGCTGACGAGACTTTGAACTCGTGTAATTATCTTCCCCCAAAAGTGTACACGTTGGGTCTATAAAGCCTCTTCGCCAAACAGCCCATTGCACCACAGCACATGATTAAAAATAAATCCATGTAAAATACACTCAGTTAAAGACAGTGAGATGATAAATTTAGAGGTGGATTGTGAATTATCGATCAACCCAGTTGAAAGATGCCGGGAGTTGGAGGGGGTCTTTCCAAACCTCCAGCATGCCCTGGATCAGGCCCTTCACGGAAGTTTTGCCTTTTACCTTTGCTGGTCTGTGGATAAAATGGACCCATAATAAAATCAGGCAACTCTAATTTAATTCTTCCACCAGCTGATCACGTGAGTTAATTAAAAACAGCCATTTGAAATATTCCTTTGAATTGTCTTTTTGTTGTTGAAAGAAGGCTCTTTATTGAAAAGAAATATTCTGGAGGATATTTTTTTTCTTTCATTTTTAATATGTCAGCTAAAACAACAACAACAACAACTTGTAGATGTGTTTTCCCAAGCAGCTTAGTTTTTGTGGTTCCCAGAGTAGGGGGCTGCGAAGGAGGTCAGGAGTTCCCTCCTAAATTCAGCTCCCAGACCCTTCTTCCACATTTTAAAGACATTTCAATCGGCTTTTCTAAACTGTCCATGACATTTCTCTTTGGTGTCAGCTCCTTTAACAGAAAACCTAGCCACACTGATGCCGCTTCACTTTCAAACTTGACATTCAGAGCAGGAGTCCTGTAGCTCTTTCCTACTTACAAGGACTGCATGGAAGGGCTGCATATCTGACAGCAAAAGAGCAGTGTCCAAGATGCCTCCACCCTACAAGCCACGTGTTCAAGAAAAAGAGATGTTAAAAAAAATAAAAGCAAAAAAAATTCTACATCTATGAAATGTTTTCTACATTGCCAGACTTTTTTTTTATTTTTGGTGAACACACACAACACCTGGCAAACAACCCTTCAATCTCCCACCCTTGATCTGAAAAGACACTTCTGTGCAGAACAGTTTAGGTAGGGAGAAAAAAAAAAAAAAAAAAAAAAAAAAAAAAAAAAAAAAAGGAAAAAGGTCATTGCATTTTTTTTTTTTCAATGAGAAACCAAAATTATGCCATTCTGTTATTATTCATTAGGAAAAACAATGTGATGCATTTTATGATTGAGTACATGAACTCTCTACTATGTTTTACAGAGATGATCAGAGCAAATAAGACAGAGAGCAAAGTTCTATATGGATTTGCAATGAAAAAGTAAAAGTAAAAAGCCACAACTGACTCAGTCAAAATTTTCAACTCAAGATCTATATTTTCTTTAACATTCGATTTTCAGTGAAAATTATGTTTGCAATTACTTTAATAATAATATTTAAAAAAAAAAAAAAAAAAAAAAAAGATCTCCCATCCAACCTTTTGTGATACTTTTAATGTTGAACTCAGGATTTTCTCAGGAAAACAAACCCTTTCCAGAAAATTTTTTGTTAGTGCAAAATGTCAGTTTGGTGGGGAAATGATTTCACTAGGAAGCTTTAATACATTTCAACCTTTTACTTGGATCTCCTGCATTCAAAGAAAAATCTTCCTTGAAAATACAAAGGTTCTTAAGGAACATGGAGCATAGAAAGCACTCGGGATGGAAGAAATCCTGGCCGGGGACACCTTGATGCCTGTCTCGGAGAGGCGACAGATCATCGGATGCCTGTGCCCCTTGGAACAAAGTCCCCCAAATGTCCCCGCTCACGGGCATTCCCTTTTGGATTGTGCACACCCGGGGATGGAAGCTACCTCTGCCGACACCTTACTAAGCTAACTAAAGTACTGGGAAGTGTGTATGGAAGATTTCACTCCCTTGAATTTTCATTTTGAAATGAAATATGACACAGACACACACTCAGTAGACAGCTGGCAGAGTTCCCATTTCCTATAAAAGCCCACCAGATCTGTGGATAGAGATTGTCTTTTCACACCCTTTACTAGCACATTTTGATTTTTGACCTAATTTGATTACTGATTCATCTTAAAGGAGAGCAGTGTTTTTCTCGGGCTTTCCTTTTTCCCCAGTGAGGCCTCACGCTCCCTGAAATACCCAAAATCGCTGACACAGTGTGCTCCTCCAGGAATCCAGAGTCTTTCCCACTGAGATACAAGCTGCCAAGGAGGCTATATTATAACAAAAGAAGTTTTTATATCCTCCTGTAGGCAGAGTACTGAAAACTACCATGAAATGTGCATTATCTGAATGGTATTTGTTGATGGTTAGAGTCAACTTATTTAGGAAATTTCCAGCTGATATGTAAACACGCAATGGAGAAGGACGGAGACAGCAACTGTGAGGCAGGCAGTGTCTGAACTCTCTTGGCCCCGCTCCTGGGACTTAATATCTTAAAAACTTGTCCTTATGAGTCACTGCAGCAAAGGAGCCAGAATTGCTTTTGTCACATTTGGTAAGTGGACTGAAATACAGCCATGGACCGTGCAGTGACTCAAAATGGGGCTGGATGAAACATCTCCATCACAGCAGAAATGCCATCGTTTGCAAGAGAACTTGCAGGGATGTTGAAATGTGACCGAACCATCACTGGCGACAGATTTATCAACCCAAAACTACTTCATGAACCAAAGAAGCATTGATGAATGATCTCCAGACTGAAATAGCATCACATTAACATCCTAGCTGTCCTCTCTGCCTTCACCACCACAGTGACAAGTGATTCCCAAAACCCCACTGCTCTTGGACAGCCAAGAGTCCTGTACCAGTAGCTTTACAGGGTGAAAGCACCCCATAGACATCCCATCCGTGAAATGAGAATAAAATGTGCTCTTCTAAGGGTAACCAGACCGCTAGAAGAAATAGCAGACTTGGCAATTCTCAAAATCTCCGAACCAAGATCAGTTGCCTCACTCCAGCACTTTTCCCTCTCTTCCTGCTGCAAAGGGCATAGGAAGATATAAATTCAGGGATGGTGGT
Organism: Aythya fuligula; assembly: GCF_009819795.1. NCBI lineage: Eukaryota > Metazoa > Chordata > Aves > Anseriformes > Anatidae > Aythya > Aythya fuligula. The sequence continues at coordinate 10,537,365 of NC_045564.1, forward strand.
TTTGCTTTTTATTCTACTTTTTATCCTACTTTCTTTTTGCGGGAGGACAGTATTGTTTAAAGGGTTGAGCTAAAATAGCACAGGGAAATGTGTAAAGTTTAAAAGAGATAAAAGAAATAGGTAGGGACTAAAAAAATTTAGGCAAGCACATCAGTGGTCTCTAAACAGGTGTAAGCGGCTAAAGCACTCTAACCTACCATAAACAAGAGGCCGAAGTGATCAAACAAAGCATTTTGGCTTTAAGCTTTTGAACATGTGATTAAAGCAGTGAGGAGCATTAATGGCTCCCAGGAGGCCTGCCTGAATTTTCAACACATCACGGCGATTTGGTCCAGCCCGTGTTTTGAACCTCAGTTTTTCTCCAAAGGGCCTTATAAAATTTCTGCACCCACAATTTCTGCCTTTTGGTTGTTCCCACAGTAGACCCTAATGTGTAAAATGAAATGGAAGCAGCAAATACTGGCAGATAATTTTATTATTGAACAGTCCAATTGATCTGTCTGGAGCCTAAAAGTCGGGATGATTGATGCCTCTGAAAGTCTTTGACTTCAGTGACGAGCTAATTGATGGCACCAAGGAAGAGCAAATCTGGGAGTAAACAGCTGCTGGTTTAATTGCCAGCAAGCAGCTTTCTTCTGGGGAAAGGCAATGCTTTTTACATACAGGTTTAGCAAGGTAAAGCCAAACTCTGACAGTGACTTTGTAGTCGGCAAAGTGCTTGTAAAAACAGCATCTTCTGAGTCATTGGCTCTGATCCTCATGCACATTCACAGCCAACTCCAGCAACAAAAGCAGCGTTAGTGCCCTTACTTGTGTAGGGGCTGCAGATTCGGGATAGCTCTGAGAGAGGGAGCTACATCTCCCTCTGGCTCCCGTCTTCCCAGGACACGTTAACCGAAATCCTCCCGCAGAGGCCGGTTCCTGGCACAGATGTGGGAACAGGAAGGAGCCCTGCGAGATGTTCAGGTCTCAGCCCACATTCTGCAAAGAGAAACTAAGACTACCCAGACATGCAAGCAGATTTTCCCACCCCCCAAAATCCGTTGCGTGGTGTTTTCATTTGAAATTCCTCATGAGTTCAATTTCATTTCCAAGAGGTGGGGACGAGAGGCGAAAGGATCTGTCACGCATGAGTGGTCCCCACTGTTTATCTCACTGATTCCTCCTTGTTCTCAATGGGGAATTAAAAAAAAAAAAAAAAAAAAAAAAAAAAAAAAAAAGTGGAAAAGAAGCAAGAACTCCTTGAAGAAATGTTAATAATAAAAAAAATGACTCTCCACACCCTGATTTCCTCTGCTCTATTCTTCTTCTTCTGATCTTCTGACAGGGAGACCCTTCCAAACAAAAAAGCAGGAGTGAAATAAAATAATTTGTCTGTAGAAATATTGCTCTTGCTTTCTTCTAAACTTAGGAGGCTTTTATTTAAGCATTTCAAAATTGAGGGCAATGCTCCTTATCTAAAATGCTGAGGAATTGGGTGGGGTTCCTCTCTTTTCAAAATGTAAGAAATCATATAAGAAGGAAAAAATCTTTCACTTTTCAAATGTAATTGTTCCTCTTTTGGGGGGGAATCTGAAAGAACGTATAAGTTTTACATCAATTTCCAAATTAAAAATGTGGATAAATCAACATTTCATTACTTCCTCCTCATTTTGAGACACCAATGGGAAAATATTGAAAACTCTAACTTGCAAAAAATTATGACCAGAATTTTTGCCTGAGATGTATTTTTCCAGCAAAAAGAAAACAAAGCAAAACAAATCTTATCGGTGACATGTTTTGATCCCCGCTATCCAACAGCCTCTTTATTTTTAACCCAAGAGATTTGTATCTGGGTCAAGCGTATGACCAATTGGCCTCCTCCCACAGCGCAAGATTCAGCCTATCATTTCTCAGGTTAGAAATGCATTTTGCAAACTCTCTTTGGGTCAGCGATTAGACAAAGTTTAAGGCCAATTCATATTCCATATGAATTGGTTGGGCCATTCCTAGTGACAACAGCCAGAATATCAAATATACAACAAAACTGGCCTACTTAATGATATTTAAAACATATGGCACAACAATATTCTGCACATTTCCATAGCTTCACGTGTGTGTGTTACTGATACGCCTTGCATTATAACAAAAATATTAGTACACGTTGGATTGCCATCTCCCTCCCCCTTCCCTTTCCCTCCACATGGAAGGATTTCGTCATATGTCTGCTCCAGTCTGATTTTGTTATTCATCTCTGCTGAGTGCCTGACAGATGTTTGCTTGCAAATTTCTAAATCAGTCTGCACTGGCCTCACTTTGCTCCCACTGCATGCACGAGGAGTTTTACCCCATGTGTGTTGGGAGCAATGCAGTCTGCCTATTCCTGCCTGCAGCTAAATAAATCAGCAAAACAGTGAAATCTTAATAGCGTGTTATGCTTCTCTGCCCCTTTTCCAAAGCAAAACTCACCTTGAAAAGTTTCATTTCAAAATCTCCTTGCATCCACATCCCCATTAGTATTTTTGTACAGAGAAGAAAGACTGTACTAAAATAGCAGTCACACTTTGGGGTTTTCAGAATTATTTTATCAATCTGTGAGGATTCATCTTTTGCAATACTAGCAGTAAGCACTGATGCCTGTGGCCTCCTGCTTTCCCCCAACAAAATTTCTCATGCTTCTGAAAACTTCCTTTAGGAAATCCTCAACTTCCTTGAAAACAAGTTGTTTATTTTCAACCAACTATTTTTTTTCCCCCATTTTGTTTTCCAAATCAGTTTTTCATCAAGACTAGCATATGCTACCATCAAAAAATCAGATCCCACTGAAAAACAGAAACAAAAACCATGGAGCAACTCTACTTACAAAATATCACTGAGCTCTGGTTGCACAACATGTAGTGAGACGCTGACTCTTTTAGCTTTTAATTTAGGCTTCGCCTCGTAAGCTAGAAGGTATGTGTCCCACCAACCCCGCCAAATGTTCAGAAAGTGCTGCTTGTGCTTTTGATGGAGTAGATCCACTTTCATTGTGGATCTGTGCTTTCCCCAGCACAGAAGGAAGATAGAAGACAAACAAGCAGGTTGGGAGGAGCAGAGTTGTGGAGCGACTGCCCAGAAGAATGAATCCTCAAAGAATCCTTACCAAATTCAGAGCCTCTCGAGCCATCTGGATGGGAGATTTCACCTGTGCCCAGTTGCCGGATGCCTAGGTGCAGTCTCCAGACATCACTCTTGAGCAGACATTCCTCACCATGCTGCTGATAAAGGATGGGAAGGGGACCTAGTAACCTGGGGATCCCCAAGGCCATTCAGCAGTTTATGGGCCAGTTGTCCTGCTTGGATGTGAGAGTGGTTCCTCCCCAAACAGGCTGCATTTCCCACTCTGTTCTCTACCATCCTCAAGAAAATGGCTTATCATACTGTTTCACCCTTCCCTTTCAATCAGCTGAGCAATTCTAGGAGCCTTCAATGGTATTCTTATCCCAGCCCTGAAATAACGATGTACTGATCACAATAAAACTGCAATAAATCCCATCAGACCCATCTCTTGTCAGAGCTTGTGGCAATTTGTACTGTGAGGCCCCTCTATTGATAATTCTTGCTAAATGAAAGGCTGCCTAGCAGCACTCAAAAAATTGAAGCTTTGATGCCAGCACACAGCTCCCCCACCTATTATTGCTTTTTCAGATATGCTCCACTACATCAAAATTATACAGATGGTTCTGTCACGAGTGTAAAAGCAATGGTTTCAGTGTCTTCCCCACATAAGAATCATAAGCCAGCTTATACAAAGGATCTTCCAGTTATATTTCCTCCATGTGTTATTTTTATGTATCTTCCAGGGATATGCAACTGGAGAATTTGAATTTAATAAGTGCGGGATATGGGGCACTATTAAGTCTTCAAAGCACAATCAGGCAACAGTGATGGATCAAAGGCCTACAAAAATATTGCAAGAAATTATTGGCCCTTTAGGAGATGGAGACACGACAAATGCCTACTGGATTCATACTTCAGCCCCCTTGGGAGAGCAGAATTATTAAAGGTCGCTGTAAAGCCTGCTGAGAGCAACATAAAGTTTTCTGCTGACTTTGCAAGTTGTGGATCACATTCTGGGTCACCTGATAGAGAATATAGTGGAACCGACAGTAAACTTTATCTTTGCCAAAAGTGCAAAATAGAAGGAAATGAAACATCACAGTAGTATTGATGCCAGGAAAAAAAAAAAAATAATAATCACAAAGCTCAATTGATAATGAAAAAGCTTCAGGAGGTTCAGGCTGAGGACAGGTATATTTTATAGCTCTCCTCCTTCAACAATTAAATGCAAGTTAAAAGAACTCTTGAGGAAAAATAAAGAAAAATGTAATACTTTGCAATCCACTATAGGCTGTGGTGCTCTTCCTCATAGCAAAGACGTCTACTATTCAGTGTTATTGTTTTAATTCGGGGATTGGATACCATGGAGGCTAGATGACATCCTTAGGCTGCAATGCTGCCCATGTCTCCTGAACAGGGGCTGCTCCTGGGGAGGATTTGAGTACATGTATTACCCCCTTAACTTCAATATATATATATATATATATATACACACATAAATATTAACTTCATATAATGCCTTATATACTTGAAGTTGACCACATACCACAGAGACTGAAATGTGACTCACCATGAAGACTGTACTGGTGCATCCAGCCCTGTAATGTGTCTTATAGCCTCACCAAAAGGAGTATTTCCCAAAGCCACTTCTCATCTGCGATGCTGAAGGTAGAACACAAGGTGCAATATAATATCCAGTGAGTCACCCTTGCCCAGCAAAGAACACCAGGGATGCAATGGAGATAGCCATTGATGGGAGCGAGGGAGTGGGAAGGATACTCTGACTCCTGAATGCAGCAGGCCTGGGGTTTAAAATATCTGCTACCTCACCCAAACATGCATCCTCCCTGACACCACACATGCAATTCACAGATGCTTTGCAGGAATGCTCTTCCTGTACCTTTCAGGGGTGCAGCTGTTTCCTTGATAATTTCATTTCCAGTGCTTCAGCTACTACATGTTCCTCAGACCAGCTTTGATGTCTGTTCAGTGGTGTATTTGCAGCCAGATCTAGGTCAAGAAGACTGGGGCAATTGTTCACAATACCTCAACAGACAATACGGTCCACACAAATAGAGGTCATTACTCTTGAGAAAACAGCCAGTACATTTCATATTTCTGTAACAACACTCCAAAAATAATGCTAGTAATTTATGTTTTGTTATGATTGCTTCTTTTAAATTCTACAAACCTTAACTTTTGAGAATTTGTTTGTTTGGGTTGGGGCTTTTCACCTAATTGTTTCTGAAAGAAATGATTGGGTTTTCCTGCTTTTTCTCCACAGATCTCAATAGGAATGTCAAGCCTGGCTTCCCCTGGATTTGCTGAGGGTCCCAGAAGTGGAACCTGATCTTCTGAGGTCCACTTGAGTCTTTAACAAAGCTATCTTTCCTCCTCAAAGTTTATTCAGGTGCTTGAGTCAAACAGGTGTTAGTAAAGACAAAGAAGAAGTTTTAATCAGGCTAAGAAAAATAATGTTCCCTCTCAGCTGAGCAGGTTTGGTTGAATGTCTCTTCTGATGTTCTAAGTGTAGCTACTCAGCGAGGCTTTTTTTTTTTTTCTTTTTTTTCTTTTTCAATGTAAGATTTCAACCCTTCAGTAACGAGTTAAATACCAAAGAGAAGATAAATCAACTGATAACTAAGCAATTTTATCTGGAGGTACCAGCCCATTGCTGTAGCAAAACTAAAAGTAAAGCACTGTGGCTTTCTGTGCTCACTCCACTGGTGGCCAGGCAACCCTGGCCACAGCGAGCCTCCTCCTGCTGGCCTCCTGTTCGGCTGTTAAGACTGTCCAAAGGGGGAGCAGGGGAAGCAGGCAGCTAAAGTACCAGCAGAAACAAGGACACTTAAACTGAAGCATGTTGAAGTAAGGGGGTCAGAGTTAGGTAGCTCTTTTCAAAATATATTTTCTTAGGAATGTTTCTTTAAATGTTCTATTTAAAAGAATCTATTTAATACATTTTTCTAAACAATTCATTAATGAATTCTGCCACGTTGTTATTTATTTAGTTGGTGAGAAATTCAGCAGTCATCCAGGGGGTTCTCCAAGGTGATAGCCCTTCCCTCTTGTCAACCATTTGAACACAAAAAAAAGCAAGGAAAGGAGGATCCTGTCCAATTCCCTTTATCTCAATGCTGATTATTGAAGGTCTCCTCACCAGATCTCACCCTCTGCTGAGACACTAAGCTGTAGAAGATGTTAAACAAGACCACCAAACCCCACAGAGCATGAGCCACAGCTCTTCTGAGGCTATGGGTTAGGCCCACGTTCTTCAGACAAAAAGCAATAAACAGGCTGGGGGCTGGGATGATGTATTTTGTCCTCCTGCTGTGGGAATGTCTCTAATACCTAAAGCTGCACAGAGAGCGTAGAGAAACACTGTTGGGAAAGAACTTAATAAAAAGTTAAAATGTGGCTAAAAAGATGAATAGGAAAGGAAGAGTGGATGTGATTTTTGAGCAGAGTTTCCAAGAAAGGGAAGATATTAGGCATTTGTTTTTTCCATCAAAGTATGGGAGAACAGCTGTGTTTTGGCTCAAAACTAGCTCTATAGACTTTCAGGCAGAAGGCTTAGGTATCTTTTTAAAGTGAATGAATATTAGGGGAGGTTCGGCCCAGTTTCTTGAGTTGGCCCAGCAGTGGCAATGACCCAACAAGTAGAGCTCTTCTTTTCTGGTGCAGGAAACCAAGATCCCATCTCTACAATCCCACTACCAGGCTGATGTGGAGTGGGAACCATTTGAAGGCAAGACCTTTCACCACTGGGAACTGTGATGAATGACCTGTCACTCAGCAGTGACCCATCCAGCCCATCAACAAGTGCTGCTAATGAGCTGTCCAGTCTCCCTTAGCCAGAAGACACATGCAACATGATACATGACCTCAACTATGCCTTAGACCCTGGAAGAAATGATTGGACAACTACAGTACAGGGGGGTGAGAAGTGAGGACAGATGTTGCCTGTTTTTATCTGGGCAGAGGAAGGCTTGGGTGTCTGCAAGCTTACATATTAGCCAAAGCCAAGTTAAAGTTCAGAGTTGGCCAAAAAGACTACAAAAGATTTAACTGACCCATCCTATTCTCCTCAAAAATTCAGCTTTCCCCACTTCAGAAACCCTAAAAAGTTTCCTTTTGTTTTGCCCTGACATTCAAAATTGGAATTTTCTAAATTCTGAAAATTCCCCAAATCCTGGTGGGCTCCAGCACAGATGTTCTTGAGGCTGAGGAGCTGGGGCCACCAGCAGATGCATCCAGCACCCTGGGAGGGCTTCACCTCCTCCACGCAGAGCTATCTAGTAACTATCTGTGTCCGAGTCCATTGTTTTGGATTCCCCAATACCCAAAAACTGAACCTCCAAATGATGTACCTTGATGGTTAAACTCTAGAGGTAGTCTCAACAGTTTAAATTTCTTTGGCTGAAGTTCAGGGTGATGAATCCCTCCACACTGTGTGCATGTCTATGGAGCGATACACCCAGGCAAACAAAGCTGCTTCTCAATCTGCCTTCCTGCATGTCATGCAATTTTTCAGGGTGAATTTGTGCAGTTAGGAGGCATTTTTCGATCTCCTCTGGCCAGCAACATGGAGGCATGTCACTAGTGCCACACATCCCCTTGACATGGCCTTAAAACTGCTTTAATTTGAGGGTAAGTGAGGAAAAGTGATTTGAATGTCAAACCGGTGGACTCACGAGGAAAACCATTTATTTCAAAGACATTATAATTACACCAGGGCTTTGCTTTCCAGTACCATGTTGCTACCTTTTCAACTCACAAAACGGTTAACTAGAAGTCTGACTTAATTCTCTGGGGTCCTGGCCTATCCTCAAAAATACTGAAATGTAAGAATACCAGCAATAATATTTTGGACTTTTTCTCGGTGGGCTTTCCAGCCATGTGAATTCAAGTAACTCTGGGTTTCAGAATGTGTCAAAAGAGTAATTCCACCACAGGCTGTTGTGCTTGAAATACCACCATGCAGACTGCCTGGACCCAAAGCAGGAGGTGTACAAAGAGGTAGGGTGTTTGCAGATGCTGTCTGTGCCCAGCAGAAATGGTTTTCACCCTGAGAGCCTGCTGATCCTTTCAGAGAGGATTTCAGGATTTCAGCCTGGTCAAACTCTTCCCAGATAATAGTCTGCAGCTTGCACTGCTAAAATCAACCAAAGTTTCACCTCTGCCACAGATCCTGACTCCTCAGTGGAAGCAGTTTTCCACCTCCTGCAGATGGAGAAGCTGTCAAGCAACACTGAAAAACTGGGGGCCAAACTTGATGTTTTTATCAATACATGTATACCTGCCTTGAAGCCAGATCAGTTTTGGGTTCTCCTCGACATTGGTAGGAATCCCTTCCTCCCCCATTTCATGAGGCTGGAGACCGGGGAAGAAAAGGCAAGGAGAATAAAATACTTCACATGCTTTGATTTTCCAGTTCATGAAAAAAATATTTTCATTTTTCCTAGCCCAGGTTTTAAGCTACAGTTACTACTGCTGCAGCCGCAATTAATATTTCACCTTCCAAAAAGAGGAAAAAAACTGTCTTCCCTGTGGATTCCCAGGGAGACGTTCCGCTCTGATCTGCAATTAGTGGTGGCCTTGGGTAAATGATCTAAAATAGAAATGTTATTTTTGGAATCACGATAGCTACTACTTTTTTATTCCCCCTAATGCTGGTTCTTCTTCTTTCTTTTTTTTTTTTTTTTTTTTTTTTTTTTTTTTTTTTTTTTTTTTTTTGCTTTACACTGTCATTAAAAATAGAATCCATAATTGCAATGCCAGTGCATTTTGGTTTCTTCCTGCAGAAGGACACACACTATCTTTCCAACTATATTGACACAAGAAATTGGACAGATTTCTAATCTTGCCAGCAATCAACAATCAGGCTCGAAACACTGCACCAGGCATTCAAGGCAGAACTGGATCTGGTCTAAATTATCCTTCTCCCGCTGACAATGGAGCTTGGACTACCAGGAGCTGTGATATGGCCCACTGATGCATCAGACCCCAATTCAAAGCATGCTGAATCCACTGAAGTTCCTTTTATATATATATACACATGTATATATATATATATTTCAGGGGTTGTTCACATCAGAAACTCGGTCTTTAATTGGCATATATATGTAGCTTTACACACCTACCTGTGTTCCACAGGAGCTGACACGTCTCAGATGCAGTGCTGTTTTCCAAGTCATGCTCGAGTGCTTTGCAGAGGCTGGGCCTTGGGTAGGAAAGCTGTGAATTACTGCACAGTTTAACAATCTGACGTGCTGTGATATTCCCTGAAAGTTATTTCTGATTGGCATCCATCTTACACTGTAGACTGTCTGCCCTGGCATTGTACACAGCAGATAAAGCAAGATTTATAATCTGAGAGAAAGAAACAGAAAAAGCAAGTGTTTGGGCAATGTAGGGTCTGCATACCCATATAACGAGTACACACACCTTTCCCAACATTTGGCTGTGGTCATTCTTGTGAGTATTGTGGGAGGAATGTGAGGGACAAATTATGCTTTTGAAAGCATTGCTCTTGAGGAAATCTGATGAGGGGAAATGGCCCTTGTGATTCACACGCGTGGTCAAAACTTGGTGGTAGCTGCCAGCCTCATAAAGGGATGGGGTCAGGGAGATGGACAAAGGGCCTGCAGGACTTTTTCAGGAAGTTCTTCCCCATGTTATTTTCTGTCACTCTCCTGAACAGGTCCGTATTTCCAGCTCCTCAAGCACAAAGTTGAGGAAGCCACCTAAGCTGCCCCAGCACCATCCTTGCCCACCAGAACCGTTCCTTTACCTCGGCTGCATTTACTGGCAGGGTCAGCAAGCAACCAGACTGCTGTCCCCTGCTCAGCTTCTCCTTCACTCTCGTATGCCTGCTGCTCTCAGGGTTTGCAGCCGAGAAAGCAGAAAGGAAGAGCGGGCACATCAGCTGGTAACAGTTCAGAAACAGATGTACATTCCTGCGCAAAACTCCGACGTTAGCATATCCAATTACTTTGAAACTGTGCTCTGCTCCCACTGTCTTATCCCTAAAGCCTTGCTCTCCTTCCCTTCTGCCTCTTATCTCTGTTGTTCACTCACTGGTCCTTTGCTTTTGATTATAAAGTTGTCACTGCTGGGTCTGTGCTTCAGGAAACATCCATCCTTGCAGCACACAGCCGAAGGAAACAAAAAACATGAAGGGGAATTGCAACGCCAGGCACGGCTGTCCTTACAAAGACAGCACAAGGAAGATGCATGCCCCAGGTCACATTTAGCACCCACCGCCCACGCACCAAGGAATTATCGCCTTTCTATGCCACACCAGAAGCAAGGGAAAGAATCAGCTTAAGAAGACCTGGCTGCAATAGAGGCCATTCAATTTGCAATTGGGGCATTTCTGAAGGGAGAAGAACCACTTGTCCCTAGCAGTGGTAGTGAGGAGGAGGAAGGCAGTGACCACGACAGCATCTTTCTTCTTTCAGTTTGCTCCAAAAACTTGTGTCCTTGGCAGCCCCCCAACAGTGAAGAGCTGAAAAAGCATGCTGAAATGCTATCCCCCCGGCCCCCAGGGCATCCAACCTTTCCTGGCTTCCCACTGGAAGCAGAGGGGAAGGACAGCAGGAGACAGAGATCCAGATCCTCTGCAGCACGAAAAGGGTGATTTGCTGGCCAGGCCCTGCTGGTGGTACAAAGGACCACAGCTTTTGTACGGAGAATAAGCAGTGCCCCTCCAGCCTATATCTTTATCTATAGTCTGGTCTATATTCCCTGTTCTCCTCTAACAATTAACTTTAGAAGCCCGAAACAGCAGCAGCAGCACTGTGGGTGTCACTCCTTTAAAACAGAACATTAAACTCCCACCAAAACTTGTCTATTTTTGACATTGCAGTTTCCATTTTGTCCCCTTTTTGCCGTGCCGTCCACCATCCTCCTGTACCAGAGGTACCTTTGTGCCACAGGGCCCACCACAAACCTCTCAAACTCCTTCTTCCTTCAGGAGAACCAGCTCACATTTCACCTGGCTCTGCACACACGTAGACCGTGCCTTTGGTCTGCTTCAAGGGAGTATATTTGCAGTATTGTCAACACCACACATAGCTCAAGTGCTGCTATGGGAATCGGTAGCCGTAAAGGGTACAGGCATACCCAGTAGCTCAGGAACAATGCTGGTTGGAGCTGGGCTTATAGGCTTTATAATTATGGCACAGCCTAGTTTCACCATTAATTTCCCATAATGAAGCCTGCTTGATACTAAAAAGCTTTGCGCATTTAGAGGTTGTGCACAGCAAGATCCCCCTTAGGGAGAAATCCTGCCTTGTTTTGTCATGCAAACAGTCCTTTGGGCTTGCTCACAGAAGCCAGGCAGGGGGCCGGGGCTGCTCACACAGTTATTTAATGCAGCCATGGTGCACGCAGGATGTGGAGGAACATTGGGAGCCCCGTGCCTGCTCCGTGCTGCGCAGCCTGGACAAGATTTGAGCTGGACTGGGGCTAAGCCACGTGGAGCTAAGCCCATGATGCCCAGGAGCTGCATGTACCCTGCTCTGCCTTCCCATGGCCGTGCTTACACGGGATGAGCTCAGTGGCTACCACAAAGACAAAATGGTTGCGTCAGATGAGAGGAGTGTGTTTTGGGATACAAGCCCCCAAAACCCTTCTGTCCCCTCCCTGGAACGACTGAGTCTCACCCCATGGGAGCACCTCAAGCCCCAGAACATCAAGCCCTGCCTCGGTGGTCACTGTGGGGCAAAAAAAAGACGCAAACTACGCATTGCACACACCTCAGCAGGGCAGCGGAGAGGAGAGGCAGCCACGGGTGGCTCTGCTTGCTCTCAGAGCTTGGCTCTGCTCCCCGTGCTCCTGGCACGCTCACACTCAGCCCTGAGCAGCCCTGTGCCCTCCCCAGGAAGCCTTTGCAGTCTCCGACAGTGCCTCTGGGCAGCACACACCGTGCACAGCCCCGCTGCCCTCCTGCTCACCACGCGGCTCCGCGGCGTTGCACTGGGAAGGGAAGGGAAACCTGCTTGCTTAGGAAGCCCTGCTTTTTGTGGCTGGAGGGAGGAGATGTCCCTCTGGTCTTCGGTGCAGGTTTCCCCAGCTTGTGCTGTGATATTTTCACTTACAAGGGGGGCTTTGCCCTCTGAGGTGCAGTTTGACCTCGGTGCCTCTGCACTGACAGCTCTTTGTCTCACTTACGGGACAGGCGAAGGGCTGTAGCTCGGGTTTAGATGTCTCTCGCCCTAACTCAGCTAAGGGCAGCATCTGATCACGGATCTCCAGGTCGCAGACACAGAGCAGTGACCAACCCTTGGCCCCGGTTGCATGCCCCAAACCCTTCTGGAAACCTGGCTTTGGGGTGCAAGCGGGAGGCACCCGTCCCATCCACCTCAGCAGGGTCTTAAATTGGATTAAAAATCTATTTGCAGAACTGCCTCGCTTTCCGACTTCTGTGCTGCACCTGAAAACCTTTCCTTTTGAAAGCAAACACAGGCTCTCCCCGGGGGCTGCCTGGGGAAGTCTTTCCACTATAAACATTACCTACCAGTAGTGGAGTCAGCCCCAGGCAAGCCAAAATTCCTTCTCCTACCAAAGAACACTTTCCAATCAAACCAGACATTATTTTTTCCATTAATGAGTGTTGATACCTACTGGAAAACTTTGCAAAGAAATGTACTCCAAACTAATTCTTCTGATACAACATCTACATTTTACGAGTTTCTTTTGTCTTTCACTTTTTTTAAAAATGTATTTTATTTTCCTGCTCCGTATTGAAAACATGATATTCGCTGCTCAGGAATGTGTCTGTTCCTGCAATCTGGGCTTTTGCTGAAATCAGAGGTTCAAATCCGAATTTTCTCTGCACGAGCTCCACGGAAGCGAGCAGAGTTTTCCCAAATTTTCTCCGGTGTGATGAAGAGAATAAAAGAGATCTGCTGACTTCTGTCTGATGTGTCAGAAACCTGAGGGCCCCTGCCACAGTTTCATATGCCTGGGGATCCCACGGTTTCAGCTGCTGGATAGACTGGAGGAAAAGACATCCTCTGATCCACATTGTCTCTCACTTCCCGAAAAGGGCTCCAAGGAGAGAAGTGGGGAGAAAAATGGGAGGCAGATGAGCTCTGGGGCACACTCTGTAGGGCTTTCCACAAGCTATCGCCCGCTTTGGGATGACCCCTGCTCTGTCTGGGAGGGTCTCTCTATGCCCCCCACCAGCAGTACCCTGCCAGCTGTCCCCAAACCTCCACTCAGTGCATCCCAGGGAGCTTCTGCCACACTGACATCACCCATGGGGTGGCCCTGGGGTGGCAGTGGGGGCATGCAGCGGGCTGCAAGGTCCCTGAAAAAGAGGGGCAGCAACCCCAGCTGGGGTGAGAGCGACACGCTCACTCTCTGCCTCACTGCATGCGGGAAGGGGGCACCCCAAAATCCCATGTGGGGACACAGGGGGGGCTCCGCCGGGGTCCCCATCCCAGCGTCACACTGTGCATCTCCTGGGGTGGGGGGTGGTGGTCGCGAGCTATCTTTTATTCGAGGTGCATTCCCAAGATTTTAGTTAAGTGTAACATAAAACTGTGAAAGTTTAGCAGGGGAAAAGCTTTCCTCCCACCGACCTGGCCGGCCAATCAGAAGGGAGCCCCGCACCTCCCTCACTTCTGACAACTATTTAGCAACTGAGCTCAGCTAAAGTTTCCAAAAAGTTAGAATAACTTCCTCTCTCCGAGACCTCAATTTTTTTGCACAACCCCGTCCTTGAAATAAGAGCCCTTCAAGCAACCTGGAAAACGTTTGGTCAGCAAAAAAAAAAAAAAAACCTCCTGTTTTTCCAAAGGATCTGTCTCAGGAATTTAAAGCACATTTAAGACACACACACTCACATAACATAAGGAGGGGGGGAAAGGCTCTTCCCCTCCCCTTCTTGCAGAAAGCATGGAAGAAAGCTCCAGTTCTCCTGTTTCCCCTGTGGATAGCTTGGGGACCAGTGAAGAGGAGCTGGAAAGGCAGCCAAAGAGATTTGGCAGGAAGAGAAGATACAGTAAGAAGTCCAGCGAAGATGGCAGCCCCAACCCAGGGAAGAGGGGGAAAAAGTCTAGTCCCAGCTCCCAATCCTATGAAGAACTGCAGAGCCAGAGGATCCTGGCCAATGTCAGAGAGAGGCAGAGGACTCAGTCGCTCAATGAAGCTTTTGCCGCCCTGAGGAAAATCATCCCCACGTTGCCCTCTGACAAACTCAGTAAAATCCAGACCCTCAAGCTCGCGGCGCGGTATATAGACTTCCTCTACCAGGTGCTACAGAGCGACGAGATGGACAGTAAGATGACGAGCTGCAGTTACGTGGCTCACGAGAGGCTGAGTTATGCCTTCTCAGTGTGGAGGATGGAGGGAGCGTGGTCCATGTCGGCCTCACACTAGCCACCGCCCGGCCGAGGCGAGCGCGGCTGCCGAAGGGGTAGGTACCGCTTTTCTTCTCGGGGCGCGGGACGGGGTGCACGCAGCAGAGGAAATGTAGAAAAAGAGAAAAAAATGAAAATAATTATTTAGATGTGCAGCATCTTTTATATTTTTGGAAAAAATAAATTGGCGTTGTGTTGCTCTGCAAGGACTGGGGAGCAGAAAGGGGATTGCAGGGACAAGGGAAGGGGGAACCGCCACAGGGTGAGATTTGCCAGAAAGCGCCTGCTTTGGGGAAGGGTTTTAAGAGGGGAAAAGGCGATCCGTAAAACAGGCTGACAAGGGGATCCGAAACAGCTGCCGCGCCACGCCGAGGGTGGCTGTGCCCAAAAAAAAAACAGGGCCAGGCGTGCAGCCCCCGGGGTGGCCGCATCCTCTCGGCGGAGAGGGAGCGGGGGGCCTGGGGGACCCCAGCAGGGTTCGGCTCACCCCGCTGCACCCCGCATTGGGTTTCTGCAAAAAGAAACGAGCAGCAGATGTCGGCTGCCCCCCGGGCCGTGGCCCCTTCCCCCTCCCTCAATAAAGGCAAACAAAGATAGAGGAGGCTTGGGTAAATTTTCGTCTGGTTTGGTTTCCCTTCCTCAAAGCGCCGGCAAAGCGAAGGTTGGCGTTAGGCTTTTATCGTAGTTTCTGATTTACTCTCGGCACTAAACCCTTCCTCATCATTTTCCATTGCCAGAAAGCTGCTTCCTCTTTACATTGCCTTTGTAATGTTTGGGGTGGGAGGGAGGAATAAACAGAAAGAAGGAAAAAAAAAAAAAAAAAAAAAAGAGCAGCTCTTAATAACACCCTCATCTCAAGCTAATTAAGCAGAGCAGCTCTGCGTTGTATCAGCCAGAGTTTGCGCAGGGCCGGTGGCTCCCCGGGGCTCGGTACATAAAGCAGAGCCCGCTAACCCTGCTCGCTGCTGCAGGACACAGTCAGCTCAAAAAGGGAATTTGCCCCCCGTAACGTGGTGCATGAAATAATTCCATCACTCGGAGAACCAGCTCCTTAAAGACGGGGAGACAGTTTGTCCCAGCCCATTGGCCAGGCTTGTTTGCGGAGGCAATTCCATCCTTGTTGTAGCAGTAATCAACGGCCCGTTTAAAAACCTTGATAGAGCCACGACATGTTATTTGAAAAAGCCAAGCAGCGCTCAGGCAGGGCTTACTGGTGGTGTAAAACGCAGACTTGAAACCATTTTAGAAACCACTTCAAGTAAATGCTTCCTTTGCGTCTTGAAGCTGTCTGCGTTTTGGTGCTGCAATTAAAGTTTGTCCACGCTCTCCTGGGGACCCCCCCAAAATGCCAAGCTGCTTGAAAATCAGTTACTCTACCCATTGCACGCTCTCAGGAAATAAAGGCTGTCTGCTGTTCAGTTTTGCTTAAATAGGTAACGCTGCTGTCGGGGGTTTTATGGCTATTACTAGTGTTGCTATTTTTTGCATTGCTGTGCCCTAATTTCAACTGTGAAAAGCCAAAGTCGAGTCACTTTCTAAAAGGGTAAACTCCCCGTTTGTAAGACTGAGTGCCTTTTCCCATGCTAATCTGGCTGAAAGAGCTACAGCAAATAGATTAACAAAACACACGCAAAACCCAGGCTTCTTGTCAAAAACAGATGTAAAATGTCCCAAACACATATTTCTTCAGCAGTTTAGATTGGCTGAATACTGAAGCGCTGGGATGGAACAATGCATTTATTCTGTTGTTTCCTAAGTGATGTGCTGCCATTAGCCAATGGTTTTTTAAAATCTGTTATCTAATATATACCCGTTCCCCTCTATCGCACAGTGCATTAGTGGCAAACCCTGCATATTTTTGCCCCCTTTTGAAATTCCTTGTCAGTGGAAATATTACTAACATCGCTCTGACAAGGCGGGCTTTGTGTGCGGATGCTCAGAGCTTATCCCTACATAAAAGAAATTGAGAGAGACATTTCGGGCTGCGTGAAAACCGATGACGTAGACCCAAATCCTGGCGTATTTTTGGTCTCCTTCGGAGCCAGTCGGCATTCAGCGCCTTCTCCGTAGCCAGCTCCCAGCCTGGCAGCGAGAGATAGCTCCTTTCTCAGTATTTGGGCACTCTGCAGAGGGATGTCCCCCTTCCTTCCCCGTGCAGCCCCGAGCCCCCCGGCTGTCCCGCTCGCCTCTGCTCTCAGCGTCCGGGTGTGCATGCACACGCGTGCGGTTGAACTGTTGAAAAAGTTGTTGACAAATGGCCTGGTGTGGTGTGGTGCGGTGTCAGATTCTATCATTTATGGCGACAAAAATTATGTCTGCCAGCAAAATAAAATAAAATATATCACAAGATCCTCCAGAAAACGCTCCAAAATGGGCAAATGTAGCCGGGCGGCATGGTGTGGGCTTCCACATGTGCCTGTCCCAGACAGAGGTGTTTTTATGCACAACAGGGGAGCTGGATGTGCAGCTTGTATGGCAATAAAATAAGTTGTAGGGAATGACTATGCGAATTTGGGATGCGCTCCTGCCTTTTCTAGGGAGCAGCGAGCGCAGCACCCGCCGGGTGAGCCCTCTCGGCCGGGACTGCCACAGCCGTCCTCCTGTCTGCATGGGTTTTGGGGAAAGTAGGCAAGGAAGGGTTTCCTCAGAGGGGTGGTGGTTCCTGCTCGGCCGGGAAAATCCAAGGAGTGCTTTGATTAGAAAATCAGAGCCTTGGGAACTGGTGAAATGCCACCTGGCCTTTGCGAATGGCAGCAGGTCACTGAGGCTTGCTCCTCTGGCCATGAGAGGTTTCCCTGTTCTGCTCACCATAATTACAGGCAGCTTACTCTGGTAGTTTTGAGAGAAACAGGCGCAGTTTTGCACCTCAATTAGTGCAGCAGGCAATCGGATGTTTCAGCAGGCATGCAAAGCTCGGGTCTTGCCGAGTCTTCATCCCCCTGACCCTCCGTCCTCACCATCAGCACCTGTGCCCCTTCCCCTTTGCAGCCACCTTTTCCTTTTTCCTTCAGAGAGCTCAAAGTGCTCTAAACCTCAAAAAAAAAAAAAAAAAAAAAAAAAAAAAAAAGGGAAATAAAACATATTTCCCCCTTATTCTGCCCGGTGGAAACAAGCCTGTCTGTGCAGGATGGCAGGGGTGGGATGGCAGGAGCATCAGCGGGGTGCGGAGCACACCCCCTCCCAAGCCCCTGTGTTGGCAGAGGGGCTCTGCCAGCAGCCTCCCTCTGCCCATTCTCACTCATGGGCTTGCCACGAGCCCGTCGCTGTCCCCAGGCTGCCACTTGCAGCAGCAGCACCTCTGCCAGTGGGTCTGCATTCGGGAACCCACGCGCGTTGTGCGTGTGCGATACGCAGCCCTCTCACCGCTGCTTCCTTAAGATTTCCAGGGCCGCTTCCAGGACAAAATGCTAGCATCCTATTTCATTTCATCCTTAAAGAAGCAAACAGATGTTATCTCTGCTGGCCCTGGGAACAAGCTAATTCTATAGTTTATGAGAGCAAGACAGTTAACTGGGGGTGCTGTGACACTGGAACTAAGCCCTTTTTGCCCCCAAAGCCCTGCTTTTTTATACGCATCCTTAGAAAATGTAAATATATTTCCTTGACAGGAAGGATTGTAAAGTTTGGTATTTACATTATTAGGTTTATAGCATTTTTTTTTTTTATCTTAGTGCATTTAAAAGCCCAGCAAAATGCATTTTGGATCTTCTGTTTACGTTCGTGTCTTTTCTTGGGAAAGAATAAATCTGTTAGACAGCGTACACCAAATGCATAGCAGTCAGCCAGAAAATGCTCAAATTCAGAGACCTTCGTAAAGAGAAGGGCAAGAAAAATTCTCCAGCGAGGCAGACAGACAAAGGCAAATCATGGACTATAAGCACATAAACTAATTAATGATTATCAAGAGTTAGAGACAGGCATGGTGGAGAGATGTGTAGGACTGAAACGGAAGGGGTGCTTCGAAGGGCAGTAAAAGCATGGTTTTTGCTTAATCCACTGGAGCCGGTGCTGTGGTAAAAGTCCTGTCGGGAGAGATGTGCATTGAAGGGTCATTAAGGGAACAGTAAAGGCATACATTTCAGCTAAGTAGACCTAATTTGTCTCCAAATTAGTCGTCCTCACACTAGTCATCGGTGCGGAGTAGCTCCAATTTTAAGAGCACGCAGGGCTTCAGCATTAAAACAAAGAGGCAGATTGCAGCGCTTTCTGAATACCTCCCTTCGCATTCCTGCCTTCAGCTCTCCTTGGGCATATTTCACAGAGTTATAGGTAGTGGTAATAAATTAGCCCTGAAGATCACTGCAGCTTCTTACAGAGCCGGGACAGATCCTGTAACCGCAGCTGAAATCTCTTTTGGGGACATTTCTTGTCACTCTTTCCCCCTAGCAATATAATTATTTTTATAGCTGCAGCTCTGAGAATCATTTCCATGTGGTTCAGCACGGCTTTGAAATCTCCAAGCCTGAAATCTCCAGAATTTATGTCTTGCTGCAAAACCGTAGGAATAGCCTGATGAGGCCATGAAACTTGTAAGGCAACGCCACCACAACCCAGAGCACAAAGCAAGCCCTACATGTAATCGGGGAATTACAGCTGCCGGGCGGGGGAAGCATGCATTTGGGGTAGCTTTTTCCCCCCCTCTCCATGCTTTACAGAAGATTAGGGAGAAAAAAGGCTGATCAATCATCATGAAAACACTCCGGGCCAGGTTCTCTGCTGGCTCCGAGCATCCTTGCTGCTTTTTGTAGCGGGCCATCCCATCAGACGTCTCAGTGGGTTGCTGTAAGTGACTTGGAGAGTGCTATACACCAGCCATGATTTACTTCTTAGGCAAATTTGGAAGCGAAGAAAAACAACAAATCCTCCAGCTGGATACTAGCAGCATCGTGCTAATTAACGATTAGTTCTCGAGAATTAAAACAGTAGAAATATTTGCTGGGGAGAAAGAAAAAAAAAAAAAAAAAGCACTAGGCACCCCAGCATTTAATTAGATTTGTAGCTGTAGAAGATGACCACTCAGCAGCAACAACTAATCATACACAAATAACAAATGAACTCAGCCAGCCAATAAATCAAGGCGCAGCAGCCCTTACCCTCATACCCAGCTCTGTAACCGTTTCCACACCAGCCCTGCGGCCGGACCCCGGGCACGGTGGTGGCTTCTCCTGGCACCGGAGGAACCCTAATTACGGTGCTTCATCACCAGCATGGCCCCGGCACTGCCCCACAGCAGGATCCCCGGTGCACGGAGAACTCTTTGCATGGGCAAAACTGTGCCACTGGGGCCAGCTTCTGCAATGCCCGTGTCTATCTCCCAGCGAAGGGAGCCAGCCCTGCCTTCCTAGCCCTGCTTCGGAGGGATTTCTGCACCAGGAGGACTATTGGGCTGAGTTAAGCAGTGAAAAAGCCCTTCTCCAGCAAGCTTCTCCTCGGCTGGGCTCTGCCCACATTCTCTCTGTGTGCAAGGTGGCATTAAAGCAGGGTCTCATCATGGGATAGCTCCTGAAATAGAGCACCTCCACTGATTTTTATTTTTTTTCCCCCACAATCCGTCACCCCAAGAGTCCAAGGCTTTCAGCATTTAGCAGTAAGGAGGATTTCTCTCCGGCAAGGCAAACCTCCGCCCTGATAAGATGTCGCACCACGGGATGACACCAGGTGAACGCAGACACGAGGGCTGGCCCCGCTGCAGGAGGGTGCGGATGAGACTCCTTCCAACAGGAAGGCTGCTGGCAATGGCTCCCATACAAACATTAACCAAGCAACAACAACTGTTAAGTCCTGCTGCTTAAAAAAGGTTTCAAAGGGGTTTAGGGCTAATATATCCCATAATTTTGGATTTTTTTTTTAATTTATTTTTTTGCTACTGCACTTCGGCAAACAACGACAGAAGCGGCACCTCGAAATTTGCAGACCATGTCCTGCGTGGCTTGCAAAAATGATCAGGCATCAAAACGAAAATAACCCCTCTGCAGTGCGCTATATGGTGAACTGGAAATGAGCAATCATCCTTCCTCTCCCTCCCTTTTCCTTCTCCTCCTGTCTTCTTCTCCTCTCCATCTTTTAACCACAGCTTGGAAAACAGAAAAAGAGGGGGGAAAAAAGAGACAGATGTCTACTGGTTCAGCTTGATATATATTCGCTGGAAGAGGTCCAGTAAGCCTGCGCTAGCTTTAATTGAATTCCTAATAAGATAGTTTTGCCTTGTTAACTGCCACCACCAAGAAGCAGCTTTACCATTTCCTTAAGAGACACCAGACCTGCCAAACACTTGCTTTCAAATGTATGAATTAGGTTTCGGATGAATTCAGCCATCAAAAACCCTCATGCGGTAATTTATGTGATTACGCCTTTGTTTTAAGCTGTTCGGGCCTCCCTTAAAAATCATGAATTCTTGCTCAAGTGTAAATACACCTAGTTGCTCAGAATTTGGGGGGTGAGAGGGAGGTAGGGAGTGGGTTTTGTGCGGGTCAGGGCTCCACCACCTTTCCTGCGCGGCGCAGGCAGCCCCGAACCTGAGGGAATTTCTGTGCCTGGTAAAGCGACTGAAATGCAGCCGAGACCCATGCCCAGATTAGCTCCTTACTAAAATTAATTTAGCAGAGGGCTCTCACACAACCACAAACACACGCATTTGAGACTGACTCCTGTGGCATGCTTTCTGCGTGTCGTGCAGAAGTCTACCCGCATAATATGGCTCATGAGGAGAAATTCCTGGCCAGGAGGGGCAGCTCAGAAAGTCGTGGGCATGTTAAGAAGAAAACAAAGGGCAGGCTCAAGAGAGAGGTGAGCAGGCGTACGCTTCCCAGCACATGATTTGCCATTAGAAGCAGCGTGGTTTGTCTTTAGTTATGCCTAGGGAGCGTGGTGGCACCCCGACGTCCCATGCTGTCCCCTTGTGGGGACCATGTGGGTGCCTGCCTGCCCCACAGTACCAAATTCCCATCCCGAGGGCACCCAGGACAGAGAAGAGAAAATATGGCTTTTGGTTGCTGATCCTTTCTGTATTTCATGGCTTTCCTGCATGGCCCCATCCCGCATTGCACTCGGGCGCCTGGGGCTGCTGCCTGCCCAGCGTGGAGCAGAGCGGGCTCGTGTCCTCCGCAAGGGCTGACCCTGTATGCAAACAGCACACCCTCCTACCAGCATCACTGTGGGCTCTTGGAGAAAAGCATTTGGGGCACAAATAGCCTGTTTGTTGAGTTTGAACGGGGAGAAAGAGCTTTGCAGAGTGTCTAAACGGAGTGCCTGTCCACTTGTCTCTATTGCATGCCAGCGCCGCGCGTGCTGAGCCCCGCTGACACCAACTCACATTCCTCAGGTGCGAGCTCCTATGAACCTGTAAGGCTTTCTTCACCCTACAATACAAGGGAAACACCACAGCCCACACTCCCCAGGAAGGCACTGGGATGTAAAACTACGTGACAGGTTTACGCAGGCCCGATAACAGCATCCTTAAAAAAAAAATAAAATAAAATAAAATACATATATATGTATATAATAGATTCATGTATACTTTTACACATTAGATAACATTGCTATTCTGCTAAGGAAATTTATTATTTCATCTGATGCGCTCAGGAAATTTCTGATCTAGCCGAGTCCATGTTGTTGTCTGTAACTGGGAGCACGATGCTGCAGGCATGACCCTGCAATCTCAAAGCTCTCTTCCAGCTCATTGGGGTTTTATGCCCTGAACAAGCAGATATTTTACAAGAGGTTTTTTCATCCTTTGCCACGAGAAGGGCTGTTTAATAGGTTCCTGTTACTACCAGCATTAAATAGTCTTTTTTTTTAATGCCATATATGTCTGAAACGTTCATTGTTGGAGCACAGCTGAGCATCTGCTTTCTAGCCACCTTCCCCATAGAGAAGAAATCGTTCTTAGGTTTTGGTGCAGAGAGGTGGTTCAGGTTTGGAACTGCAGTTTATAAGGATCTTTTCTCTCGGGGGCATCGTACCTTTCCAGTGATCCCCTTGGAAATGTTAACCACACAACCTAGAACTTCTTGTGATAACTTAATGTGCATGAAGTAGGAACTCTCCACGGGTTTATAAGTTTATCCAAGGGAAACCTGAAGCTGCGGGCACCACGGAAAGACCTCGTTGCCCTAGAACATAATTACAGGTGGCTCCTTCTCAGCCAATAAATGTCACTTCACTGCGGCGTGCCCAGAGAGCTGGAGATGCGGGGTAGCATTTTCAGCGGTGAATTTTCAATGGGACTTAGTTAATTTCAAAATTTTACTCTTAAGCCCCGTTATTTTTTAAAGCAGGCAATACTTTCACTTGTGGTGGGTGGCGAAAAGTAAATATTTTAAAGTGTCTCAGGAGCCTAAGGGAAGCTCTCCGAAATACTGACGTGGGTTTGAAAATTGTAGCCTCTTCTTAGCTGTGAATTCTGTCAGAATTAAAGAGAAACACCTGGCCGACAAATGACAATATTTTATTTTTCTGAAACCATTATTGTCCTGTTTTCTCCCAAAATTAGGAAGGCTTTTCACGCACACCACAAAATGCCTGAGCAGATCCTGACTACGTTTGTAAGATCTGCCCATTCATCCTTGCTCCTCCGAAAAATAAACCTCTCGTTCACAGCCCGTTCTGTGCTATTTCCTAACACCACAACTCCACCAGCCGTGCTAATCGGCGGCGGTGTATCTTTGCTCCCCAGTGCAATTTTTCCTTAATCCGTCATTTAAATGTTACTACACAAGTTTTCACATGTAGCTTTAGCAGCATTTGGCTGGCTGTATTATTATTATTAGGAATGCAAAACCTCTTTTTAGGTAGAAAACCCATAGGCTGCCCCTGGAATAACTCTTGCACCGCACTGATCCGTCTGCCTTGCAGCTCTTTATTTATTTCAGGCACATCCTTAAAATCTCACACACAGCCAAAATATTTCAAAATGAGGGGTTTCTTGGTTGTTTCAGCAGCTTCAACCTGACAAACGAGCACGGGGACCTTTGGAGGAGCACCTCAGCACAAGCTTGCCTGCTGCACATTGTCAAAGGCCCCCTTTCCCCTGTCCCCCCAGCATGTGGCAGCAGGACAGAAGCCACCCCAAATCGGTCTCTTTCCCCCAGGCAGGGATGTGGCACCACCAGGGTGCAGGAGCCGTCAGAGAGGGCTGAGAGGCAGATGAGGCTGCTCCGCCGATTTCCATTTTCTTAGGAAACTAAGATTATTATTTTTTTTAATTTAAAAAAATAAAAAAAAAAAAAAAAGGAAGAAAAATGGTATTTGGCAGCAAGCGAAGGGTGGGGATCCCTGCCAAGGCCTGGACAGCTGTACCTTCTTCCCTAGCAAGTTGTGCGATCAGCGAGGGCTGTGCTGGAAGCCAAGAGGAGTTACCATAGCTGCCACATTGCATTTTGCTGATCCTCCCTCTGGGAGACACCTTAAAGAAACAAACCCACCCTAACAGCTACGCGAGCGCTCGCGCCTCACCATGCATCAGAGGAAAACTATGGGTGACCTCTCAGACGTGCTGCTTTGTTTTTTTCTTTTCTATTTTATTTTTTTTCCTTCCCCCAATATCCAGCGATCCAGGGCAGGTTTCTGATCCAAGGAAGAGGGGACAGGGGAGGAGGAGAGTAGTTTATACAAAAAGTTTTTCCGTTTTCTGCAGCTTCGCTCACGCTCGGCTCGCACACAAAAACACAACGTGCCTTCCTGCAACTTCCCGACGGCTCAAAATAACCCGGGAGATTGTGCAAAAGCCCCGGAGCGCAGCTCTGCAGTGAGGGCCGGTCTGCCCGTAGCAGGCAGCTGCTTGCTTCCACTGCAAGTCTCATTTTCCTCGAACACCTCTCCAGCAGAAACTTCCAAGAGGCTTTGCCCTCGGGAAGGGGTGATGGGACACCAGGTGCCCGATTTGTTGCACAAACACAACGATGTCCAAACATATCGAGATGCTCTCCATACCCTGCCAGCCCCCCGACAGCAGCTTCCCATGCTCAGGGGGGTCTGTTTGATCAAAATTTGGTGAGGAGCACAGCTGTGTGCTCCTGGTCCCTTGCTGACTCAGCATCTGCTGGCACTAGAGGGCAGGATGGGTTAGAGGCTGCATGCAGGGCACGCATCTCACCTCTCTCCCCCTGCCAGCAGCGTGCACAGGGCAGGAGCTACCTCCCTGCACTAAGCAAGGAGAACACGAATTTTGCAGCCAGCATGTGCTGCAGCAGGACAAGTCTCCTGGCTTCTCCAGCTTTTTTGAGTCAGGACATGGAATGGCAGAAGATGCACACCTACCACGCTGCAATCACAGCTGTTTGCTGCTTTCCCAGCCGTGCAATTCAAGGTGAAACATTTTGTCTTGCAAGGGGATGCTCTGAGCAGTATCGGCTGGCGCTGTGTGGCAGCTTCTGGGCAAAAGCACTTGGCGGATCAGTGCAGCAGGCGCAGACAAGCTATACTGCAAATACTGTAGCTCAGACTCTTGTAAGTGGCATTTTTCTTTATTTTCCGTAGCACTGGTGTGTTTTTCTATGTATACAATTAAACCTGTCCTGTCCTCTCATCTTAATAGGAGGTTTAAGACCAGCTCCAGACAAAACAAGTACCCTTTTTTTTTTTCCAGACACTTCAGTAAATAACCAATATTTTGAAAGATCACTATGGGGTGGCCCTTTCATTAGCGAAAGCCTCGCAGCATTTGGCAGGCTTCAAGAGAAATGTAATTTGGGGTCTGAACACCAGGAAAACACCTCCCGACCCTACAGCCACAGCATGGCTGATGGGGATACCCTATACGTGAACTCAGGGGATGTCACAGGCCCCAGGTCACACACAGAATAAGCAGTACTGTTTGTCAACATCACAACTTGTCATAGATGCCAGCACCTCAACAGGTCGGGTTGTAGTGGTGTGGCAAACCCCTGCCTGGAGCCAGCCCTTTCCAACCAGCGGCTCAAACACAGTCTGTGTATTGCGTGTCCCCTCCTGGCTGCTAGGAGGGTGCCAGAGGGTCTGCCAGACAGCATCATCCTCTAAAATGTAAGGAAAGGGGTGAGAGATAGTAAATTGAGCCCAGTGAGGTACTTAGTCCAGGAGAGACGCTCTGCCCTGAAACCCCTGCTCAGAGCCTGAATTTTAAGCTGAGACACCCAAAGATGGTGGGGGGAATCTTTTGGGATGATAATTGAGATACTGGGTCATGGAGATGAGAGGGACAAAACCAAAATATGTTATTATTATACAATAATATTCTTTCTCACCAAGAGCTTCTAAACAGAAGAAAATTGTGGTAGGTTATTTTTTTTGGTTGTTTGGTTGTTTTTTGGCTGAAGTTTGAGAGTGGGAATGCCTTACCCTGCTTACCCTCAGTTTCCCCCTCTGAGAAGCAACACTAATGCTCTTCGTAGGAGTGCCTATGCTGCCTGCCAACCTTGCAGCCTCTCCATGAGACAGGACCCTCCACACACAGCCTGGAAGCAGGGAAGGGACCTGCATGTAGAAGGGCCCTGGTTTTGTCAGAGCACTCCACACCTCTGCCCACCCCACACTTCCCCGTCCCCCTGTGGTGCAGATTGTCCACCCGCTCCATCGTATTTTTAGGTGCTTTTTGCATCCCAGTGGGATCTGATTGCTGCCAAATGGAAAACGGCTATGCACTGGGGCCGGTCTGAGAAGCCTATCTACAGCAATTTATATGCATTTCACAGCTCCTCGTCTCAGAGATCTAAATTGCAGATGTGCGCTTCGGATTTGGAGAGGGACAAAACGGAAGTAAAAAGGTTAAACAGCTCTGTGAGTCATTCCAATACACGACCTACTGTTGATTTAGAAACCTACCTCGGCAGTAAATACAGAATAAAGTTCTCCAAACTGTTTAACCTTTTGTATTCTGGCCAGCAAAACAAATAAATGAGAACAACAACACAAAAATAAAAGAAAAAAACAAACACCCTCCAGAGTCAGAAGAGCAACAATCTGGAACAACTCTGCAGTTGAGTTTGTACCAACAAGAAAGTGACCCGAAACGGGTGACCCTAAAGATGAAGGGAAAGAAAAAAGAAAAGGAAAAAAGAAGGAACAGCAGACATGAAAGGCAGAGAGATGGGCACACGCATTAGCAGAGTGGATAACGAAAAAGAGGCAGAGTAGAGGCTGTGCTGCTCTCTGGGAACGGCTCCAGGCAGCACAATGCAGCAGAGATGAGCAACCGCTTCCCAAACAAGCACAGGATTGTTGCTCAGCCAAGTACTTGTAGTTTAGGGCACAACGAGAAAAAAATAATAAAGGAAAATACTCCCCGAACCCCACTCCTGCTGAGTTCAGCTGTCTGACCTTGGTTTGAGAAGCAGTGGCACCCTCTCTGCGAAGGACAGCAGTTTGCACCCAGTCTCTCCCTACAGCTGCACAGGCTCAAAGAGGAACAGCCATTACAGTCTTAAATTATTTACCCACAGGCACTTTGGTTGCAGTATTTAGGGGGCTAGAGGCACCAGGTTGAGTGCAAAACGCATCTCAGGTCTGTAAGGGGGGGAAAACTGGCTGTGTAATTGCAAACAGGCACAGCATATGGGATCCCTGACGTGAGAATTAGCCTCATGGCAGACACAGCCGCAGGTCTTACCATGCACGCAGCGTGTGTGCGTACTGGTGTTGAGGGCTGGAGCAGAAGGCACATTGCAGGCTGTGCATGGAGGTGCCCTTATCTCGGCTTTGGGAAGCCCTGCAAAAGCATCGAAGGCAGCTGAACCATGCAAACCCCCCAGATCTTGTTGAATGTCTCTATTTCTGCCTTCAAAGCACAGGGTGTAGCAGCGGAAGGAGAGCTTTCCCTGGGATTTGAGGCACTGAGTGGGAGTTAGAGAAAGGCCAGCATCTGCTGATCTCAGGGTACCACCAGGAGAATACTGCACAGGGATCTTGAGGAGTTCACTTGGGCCAGAGCCATCCCGAGGACTGCAGTTAAAGCAGAATCGCTGCAAAGCCGTGCAAAGTGACCAGGGGAGCCAAGGGGGCTTCAGAGTCCCAGCAGTTGCAATGATGAAAAGGAAAACTGATGAGCAAGCTTTTGCAGCATAAATCAGACTTTTCCTTAAATGTTTAGGCATGCTTTAAGTCAGCAGGCTCTGTGCCGTGGTTTGCACACCACCCAAGATTGCACTGAAATGGGGATGCATTTAAAAATGACCATTACGGTCAGCACACAGATGCAAAGCTCAGGGCAGAGACAGAGCTGTGCGGTGCCGCTGGATAATTCAGGCTCTCCCTCATCCCCTAGATCAGGGATGCAGCCCCCTGTACAACAGTGACAAAGTGACAACTGCTGTGGAATTCAGGACTGTTGAAAGCCGTGCTGATACCTCGAACATTTCTCTCTACCTTGCTGTGAAAGCCCTCTTGTTCTTCTGCAACTTCTAACAGCCTGCACCCCTGGTTCCTCCAGATTCCCCTGCAGCCCCCAAAATCTCTGATCAAAAAAGAACTGAGCCAGGATTTCAGAGAACATACTTCAAGATTTTTGCTAGTTTTGAACTTGTACAAACTCAGGTATTCATGTTTTTCCACTTGAAGTCTGAAGATCAGACTTAAAGTATATATATATTAAAAATACTGCATTGAGTAAATAAGACATTACACGCTCAGTTAATAACATTTTTAAAATTACATGGGACTTTAAGAAAACATCAATAAAGTAGAGATAAAGCTAGGCATGGCGACAGCAAGAGAGGTTTCTGGAGCAGTAAGGAAAGCAGGAAACATCAAGATTTTTTACATTGCAGACGTTATTGAGCCAGGGGTGTTCCCTAATTATGGACATTCTCAGATATGTGTTTCTGTACCTTCCCCACCCTGTTCAGTTTGTTCCTTTTCTTCCCTTTGTTTTAGATCCTAATACACTGGCATTCGCTTGCTACAAACAGACACAAAACTGCAGGACCGGCCTCCGTGCTGCAGCCCCTCTTGTGAAGTGCTCTGGGATCTTGGGGAAGACGCACCTTTTGGCAGCATAACCCTAATAAATGCTGGTGGTGGTGGGAAGGAGCCATCCCTGGGGCTTTAGGTGCCAGGGAACCACTGGGAAGCAGAGGGAAATTAGGCATCAGCTTCCTCTGAAGCCTCACTGGTCACACAGGAGGAGGATTTCGTGCTGTTTTGCAAGGCTTGTGCAAGGAGGAGCCTTAGGGAACGTGGTCAGTGAGATTACAGAGGGCTGCTGGAGCATGTGTGCTCACGCACACCTCCCCGTCTGTTGCTGGTATCGAGCCTGACGGCCAGCAGAAAGCTCAAAACTGAGAGAAGGCACAACACAAAGCAAAGGGGAATCTGAACCGAGCGCTGGGCTCGTCTCCCGTGAGAGATGGAGCAGAGGGAGCTGAGGGGGAGCAAAGAGCAGGCCAGGAGGAGCCTGGGAGACCAACAGCAGAGGAAGCAAAGGGCCTTGGAGGCCCGAGAAGAGCCGCCAGGCAGAAAGAGCAGCTTGGGCTGGGATGTGTCACAGAGGGAGACTGAGACTAACCAGGCGCCACGCTAACATGAGGAGCGTGTTCCCAGTGGGGATCTCCGCCTGGCTGCGCGGGCCTCGGTGGCCCAGGGCTCTTCACAGAGCACTGCCTCACACGGGTGTTGTGGGCATGGTGTCTGGGATGGCGTGGGGAGCAGCCAGACCTGCCACGAGTGTCAGGGTTGGGGCAAAAATAAGACAGGTTGGGTACCAGCAGCACAGCAGGGATGGGGACAAGGCCAAGGGTGCCTCCTTCACACCTACACATGTTCCAGGGGTAGAAGAGGCAGGTGTCTGTTCTAACTGAAACCAGGACAGCAGGGGAGGAGGGGAAATGTAAAATGGATTCCCAGAGATAGGCTGTAGGGTAGTGGGAAGGTTTCCCCATTTGCTGTCCCACCATTCATCCAAATCTTAACCCAAAACTGAGCTGAAGCCTCCGCCACCTCCTCCACCCAAGCGGTAGGTGCCCAGCTCCCCTCCTGCAGCCTCTGGGCTGCTGCAAACCTGGGGGAGCTCAGCCTTCACCCCGATGGTTTTGCTGCTCCCCAGCCAGCAGGCAGCCAGGTTATTTTGGAGACCCACAAAGGAAAGAACCAACACAACCAAACACGACTGAATTGAGGCATGAAACAATTATTTCATCCTCACTGCCTGCAAGTGCACAGTCTCTGCCAGAGCATCACACTGAACTTGGCCTCCCAATAGCCAAGACCACCTTCCTCTGACCTGTTATTAGGGAAGTGACAGGGTCTGACAGGCAGACTGGAACTGGGAGATGATGTCAAAGAAATGTGGGACCCCTCTAGAGCTGAAGGGCACCAAATTTCCTCAGCCCTTTTGGAAATACCAACCTACGTTCATGCCTGAGGTTCTTTACCATTTAGTTGCTGTTTGAATCCCTTGGGAAAGCTTCTTTAAGCCATAACATGCCAGACCAATATGAGAGGGGTTAAGCAAGTACTGTTGGAAGTCCAGGAGAAGGCACAAGATGGTTCAGAGCAGCCCCTATGTATGTCCTATTACTGCAACAGCCCAGGCCGTCTCCACAGACATCAGCCACCACTGGTCTGCACCTGCAACGAAACTTTCCACCAGACATACCAGTATAGCTCCCAGTAATACTGGAATGCTTTGTTGTCTGTGCACAAATCCTTGCTCCACGTGGGCATTATTATCCCTGCCCGAGAGAGAGCATGGGAAGATCTTTGCAGACTTGGAAAAGGGGAACGGGTTCCCCCAGGACAGCTACAAAACCCTGACTTCTGCAGCCAGAGGCTAGCTTATGCAACCAGGCCTAGCTCCAACAAAAGCAATAAACTCAGCTCCTCCTTTGGTTAATGGAGCATAGATGGAAATGGCTTGGGTGGTTTATACAGGAGAAACTTGACAGCCCTTCGCCTGGATTTAAGAGCATCCAATTGCCAGAGATGAAACAGGCAAGTGAAGTGACTGGAGCCGAGAGGGATGTCTCTGGGAGGAAAAGCAATGCCAGCAATTCTGGTTAGTGTCTGGAGTTGCTGTGATATTGCACACTTCATCTAGTTTCCTTATCCCAGCCCTACCCAGCTTTGGGGCAATGTGCAAACACTTGGAGATGGGCGTAGACCCTTCATACACATCAGGATGCTTTTCCAGCATGCCCTGCTCTGGAAGGCAAAGCACTCTGGTGGAATGACCCAGGAGTGTTTGCCAAAGAGGGACTGAGGGGAGGGAAGGAAAGGAAGAAGAAAGTATTTAATAACTCCCAAATCATTTTTAAAAAATCATTAGCTATTATTTCAGCTGTGTGACCTCCAGAAGGGACTTTCTAGAGGGCCAGATTATGCAGTCAACTGAAAATATAAATAAGTATGGAAAGGGCAGAGATCACTTTATTCAGCCAACTTGTGTGGGATGTCAGGTTAAGTTTCCTGTAGGGTGCGTGCATGCTCTTCCAGGACACGAGTGTGGCCCAACAGCTCCCCTAATCTGAGGACACCTCCCCAGTCACCAGGCATGGCATTAACCAACAAGTTACCATCTTCATTTGTGGAGTGCAGATTTCCAAGGGCTTCTCGCCAGTCCCACAGGAACAGGAGCACATTGCACTGCTGCAAGATTTCCAGCTGCAGTTCAAGTGGGCTGCAGCCTCAGACACATTGTAGAGACTAGTTCTCAGCAAGCATGCTGTGGATAGGGGTCTTCATAATTCCTGGCTGAAGCATTCACATTTGGGAATGGAAAACTTGTGAACTCCTTTCCATTAGCACCTCTCCTTTCTTCCACATTCAAGGGAAAAGACTGTACCCCAAGAAGCATCTAGCATCCCTGAGCCCATCCATTTCATTTATTCGTTTGTTGCTATAAGGTACTGCTGTCTCTAGGGGTCCTTTAAGCTGAAGAACAACTGATCCCTAGGAATCTATTTACTTTTCAAGGGAGGATGTAATAAGAAATACTGCTAATTGCATTTGCTAAGAACTGAGAATGAGGTGGAAACCAGAATCTCTTTGGTTGTCAAAAACAGCTTTACTTTTCTTGAGAAGAGTTTTGCAGGACCTTGGTAAAAGAAGTGGTTGGGAAAAAAAAAAAAAAAAAAACATTTCAGCAGAGAACTTACTGAGGCAGTGAGTGAAGAGCTCCAAAACCTCCCTAAACTCCAGAAGCTTGCAGCGTTCTGAGCCCATGGCATACATAAGGCTCAAATCCCTAATCTGGGCCAAAATTTCAGTGTGTGTGTCCCTTGCTCACTCGCTATCTCTCATGGAGAGAAGATAGGCATTTGTCAGAAGAGCAAAGCAAAACTCATAGTGCATATATTGCTTCTAGCTAAACAGAGAATTAAATTAGGATTGAAAAGTAGGGGTTACACCAGGAGCCCTACTGAATGCTGACCTCAATGGTATCCCTATGGCTGCACTCCACAATAGCTGGAAAAAACAACTTTAATGGTGAAAAGTGCAAAGGAATGAAGTTACTACAGACATCTTATGCTCTTCCATACCTGTAGTGTATGTAAGTATAAATATCACAGATGATCTGTGCACCTGCATTCAGTATGAGTTCTCACTGAACCTGTAGGGCTTCCATTTCAGTCACTAGACTCGTCCAGCCTCCCTCACTGTTCACAAACATGCCTGTGCAGTTTTAACTTGGGGGTAAGAAAAGTAAGGAAACATTTTTTTGTACTGCAGACACAAGCTGCATGTAAAACTTGGTTGTGTGGAGCAGAAAAGCTATTCAGCACCAGTCACAGACACAAGCAGTCAGATGAGAAACACGTGAGCAGCAGTTTCAGGAAAGTCCCCGATTCACAGGAGCATAAGCTTAGCTCAGGTCTGCACATCCTAGGACAGTATGTGAAATACAGAGAGGAACAGCATTGCCAAATTCAAAGCATGAAGTCTTTGTTTTGAACAGATGCAGAGAGCTCCTCTCCCTCCCCCAGCAAGGAGATTGCATCGGTATCACAGTAATATAGGTTATTAGCTCAGTGGGAAACTAGCAGGGTTCAGATTCAAAGGCTCAAGCAAGTCCAGCTTGCAGCTGGCAAACCTAAACAAGACCAGCCAGCTGGTGTTGAGCTGAGTCATCTGTACAGTGATTTGGTTGAAAACGTTGACTTAACCCATTCATATAATCACCCAAATCCAAAAAACCCGACAAGCGGAGTCAAAAAAAAAAAGTACATCTGCATTTTGCAGGATGACAGACTGGAAAAGACCATGTAAACCAATTTTCCAGGGCTTTTTATAGGCTTCTGTGTGCATGTTGCATACAATTCAAGTTCTTGGTAGTCATTTGTTAGTCTGTTCTGATTCAGCAAAGCACATGACACATCCTTAGTGCATGTGATAAATCCCACTGAAATCAGGGGGCTACAGGCACACATTTAGAAACTAGGCATGTGATTAAATAATTCACTAAACAGAGGCAATCTTAGGACATGCAGGTTTTTTTTTTTTTTTTTTTTTTTATTTTTATTTTTACTCAGATTGTTTCTTTAGCAGCATCTCTGCTTGTTTCTTCCTCCAGGAGTTTGAACTTACTGGAGTAAGAATGTTTACTCCCCTTTTAAAAATCATAGCAAGGGAATGACCAGCTTCATATTTTACCTCCCAAACCCATAAATTTTAGATGTGTGGTGAAAAACTGAAGCACCTGCAGGAGAACCTATTTTATTGAAACCTGAAGCAGCAACACAGAGAGCTGGTAGACAGCAACCAGAATAAACCAGCTTTGGTGTTCACTCCCAGTTCTCTGATGTGCAAGAAAAAATAATTAAGAACACTGGTTCCTCGTTGCAGAGGAAATTGCAGCCCACGGAGTGAGTACAGGAGGAGGATTAGCTTGAAGGAGAGCAGCCTCTTGGAGCAGAGCAGGTTGGGGTAGGACAGGCTAGCCTGACCCCGTGGAGCAGCACAAAGGCCAAGCCAGCTGACGAAGGTTTGTGGCACCATCCAGACTGGAACTGTGTTGCTAAAGAGGTTCTGAGTAAGATCTTTCCCTTTTCTCCTTCCCATTGCTTGCTTGTCCTGCATCACGCATGTAACAGCTTCAGGAAAGCCCGTAAAGCAGCTGGCCAACCTCAAGCTGAGTTATAAGCAATGATGCTAGTCTTATGAGTCTTGGAAAAAAGAGTGACTCACAGCAGGTCAGTGCATGGCCATGGGCTGATGGGTCACTGCTACCTCTTCAGGAGACCACGCTCCTGAATTAGGCATCAGAAACCACAACAATAAAAGATAAAATATTTCACCCACGGGCAGCCCTGAGGGAGATTTGCTGCCTCATTATTCCCTGCAGCATTACTGTCCTCCTCTCCAGAGAGCCCCATCACTACTTTAATGAGGAGCCCCTCCAGTGACCGCCACAGCCCTGGTACACAAGCACAGCTGAAGAATAACACAGACATTCAAACATTTGTGGGGTCAGAGCCAGCCAAGGCCAAAAGATTTGAAGCAAAGCAAACAAGACCATGCTGAAGCACGGCATACTCACACAAAAAGCCTTGAAGGCTGTGAATCCCCTCTAAGCTCTGCAAATAGCCTTACCTCCTGCCGCTTACCTTGGAGAAGTCCCTTGATACAAGACTGTCTTAGGCACCCCAGGCAGCAGAAAGCCTGTCTTGAGAAGAGGTTGGTAATAAAAACCGAGTAGAAGATCTAGAGGGCTGCTTTTAAGCATCAGCAGTGCCATCTGCATGTAAGACAAAAGCTGCAGAGTTTTGAGGAAGGATTGTATGACACAATGCTTGCAGCCAAGGATGGAAGAAATGACCTAGTAGTGATGCTGGACTGGTGAGGGCTCTTGCCAGTCTTATGTCCATGTTAACATAGCTCCGTGCATCTCCTGACAGCCTTCTCTGAAGCACAGCGTGGTTAGCATCACGGACACACACCGGTGTGCCTTACTTGATGCCAAGAACTTACCACGTCAGGCGTGTATGGCATATAAAAGTGCAACTCCCTCTGCATGAGGGCAACACCCTATAACCCCACGTATTTTAAAGAGTTGGACTATTCTTGCCATAAAAAAGATCAGAGTAGCTTTATTGACTGCAGTGGAGTTAAACCGGTTTATTCCAAGTGAGAATTTGGCCCCTTGACTTCAATGAAGCTGTGTTGATTAATCCCAGATGGAGACCTGGCCTGGTACAATCCCGTCCAAAAGTCCTGGGAGATTAGTAACACACGCACTGAATCACTGCCGTTACTCAGAGCCTGGGTGGTTATCAAAAACCTGCACCTGCTTCGGTGGGAAACACTGCTGGGCTCGGGCCGAGCCATTGCGATCACCGACTTCAGGGACCAGGGTGTGGCGAGCGAGGGCACATTCTTCAAACGCTGCCTCATGCGAGGGGGGAGATGCCAAAGCAGCACTCTTTCCTCCACAAATGTTTGGGAATGTGATCCGGGATGCAAGTCCCAGCTCTGACAAAACCCAGGTGTGGTGGCAGTGAGCATGGTGGGCAAGGAAATGAGTCAATCCTGCTGCTTCTCACTAAAGGCTTTTTGTGATTCTGTGTAGGATCCTTAGTGTGAAAAATTAGGACTAAATCCACAGAGCTTTGGGGAATCTGTCCTGGCATCTGTTTGAAGAAACAGTTTTGAAGGGTGAGCACAGTTTCGTTCAGCAAAGGGAAAGCTTTCTTCCCCACACCAAATGCAATAGTAAATAAATAAATATAAATATAGTGGTAATAATGATAATGATAATAACAACAATAATAGCAGCAATAATAACATTATTATTATTATTATTACTAATAATAATAATAATAATGATAATAATAGAGGCATCTTTTTTCTTTTTGTAGCAGTTACCTCCAAGTCTCTTTTAAGGCAGGCCAAGTTTTGCTTCCCAATGTTACAGGAACAAGTGCCATCCTCCTAGTGGGGAACAAATCCAATGAAAATTAAAAGTACTTGACTTTCACAGCAGTTCCTGTACACGTGCATGTGCACGGAGCCACACACAGCCACACACGTGTGCCTGTGGGGAGACATTGAAGGTGTGCCTTGGGTTGCAGCGAGAAGAAACACAGGAACAAACCTCTTCACAGCCTGGTGTTGATGGCTTTTTGGTCTCAGGTGGTAGGAAAGCAGGGTGGACAGCATGTAGCCCACCTCCTCGTTGCATTATGCATGCACAGATGTTACTCACGGCTAAAGGATGCTTTTGCTCTGAGGCAGCATCGCTCAGGTCAAGGTGACAAAACGGGGCTCGGCATTGCGTGCAGAGGCAGAGCATCACCATCGGGAAGGAGAAATGCCTAAGCTTGCAGTTTGCTTGCTTCAGCTCTGCCTCCCAAGCGTTTCTGAAGTCAGGCATCTGGAACGTGATGTAATCTGAAGATTGATCAGCAGCAGCACACGTACAGCTGTGCACATCTGGCATACAGGTGTTTCAGCTGCTATTTGTCAGTAACTGTATCAAACATTAAAAAGCACCCTGCGTTCATAAGGAAATCATACCTGTCCCGCAGATTGTTCACAGGAGCCTATGAAATGCCATTGAATTTATGCAAACTGTCTCTGCTTTTTAGTGGGTGGCCCCAAATTTTATTTATTTACTTATTTCAAATCAGGAGCTTGAACCAGGGGCATTTTCAAAGCAGGCTTTTTGTTGTTGTTAATACCACTGGCATGAATCCATCAGTGGAATTAGTTGAGTCAGTCATAACGGATGGCTGCTATAACCCACTTGCTGATTTACTCTTAGGAGGCAATGTTGTCACAGAGCCTTTGTGCTGCACTGATGTAAAAAAGCTGAGATCGGTCCTTTTTGTGATCAGCTGCCTATGGACAGAGCAAGGCTTGCTTCAGAGTACCTCATCCACACAGGACAGGGGCAGGTAAAGTGGGGGAATGAGTAAGAAAGGATTCATCCTTTGGATAGGACCTGCTGGTGCCCAGTCCTAATCCCTGAGCCAGAAAACACGATTTCTTCCTCCCCCCGGGGATGCTGCTGCTCAGGAAGTTTGCAGCTGAATACACGCTGCACACAGGAAAAATAAGGAGAGCAGGGAAGGTGCTGGCTGAGCAGGCCAGACCAAAAGAGTTCCCTTGGAAAAAGAATAAAGCTGCAGATGTATATATTTATTTTTAGAGAAGGTGTTGTTC
The DNA here is from genome assembly GCF_009819795.1 of Aythya fuligula. Taxonomy (NCBI): domain Eukaryota; kingdom Metazoa; phylum Chordata; class Aves; order Anseriformes; family Anatidae; genus Aythya; species Aythya fuligula. The sequence continues at coordinate 10,573,883 of NC_045564.1, forward strand.
CTAGAATTTGTATTATTTTGGCAGGCATGGAGAGGGGAGGAGAAAAGGTTTCCCTCTGTCCAATATTCTTTCCTTTTCCTGAAATGAGGTGGAGGCAGAGGGTTTTTTTTACAGCCCATTTCATACCTCTGTTGTGGTTATTCCTGTAGAGGCGAACAGGGAGCAGACATTTCACACTGGCTGCCAGCGCTGTCAGAGCAGGCTGCATACCATACAGTGTGCAGCACCAGCTGCCCAGAGGCACCAGTCTCACGTATTTCCGAGAGGAAAAAGAACCTCGCTCCTATTGATATCTTCCTCCCAGATATTCTCAAGCAGCCTACAAGAACATGATATCCTTTACTTTCCAAACAGCTTAGCATGTGCGTGCATTCAGTCATCATAGCCGACAGGTCTATAAACTGTAACAACAGCTCATGCAACTTCATCCTGAAGGATACTCACCCTTAGCTTGTGAGCTGTATTCGTGCAGGGTAAGCACTGAACATGGCTTTTGCTGTGAGCATCTCAACAGAAATGTACAGCCCATGCATGACCACTTTACCTTTCTTATCTGATTTCTGTGCAATATATTTCCACTGCTTAGCACTAATCTGGCTGGCCCAAGCATGTAGTAAGTGTGTGTTTCAGGCAGGAAGAGCCAAATGCCTGCCCAGAATTGCTTACAGGCTGGCAGCTGAAACCCATATAGATCTGAGAGGCCCCGAGGTTGGAGGGTCAGGGGCTCAGGAGGCAGAGGGAGATGAGAGGGAGCGTATTTAACGCCGTTGGCACAAGCCTCATCAGCTTCAAAGCCGTTGTTCAGGGACACGTATGCGTCTGTGCCACCTCCCTCCCCATCCCCCTTTATTTTACTGGAGCTGCCCAAGAAGAAAATCTCTTTCTCTGCCTTCTTCCCCTCCCTGCTCCTCTGTTCCACACCTTCCCTGTGCAAAGCCAGGCTCACTCCGGAGTGCCTCAGAGATGAGCCCAAGGAAGGGGTCCGGAGGTGGGTTTTCTCTGCTGTGGTGTTATCCAGGAGGGCTGGTGCTGTCTGGATCCTTCACATCCCTCTTTGCCTGTTGCCACTGACTTTCCCTGGCCCCTTGCACCACAGGCCCTTTCGTGGGCCAGGAGATGTTGGTGGTGTCCCCGAGCGCTTGTTCTTCAGAGCCACCCACGAGGCAGCTGGGCAGAGCCGAGGACAGAGCTTAGACGGCCCTTTCAAATGTCGAAACAGCTCTGCTTTTTCCTGCTCCAACTGCTCATTAACAGCTTCCGGCTTTTGGCAATTTCTAGCCGCGCTTTCAGTGATGTACTGCCAAGATTTTAACAAGGGGCTCCCACAAACCTACCTCCTTCTCCAGCTGCGACGAACCCCACAGCCCCGGGGAGGCCAAGGCTTGGACTGTGGAGGAGTGCAGGGCTGGGGGAACTGTTCCTTTGGGGGGCTCTTTCCTGTTTAAAGATTTTTTTTTATTTTATTTTCTGGCAAGGGAGGGACGCAGCACCTTGGAGCAAGCATACTGACTGCCTGGAGGTTGCTGCAGAGAGGCAGGACATAACGCAGAAACCCTGAGAGTCCCAGCAGCAAAATACTTCATTGCAGAGCTCTCACTTGTCATCCATACTGGGAGGCCAGCCCCAGGCTACTAATTTTATCTGGGCCAGAATAATCAGCCACAAGCCAAAATGCTGAAGAAGTGGCTTTTTTTCTATGTGTTTCGGGACCCCAAAGGGCAAGTTCTCCTGCTGGAAGTGGTTGAGCCTGTGAGTTTCTGGGTGCAGTGAAGGCCAGCTCAGCTTTCCTGTATTTTGGGTCAGGCTGTGCTGATTCACACCGGGAGCAGGGCTGGTGTCCCGGGGAGCTCTGAGCTCCCAGGCATCTTGCAGGCCTGAGGTCAGACTGTGCTGACCCTGCAGCTTCCCTCCCTCTTCAGCTTCTGTAATCTGTGGGTTGGTGTCAACTGGCTTGGTGGAGGCTCTCAAGCTGTTATGTTCCTGTCATTTTTTGCTTTTATAAGAGGTGTCTGGATGTTTTACTGGGCTGATGTTCCCCACCCCAAGAAAACAGCATGTTTTTTAAAATAACCATCTTTGAAATTTAACGTGGAATTACCACAACCTGTATTCCTTCCCAGGCATGAATTACACTCAGATAAATCAAAATTCAAATGATAGAGAGCTGGAGATGCAAGGGAAGTTTAACAGGAGCCAAGGAAACTTCGAGATCAGAGTTTGTAGAGGTGTTAAAATTGCTCATGAGAGTCACTGCCTTCTCTGATACTGCAGAAACTTATTTTACTCCAGAGAGCTTAGTTTATAGCCGTGCACCTGAGGCTGAGAGAATAGAAGAGTTCATTCACCTTTAAATAAGAACTGGGTGCGAGAAAGGCAGCTGTATGATGGATACCAAAATAATAAAGTTTGTGGCAGTCAAAAAACAGTCACTTAACTGCTGGTTAATATATCCATAGATAAACCTATAGATTACGCATTAATAAATCAATGTTAAATGCAGGCCTTTCTGGTAAATGCACCAGCATAAATTACACTGGACAAATGCAACAAGTAGTGTCTCATTAACTTTTAAAATGTTAGTCTTCTGTACTATGTTAAATTCCTTTTAAAAATAAAAAATAAATTATTTTTAAATTATTTTTTTCTAATTAAAAAATAGTTTTTAAAAACTGAAAAAATGAAAAGACAAAGAGTGACAAATAATTTGTAAATTTAAGTCCAGCATTGTAAAGCTGGACTTACAGGGCCAGCAGCTCTTCCAGGACAGCCAGACTTGACACAGGTGAAGTCTGTTTAGATAGGTGGCCATAGATACAAACGAGTCTTCCTGCAAGACAATGAGAAGAAAAAAAAAAAAAAAGGATTTAAAACATGATTAGTTCAATCAATATTGGCTGCTTGCTGTCATTAAATTTATATATATATATATATATATATATACACATATATATAATCAATCTACTTCTCTTTTCTGTGGATAGTTATTTGTGACAGAAGCACTCAATATCCCCGGCTTTATTTCAGCTGTGGCAGCTGGTCCCCAGCCTTGCAGGCATGCTCTGTCCTGTTCAGCTGGCCAAGGCCAAGACACAGGTCCAGGGTCACGGGCTCTCCTGTTGGCTTCCTTTTTGGCGTTGTCTCTTTTGGATTTTTCATCCCAAACAGGGAGGTGTGAGCAAGCCATTGGCTTTCCTCAGTGCTGGGCTGGTGAGACCGAAACAGGCTTGGAGGGAGGAGAATTGAAAGGATTAAACCTCCTTCCAGATGGGCCGTACGTTTTCTTTTCCTGCATCCCTGTCAAACAGTTAGTCACACTCCCGATAACAAACCGGGGAGCCGCGGGACGCGGGGAGGATGTTTTCTCTTGGACCAGCCATGGGCAGATAAATCCTCCAAGGTCTGAAAAGCCTGGGGTAAATTAGATTAGAGGCTTTCCTCTAGACAGCGAAAGGCGCTTGAGGCAGGGGTAGGTTTGGAGAGAGCAAGGGGAGGCCCTGCGGCTCGGGAATGAACAACGGCAAGGGATATGTTTTTAAATGGTTTCCCAGCTGTAAGATGCACATAGTTGTGGCTTTCCTTCATCTGGGAGACTTCAAGAGCGGATGGTTGATAAGAGTTCATACCAGCAAAGGCAGAAAAACACAAGCCAAGGTATCTGGTTTCAGTCTGTCCGTACCCGTAGCATTAGATCTGATTTTGGCCCTCTCCCCCCTCTGCATGTACACAATTATCTGAATTCCTTTCTCCGCTGCTTCCTCCCCTCTGAAGTCTTGCAGACCGGCCCTTGTGCCTTTTCTGCAAGGGCAGCAGTCACACACTGTGTTAGGGATGGTTGTGCAATTGGGCTCTCTCCTTTCCCGGTCACCATGTATTAGTGTAGGTGCCTGTGCTGCACTCACAAGGACTCCCCAGGGGACACAGAGCAATCACAGTGATGGGAACTTATACCCCCAACCCCTTCTTTTTAGCTTTTTCTGATGGGAAACAACCTAGAAAACAGGAGAGTTCCACTATTCTAACCACCTAACCACTCACAGGTGCCTCTGTGCCTCAGTTTCCCCCTTTTGCCTTATCTCTGCTGTTTGCCTCTGGCTGTGTTCCCCAACCCCTTGCATTGCAGGTGGGGCATCCCCAGGACCATTATGCACGCCAGTGTGGGCTGCTTTCCTGCACAGTTGTGTGGGCAGCAAGGTAGATGTGCTCAAGGACACAGCCAAAACATTGTTTTTCCACCTCACCACTGTTGTCTCATTCTCCTCACCCAGCTGTCCTGTGGTCAAACAGGAGGGGGACCCTTTCTGGCATGCTGGTATGGGGAAATTGGCTTTCCAAAATATGACTCTTGGTCCTTCTCTGGGGTTGCCTCATGCTGGCTTTTCCCATGTAAGACAGCACATAGTTGCCTGCTTCCAAAGGCCTTGCTGCTGCTAAGCAATACGGTATTTTTCCCTCAAAGTTGCATCTTTGTGCCATCCAAATGTCAAAAATATCTTAAATAGAGACTACTGTCTACCCTGGCTCTGGGAACAGCTGACAAATCTGTAAGATGATTTGAGAATATCCCTTTGGTACAGACACAGCCAATGCCTGTAGCAGGGCATAGATCCTTTCTTCCTTTCACTTTGCTACAAAAACATTAGTTCATATATAAACTATGCATAAATATGAACACAACATGTACAGATACAGGTTTCCCATTCCTACACAGACCAAGGACTTACTTTCATAAACACACCTAAAGACCCAATGAATTCAGTTAAAATTTTCGGTGTGCTTTGATTTGGTTTTAGCCTACTTGCTACAAGCTATTCTATATAGACATTTCAGCATGGAAATTGCAAAAATGGAAAGCCTTTGAAAATTCTTCTGATCTCACTCTAACTTTCCCTTTCTGACAGCCAGTTTTGACTGATAGAGCAGAAGTTTCTCTAGAAAAACTGGTGATGGGGCCTGGTTACACATCTAAATGCGGGTCAGGTCTGAACCAAGCCGCTTGGTGGTGTGAACAGGTTCTGGAGCACCAAGCTGGTCTTTGCTGCAGCCAGAGATTATCAATCATGATATCACCATGGTGACTGTGAAACCCACCACCTGAGCTGGGACAGTCCTCGTCTTCAAGGCTCTTAAGGAAATCAGTGAGGTGCCATTTACCCAGGTAGGGAACAAAAGCAAAACCCCAGCACTCTCCTTTTCCAGTCAAGGTGACACAGGCCTGTTGCAGGTCCCTCTGCATGGTCTTTAGTAGGCAGCAGTGGATAAAACTGCTCGTAGGAATCCACCATTTTACCCAAGAGTGGCTGTGATGGTCAGGGTGTACGGGAAAAGGGCTCAGTTCTAGGGTGCTTTGGCAAAGGCAAAGGGCAACGAGCCCACCTCCCAGGATGGGGCCCGGCTTTGAAAATGAGCCTTGCTTTGGGAGATTTGGCTGGTGATAAACAAGTCTCTTTTCTGCTTTGCTTTTACCCTACACAGCAGGAAGTCAGAGCAAAGTTTTCCTCCACAAACCTCTGCTGCAGCCCACTTCGGTTCTTTCTGGTTTTCGTAATCTGCAGGAGCAATAGCAACCAGGAGCTCCATGTTTTGCCTAATCCTCCAGGATGGAAGGTTGCAAATACCTGTTTGCCTGTGTACGTCCCTATGTGCTGGTCACGGCTCCAGGCCAGGTCCTGGCTGCCAGCACCTCGCCTCCACCCTAGCACCTCTCTTCTGTAAGTTTAATGGCACTATGATAAAATCCAAGCCAAAATAACGCCCCATTCTTCCTGACTTAGGTCTGTTTCATATGGCTCACAGAAACTCACCCCATGCATAGTTGGAAGGCGATTCGGGGAGGCTCAGAACTAGGTCAAAACAAACTTAATTTCCTCCTGGTCCAGGTGGAGTGCTGCTTTGTGAACCGGGCTATCTGCACGCCGCCTTTCAGCTTTCCACCCGCGGCCATCACAGCCTCCGACACACAGTCACAGGAAAGCTTGTAGCGTTTTGGAGCATGGCTGGTTTCCACTCTCCCTGTGCTCCAAAACAGCTGGACCATTTTTGCCTAGTCTCCAGAAAAGAAAAGCAACAACAAGGAAGAGGAATCACCTTCGGGCATGGAATATTTTCAGCACAAGTTTCAGAAGGTTATGAACAGATTAAAAAAAAAAAAAAAAAAAAAGAGTCTGGATAGCAAAGCTTACAGACCTGACCATGGATATCATGATCAATACTTGCAACATGGTTATTTAAGCTGAAAGCAATGGTCCTCAGTTCACAAAGGTCAGGAATGAGCAAGGTTAAGGGCAAGGTTGGGGTGTTTGACAGTAAGCACATAAGCCTTAAGCACCACAGGTAGGTACCCTGCTCAAGAAGATGACAACCCCCAATAAGTTTGGTGATTTCCGAGTCCCCAGCAAGATCCTCCTGGGTATCTCAGACCTCTGCACTTCAAACTGCCAGGTAGGCTTTAAAGGCAGTCCTCTTGGACGGCAAACCTGGGGTTGAGTAGGGTGACAGGCACTAGGGAGAAAGGAGCACAAGTTGCTCTCAGGACTCCAGCTAGCCTGCCATGGGCCACATCCAGTCCTCTGCCTCAGTAACCAGGTGAGATGGGGCTCCCGTGGCCAGAAGCAAACCAGATTCAGGCTTTCTGGCCTGAGAATCAAGACCCTGAGATCTGTCTTCCCCTCTAGCTTGACATTTCCTAATCTAAAGAACAGCGCGATTTCTGGAGCAGCCTGCTTTGGCATTTCAAAAATTCACATCAGCCCATGCTGACCTTTTCTCTCCAAAGGCACGGGCGCGGACACGTGCGTCCCATGTCACGTTTTGCATTGTTCGCTCTTGTTTTCCCCATCCCCAACCACGGCGTGCCTACGGGGCAGTACACACGCAGCGCTGGTGTGGCGGGTGGGCGTACCGGGGCTGTGACATCATGCAGTAACCAAACTAGCCACATTTATTTGTTTTGAAAAATATTAAGGGCAGCTGCTACTTAGCGCCGACAGAAACATTTTATTGATTTTCTAGAGCAGGAGTGTCCCCTGCTGTGTTGTAACCCAGCAGTGCTTGAACCCAGCGGTGGGACATTTCCAGAATAAATCAGCTACAGGACATTTTCCCTTCTCTTTTTAAATATTCAGAGCATATCCAGCCTTGAAAATACATGCCTGGGTAACAACTAGAGAGGTCACTGCCTCATGTTCTTGCTCTGCCCTGTCTCAATCAAATGTAATCTCCAAGCAGGTCCAACACAGAAGGGGACTACTCCTTCCCCATCCACCCCATAACGTCCCATCACTAGCAGAGGAGATGGAGATGGGACCATTTCTGACATGACGACGGGGGCCCTGCAGCTTTTCCTTGGGCAGGAGAATTTGTTCCTCTGCTGCTGTTCTCGAAGGGGAAAACGCTCTTACCAGCTCTCGTGCAACACCTAGCACGGGAACAACCTGATCATCAGTGTGGGCCAGGGCTAGTGACAGCCTGAGTGGGCTTTAACTGTAGGTTTCCTCGCATTTTTCCCTTCTGGTTATTCTCATGTTGGGAGGATGAGTTTTGAGACAACGGGGAACTCCAGCTGAGTTTGTCTGGTGCTTTCTCGTGGGCTGGTTTAATATTTGCTTCCTCAGCGCGTGTTTGCTTGTGTCCTACCTAATCACCCCAGGCAGCCCCGCTGCTCGCCAGCCCGCCTCGCAGAAATGCCGCTCCCTGCTCCAAACCTCCAGAGTCTGTAAAAAAGCAGCCTTTGAAGTTAACATCCCATTAAAAATGAATGTTCTGGGGACGCTTAAAGAACAGGCACAGTCTGGGCAGGGAGACTTCAAAGGAGGCAAAAATGCAGTGGTGGGGACTGTGCCGAATGCGGCAGAGCGGCTGGGGCACCGCGGGCTGGTGGGAAGAGCAGCCTCTCCATCCCACTGAGCCAGGAACGGGGCAGCCACACACGGGGGCAGAGAGGAGCACACTCACAGGTGTCACTTATTACTTATTCACATCAGTTACTGCAATTCAGCAGTGAAGGATGCTCAGTCAGAAACCGTGTCCCCTCTGGAGGCAGCCGAAAGCAGCATCGCCAGCCCGGGGGCACGGGCAGCGTGCCCTGCACTGACCCACTGAGCGGGGCTGGGGTCTCGGCTTTGACCCACACTCCTTTTCACTTCCCCAAGATGAAGGGGAAGGGGGGAGGAAACAGTCTATAAACTTCTCAGCGACTGCCGAAATCAGTACCAGGTGTCACGGGGCGAGCAGCTGGCGTGTGCTGCACCGTGCTGCTGTTTGTGCCCCTCATCTCCCCCCTTGCTGCCCGACCCCAGCTCGGTTAGGAGCAGAAGGCAACAGGACCGGGCACCTGTGACCCCTTAGTTGGGCTGGGACCTTTCTGGTAGGAAAGTGGCCAGACCCTGGGTACAGAACCATTTCTGACTTTGCAACCTATACAACAAGCTCAAATACCATTTTTTTCTTACAAATAATAATAATTTTATTATTTATTTTATTATTTATTATTGAGTATTTAACAGTTTAAATACTCAAAGGGTTTTCCTGTGATTTCTATTGCTTTTGCATTCTTGGCTGTGTTATGGAAATGATTTCAATCCCTTTGTAACCAAACCCAACCCTAATCCTATATAAGCAAGGACCTCAGGGACCTGTTGCAAAATTTCCTCCGACCAGGGCCCTGCTCTTGCTGCCACCTTACATCAAGCCTGCAGCTCTCAGCTGCCGCGGTTTCCCTGCTGTGCTCTGGGGCTGGGGAATGCTCTAAAGCAAATAAAAATGAGCAGCAGCTTGTGCCACCACAGAAAATGCACTGGATCTGTAATGTTATAGGGTCCAGAGTGCGTAACAGCTATATTCTGTGTTTTAAACTGCAGGATAAAAGAAATGTTTAGAAATTATGTTCAGCAGAGAGCTTCACTGTGTATCATCACACACTCCAGACTCTAATCATGCACTGTTATTGTGTAGCTTTATGCCCTTCAACCATGCACTGGAGAATCACAAGGTGCTTTATGGGCACGAGCTAATTAAAACCCATGTGCACTGTGAGAGAGGAAGGGATGTACGGCAACTTCCCAGCCAGGGAAACTGAGGCACATGCAAAGAGAGCACTTACACAGGGAACCTGTGCATGAGCTAGGATTAAAACTGAGCTCTGCAAGGTCCTGCTGTCCTACCCCTCCAGCTCAGTGCTGAACTTAGAGCAGAAACTCTGTCCCCTCCCTGTGAAATCTGCTATGGGCTTTGCTGTGTCCTTTAAGAAGCCCCATAAATCCGTACCTCACCATCCAGCTGCCACAGGAGACATGCAGTGAGGCCACGAGTGAGCCAGGTTTGCAGGACTTCTCCAGGAAACCTCGGTGGGCCCTGCTCACAGGAGTAGCCACCAGCTGGATACGTTGGCAGGCTTTGATGAACGCCTTGTTGAGCCCCTCTGGAATTAAAGGATCATAAACATGAAGCATGACCTTGGGAGGGTCCATTAAAGCACAGAATTGCTGTGGAAAAGCTCTCTGTAACTTAACAGGTGACAGGAGCCTGCTGGCTCATTTTTAACGCTCCTGAAGGCAATGGGGCAGTGCTTCCCCCGCTGGTGTATGTTGAGCTGGGATCAGAGCTGGACATTCTGGGTGCACTGGTTTTACTGGGACCCTTCGAGCTGGGCTTTCCAGAAACACTGGGGGAAATAAACCTTTCATGGCCAGGTGTACCAGCTGCCTTTGGGTGACCTTTGTATCTGGGCATAATATTGCCTCATCAGCTAAGAGGCTGCCTTAATGTGCAGTGGATAACTGGAGAAAATAGGAGGGAAAATCATTTAGCAGCTCATCTGGTGCTGTGGTTCCCATCCTGTGGTCCACAAATCGTTAGTGAGATGTAAGACCTCAGAAAGTGATTCACACACACAGGCCCAAATCCAAATCATAGACTCACACACGAGCTGAGGGACAGCAAAATCAACAAAGGAACACAACACTTGACCTACTGTTACTTGCTTGTGAATGTGTCCCACTGTGGCACTGCTGCACGAGATGGCATTTTTTTCAGGAAGGACTAACTAGTCCTTGGATGCTCCTGTCCTTCAGCTGGATCCACTGCAACAAAACCAGATGGTACTTGACTTGCTTAACCCACTCCTAAAAACCTCGAGTAATGGAGATCATGCTGTACAGCAAAAGATAACAGGTCTCCTGCTGCTTGGTCTGATCTGCTAACTTTACATCACACATATTAAACAAACAAACAAACCAAAACCAGCACAGGAGGGTCCTTCCCAAGAGACATGTGGGCTGAGGGTTCTTTTGGCATCATGGGGACAGCAATTACTCCAATTACTTATGGAGAAATGCCTCTTTATTATTACCACAAGGCTCAAACCTGCAGTGCCGTGGCAGCAAAGCATGGACCCACAGATGAGCAGCAGTGCCCTGGGTGACTCCTGCAGCCCCTCACGGGGAAACCAGGGCTGGTAACGAGGCATCAGCCCAGCAGTGGGCCATCTAATCTGCCCACCACAACCCCAGTGCTGGTGCCCTGTGCAGGATGGGGAGGGATGGGGTAAGGGTGTTCCTTACCCTGCAAAGCCAAGCCAGAGCCCTGGGGCACAGCACTGCTGCCATTTGCTGAGCAGATCCTGTGCTCGTTTGCCTCACTGTAACAGGGAAGTCAAAACACCCTGTTAGCACTGAGCTGCTGTGAAATTCCCATTTTTTCCAGTTGGCCGAAGCCAAAAGAGCTGCTGGAAACCTGAAGGAACTGGTGAAAATGAGATCCTGCACTGCAGCAGCAGTCGGAGCTGCACCGGGGGTGAAGACATTGACTTCCAAATCACCACTTTTGCTCCGAGAGCAGCTTTGTGCTGACCTGTCCCATCTTGGATGGGGTTTAAAAAATAAGTGGGAGTAGGCCAGCTCAGTGTTGCTTTCTGCCCATTTTTACCTTCCTTTACATGGCAGCCAGGCTGAACAAGGAGCGGGGTACAGCGTTTTGTCACGTGGCTGGAAGCAAACAGCACCCACCCCTTCCTCTGCTTGCTGGAGAAAATCGTGGAAAAAAAGATCACCGAGCTTAAAGGTTGCCCCAGACCCCAGCAGAAACTCACTCTGTGGTGTCTTCCTCCTTCCTTTATTGTATTTTTCTTTCCCGAGTCCCCGCCGTGCTCCCCTCGCTGGGGTTGTGGCAATGTGAGCATGAAGAAAGGGCCAGTCTGTCATCTGTCAGACGTGCTCATACACAAACCACGGCTGCTCGCACACACCAAGCAGTTAGGCTTTCCTAAGTGGTCCTGGGCAGCTTGTCAAGTCCTGAGCTCGTCTGCAGAATGTGGTTGTAATTAGATAATTAATAACTTTGAGAAGGAAAGGAAAGGAAATAAGCTAAATGGAAGCTTTCCTTAGTGGGAGGAAATAATTATATCTGCTTTTTGATATATGAGCTGAGATGGCTTTCTGGAGGCAGAAACAGCATCTTGCATGAAAAATCATCCCTCCCCCAAGTTGGTTGGGATCTCCCTTGGGCACTGCTGGGGCACAGCTTGTCCCAGCAGCCCGCAGACGAGCAGCAGCAGGTTGCTGCAGACCAGGGCAAAGCCCGCAGGTAACAGGGCTCCCCGCCGTGCTGCTGCATCCTGTCACATCCCAGAAAGCGGAGTGGATACTCAGGGCTGGGTCGCTGGGAACCGCGGGGAAAACAGGGCTCTAGCATCACATCCCTCGGGGCTGGAGAGGTGCTGTAAGCAAATGGACTTTTAGATGCATTGCTCCTGCCTATGGATTTAATCATTTCACATCACAATGAAAAAAAAGGCTATGGCATTACTAAACTCTGAAGTTACACACCCAAAAGGAATCATCAGATTTATGCTGATTTCTTTTATTTTGGATGTGCTTGGCTGTTACTTAAATGTGCTAGCCAAGAATAGGAAGAAAACATTAATTTTCAGCAGGGTTTGCCTGATGTTGCAGGAAGAGCCGAGAGTCACTTTGGGTGGGATTACATTTTGTACAAGCACATTTGGGGCACCTAGCTCTGCTCCCTGGGCGTCGCTGGGAGCCCTGTGCTAAATACAGCAACAAATTGGCAGCAACACTAGCGCTGAGCATCCAATCTCCCCGTTTCCCTCGGTTAAGAGGCCACGAGGGCTATTCCTGGTGCACTGGATCTTGCCCAGCTGCTGGATTAACCAAGTGTCTCCATGCTACCGGCACCAGGGATGGATTTTAACATGTGGTTATGGGTTTTCACAAACACTGCCTTGGTTTGCAGGGGAAAAGAGTTTATGAGATAATATATATCACACAAAGATGTGCTGTATTCAGTGTATTTATTTTTCTTTTTTTCTCTCCCTTTCTCTAGACTGTCCAGTGTCTGAGACTGAAGTGGAATTGGGATGTATCCAAGTTTGTAGCTTCTGAAACCTTAACAACCTCAAGTAAACTGGTCCAAAAGACACCTCTTGACCTCCCTCGCTCTGAACTCTTGCAGAGCACTTAGACTGAGCAGAAACCAGCACCAAAGCTAACGGTCTGAAACTTTGCAACATCTCTCCCCAAGTGACTGACCAAAGAGAAAAGAGAAGCAACATTCCTGATTGTTCATTGTTGTTGGGTTTTATGTCCGTGTGTCTGTCTGTGCGTTTGGTTTGATTTCTTTTTTTTTTTTTTTTTTTTTTTCTTTCTGATAAATCTTAATTCAGGAATACCTTTATGAGAAATCTTTGGGTTTGGATTTTATTTCTCCTTAGCTGTATGCTTTTTTTTCCTTTTTTTTTTTTTTTTTTCCAAAACATGATTTCTTGTACAGTAATGTCAAAACTGGACCAAGGCTCTCAGAAAAAAAAAAAAAAAAAGAAAAAAAAAAAGGAAGAAAAAAGGCCTCAGTGTCCCCAGCTCCCTGCATGATTTGTTTCAAGTACAGCCTGGACTACAGACTGCCCTCCACACTCTGCTGCCTCTTCCTTATTGCTCCATGATCTGCTACAGCTCCCAGCCCCTTCCCTCCCCTCCTTTTTATTTTCATTTTCTGTTCCAGTGTATATGTTGCTTATTTGTTTTATTTATTGAGATATTTTTAACGAGCTAAGAGACTGCAATGTCGCTGTGTATACTGCTTCTCTTGCCAATAAAAATAAAGATGTCATGCAGCTACTGGGGGTATTTGATTTACACTCTGAGTGCACAGCCCCGAGCAGAAGCTGAGGAGCTGAGCCACCCCACCAATGCCTCAGTGCTCACCGACTTTGCTAAAACCCATTCCCCAGGTAGCAGGTGATAAATGCAGAAGATGTTAGCTCAGCATCACTTACGCATGGTGATGTCTGCCCACGTGTGCCAGGAGCAGTGGGTTGCTCGCTCGCAGCCCTGCTCAGGAGGCTTACTCAGGCTGCAAGCACTGTGGAAGGGGCTTGGGCATCTGCAGGGCCATGGCCTCCAATGCACTGCTTGTTGCAGACTCTGCCTTTCCAAAGAAAACTTTCAGCCTTTCCACAGAACAATTTGTAATCATTTCAAAACGAATTTCATGTAGATGGGCTGGAGTTGGACTGCTCAGCCTTGGAATTACTATTCATTTCTGGGCTGCATATTGCATCCAGAAAAGAAGCATGACCCATAAAAGCTGGGCAAAAAGCATTAGCTGCGCTATAGAAGTGGTCACCCGGGGTTGCTGGTGTGCTCCTGCTTCCTCCTTCCCTTCCACCTCTTCCAGCTCTGCTGGTACTCACCAGCCTTCCTCCACCGTCTCCTAGAGCCCCGTCAGGCTCTTGGTCACACACATGCTGAAGCCAGGTTTCAATTTCCAAGTCATAAATAACACGTTTAAAAAGAATTTGCTCTTAAATAAAAAAAAAAAAAAAAAAAAAAAGGAAAAAGAAAAAAAAATCCTTTAAAGAACAATCACTGTGGATCTGGAAACATGGGGCTAAATTATCCCAAATGACCTTTTGTTCTCACACCCTTTCCCTGCTGGATTAACAACGATGCCAGTTAACTTGAGAGCATCTGGACTGCAACACCGAGGTGACAGACAGAGATTGATTAAACGGCAGGTCTCTGGCAAAGGCAGCTTGGGAGCCTCAGTGCTCCTTGCAGGAATTATCAATTCACTTTGCAAAGCAAGAGACAAAACAGATCTCTGTAAGAAAGATCAGCTCAGAAATTGGCAGAGAGTGGTGTAGTGGGGGGAAAGGAAAAGATGGTGAAGGATAATTGGCTATGGAAAAAAAAGCAATGCTGTGGTGTCTAGAGCCATTAAAAAATAAATCATGTCATTCCATCTAAACCAGCTTCAGAGAAAAACTTTTTAGCATGCCAAATCCGGAACATACATGTGTGTATCATCAGATGTATTAATTGCCTGATAGGCTTCAGAACTTAAATGTCAAATGTTTATTTTAAAACAAGCAGAGTTGCATGGAGTAAAATACATCAAGTCCATTAGACGCTCTTATTTTCTTAAAAGTAGATGACATCTCAGTCTCGGCGTTTGGTAGCAGCAGAGCCAAAAATGCCATTTAAGAAGGTGAACATAACACGTGTCATGTGATGCAGCACGCCACGCAGCAAGCAGGTTTTTTTTCCTAGGGGTGCACATTAGCTTCTGCATTTTTTGTGAAGCTTTAATGATGCTCCACATCACACCAGGCTGATGTCACCACAAAGAGTGACATTTTCCAAGCATGGGCCTGTAAATCCAACTTCAGCCCCATTAATTATTTGTTAGAAGAGCCTGATGTGCTGCTTTGCTTTCCCAGGACATGACCAGATCCAGAAGGAGAGACCTGGCAGGTCAGATCAGATGTCTGCAACCGTAGGTGCCATGTGCTTTCCTTAATGCTGCAAAGCATCAGGGCTGCTAACCTTCCCTGACAATTCCAGGCATTTAAGGACATCTCATGGTAGATCAAAGCTTTTGCTCTCTCCCTCTCGCTGCAAAGTGCACTAGCAGCCACTATCAGGTGAACGGTGACAATAAATGGTTGCAAGCACTAGCTGAGCCCCTTTTCAATCAATTCTGGGGGTTAGCAGAGGCTCCTGTAGGTGAATGGCCATGGAAAAGTAAAGTTGGAGACCAGAAATAAATCCAGAGCACTAGGATACTTTTTTTCTTTTTTCTTTTCCAGGCAGAAACTACTGAAGTTGGTCAGGTCAGTCAGTGAACAGCAATGCCATGGGGCTCAGATGAGTGGTTTCAGGTCACAAGGTGAGAATGGGGGATATCAAACACTCCACGACATCCTGATAATCTGAGACCTGTAAATTGTCTGGATAACACATTTTAGCAGACAACACACTTGAATTGACAGATAAAGAGATGTGCGTTCAATAAATCGCTGAAAAGCTTTTTCATCTTGTGTGAGTTCATCTTGCAGAAGTTACAGCCCAACGTTAGGAGGAAACCAAAGACAAGGTAAAATGCAGATCCTAAAACTGAAGCTATGTTGTCCTGTACAGCACATGACAGACATATTTACTATTCTTTTTCATATGTAGGAGTTTTTTAGTGCTAATCAGTACTTATCATTTAGTGCTCACCCTAATTCCCACTGTGACTGAATTTGTCCTTTTTCCATCTGTGCATGAAACCCCAAGGTTTCTCAAGAGACTGGCATTTCCTAGGGCAGAGACATACTCTCCTGTGCAAAGAGAATAAAACCAAAATCCTGTAATGCACCAGGTCCATCCAAACCTGACAGATCCTCACAACAGGGGTTTCTCCGCATGTGCAGGACCTGGCTAAATATTGGTCCTGAATTGTTTGCTCTCTGCATACGTGAAAGGCTGCAGAAAACACCCAGCACATGCTATTTGTGCAGGGGTCCAGCTAATAGCAAAGTAAAGTGTTCACTGGAAAGAAGCCAAGTCCTGAGGTTGTGATATAAAGTGTGCTTTTTATATATATATATATATATATATATATATATATATATATTTTTTTTTTACTCAATACCAGCTCAGCAAAGCACTGCCAAACCCCCCACTTCCAAAAGGGAAAAAGTTTTCAGCTAGAGTTCTTGATGTAGGTCAAATGAAAATAAAATAATATATATATATATATAAAAAAGCCAACAACAATCCCAAAACAAATCCAAGCCCCACATCCCACCCCTTGGAATCTCTTTTCTCCCTGGCCTCCCCCAGGGCCACCCCGTTTTCACCCAGCCGCCGACAGTGAGAAGGGGAGGAGGGACCAGGGAGGGGGAACACTGACAATTTTTCCCAGAGATGCTTGTAAACTTGGAGTCCTCGCTTGGCTGGGACCACCCAGGCACCATCGCTGGGATGGGGATTTCAACCCCCCCTTAAAGGGTGACTGCAAAGAGAGGTAGTCAGTCTGTGGTGCTTAGCATCATCTCTGCACGGAGACCTCAGCTAGGGCAACATACATCCCACCCAACACTGGGAGAGGAGGGAGCCCGTGGGACTTCAAGTGGCACCTAGATGGAGTCAGCTATATGATCAGGGTAAAGATAAGTCTCCTGTTGACTTCTCCAAGAGAAAGGAATGGCTGTTCTGAAGCACAGTGACAGTGGCCTTTATTGGGGTTAAAGATAAAGGCCAAAAGTGTACCTAGAAATCACAAGAAATGTGAGGTGCTGTTGCCTGAATATCTCTCATACATATCTCTTACTGAAACAAATGCCACATGTCACCAGGGAGAAACCTGCTAACTTCCCACTGGGCCTTAGCAATGCCTTCTGCAGGCACTGTAACTCACTTTCAAATCTCTGAGCCGCCATACTGCAGCTCTTATTAAGAGAAAAACTGGAGTCGTTTTCAAGATCCTAAATTCTCTCTGTGTGCACACATTGCAGTCAGATATTTACTTCGCAGGGACTTGCCCAGCTCATCTCCAGCATCCAAACATCTGAACTTCAGTTGAGATCCTTCAGTCAGACAAACCCCCTTCCAGCAGCTGCTTCAGCATCAGATGGACTGTGGAAACCATGAAAGGCAGAAGGAGAGATCAAGCACAGCAGAAGATCTTCTTGCACAACCCATTCATCCATCACTCAGGCCTGCTGTCTTCACAATGCATTAAATATCATGACTTTATGCCTCATCTTTAACACTTCCTCCCACTTCTAGCACCAAATCAGTAACCATAAGCTGGTCCCCTAAACCCTGATGAGAAGCAAACACCATACATCGCCAACATTTCAGCCATGTTTTATTGCAATAATTCAAGCTGATGTAGGGTTTTCAGCTGTATTTTGATGCTTTTTGTGGTTTTGATGCCATTCCACTGGCCTTTGTAGTCTCAGAATTTGTTTTGAGTATGGTAAAGTGCACTCAGCCCTTTTATGATTTCCTGTCTTGTTTCAGAGTCTTGCACTGAAAGACTTTAGTTGCCTCCTAAATCTTTTTCCAGAACTCTCCTGTCACTTTAAATATTGGCCAGCATTTTGTTAGCTTCAAGACTTTGAAATAATATCAAAGTAAACCTCAAAGGAAAATAACCCAGTAAAGGGTAAGGTTGGAGCTTAATTCATATTTAAATAAAGATCTTTCACTTCAGCTTGGGTTACTGTGTAAAATGACTGGGAGCAAATGGAGCTTTTAAAGGCCTTATTCCCCTGGGGGTCTATTTTAAAATGATCGGAGAGCCTACCAGGCAGGGGAATGAAATTGCCTTCCCATGAAAAATTCTCTGCCAATGGGAAGAAAAAATTTGAAGTTCTCCAGAATCAAGATGGACTTTTTCCTCCCTCCCTTCCTCAACCGTGGCCCCAGACGACATTTGTAAATGGTGCTCTCTCCCTGCAGGCAGAGAGGAACAGTTCCAAAGCCTTTGCAGAAGGAAACAAGGGGCTAGCAATTGATTTGCAAATAAAAATATAGCCTTCTCTTTAACAAATTGTTCTTCCTTTTTTTTTTGGGGGGGGGGGGGTGGTGGTGGTGGTGAGGAGGTGGGAGATATCAGGGGGAACAAACTGCATTTTATTAAATGAGAACAGGAGATTTGCCCTGTCACCCCTACCAAAATTCCATCTTTCAGGAAAGAAAGAAGGAATTGGGGTCTGATTTCCTACAAACTTCAGCACCTGACAGGAATTTTCACAAAGCCATAAGGGCAGATTTGCAAGCTTAATGCCCAGCACAGGTAAGTTTGCAAGAGTAGCCAAGCACACAGCTCTCCTTGACTTTATCTGGGGAGCTTCTTTGAAATTTGCCTTTAAGCAGCACATCCTGCTGCAGCATGGAGCAGAAGTGGTGATGGATTTAGCCTTCCACATACCCTCTGCCTTTATTCCTTATTTCCTATTCAAGCCCAAGGAACAGTGGGTGGGAGGGACTGCTTTTGCTAACGCCAGCAGCTCCAGATCTGCCAAAACCCGAAACAAAGGCTGTGAGAAAAATATTTCTGCAGGAAGCATTTGCTGAAACATGATTCATTTCTTTAAGATAAGTAATATTTCCTACGGCCAACACTTACAAAACAGTTAGCCTCCCTCATCCGTACTTCAGCCTGGATGATGAATACGGCTGAAGCATGTGCTTCCAGTTGAGCCTCTACGGTGCTGGCGTGCTTGCTCAAAGTTCGAAGGTATGGCACACCACTGCAAATTTGCTCTCATCTGAAGGCACTTTGAGGCTGGGGACTTCATGGTTTGCTCTATGTCTTTCCTTATTGCCAGCCCCCCAGGACCCCCTCAGTTTGGCTGCACCAGGTCAGGAGGTGAAGGGGACTCTCCTCTCCCCCTGCTGCATGCCACCACCTCAAGCAGCATTGTTTTCAGACACAGCCTAACACCCCTGCCTCAGTCGCTGTGCCTTTTTCACCAGCTACTACAAACAATGGGCTCTGTGGGTCATTTGCAGTTCATCACGTCTTTTGAGTTGTCCGCGTAGTTATTTGAAAAACCATTCCTGCTTAGCACATGGCCACAAGATACATAATGAAATTTCCTAACATCCCTTATTTCAGAAACCTCTTTCAAAAGCGGCCTGCCAGACTGCAGCTTTCTTTCCCAAATTAGTGATCTGGTGGAAACTCAGCAGGAACTGGGCCACGACCCAGCTGGCACGGCCCTGAAGATGTGCGAGACAGCGGCTCGCAGCGCGCCGTGGGAGGTGGGGACTCGCGCCATGGTCCCCCGGCCCGCCTGGGTCTCAAGCCAGGACACAGCTTCAGCACCTGCACTGCTGGTTTTGGACCTTGACCCTCCTCTTCCGAGAGCCCTCGCTTTCTCACATATGGGTCTAACCAACATGAGGGGCTGGCTGAGCTCCTTCCTCTTCCTCGCCCCTCTGGATGCTCAGCAGAGGCTGAGGGCTGTGTGGGGCTCTCTGTCCCAATGGTGCCTGCCAGGACAGCAAGTCCTGGTGGGGTGATGGACCCAAAAAGCTGGGCAGGGAGCTCCATGGGCACAGCCCTTCTTGCTGCATTGGTGTGGCTCACATCAGAGCTGATGGAGCCCATCCATGGGGCTGGCACACTTCTGCCCCATCCAGACACCAGCCTGAGACATGGCCCACCACAGATGTTCTTTAGCCACCACATTAAGGACATAAAACTATGAGAGCACATCCAAAGGAGGGCTACAAAGATAGTGAAGGGTCTAGAGGGCAAGATGTACAAGGAGTGCCTGAGGTACTTTGGTGTGCTCAGCCCCGAGCAGAGCAGGCTGAGGGGAGGCCTCATGGCAACCTGCAGCTCCCTCACGAGGGGAGTGGAGGGGCAGGCGCTGAGCTCTGCTCTCTGGGGACAGCGACAGGACCTGAGGGGATGGCATGGAGTTGGGACAGGGGAGGGTCAGGCTGGGGGTTAGGGACAGGTTCTGCACCCAGAGGGTGGTTGGGCACTGGGACAGGCTCCCCAGGGCAGTGGTCATAGCACTGAGTCTCCTGGAGTTCAAGAAGCGTTTGGACAATGCCCTCAGACACGTTGGTGTGATTTTGGGTGGTAGTGTGTGGAGTCATGGTCTTGTGACACCTCAGGCCATGTTCACTGTGGCTTGCCAAGCAGCCCCTCTCTCACCAGCCTCCTCTGATCACCCATGCTAATGCAACCCCATGTCCACGGGCCATCCATCACCTCCCGGGTGCAGCAGCCCCAGGTATTGCTGCACCCCAGGTCCAGGGGGGCTGAGACTTTCCTGTGGTGCACCTCTGATTAGGTGCTGGCTGAGCACTGCCTTCTCCAGCCATAAGAAAAGGAATGGTGTGCATATAGGAAAGAGAAGTGCAGAGGAAGAAAAGGATTAACACGCAGTGCAGAAAGGAAAGTAAGCAAAGACGTGCCTGTTCTTATGGACCGCACATGAATACATCAGTTAGGAGATGGATGGGTCTTTCAGACGTTTCCTCAGACCCCTTTTCCATATATCATGTATTGCTTTCAGGTTAGAGTTTCATTCATACTAAACTCACTGTTCCTCTACATTGAGACTTCAGCACTGCCTTTACAAAGCCATACTTTTTAACGCCACATTAAAACAGGATTGAATATTGGTTACTCAGAGGGGGAAAAAAAATCCTAATGTCAGCATTTTTGTTGCAAACACAGCACGTTCAATACTTTTCAATAGTTTCTTTCTAAAGGGGTGAGAAGATAATTTACATTATTAAAAAATACTCTTTCATGCCAGTCACATGCTTCCTCAAGATGTTGACCAGAGCTGCAGAGCTCCCACTCTGCACACCTCTGAAACCACCTGTGATGACTGGGACTGACACCCCCAGCAGATTTGTCCCTGCCCTGCCCTCCAGATTGCGGTGGGGGAGCTCCCATCCTGCATAAGGTGGTGCACGGGGTCTCCTCTGCTCATGGCAGGACTGGGGGAATCCAGCCCCAGCACAACAGCACAGCCCGGGCTGGGAGCAGCTACTTCTGCTACAGCTCTGCTGAGCTGTAACCAGATCTTACCCTAGTGAACCTCATGCTGTGACATGTTTATACGACCAGGCCCTTTCCCCTTCATTAGTATTGGGGTCAGGAGGAGCCAAAGGTCAGGCTCGGAGCCGATGATTTCTCTTCTAAACAAAACCATTGCCTCCCTCTACCTTCCTCCTCAAAGAGCTTGGATCATAAATTTTCATTTAGTACCCCTGAACTGACTTTTTTTCCCCTTCACGTTCTCTTTAACAAGAGAGATATTTCATTCCCCCAAACCAGAGGGCAGCTCCTTATTTCTCTGAGTCCCGAGCTATTTAGGAAGCTTTTGTCAACATCCTGCCCCATGCTTCAACTTACAAAGTGCCAGTCAGGGTTGCTGGAGAAATAAAGGTGGCAGAGATGTGACACATGGCCCCAGGCCAGCCTTATAACCTCTCAGCCAACTCTTGCCAGATCAGCAGTCCCGCTGCCGGGTTTTAATGGCTCTGCCACCGATATTCCCCCAGCATCAGCCCCCTGCTTGACACCCTCAGGGCTGGAACGTGCAAAACCAAACCCCAGCAAAACCTACCACTGTCAGAAATGATCGTGCTTGCTTCACTTTGAAGAGAGAACAGGGGAAAAGCAGAAAATGCAGCTGGTTTTCAGGTTTGCTACTTACACTCATACATACCCTAAAGCCCAGCTAAAGCTTAATGTCAAAGAGCAACCAAAACCCCGTGAGCCAAAGTGCAAATCATTTGTGCTTCTCCTTGGGAAACTGCACATCCAGAAGTGAATTTTTTATTTATTTTTTTTAATTCCACTCCCCTCTGATGCCATGGACACCTCTGAGTCTCCCAAAAGGTTCAGCTTTTCTATTGCTTTACAGATCCTGACCTCTCCCATTGCACTTTTTCAAACTTCCCAGCAGTGATGGTTCTTGGTACTTGCTTGCCTTAACAACACATCAGCTGACATGGGAAAATAAATTGGCTGCTGCCATACAAGGAGGAGGTGATTTAGACAGCCAGTTTCAAGAAGGGTTAAGGGATCTGGGTGCTCAAATCCTGCTGAAAGGGAAATCCCCTCAGGTGGTTGTGAAAAGCCCACCATGATGGCCTGACCCTTTCTGGAGTTGAATGCACTTTCTGCCCCAGTGCTGCAGGTTCACATTCCACAGGGCTTCGTGGATGAAACACGCTTGGTGGTTTCAGCTGGGTCTGGTGTTTAAATCCACCATTGCACAGATCTTGCTAGGACATGGAGACGCACTGTTCCTAGCAGTGTCAGGAGAGCCAAGGAGATATACTTTGCACCAAGGCAACCATGCTTCCCAGACAGCTTCACACCCCAGCTCCAACACCCATACTGAAACACAGCAACAAAGTGTGATTTCTGAGACGTGGGGTCAGACTCCTCTGAAGTCTCATGAGAGCTTCAAGCTGAGGGTACACAACTTTCTACATCAACCCAGCCAGGGAGCAAATTGTGGATGACTGCTCAGCTGTTCCTGCATAGCCTAACATGTCTAATTATGCCCTGGTAAGACATAAGCAATGTGAATTGCTGCCCACCACAACCAAGGATGAATTTGATAATGGCATAACTCACCCCCAGCCAGGAATAAATGTGTGCAGCTCCCACGTGGTGTGAACGGTGGGGGTCATATCCAGCTCAGCCAGCTCTGCTTTTCCATCCCACTTGGCCTTCATTCTGCTCAGGGCTGTTAAGGAGACTTTCCCCTGGTTGGGGGGAAACTTTATCTCCATCTCCCCAGCCTCACTCAGTGCCTGCGGGTTAGTGCCATCGTGTGGATGCAGCTGCAATGAAGAGGAGGGGGAGAGGTGAGAGGAAGAACCCTAGGAAAAGGACAAATCTGGCATCGCCCACGTCAGGTTTTAAGTCTAGTTCTCCCCTTGTGATAGTAATGGGCTTAAGTGGGACCATGCTGCTTCCTCCAACAGGTTGAATAAATATAACAGCAAATGCACACATCACCTGCACCTTATCTACTCCACAACATCTCCAGGTGCTGACAGCAGATCTTCAGAGGGAGTTTTCCCATATGATGCTCTAATGAAAGCAACAGCAGTTGAGATTAAGATCTCTGCTGTGCTCAAATGGCTAAGGAGCTAAAACAGAACTGTGTGTGCATGTGTTATACTCACTCTACCTTAGTCAAGCCCTTGTGTTTAGAAACAGGGCTGGAATACACACATGAATGTGTCAGCCCCTCCTGGGCTATCTGGTCTAATGGCACAAGCCTACTCTCAAACCTGAAGGAAAATAAAGCTGTGGATTTTGGCTAATGGCACAGGGTGGGTTCTTTGCTCTGAGCTTGCATCCTGTCCTGGAAGTCACACAGTCCCCAACCTCCAACTCTCTTGCAAAACTGAAAAGCAATCTGAGCCCAGGATAAAAATAAAGGGTCCATGGGGCCCTGCCACTCTGGGGTCAACTGATGCAGTGGACGTGCAATCAAGCTCCTTCATGTAATCTCTCCACTGCCTTTTACAGGCTGAATCTGAAACAGAGCCAAGTGACGAGCAGGGGGATAACGAATCGTGAGGCTGGGGTTTCCTTTGTACAGTTAAAATCCCAAGCCAAGTCCTGCTGGCTAGGACATTCCTGTTATCTTTCAGAACAGAGGGCTGAACTCCAATGGGCTCCTTCCAAAACCCCATCCACTGTGATGAAGAGCAACCTGCCCCAACTCAGCATTTGAGGAGGGGGACGAGCTCGGTTCTCACAAGAAGGGGAGGATGCCTGTGAAGACCCTGCCCAGGCCCTGCTCAGCCTCCCTCCTTTCAGAGGAGGCAGTCGTGTCTCCGTGTCGACCTCTGCGCCTCCCACACACACGCTACGCCTGTCCACCCTTGTCATGTTTTTGGCTTCCCCCAAGTTCACGCTGCCAAGGTCTTTGCAGAACACTTGTAGCACTGGAGCAGAGTGACTCCCCAATCACAGGCCCTCCGTCTCTGCCAGGATGGCTCTGGAGGAGCTCTAGATCTTGGCTCAGGAAGAGCTGGCCACTGGGGACCTCCTTGGATGAGGTGCGAGGGACACGCAGGTGGCCGGCACTCAGCCCTGAGCACCCGGACGACCCACCTCGGCACTGTGCTGGTTGTCACGAGTTGGACCACCAGCCTGTAGGTGCAAGTGGGGGCACAAGCGGTGGTCCAAGCCCACCACACATCGGGGCACATCCGTCCTTATCTGGGCGCCCCGTTCGGGCCGGGTTTCACAGCGTATGGATGACTGCATCCAAGATTCATTAATGACCCAACCCCACGTTGCTGTTTCAGATTAAATTGTTCCCAATGCTATGCATTGTTATTTGGGAAATGTATGAATTTTTCCCATATGTCTTTGACCTATAAAATGAACATCCCTCAAAACTCAAAGGTTATTGCCAACTACGACGTGTTTTCATTTCTCGTCTTTAAGCACATTTCATGGTTTGCCAAAACTTTTTAGGAGGTTGAAATTGAAGGCCTTGACTCAGGAAAGCACTTCAAACATGTGCCAAGTAGGACTTACGCGCACACTTGCATCTAAGTACATGCTACAGGCCTGTGCTGAGCTGAGATGTTTTCCCAAACTGGTGCCAAAAACATCTTCCTCTTCATTAACTCCTAGACTCTCAAGTTCAGTCCTCAGCTTTATTGACAATCACCTACAGGTGAAATTTGGCTTGCAGATGTGGAGCTCCTAGATTGCAGATAGAAGCTAATTATTCAGGGATTGCTGGCTGGAGCTTTGGGAAGCCATAAAAAGCCAGATTAAGTAGAGCTGGGTGATAGTTTTCAAATGGATATTTAAAAGAAAAACAATTTGCAGCGGTTTCACTGAGTGCTTGGTTTTAGCAACAAAATCTGGCAAAAAAAAAATAAAATCAGAACAGCATATTTCAAGCCTTTCTAAATTAAAGCTCTGAAAGGACTTTGATTTTTTTTATTATTTTTTTTTTAAATAATTTTACAGTATAAAACATTCAGTGTCCAAGTCAGGTATTTCATTTCAGGCTGACTGAAATATCTTACTTGACCAGAAAATATACCTTTTTCTTTTTGGTTGGCCAGAAATTCACATTTCATGTTTCAGTTCTTCCCAAATCAGTATTTCAACTTTTTGAAATTTCACTGACCAGAAAGTTGGCTGCTCATATATTTTTATGTATTTATCTGGAGAACTGAAAACAGAGGTGGGTAAATGAAGAGGGAATGCAATAGTCCCACTCTCCAGGCAAAGGAGAGTTTCAAGTTTGTCTTTAAGAACTTGCAGGTCATCTGGGAGGAATTCAAGTGATGACAGATACCGTGTGTATCAAAAGACAAGGGAATCTGTTCTCCACTTCCAGGGGAAAAAAAAATAAATCATAATTTCAAGGGAAAACGCTGGATGGAGACCAGCCCACTCTGAGCTCTCAGCTCTCCTACCTGTACTTCTAAGGTACAGGATGCCTTTTATCTCAGCAGCACTACTCTCGGCATGACAGAAAGCCCATATTCTGTTTCAACACACTTCTAACAGAGTTACTCCGTTATCCTACAGAGTGCAGCTCTCGCAGGAGATGTCAGATGGAGCTTCCCTCTGGTGAGCAGCTCTCCGCCCTCTCAAGGTGAGATCTGCACTCCAAAACAATAGAGGGCCATAGCAAGACTTTGTCTGAACTTTGCCTCCTGAGCTCTTGGCTTGTGTTTAACCACTAATTCACCTGACTAAGCCAAAACTCTCATTGCAGATCCCCCAGGGTTTGCCAACTTACCCCTCTGGTGTTTATTGACAGAGAGGGCTGGTGACAGCGCACAGAACAAGAACCACTCATCTGCAGATGCAATCCCATCTCTCCAATTATTGTCCTCAGATGGAGCAAAGATGGTGCAGGACTTTGTGTGAAATAAACCCCAAAACTTGTGTCTCATCAACAGCTGAGCGGCTCACCCCAGCCCAGCATGGGGAGAAGGGTCAGGTAAATTCATACAGTGAGCACCAACATCTCCACCACCAAAACCAGTCTGAGAACACAGCTTCAAGACTATCCTGAAGGATGGGGACCAGTGGGAAACCCACCTCTGGCTGGTACGTGCAGGTTGGAGTGCGGGCATCTCCACCAACACCAGCACCAGGCAGCACTTTGGAGAAGGTCTTGACCATGCACACGGCTTACATCAGCAAAGCAACTGGAGCTCTTCTACCCATATGGCTATTATACAACAAGATGGCCAGAAAGGGAGAAAAGCCCAAATCACAACGTTTTCTGATCCTTTAAAAGCTTGGTCACTCCTGAAATCAATTACAAATGAAGAGGTTTTAATGGGGAGTTGAAAGACGCAGTAGGGTGGGTCACTTGTTTTTATTCCTATTGTCAAATGGTAATATTGTTCTCATATTTAAGATGTCAAAAGACTGTGAAGTAAACAAACAAAGCCCAAAGTGCCAACTTCCCAACACCCAGCCACAATGAGACATTCATGGACACAAGGAAATGGGCTGAAAAACTTGCACAAAAAATAAACCGCCGTGAGAAGGGCTTTGCCAAAGTTAAGGGAAAGGGAGGTTACAAGCATTTGTGGGAAACAGTGCTAAAAGGGAAGGAAAAAGACAAAAGGAAAAAAAAAAAAAAAAAAAAAAAAAAAAAAAAAAAGAAGAGGAAAGAGCAGAGGGAGAGAGGACTGGGGCTAGGGCTGTGCCAGTCAGGAGGGATTTGGCCGGATGATGGTTTTACTGCATTTAAATGTGTAAGATACACTTTGATTAATTCTAGTAGACTACACCAAAGTCATACTTGCAACTCCCAGCACGCTAATTACGGAGAAGAGGCGGACAGTGACTCATGTTGGAAACCACCCAACTTCCATAGGGGGAAAAAAAAGAAAAAAGAGAGAGAGAGAGGGAGAAAGGAATCTCAGTGCTCAGGCAACCCAGACCATCCCCAGATCTGTGCACAGCGCTGGGAGAAAGGTCAGGGCGTGCGCGGACGCGGGGCGGGAGCGATGGCTGGGCCGTTCCCAAGGAGGGATGGCATAGCGGAAGGACAGGGAGACGTCCTGGGGGTGGTGGGGAAAGGTTGGGGCTCTCAGGGCACTGTTTGCTCGCCCTTTGTAGGTGACTCTGCTCTCACACACAAGAAATGAGCTGCAGGAGGTCTGGGCTTTGTGGGGTGCACAGAGGGGGTTTATATGAGGATGCAGTGCTCCAGCAAGGTGGGGCCAACAGCCAGGCATGGTCATTCCAGTTGTGAGGCCCCGGGTAGGACATTTCTCCTCCCTGACACCCAAAAAGCTTTCTGCCAAGGTGACGGGTGAGGAAACACAATGGGCAGGTGCCAGGGGATCTCTGTGTGCCTGTACCTCCAGCAGCACCTTGCCACCAAGCCACTGTCCTGCTTGTCCTTCAAAGCCAAAACCAGCTGAAGCACGGAACCCCTAGTAGGGAGGAGGGTCTCTGAAAAGAAGAAAATCTGGCAAAGCCTGAAGGCTGCAGGGAGTGCAACAGCATGCACCAGTTGCTTGCTGCAGCCCTCTCATCTCCCTGCCTACGCACAGGGCCGAGAACTTGCGTCAGTGGCTGAAACATTGCAGGGACCCGTGGGGAGCGCAGATGGGGCTGCTTCAGCCCAACCCCATCGCTGCCACGCTATGAGCTCCTTGCTCATGTGTCCCATTCCCACGGGCACAGAAACCAGTGTCTGAAGACAGGACAGGCAACGGCAAAGCCTTCAGCCTCACTTCATGCTCCCTCCTCTCTCACAGAGCCCACCAGCTCCACGGGCTTAAGAGCCTGAAAGCTCCCACTAGGGGCTAGGTGAGCAGGAGAAGTTGCGCTAAGGCCAGGTGTGAAGGGTTGTCAATGCAAAAATACAGCCCCAGACTCACGTTAAACCTCAGAGAGCCCATCCAGCTCCTGCATGGTGAGGAGCTCCCTCCCTTCTTGTGATATTTAGCGAGAAGGAGATGTTCACACACACACACACAGATGTTTGCTTAGCAATGAATACCGCCAGCTCTGAAACATCTCAGGGCGACAGGGGAGAAACTAAGGGGGGTACTGGCCTGATATTTATTATCCCATCTCAGCTCCATACTCATCTACTCATTTTTAACTCTCCGAGCAGCTGACAGCATCAGGAACTGAAGCCAGAGCATCAGATTAACAACATCTTTCTTCTCCAGTCTTTCGGCCACATGTTTGAATTGGTTCAGCCCATGAATAAAACCGAAGCCCCGTAATCTTACAGTCTTGACATGGAGATGGGGGACAGGGAGAGGGCATGTTTAAGGCATGATGAAAATTGCATAGCTGTTTCTTTAGCTTATTTCTTTAGGGGGGAAAAATAAGGTGTTTGTTTTAAGAAAACAAGAAAGGAAGCTGCAGGGTGTGACTCCCTGTCTCCACCGTGCTGGCTCAGGGCTCGGACTGCAGCTTGGCAGTGCCAGGGACATATCACACATGTGTGTCCCTCTCAGACCAAGCAGGAACCCTGCTTGTGGCCTTCAGACGCATTAATAACAAGGTGAGGAGTTAGCAAGCTGTCACACTGCGATGCTGTTCCCTTCTCCACCTCCCTGCCACCACCACAGGCCCATCCGGCTCCACAACCACTAGAGGGAGGCGGAAGGTAACCAGTCGAGGAGATCATTTTCTCTGGGTGACATGGACATCAGCAAACTGGGGATCCCCGGAGGTTTTTGAGGGTACAGCTCCAGGCAGGCTAAGCTCAGGCTATGGATGGTGTGGAGGTGCCCCACGCTCAGATTTCACAGCACCCACACCAGCAGGTTTCCCCGCCGCCAACAACGCCGGCACTCTGCCGAAGCGGATGACAAAATGGAGGAGCCACGTGGGCCACCGGGCCTGCTCTCCAGAGAAGGGTGGTGTGGTGCCGCTTCTCCAGCTCGAACACAACGGCAGCAATCGCCGGGGAAAGAAAACCCTTTGGGTTCTGCCTTCAGGGAAGAAAAAGTAACCAAGCCGCAGGCTGGAGAGCTGCAGAAACGGCTATAAAATACAAAGACAGGACAGCGCAGATGGCGCGAGAAGGAGTTAAAGGCTTCCTAATTCAAAATGTATGTGATCGCCCATGCCTCGGCCCTGTTCCAGAGAGGTTGCAACATGCTGGTTACAGGCAAGCAGGCAATGCTGCACTGCGAGCGTGGGGCAGACATTTTGTGGAGATAAGAATCGAGCTGCGCTGCAAGCCGACATTTTTTTTTGGGAGGTCACAGCGGTGGAATAACCACTGGATGGCAGGAAACCCTCCTTTGGGCAAGAGGAACCCACCACAGCCCTGGGAGAGGATGGTTTCCTCTGGTTTCCTTTAGGTTCCCTCCACCGGTGTAAAGAATATATAGAAGATTTTGCATCATGACCTGTGAGATCTTCTCCAGGTCAAATAAACTATTTTCCTCTTGGAAAATGGAGTTTTACCAAAACAACTGTTTTGTAGCATCCATTTGGCAGAATTTTCCATTAGGAAAGATCATGGGACTTGGGCCTCTGTGTTCCCCATGTCTTCCTTGCTTTCTGTTTCATGCCACAGGACAGCACCTCCTGGTCCCAGCACGTGGCTGGGCCTCCAGTGGTGTCTCTCCTGCTTCACCACCTAGGGAGATGCAGGGCATGGAGGAGCAGGGGGCCCCAGGCCACAAACTGGGTGCTGACCCAGGGTGTGTTATCATGGCCAGATCTGGCCATGTGGAGCTCCATGGCCATATTGTCTGTGACGTTCACTAACAGAAATGAGGAGAAAGCAGATCACTTGCGAATTCAAACCATCCATGAGTGGTGGGGGCCTTCCTCTAACCAAACCACCAGCAAAATCCTTCAGGACAGTCATAAATCACAACCCCTGCAAAAGTCCAACTGAGCCTTCCTAATTGCCATAGCAGGAAAAGGGTTGCTGAGGAGTGATCAGCTCTACCTCTCTGGGAGCCTTGGCTCACCCTTGTCTGGTGACATCTAACAGCATCCACAGGGCACAGGCATGGGCCAGAGGCCACCACTATAACCTTATGTCCTCCCAGCTCAGTTACTGGCTTGCTGTGTGGTCCCATGCCAAGGGAAGAAGGCTACACCAGACATGGCCACTTCTGTCCTGCACACGTTGGTCCAACGTGTACTTAGGCCATGACCACTGAGAGGTACTGTGGGACAGCATCCAGTGTGGTGGAGCTTGGGCAAAAAGCTGATGGCACCACAAAGGGCATGGTCACACTGCTTCAATGCTCTCCTCTCAGCAAGGAGCTGCTGATGCAGGTGGTCAGTCACAGAGGAAAACCTCCAAGTTTTTGGAGATGCTATTTGCTCTGCCTTCCCTTTTCCTGCCCAGTCCTATTTTTTCTCCTTGCTATTGCAGCTGTGGGGCAGAGTGCTGATGAGACAGGATTATGTCCAATCCTGTTAGTCATTTCCCAGTAATTAGCTTGGGTTACCAGAGCAAGGACACCGATGTTTTCTCAGGTCGCTGTTGAGTCAGGTTAGGCTCTTAACCACAAGTATGCCAGGGAAAATGGGCAATGCTGGTATGCATGAGGTACCGAGGCATAAAAAAGCAGTGCAATCTTCTGCTCTGGCCTGGGAGACAGCATCTGGCTCCCCACAGCATTTCCTTAGCACCCAGAGCACCCTGAGGGAACATAGGAGCCCTTGACTTTGGTACCTGACGCAACCTCTACTAACGCTCTCATTGTACTTTGGGATGCGCATGATTTATTTCTGCACTGCTCATGATATGCTGCCTGCAGTGATGTAGTTAGAGACACACATGCTGCATCATATTAGTCATTGTTGAGCTGACAAAAGATCAAAAACCAATCAAAGCTGACGACATTTTGTAATTTATCATGTAGCGTTCTTTGAGCCTCTACTGCCTGGCCCTATAAGCAATCTCGTCCTGTAACCACTGCAGTATAACGTGGCTCAGTTTGAATTTGCACCATGATGTTCCCAAGGTTGGGCTTGTCTGGATGCCCATTTGTCTGGGGAAACACTGGGCTCTGGGCAGGAACAAACGTGAGACAGGCAGATGCTCTGCAAGCACTGCAAAGCAGGAAATTCTTGGCATGGGAAGAAAAGAAAGAGTGGTGTGAGAAGTACCTTGGGGCACATTTCAGGTGGCGTCCCACAGCTCCATGACATGGAGCCCTGAACATGGGGCCATTTTCTCTCATAGCTAATGGAGAGAGCTTGCTTCATCACAACCAAACTAAGCCTGAGGCAAACTAAGCCTGGGGCAGATGTGACAAATTGCGCTCTGAGGTGCTCTCATCAACTCAAGAGGGAATCTGGAGGATGAGCTGAGACAGGTGCATACACAGCTATACCAGGGTGGGACACGTCCTGCTGTTCATGCACATCTGCACTAGTTCCCCACCTGCAAAGCAAGGAGGAACAGGGCTTTTGTTCATTCCCATGCTCTTTTCCTCTCTTTTGAACCCTTCGGAGCACAGGTTGTTGCATCCCACATTCCTCACCTGAACACAGCGCTAAGGGGCTGTGCTCTGTGCAGGGTGCTCGTGTGATATATCTTTACCAGCATTAAAAATAAAAAATCAAACCAAACACAACAACCCATCGTGTGAGACTCCTACACCTCACAGGCCATCCTTGGTTGGCAGCAGTACCCTGAGAGGGAAGGTGACTTCCCCAAGCAGGATGATGGTGAACAAAGACGAACAACGAAACCCAAACTGGACTTACCTTGTTCATTCATCACAGGCTCCAAAAATCGGTGCTGCAAATAAATCACAGATGGCTGGTTGAAGCATTTCTGGACAGACGCATGGACGATAATTTGCTTTTTGATCAGTTTGCTGCAGTCAGCCTTGGCTTCAGTGAGGTCTAAAGCCTCCGTGGTCCCTCATCAGAAAGGACATAAAGCCACAAGGTCACGTAAGCACTCCTCTCCCTGTAGGACTTGGCGAGCAAGGCCTTAACTTGTACATTCACCTGGACGCAGCTTGGGCATTACAGCTTCTCCTTTTCCTGCTAGCATCATAAAAATAAATAACTAATCAGACAAACCCCAAATAAAAGACCTGTATTAATTAAGAGCAAACTTCCACACAGAGAAAAGTGGAAGAAAGGACTGATTTATTTTTTTTCCCCAGTCTGGAAATCCTGGAGTTGATTTTATTTATCTATTTATTTTCCCAATGAAATTAGGACGTGTCTTAATGTTTCTGAGCCAGCCCAAGCTTTCCTAGGAGCAGCCTGGTGGCCCCACCAGCACCGTGGCAGCAAAGACAGCAGCCTAGCTGGAGGAAGGGGCAATGCAGACAACGCATGAATCTCCTTTTCAGGATGGTTTTGTAATCCTTGCTGATACTTCCCTTGCTTTGAAGAAGCACGGGTGCTCCCCAGGGAAAGGCAAAAACAGGGCTCCATCTTCAGCTCTGCACACAAGTTCTGCCTTGCTCCCCCACCAGCTCCTTCCCAGCTCACAGACTCCCCCCACAGAGAAAAGCTTTTCTCAGCAGGCACACCCTGAAGCAAAGAGCTCTGCAGCCGAGCAGTGAGTTGCTTGGCCTTATCACTAACAAATAGGTCAATATTTTGCTCACGTGTGTGTACACAGCCCCATTGGATCACCAAAACATGCGTCCCACACCACAATTCAGCAGGCTGTGAAGAGTGCCAGCCATTCAGCTTGGTTGTGGTGGCTGAAGGCAGCACCCCGCTGGGCTGCAGCACTTTTTATCTCCCAAAATACTCCGTGTATCTTCTCAAGGTGATGGGCTGGGGCTCCGGTCTAATCAGACCGTTTCCCCTTTTATCTCTGGCGGATCTGTCCAAGCAGCTCTGGAGTCCGTCAGCCCCGTGATATCATCCCTTGGCACAGCCGCCGGCGGCTTGCTTTTTGCCAGTATTAATCCTGTAAACACTCGCAAGAAATCACAGCGAGCCCTTGGGGAAGCACTTTTTCCTCCTCCCCTCCAGAAGAGCTGCCCATCCTTCACAGCTCACGCAGCCACGGACAGCCAGGGAGGATGAGGAGGAAACAGAGGCTGAAGGGGGAGCAGCAGGACAGCTGGGGAAGGAGGACCGAGCTGCGGTTTTTCCTGGCATGATGGAGCAGCGAGGACAACATCAGTGATGGTGGAAAATAAACAAGCCTGGGGATAAAGGGGCCAGCTGGGTCCTCTGCCAGCCTGTTGATTTCTAATCGTTTATTTTCTCTCTTTGTTGGTGCGTTTGTTGAAAAGGCTTTTCCTTGATGTGTCAGAAGCCTTGCGAAGCACAGGGCAGCCAACACCCAGCTGGGACCGACCCCAACCTGGCAGCACTGGTCTGGTTACTTAAGCAAACGAGGCTTAGGGGATTCTGAGGCATGTATCTGTTGGGTTGTTTCCTTTTCCCTGCCCTGCAGATAACTCTGAGCCTGCTCCTTGCTTGTGGACTAACCTAACCGAGGGCAGTTATCTCAGACAAATTAAATTTGTGAGTTTCTTGAAAACGCTTGGGCAGACAAATGGACAAACGAGTCTCAATGTGTGCAACGGGGTCTGGCTGCAGCCTGATCCCAGCCCTGACATGGTACAAGCCACCTGATGAGCAAACTGGAACCCACCGAGGGCTTGCAGGATGCTCAAAGAAATGTGGAGAGATGCAGCCCACGCTCCTCTCATGCCAGTTGTGCTTACACTGCCGGTGATGCCACACCACATGGACCTGGTGTTAACGAACAAGGAACCACAGCTTGTTGCCAGTCCAAATTTTGGTCCCCATCACACCAGGAGCCTGTAGCATCACTGAGAGGATCCTCACCTCAAGTTTCCTGTGGGTGGAGAGACCCCAGAGACGCCAACAGGGCAGAAGCTCTGAGCTGCCATCCCTCCCAAGCCTTGCATGCAAGGGAGAGAGGGGGAAGGAAAACCCCTCTCCAAGCACTGTAAAGATTTTATTGTAAGCAAACCTCCCAGAGCACTTTGGGAGCTGGGGTGATTAACATTCCTTAACGAGGAAGGTGGGGGCGGAGGGGGAGCTGGGGAGGGGAGACACAACACCCTCCTGCAGGTCCCACCTTCCCACCTAATCCCCCCGTTGCCATCTGGCAGATTTACTGGCCCCGGTAACGTCGCTCCCACTGATATAATGAGGAATTGCAGGCTGTGCTATGTTTCCTCATGAATTTTGCTTCCCTGCCAGAAAAGTTCAGGGCTGGGTCAGGTTTTTGTATAAATTTATGTATATAAATACATATACACACACATTTCTTTCTTCTTTCCAGGTGATTTCCACCTTTCCCCATCTGAGGGCCCATTCATCCTCACCTTCCCTTCTCCCTGGTTTCTTCACTGTTTGCTTGGGCTGGGTTAGGGGAAATAATCAAAGGAGCAAACCACCCACCCAGCCCCTCCAGGGTGGTTTGCAAAGGGTGGGGATGCTCCCGCAGCTGGCCTCTCTGTGCCACGGGCACCACGGGCTCACCCACGAGGCAGAAGTCTGCCCTCACCCTGTTTCCACCCAGGGGATGTTAATTCAATCGAGCTCAGCTGAACGGACTGAAAAGGAAAGGCGGCTGGCTGGGACTTCAAACAGCCCTCTCCCTCTCCCCGTCCCGCTTTCACAGGGTCACGACCAGAAGGGGACATGCCCCAGCCTCCTAAATCACTGCTCTGAGCCTCTGCTCTGCTGATTTATCCAGTGCCTGCATCCACCGGTCCTGCTCGAGACAGGCTGCTGGGAAGGGTCCGTGGAAGGGATGGCCCAACACCTCTGCTCCAGAGACAGACAGCTCCGAGAGAGGAAATTGCAGCTGAAAAGAGAAAAAATCCTTTGCTCTGTGCCACCTCTGGGTGTGCCCTCCACCACTGCCTCCATTGACTACTCTTGGAGCTGTGTGTGCTTTCAGAATGGGGAGAAAAGAGCTTTTATAGCTCCATTGGGATTTGGGGAAGGAAACAGAGAGAAAGAGGCTCTGAGGACAGAGCTCCACCAGGCAGGAAACAATCACGAAAACCCTTGGGCACAAAGTGGCAAAGTGCATGACCTGACAGGTGGAAATCACCTTTTTCCTCCCGTCCATATCCGCACCATCCACCCCCCACAGCATCTCTGTGCCTACCTTTTGGGGACCAGAAACCCAAGATGTGTTTCCAAGTGAATTACACCTGCCTGGTGGAGAGATGCACTTTGCTCAGAGGACTTTCCGAGATGGAAGCCTGTTGTCTGGGCATAAATAAGCTTCTAAATCTGCATTTCATCTGCCTTTTACTTCGTAATCCAGCAGAGCCGGTCCAGAGGGACATCCCACCCAGGGGAAACAGCCACCACCTGCATCCCCATTCCCTGTTTCTCCTGCTGCTTGCAACCCTCAAAATCCACCCTGCTCAGGCTGGCAGGGGAGCACCATCATCCCATCACCAGTCCGGCCACAAACACACAACCAAGACACACCGGACCTGAGGGATTGTTCAGTGTCCCCAAAAGCAGCAGCACATCCCCAGTGCTTTGGCACTGCAGGAAAACCCTCGGGAAGCGGTGAGGATGGCTCGAAGCAGCTGCACACCGGTTATCACAGCTCCCCAAAACATGAGGAAGCTGCTGATTTATGGGCAGGAAAGCTGGGGCACAGGGCAGGGACGTGCCCTCTCCACGTTGGGAGGTGAAATCGGAGACTGGAGCTTCTGGCCGATTCCCTGCCCCAGCCCGTGCTGTCCCGTATTTTCAGGAACACGTTCTTGACCGCGGAAACCTGGATCACACCCTCTGGGAGGGGAAGGAAAGGACTTGCTGTACTTGAGACACTCCAGCTCCTTTGTGAGCGGAGAGACAGACTTTTTTCAAGACATTCTTGTTAAATATGAGGCTGTTCCCCTGCAAGAGCAGCAGGAGCCTTTGCCTCTCCAAACACCATCCCAGAACAAGTCACACACCTCCTCACCAAAGGCTGGCTCTAAGCTGTCTTTTCCCACAATTTCAGAGTTTTACGGTCAGCGTTCCTCATTTTCCATGTCATTAATCTCCATGGGCCACGGTTCCAAGCAGGCTGGAAGCCAGGTCCTGCCAGACAGATTTCAAGTGAAATCCAAGTTGTCTGGAAAAAAAAGAAATCAACTAAAAATTTGAAAAGCACGTGAACCAGAAGCTGGCTCTCACCAACCACCCAGCAGGGCTTGTGCAAGGCTGCCCAAGCCCACAGATGGTTTTGGTGGCAGTGCACCTCTTCTCATTTCACTTGACTTTTCCAGCAACCAACCAAAATATGAAGTGTTCTTTTGGGCTAACATCTTTTATTTTGCCCAGGAAAAAAAAGACTGGGAGATTAATGAAAAGAAAAAAAAAAGAAAAAAGATTTTCTTGTCTTGAGAGCTTCCATTGAGCACTGTAAGCCAATACATTTTTCAGAACATTTTTCACAGCAATTTTTAATTTCCTCTGTTTGGCTTTTGCCTGAGCAGCTCTGCCATCAAACTCCAGTTCCCTACGGTCCCACAGCCGGGGAAGAGACAGGCAAATCTTCTTTCAGACAGGAAAATGGAAAAGTAGAAGACTGTCCTGCAGTGGGACAAGGGGGAAGACCAGAATTATCTCACTCCTGGACATCTCTGGAGCTGTCTCACTGCCATCACCACCAGCCAAAACTTCCACAGGTTGCCTCCAGGCATGGGCAGTTTGTCTCTGCTCCAGAGGATGAGGCTCAGCTCCTTCCACAGGTGACTCATAGCTCGCCTTCTTTATTTTTTAATATTTATTTAGGCAATTACTGCAAATCCGAGATTCTAGGCAGGAGGTCTGCCTGCTGTTTGGAGGTCATTTGCTCTCAGGAACTTCTCTCCAGCACCTCCACCCTGATGAGGTGGCCCTTGGGGTTTTGGCATGGGCTTTCTTCAAGCTCCCTGCAGACCACGGAGCTCATGCCAACGCCACTTGGCCCTCCTGGCTGGCAGAGCTGGCTCCCTGCAGCGAGTGCTGGGCAGGTACCGGCTGGCTGCCCTGCCGATGAACTTGGGAAATGAGCTGCTCTGGACCCCAGGACAAAAATCAAGGCTCCGTGTTTTAGACTAGGGGGAGGTTGGGAGCTGTGAAGTTGCGTGTTTGTGTGTTGTTTCCCTCCCTCCAGAAACAAATGCCAGCGCAGCTCAGCTAGAGGAGTTTTTATGGCGCTGCCCCAGGAATAAATTGCTAAACCAAGCAGCAGCACCAGCACCGTGAACCGGGATCCTTTGGAGCAGGGGCTCTGACAGACCGTGGCGTGATCCATCGCGCCTCCGCGCCAGCTC
Source organism: Aythya fuligula (assembly GCF_009819795.1). Lineage (NCBI taxonomy): Eukaryota > Metazoa > Chordata > Aves > Anseriformes > Anatidae > Aythya > Aythya fuligula. Next base: position 10,610,908 of record NC_045564.1, read on the forward strand.
TCAGAGCGAATCCGAGATGCACTTCGGAGGAATCCTAATGGGATCTGCAGATACTTCACCGCTCCGGTTGGATTGCTCTTCCTCCCCCCCCGCATCCTCCCAAGCCCCTTCAAAAACAGAGCTTGGAAGCAGCCCGTGATACTTAAGTCCTTAAGTCCTGCCTTTCTCGACTCATAAAGGGAACCAAAAGGAATTGTTTTGAAATAACAGTGCAAATCAAATTACCCGTCACAGATAAGGGGGAGAGAGGTCAAATATGAAAAGGCTTTAGATGAAAGAAGAATTAGCCTGCAACCCGCAAGGAATAACTCAATTCAAGTCTCATTTTCAGCACCCCCAGAATCTGGCGCAACAGAGGTCCCTAATGAAGCCCAACAGATAAACCTGGCCAAGACAATTTGTTACACCGCCGAACGCGGAGCCATTTACCCAACCACATGCTAAGCATCAACCGCCCCATAAAACGGGAGAAGTATATCAGCGTATTAGAAGCCGTCATCAATCAGCACGGAGGAAACCAGGCAGCCCTGGTCGGCTTCCAGCCGGCGCTATGGGAAGCCGCCCCGCAGGGTGAGCTCGCAGCTACACGGCAGTCCCATTGCATCCCCCCGAGCTGGGGTTCAGGAGCTGACCCCGCTGTGGGCATCCCCGGGCTCCTCAGACAAAAAAAAATAAAGCCAGGGGATGCCAGGTTGCCGCACAGACCCGCTCCTCGTGGCTGCGCCAGCATCTGCCCAGCACTCCTCAGGTTTGGGACACCCCTGGGGCTCCCAGCAGCATTTTTCCATAGTTTCTGCTCCAGCTTGCCTCCCCTTCACAACCACCACCTTTCCCAAAGGTGTATTTTATCCCTTTTGGTTCCAATCTTATTTCTCCCAGAGCACAACAGAACATGATTTGAGACCGGAGAATGCCCTGGAGCCCAGCACAACCCTGCCGTGGCTGGGCTCGGTGGCCAGGCAGGGACCCTCATCAGTGCTGAGCCCCACATCCCGGGTAAACAGGCCCCAGAGCCACCCAGAAATTCCTGCTGCTCACCACCGAATGACCCGAGCCAGCTGAAACACAGTTGCTAAGCTCGTGCTGCCTCTATTATTCACGGGGATTGGGGAGGATTTCAGAAATTGCTCTACGCAGTGGGGAAAGAGGGATTTTTTTTTTTCCCTTCTCCTCCTTCAAACTAAAACACATAATTGAAGAGTGAAATTTTGAAAGCTTTCTCAAGAACTCTGGATACTTAATCCCCTTTAAAACTCGGGAATTGCTCCCCATTCCCTTCCTCATCTAATGGAAAACAGGTCTTGTGTTCCTGCAGGACCTCTGTAACCGCTGACCATTTGAGAGCTCTGCTTTGATACAAGCATAAACGCACCGTGCTCTCTGTACACACATCCTCAAATAAAAGATTTTTTTTTCTCCTTTAAATACATTGAAATTGCAGAATCCATACCTTTTTTTCCCCTTAGGATTGGGCAGCAGCTTGGCCAGGGAAAAGAGGTTCTGCAGCAGGGCAATGCATGCCACAATCTTTTATCAACCCTCATTAGTGCTACTGAAGCAATTAGCATGCTTTAAATTTGGGGAGCGAGGAGAAACCAGGCATGGGCTCCCCATGGCTTACCTAGAGAAGTGCATGGTCTCCTTCTGAGCTCTGAAAGCAAAGCCCTGGCTGGTCCTGGAGGGGAGGCAGGTCCCAGGTCTGCAGTCTCCTGGCCAAGCACCAGTCCCAGGTCTTGTGGGCACTCTCAGGCTTAGGCACCACATGAAGATGAGCACAAAATTCAAGAGACAAGTCCCTGTGCAGGCAAGAATTGGCTCCTGAGCCACGGGGGCTGGAGGACTGGGCTGTAGGCAGGCTGCTGGAAAAGCAGAAGTACCAAAACACAGCAACGCACAGGGGAATAACTTCCCAATTATAGGTTTCCAGAGGGCTCATGGGACAATTCAGGCAGGAAGGGTGCTCAGGAGGTCTCCATCCCAACCCCCTGCTCAAAGCAGGGTAAGCTGTGACCAGGTTGCTCAGCTCAGGGCTTTATCCAGCCTCATCTTGAAAACCTGTGAGGATGAAGGCCGCACAGCCTGCCAGACTTAACTAATGAGTGCTTAAGTAACGAGGGGCCCTTCCACAGCTGCATGTGTTGGTGTCTCAGAGTGTTTGGAAAGCCCCATCACTACCTGCCTGCCTAAGGAGAAACTGTACAGGCACCCACGAGGGCTTACTCATGAGGAAGACTGCCCGGATGAAGGCTGGGGGTACTCAGCCTTGGGCAGAGGTGCACAGCCCTGAGGATTTCCACATCCTTACAACTAGAAATCCCACAGGCAGACCTGATAAGCGCCCCAGTACACACGGAGATGATCCATGTTCCCTCTAAACCTGTAATTAGTTCTTCCACGCTTGCTTCTTCCCTGCTGAAGCCTTTCATTAGCGCAGCCTGTGAGAGACTTTATTTGCACCGCCATGAAATATGAATATATTCTCCAGCCTCAGCAGGAACTGTTTTTGCTAAGTTACGCTGTTGTAAAACAAGAGCAGGCTGTGACTTCCCCACAGCCTAAGAAGGTTTCTTTTTTTTTCTTTCACAATAATTAAAATATATTCTGTGTTATCCTGGGACCAAGCAGCATTGCACGGCCTTGCTGAGGGCCTGGCTTTCTTGCATTGCCAGAGATTTGCCAGCTTTTGCTGGTCCCTGAGCAGCTCAGAGCAATGGCCATCCTGCACGTTTGCTGAGGAGACAAGAGGACCTCGAAGCCAATGGAGGCAAGCAGTCCGATCTCAGGAGGCTTCCAAGCACAGCTGGGGCACCTCAGATCAATCTTCTTGTCTGCTTTAGATCAGTCAGCTCTGAAATTGCTGTATTCCCCTGAGCTTGCTCATTTGTGCTTAATACAACTTTCCACGTGCCATGCTGGGCACCGCGATGTGATCCAACACCCACAGGGCTCTGAGTGGGGCACCTGCAGCCATCAGCCCATCCCATTGGAAAATGTGCGGTGTTACTGCCCAGGGCAGCTTTGTGGATTACACTTACATCTTGCGTGTCCCATCCAGGCAGGGGGAACAAATGCATTCCCAGCCCCCCGAACGGGCTTTAGAGCAGCCCATAAGAGGATCAAACATGCACCAGCCCCAGGAGAAAGTTTCCACTCAGCGCAGAGCCAAATCCCGTCGTAAAACCAGGACGTATTGCTGGCACAAGCTGAACTCTTGCCCCCCGTGTGCTCAGGCTGTGCGTTTAATATTGGACCCTGTTCTTTCCCCTGCAGCACTCCTGTTCCTACAGGGACCTTTGTTTAAAGCACAAAGTCTTGACTCGATGCCCAGAGTGAGGAACAGCCTCTTCCTCCTTTAAGAAGGAGAAAAGTCAAGAAAAATGCCACCTAAGCACAGAAGGGGAAGGGGAAAGGAGATCGAGCCCCAGCCCAGTGCCGCTGGGCAGCCCCCAGTGCCGCTGCTCGCAGGTGCCCCGGGAACCACCACGAAGGGGCCGGGGCACGCTCGTTTCAGCACACCGTTATTTTCTTTAGGATTAACAGATTTCTGGCTATAAAAATTTCCATTGCTAAGGCAACAGTTATTGAAGTGCATTATTATTTCCCGCAGAGACCCCAGCGCGGATGCCACACGGCTGCGCTGAGCCCTCCCCGCTGCATCGTGTCGGGTTTACATCCACGTGTTCGCGCCGAGCAGCGCGCCCGGAGCGTTTCAGGCGAGATTAGGCAGCTCTGGATCACAGATGCATTCGCAGGCCTGACACGTCAACACTCACGGGCCAGGTCCTGCTCCCCAGCAAGCTGCATGCCTGGGGCTGGACCGGCAGGTTTTAACCGGGGGGATTTGGATAAGCAAAAAGCACTTCTGCAGATGCAGATAATCAGATCCTGTTGGTCCTAGGGATGCCAAAGGAAGCGCTGTTACAGGCTACCCTCCAAAACACGCAGCGTGTTTAAACAGCCTCCCTCCATCCCCCTGATTTGCAGGGTCTCCAAACCACCACTCAGCAATGAGTGTTTATCAGAGCCCGAAGTGCACATTTGGCTTTGCAGAGCGAGACCTGGGGCTTCTTAAAGGATTAACAACCTCTGACAAACGCGCTGCATGGAAACTGCAATGCTGTGCGAGACACCCCACCCTGCCACAAAAGCAGCCCCTTTCCTCTGGGCCGAAGGAGCTGGGCTGGGTTGCTTGGTGGTGGGGTTTCAGCAGAGCTGATGGACTCCCCCGGCTCCTGCATGACCCTTCCCAATGCTCAGCGCTGGCATGTGGGGTTATTGCAGCCCACTGCCAGCCCCTCGTGGTCCCTGCCTGCACATAGGGTGGTGCCACCACTGCTGCCAGGACTCTGAAGCCAGGAGTTGGTCCCTAGGTTTTGACCCTTCCCTGTATACTGCCTCATGAACTGCTCACAGGCTGGGACGCTGCTCTGAAGGGCAGATGGCATCAGGCCTATGCCCTTTTGTGCTCTGCAGCAGTTCCTGTATGATGGGCAAATCTTCCTGCAGAGCTAACACAAGCCTTAGCTTAAACAGGTGCCCCAGGACTTGTCTTCATCCAGGAAGGAGGCAATGAAAGCACGGGATAACAGATCCGAAGTGTAGCTGGTTGCCTTGAAATCAGAGGATGCTTCATTTGACATGCATGGGGAAACTTGACTTTAGGTGATTCAGAGAGCTCGACACAAGGATGATACGGAGGCTAAATAGAAGACAACCAAGCCTGAATGAGCCCATAAAAGAAAAAGGGTGAAACTGCTTAACTCGTCTGAACTTGAGAGGAACACTGAGAACCTCAGGGAGCCCCTCAGTCCTGATCCTGGGCAAACCCAGGGATGAATCCAGGTCCTTCAAGCCAGGATCCTTGTGTGAGTGGAGCCAGCAGTGCTCCCAAAAGCCAGCTATGCCTCACCACCTCCTCTGTCCCAAAGGATGAGACCATCCTGGATGTTTGTGGCTTCACTTGCAGCCACTGGGAAAACGGCACGTGCCTGGGGAGGTGGGAAGGTGGGCTTCCAGCCCCACTGCCCTCACCCTGCAGAGGGAGATTGGGCAGGAGCTCTAACAATTTTCCTTCCACGGAGATCACGACACACACATGGATGTTGCAGATGAAATATCACATCAGACCGAAGGCACCAGACAACAAGAAGATCAGCAACAGAAACACAGGTGGTACTATAATTAACTTTTTCTTTTTATTTACACCACAAGAATAACAAGTTGTCATAATGTGGTACAAAATACTGGACTCCTAATAAAGTTGAAATTGAAGTCGGTACTGTCAGAGAAAGACACCATTGGCCAGTAAAAAAAAAAAAAAAAAGAGAGAGAGAAAAAAAGAGAAAAAAACGGAAACAAAAAACAAACAAAAACAAGAATGAGAAAAATATTCCAACTCCACCAAGTAAAACAAAGGACCATCAGAAAATTTAGCACAAAGAATGCTACCATCACTTAAAGTAGGGTCCATACAATAAGAGTGAAATTGTGTCTAAATTACAGCGTAAACCGGTAGCTGCTACCAATGGTGACGTCATACTGAGCATGTATAGGTATAAAGTAGAATATAATATAGTTACAACTTTTTGATACTACATATCTGTAATAAGCTCTTGGGTGAATAATGTTTCAACCCCTCCCCCCACTTTTATATATATATTATATATATAAGTTTGTCATCCTCATAAATTGGAAAATAGCGCCTCCACTATGGAGCACAGAAAAGTGTTAATTTATTTTCTTTCAATAGGATACTTTTTCATCAATATCAAAGACAAAGAGAAGATGAGCTGAGAACGAGCCCAACTTCATGACAATGAAGAAACATGTTTTCCTTTTGATGTAAAGTCTTGTTTTAAACCACAGTGTTGCACAGTACACGACTGTTTAAAGTGAAACCTAGCAATACATCATGTAAAAGTAATTTTAAAAAAGTTAACACAGCTGTGCTGAAGAGTTAACTCTTTAAAGTCCTCGTCATTCATCATCTTAGAATTAATGACTACATGTGTTGACAAAGGGTTGCATCCAACCTCCCCACCCAGCCAAGAAATTAAAATAAAATACCCAACCAAATTAAAAAAAAAAATGACACAGGCAGTTAACTTTGTGTGTTCTGCGTAGTTTCCCTAAAAACACTGTTTCCACATAAATACAATAAACTCTATTATTGGTAAGTCACAAGTGCTAGATAAACGTCTTTTTTTTTCTTTTTCTTAAAATGAGAAATGTTTAAGTAGTCCTTTTTATTTACTCTTTTTTTTTTTTCTTTTTAACAATAAAAAGCACAATTTCTTAAGTTCAGTAAGACGCAAAAAAATGTTCCCACTCTCCTTCCTTGGTGTGTATCTGTGTGGGTGCGTGTGTGGGTGCGTGCGTGTGTGACAAAAACGTCCCAACTTTAGTCTCCGCAAATGCCACGAGAGGAAAAAAAAAAAAAAAAAGGAAAAAAAGGAAAAAAAAAACACAATTTTTTTTTTTTCATTTTCAAAGCTGCCAAGTTTGGCGTGCAAAATCTGTATACAATATAAAGACATGCCAACCTTACAGACCATGCAACCTCAAGGTGTAGGAAACTTAAAAAAATATATTCATATATATTTATATATATATTTATATATATCAATGCCCATAAAAGACGTGGGCCCAAAAAGTTTACAAAAGGAAGAATGGAATGAATACATGACTGCGACTAATAAAAAAGGAATGTTCCGTATCGAAAGTAAAAAAAAAAGAAAAGAAAAAAAGAAAAAAGAAGGAAAACCCAAAGGAAAACCAAACGGTTACTTGTGTACTGCAAACCGGGCCCGCTCCCCGGCGGCGCGGCCATGACCAGGCCGTGCTCCGCGCCTCCAAGATGGAGGCCATGATGGCGGCCCAGCGGCCCGGCCTAGCCGGCGCGGGGCGGCGGCACCTGAAACGAGGAAGCTAACGGCTCAAAAAGGTGAAAAGAGCCTCAAAAAGTGAGGGCTCCTCTTGCCCTGCGCCCGTTGTGGCCACCGGGAGGATCCGGGCCTGGGGCGCGGGCACAGCAAGGAAAGAAATCCCCGCGGTCTGGACTCGGGAGGAGACGAGCTGTAAAGGTCTTGGGAAGTCTTCCCGTCCCTGGCAAAAGCTCGGTGAAAACGATGTAAAGAAACGAACACGGCATCCTGAAAGCAGCGAGGCGGCGCGCTCTCGAGTGTCTCTGGCTGAAAGAGAAACCAGCTCGGCGCGGCCGGCGGCTCTCGGGAACATGAGAAGGTTTGCCACAACCGAGAGCGAAAATACGAAACCGCCAGGAAGACCCGACAACAGAAATGATCATGTAAACGTGGTCACTGCCCACAGCTTATAAACGGCTAAAGGAAAATTTAAAGTACGTCACCAGATTCCGCAGCCAGATTAATTTTAGATCACAGCAGCAAAGTGGTCATTTGAAAAAACAACATCTGCAGGTACGCCGTGCTTTGACACGGGAAGGTTATTTTCAGAATACGCTGAGGATGGTCCTAGTGACCGAAGCTATTCGTGAGTTTAAAATGTACTTGGGTCTGCAAAACTCAAATACAGTAGTGTCTGGTTTTTCAATTGCATTATAAACTGAGAAACAAAACAAAAGCCTCTTGCATTTGCTCACACGTATGGTATGCTTCAAATTCCTTCCACAAGTGAGTCCTGAATGGAATGAAAACAGCCCCTTCAAGAACTGGAAAATAAGTTACTAGAAATGACCCCGTCAGTTGTCATAATAACAGAATAAAATAAAAATATACCCTTGGTTGTTCAGACGAGGGATCTGTGCTATCCTACACTGCTGTAAGAAGGTACACGTGTCAATCCGGTCTCCTCTAAGCTGTTCAACTCTTCGAGCCAGGGATTAGCTGCTTCTCCTAGGGGCCATTTTCCAGAGGCGACAGGGAAATCCAGCCAAGGCTGAAGGTTCAGCTCGCGCACCGCAATGACCTCCTCGGAGAAATAACTTAGGAAAAAGTCCTTCAGGCAGCTAAAGTTGCGACTTTACCGGCAACGGTGATTCGGAAAGAGGAGGAGAGAGAAAGTACGTGGTGTGTGTGTGTGTGTGCGCGTGCGTGCGTGTCTGTGTGTCTGCGTGTCCGTGTGTCCGTGTGCGTGAGAGAGAAAATGCCAGTTGTCACACGAGTGTCTGACAAGCCTTCCATATGGTAGCTACTAAAGCCGCGTGTAATCCTCACTACAATCCACATGGAGGATAAATACATCACCCATTGTAATACTACTATGTTTAAGGTAAGAAAACTCCTTATTTTCTTTACATAGCTACTATAACAGAACTGAGGAAATATACAGTCGGTGGTATCATTATACAAAAGAGCCCATTGCATTCCCTCCTCCTCGGTAAACGCACGCTTTCCAAAAATAAACTCTGACAATCTGCAACAATTCCTTACGCCTGCAGAAAGCTGCTCACTGTACAAAAGACTGAAAGGGATGAGGGGGGAGAGGGGGAAGGAAAAAAGAAAAAGGAAAATAATGTACAAGCAAGAAAAATGGGAGGAAAAAGGTTTAGACGCTATTGCCATTCAGAAACAAAACCTGCCAAATAGAAAATAAATGTCAGATTCACACAAACAAGGCTTCTTTAGGGTTTTGTGAAATATCGATATAAAAATTAACAGCAAATTCATAGTCTTTGCTATAAAAAACTCATTTTTGTTAGAAAAGGATCACAACTAAAAACCTTAAATTAAAATACAAATGTTTAGGGTAGTTGCCCAGTGGCTAACGTGTTGGCGATCTGAAAACTTTCCAACCTGTCGTCTGAAAGTCCTCAAGTTTCAACCTGGATCCTTTTCCAAAAGCACCTTTACGTTCCAATTCACAAATCTGTCCCTAGGGAGCTTTCAATGGCTACTGTTATAGTATGCATTTATTACATATATTTTTCTATAAATGCATTATAAATATTTTATCAATAATTCATAGGAATCCGGTTTCTAAGCTTGGAATACATTTGGAATATACATTATACACATATATATATTTATACCTAACAATTTAAGCAATATCTCATGCTAGTTGCTTTTAATAAAAAGCATTCCAGTCTTAAACCTGCATTTGTGTCTAATACATGCTTCAACAACCAAATTGATAAGTTCAATTACTAGATAATGTAGAAGAGAGAAAACATTTGAAAATTTGATTTTAAAAATGGTTGAATTTCAAAGACCCAACAGTATTTGCCACTTTCTTGGCAACTACCTTAATTTTTTTTTTTTTTTTTTCTGAAACAGCAATGAAAGAAAACAAAACAAATCCAAACTTGTAGACAGTTTTTGGAGACGCTCTGTTCAGCTGATGCCTGCTTCCCACCATCATGCCAGCACAAGCCAAAAAGTCTTCCTTCCTGATGGCAGTTCTTGGCTTTCCCAACCAGAGGAAAAATATTCACGAACTGCTGTGTTTTTTTATTTTATTTTTTTGTGTGTTTTTTTTTTTTGTTTTTTTACTTAAGGCATTGTTCCTCAAACTTCAAAAATCCAGCTGCACCAAATCCATCAATTAAAAAAAAAGGCACAAACTCATCTTCAGATGGCTTTGGAGACAATAAAGCCGACTCCATCTGGGCTACCGTTTCCTCTTTTGTGTTTCCCCCCTCTCTTTCCCTTTCCTTTAGATGTAAGACTAGTCCTCTTTCCCTGTCCCTCCCCATTAAAAATACACCATCTCACATTGTTCTGGTTTTGACAAGAATGTCGTTGACTCACAGGCAGGCAAGAGCCATTTAAAAAATCCAAGAAATGAAACTACAAGATGGGTTGAGTGGTTCAAGCGGAGATTGCTGAATTGTGGGTAATCAAATTGTAAGCACCAGTTTTACATTAAGGTCTTTTTGTTTTATTTTCGTATGTGTTGTTGAATCTTTGATTTTTTCACTTTTTGGCAACTCTGCCAAAGACTTCACGGGCGTCGTTCCCCTTTCCGCTCCCAGTGAGGACCAGAGGAAGAGTGCCCAGCGTGTCAGTCCTTTGCTGCTCTTCACCAGCATTTTTCATTTTCAGCAAATATATACTGTAGACGCGTATAGATATGGAGAGATTTTTCGGTTGCTTTGTTTTACACCTGGTTGTCCTTCTGTATTCTGGAAAAAACCATGACAGGACGCAGGAGTAACAAGAGAAAGCTTCTTGGCAGAGCTTCAAGACGAAGACGAACAAACAGGAGAACTCCAGCTCAAAGATGAATGCTACAGGGGAGGTTCCTCTTCCATGGGTTCATCATCAGGTCTGAGCGATTTCGCAGGCAGGCAGGGAGGAAAATGGGGAGAGAGAAAAGATGGTTGAGCGTGACAGAGCTGGACAACTTGTGGTGCTACGTCTCACACCTTATGTGCCCACCAGGGGGAAGATGTCAGGCACTGCGTGCACCGTACTAAAGCACCACACAGGGTTCACATCAGTGCTGTTCTTTTGCAGTCCATGTCTTTAGAGAGCCCCTGAAGGGCAGGAGACGGGTGAAAGCACATGCAGTGGGTTAAAAGGATTAACCCAGACGGCTGCCCACCAGGGCTCCCCCTGAGCTGTGGTGATGAAAGGGAAGGAAAGCAACTCACCGCTTCTCAGCTGGCTTCACGCCTACTGACAGAGATGCCATGGCCGTCACCGTCTCTGCCTCCTCGTTCTCGCACTTCTGTGCCTCCACCAGGGAGTAGCCCACCGTGGAGGCGTAACGCTGGAGTGAATGCCAATACTTGCCTGTGGCAGAGGTGAGAAAAGGAGCAGTCAGGGCACCCGCACCGTAACGGGTCGAGCACCGTGTTCCCACTCCTCCAGGCCCAGAAGATGACTGGGGAAGACTCATGCTGCCCGTGCAGAACGCCACCTCGAGCTGCACTCACTGGCACTTCCAGCTTGGTTGTTTGGGTGAGCATGCAAACAGCAGCACCTTTCTTTACCAGAAAACAGTGCAGTGGAACAACCTTCTATTTTGCTTATTTCTTGGATATAAGGCATAAAAACCCTTGTCCATACAGAAGTACTAAAAATGGAGGAGGCTGAAATAACAGATTTCCACAGCTGGCATCAAACTGGGTGCATGTGGATATAACAGCTCTCCAAAGCTGGGAGATATTTTGTAGGGGTGCAGGCACAAGAAAGCAAAATTTTAATCCAAAACATATTAGGAACATTTAGAAACATGCACCCCATAAGGACACAAATCAGGGCTGAATCACTGTCTTGCAATGAAAGATGCTTTTCTCCTTTGGCTAGGGAAGAAAGGTGGGAGGCTGAAACTGGATTTTTGAAAGGACAAACACAGGAGGAGTGCTGGAGGTGTGAGGATCGTAGCTGCACAGAGGTGTACAGCACCCCTCTGCCTTGACAAAAGGGGGCACGTAGGTGCTCAAAGAATAATGATGTTTGCTTTTCACTTCAAAATCCTTAGAAATTTTTGACCAGAGATAAAATATACGAGAGGGAAGGATGCAACCCGGATTTGGACTGAATTTAGCTGCTAACTGTCAGGTTCCTGCTATGCTTTTTTGGGCAAATCACTTAGGAATAAAGAAGCTCAAGTTGCATTATATCTGTATGGCTGCAGTTTGTTATGATGAACATCCTTTTTCAGTGAAAAGAGCATAGAGGATGCTTCAGGGCATCAGAATAAAAAGTGTCCTCTTGGCTCCCAGGTAGAACATGCAGAATTTGCTGGTACCCAAGAAGTCACAGCAAAGCCTGAAAGCAGGAACCTGTAGAGTGAGGCCAGTGGATGGGGAGGAGGGACTTCTTTTCAAACCTCTTCAGTTCTTCCGTGCCTACCCGAGGGTCTTACTCAAAGCCCCTTTTCTAAATTGCTGTGCTCAGTTTTAATCACTGTCTGCCTCAAGGTGCTGCTGAAGTGTCACATTGCTGCTCTAAGCAGTCTGCAGAGTGGCTGCTGGAAATGGAATTCTGATTCCTGAAGTTACTGGGCACTTTTGAGTGGGAGAAATGCTCTGGCCTCTTTTAAGCTCTACTTTCTCCTTAAAAAATGAAGACCAACCCCCCTTCCAGTTCTGCACCGCAAATGTTTGAAGCAGGAAGATGTCAAGACCTAGCACAGCGAGATTCCCATGTTATTCAGGCTCTTTTCACTCCCCAAGAATGTCCCCAGGAAACCTTCAACCACAATGACTGTAACCTCCCCACCTAAATAAACCCACAAGATTAGCAGCTTAATGCAGCATTCTTAACTTTATCCCTATATCCATTCTGAATTAATGGATGCAACAACGCACAACGAGACTCATTAGTCAGAGATACTTGAATTGCCTTTGAAGAGATAAACACACATGCCAAAGTGCAGGACAGCCTGTCCTCTACAGAGATTTTAAAGGTCTTACTGCACTAGTTTTAATACTGATTTCCCCAGTGAGATCAGAACAGCTTGCAGAAGGACTGGGATGGCTCCCAGCTTGCTTCACCTTCACTGACACAAACTTCTGCACTTCACAGCTCCAACCCGTACCAGCAGAACAGCAGGCTGTGAAGGCAGGAGCACCAATAGAGTCCTCTCCCAAGAGCCAAAGCATCTCCCTGAATCTGCTGTTCCCCGTGCATCTCCACTGCACGCACAGTAAGACCAGATTGCAGCTGCCTAAATCCAGCTCACTGTGCAGTGACCACCCACAAACTTGGATAAGGGCAGGCAGCAGCCTGACGCTGAAGATGGAGCTGCCAGGATGATGAAGAACTGGAAGGGGTGTCCTCAGGGCAACCCACCAGGGAATCAGCTGGGTGAAGGGGGCTATACTCACTGTGTATCTCGATTACTTTCTCCATTGAGTGCACTGCGTTAGCATTTGCTCTCTGCTGGAAAACCTTTTCTGGAAGAGGGTCAAGCTGCAGGGAGAGAGAGGAAGAACGAAGAAATGTTATCACAAGCTAGAGACCAGGCATTAAGCGTGATTTAGCAAATAGCTCTGCGGCTTCAAGCCTCCACCCCGTTCCCCTGATCCCTATTATCTGCCCTTAGTTAAATATCCCAAACATACAGGCTTCCTAAGTGCTCTTGCGATACAACACGCAGCCTCCCCCAGCCCGACACTCCTCCGTGCACACGGAGCGCCGCAGCTCCGCCGAGCCCAGCAGCTGGGGCTCTTTGGAGCGAGCCTGCTGCAGCCAGAGATGTCTGCATCTGTCTGCAGAGACCAGAAAAATAAGGCAAGTGATGCTGCTGGCTGTTTTCACAACTCGTCTGTTAAAAACCATTGCTCTGATCTACCTCGTTGCAAAGCTTTCACTATTAAGACAATGACATGAAAATAAAAGGGACTTAAAAATATGGCAACAACCACGCTTCTTTCTTTCCTCTGGAGAAATAAAAGGGGTAACTTTCAAATTCTTCTTAATACCTAATCCATTATTGACTCTTAACTGAAAAAAATCTGTATCCTATGAGTAAATAGCCTAATTTTGGTACAGAGAAACAGAAAAACCTTGCTTTAAAGTAACACTCGGCACGGCTGTAACTTCAGAGTCACTGGTGATGTGTCTTGGTAGCTGCTGGGCTACTTTCTCCTGGGCAGAGCAACATCAGATCCTTACGTTCATCTTTATAAAAATGTACCTTGAAGATGGCAGTAAGGATGGTAGTTGGGCAATAAAATTTAGTCTTTTTTGATGCTGGCTTCTTTCTTTTGCTCTTCACGCAAAAACAGTGACAGTAGGTAAATGCTGCTGGTATCGAGGCTTTTGATTGAAAGATGGTGCAGAAAGCCTCCCAGAAATGTGCACACGCACACAACACGCAGGTATCTTTCTGGGCTTGGATCCCTTATGCTGTACATGCAGATGGCGTGTGTTGTGTCTGCCTATGATGTTTTTTGGTTTGCTCTGCCACACATCCCAGCCTCGAGCGTGCTGGCAAACTGAACTAGTGTTCAAAACAGTTGCACACACGTACTGCTCGTTCTCAGATGTAGCATTCCTGCCACTGAAGAGAGTCACCATTTCCGGAGGTTTCAGACCACTTCAGGAGGTTTCAGCTTGCCTGTGCATTGGCATGGACCTGCTGTGGCTGACTGACCATGCAAACAAGACCAACACGCTGACATCTGCATCCCCCTCTGCCCTTTATGAAGTTATTAAATCTCATGTTGAAAGTACGCTGCCCACTTCGATTCTCATTCGGCAAGAAACTTGGGCTCAAAAAATACCTCAATCAACATAGTTATTACTAGATTTTTTTTTTCCCCAAGGAGCAAGAGAAGACCACAGAGAAGAGATACATCCACGTGGCTCCTGACATGCTTTGGGATCAGCAGAAGCCTTTTAACGCTGTGCAGACACAACTCCAACAGCAGGCAGGAGCCTGGGAGATCTGCCTGGGAGAAAAGGCAGATCTCCAGAGCAGATCTACCAACTTATATATATATATAAAAATAGAATAAAAATGATCAAAATTATGAAAAGATCTTCCAAGGGAAGGAGACTGGGTGACGTTCTGGAGACTACCGATTTCCTCTGGAGCAGCAGAGGCATCTGCTTTGTAGGTGAGGATGTCTCCGCAGAGCAGCTCTACTTGGCTCCCAGACATGGCCAATGGCTTGGATTCAACTCACATGAGCTCAAGACGTCTTACAACCAACTCAACACTCAAGAAATAACTTTCAGCAGAGCTGCTTCTCTCCAAGCTTTTTTTTTTTCTTTTTCCTTTTTTTCCCTTTCCTTTTTTCCCTCTGGTTCTCCACAAAGAACATGAATTAATCACAGGTCTCCTCACAGGTCTCCTAGGTTGGGTATCCAAAACAAGAAATGTTCACAGCTGTTGACCGTGGCCAAAAATACTTGTCAATGCCCATCCAGGGATACTCCTCAGCAAAGAAGCAGCCACAGTTTAATAGTTAATGAAACTATGGCAGAGTTTAACTGCAACTCCTGCTCAAAGCCAAGAGAAGCTCCAGCCAAGAGATTTGCTCTCACGACCACATGGCAGCCATTTGATAGGTACTCCATCAGGACTAGAAATTGCTCCATTCCAGATTTAATAATTACAGATTGCACTTTTTTTTTTTTTTTTTTTTAAATAAATTCTCTACTCTAAAAATAATTCTGGCCGAGACTAGCTTCTGTATGACATTAAGTGAAGGCAGAAGCTATTCCTGGACAAATCTTTAAGTCAGAGCTTTCTAATGCCTTTCAGTTGATACTGACATAAAGCACACAGCACCAGGCAGCTTAGCCATGTGCTATTTCACAGATGAATCATTTCCATCATGCACAACTTCTCCTGAAGAACGCTCACAGACAACCGCCTCACCCATCACTCTCTTGGAAAAGGAAGGAAATTCCGCTGGGCATTAGGCAAAGGTTTTAAGCAACTGCTTATTATCACCTTCACGTTCGTTCAGGATGTCCAGAGTCACGCTGGACACACCTCTGCTACTCGTGCAAGAAAAACAGGACAGTGTTTGTAGCAGGGACTGGCAGTGCTCCCAAGGCACAGGAGCTGCACACTCTGCTCTGGGCACGGCGCTGGCACTGAGTCCAGCCTGCTAAGGCCACCGATGCTCTGGTGTTTAAATAGCAGCACTGCTCCCCGGGAACAGACAGAGCAGCACAGGCATCGTCAGCATTAACAGCTCCTCCCGCATGATGCCTGCCTTTAATTTTTTCAGCTGCAGTCGTGCTAGTTTTGAACAACTAAATTTGTAAGTAAAGCAACGTACGTACATTTTTCAAGCCACCTCGCACAGCACTAACTCATTTCACATTAAAATAATCTGCTGCAAAGCTAAAGCTCTGTTTTAATTTCCTGGACAGTTGGGAACAAGGCGGCTCTTGCCTTTGCATAACGCTTTTCCAGAGCGGGAGGTTTGATCTCTGCCGGTGAACGCAGACGCTTTGGGGACTGGCACTGCTCCCCTCATTTCCTACCACTTCCCCGTGTAACGCAGCCACCTCTCTTCAGTGAGCAAACCTCCCCGCAGCCCGTCGCCGGCCGCAGCTGGCTGTCCATGTGCGTGCATGCAAAATTGTCTAACACGCTGTATATCAAACTTCATCAAAGGGCCGCGGGACAAAGCAACAGCAGTTCCCTCCAACTTCCTTGCATTAAAAAGATTTTATAAAAGACCTTGATAAAACTAGTATTTCCTGCTTTTTGATGTGTGGGTAAGCGAACATTATCGTGATATCTGTGCAGTCTTATGGCCCACCTAGGAAAAGTGAGCACAGGTCCATCTTTAAATATTTAAAAGCGCCTCATAGCTGTCCTGATTTGGTGATTAAAAAAAAAAAACACACGGATTTTTTTTACCTTTAAGGATCAGTGTTCACTCTGCTAAATGAAAACACTCAGCCAGTTGACAACATCCAAGCTCTCGTGAGTGCTAAGATCTCCCCGAAGCTACACCCTTCCAAACACATTCATGGCTTGGAGCAAGTGCTTATTTATTGCACACAGATCCTCACACCACATTGTGGTCACCCGCCTGCATCGTAGCAGTACATTAAGCGAGAGGAATGACATCTTTCACATGTTATTTCCTCAGTCTCTCCTTCAAAGTGCATCCTGCCACTACAGCTGGCTGCATCCAAACTTGGATGGAGCTGAAGGGATTGCCTGTATGGACAACAGTGCCATCACCATCACCTTACGAGAAATAGGTGTAATGTAAGCCCTGTTCCTTCTATGCTGATGTAGCAGCTGGCTCCTGAGTTTTCGGCTGTCCCGAGGGCTGAGCACAGCCTGATGAGCTGGATCACGCTGAGAGCCCTATCAGAACTGTCTGGCCAAGCACAAGGAATGGATGCTCTCTGGATGCTTGGAGATGGGATGCTGGATGACTGAAGCAGATGCTTTCTATGAAACCCAGCTGTTTTATCTATTTTTTGATATTTTTTGATGTTTTGATCTATTGGTCTGGTTACTGAGGCTTCCCCGGGCACTGTTGTCCCTTCACAAAGAGCGTGGATATTGCGACACAAAGCACTTGTTCAAAGAAGAGTCAGCAAACAGGAGATCTGCGCCTCCACGCAGATCCAACCTCCCAGACCCGAGAAAGGCTGATGGTCACCGAGTCACTGCAAGCCTGCTGAGGGCTCACCAGCAGCCCCAGAAGTCAGCTCCTCTTGGAGGCAGACTTAGAGCTGAAATACTGCTTGGTTTCTCCTCTGTGGTGCTGCACCTTCAGATGGTGACCACGAGGCTTCCATCAGTTCCTGCACTAGGGCATCTTCAGCAAAGGGTGGAGATGATAGAGCCTGCTTGTGTTCTCCACAGCAGGTAAAAGCTTTAGGAGGAACCTCCATTTTCCAATGACAGGCAGGAAGATTTCTTGCCTTGTCGCCAAGACTGCTGCCTTCAGAGGTCAGGTCTTTTGCATTTGAAGTCACTGCAGCAGACTCTTCATGTCCTGTTGCACTCATCACAGCTTTTTGAGACTTGCTCATTTGCACAGGGTGCTGAGGGCAATCTCTTAATTAAAAAGGCAGCCTAAAAAATGCAAACACACTAGCCAAGCCCTGGGTTTCTCAGCCACCTCCAACTTCAAATCTGTATGGATTCTCTCCCGCAAGGCTGCATTTCTTAGCTATATGTAGCCTAAGGAATCGCACTGTGCTGCTGTTTTGATGTGCGTCATCAATCCTCAGCAACTGCTTTGAACAGCTCCAGAGTCCCTGCTACAACTGCAGCAGATAACAGGGACCATGTTCATGGCTCCAGCTGGGAGAACACATGCTTCTCTGAGCGAGGTGCAATTTTCCTAGGCGGAAAATGAATGCAGGGCTTTTTTTTTTTTTTTTTTTTTTTGCAGTCTACTGTGTCAGCCCAAGACTCAGCCATTTGGATGACTGTGGTTATCCTCCATGTGGAGAACACGTGTCCAGTAAGAAGGAGGCCTGACCCAAACAAACCATTTGCTCATACTCACAAGCCCACAAATTATAGAGAAATACATGTATGCTTCTTGAACAGAAATGTATGCAAAGGTACAGACATGGCAGATGCACAAGGCCCCCAGTCTGAGATTTGGCTGCTCCAACTGATCGCCGTACTTACTTGCTGCAGTATTTCTGTAGGGCATGAAGAGCCTGAACACCTTGAGCCCAAAACAGGTCAAATGCCACCACTGGGAACATTTCAATTATCAGTCATGCTCGAAGAAATGGAGCCAGCTGCAGCGGATGCTAATAGCCATCCTTCTGCATCAAGGAGGATGGCCACGAGGAATCTGAATAATTTATTCTTTAATTCCACTGCAGCAAGAACAGGAAGAAAAGCCGAGGTATCTGCCTCTGCAGGAAAACACCCCGACTTCTCCAGAAACCAAAAACTAGACTTCCTTTTTGTACTTCTCTGCCTTGCTCTTATCTTGCAATCAAACACCCTGGCTCTTCCTGCCAACTTCTGTAACACAGTTAAGGCTTTTTCAACACAGCAATGTGCAGAATGTAGAAAATATAATGTCAAGGAAAAAATACAGTAGAAAACAGTGTCAAGCAAGCTGTCCGGTGGAGAAAATCTGCTGAACCACTAGGGAGGAGGGCTGCAAAGAGAGGGGAAGACTTGGACAAGTACTTCAGAATGAAATTGAACTAATCAGTCATTTCCCTGGAAGCCCAAAGCAAACTACTTGGAGAAGGAATAAAAGCAAATTTTTAGTTATTTCAATCCTTTTAAAGTGCGGATTGCCAAACAAAGGTAGTTGTAAAAATAATATAGGATGTGCTCATTAAATCAACCTGTCTCCTTCAAATGGAAGGACAGGAAACAACGAGAAAAACTGGGCAGATTCCCTGTTTTGGAGAGTAAAAAGCCCAAAGCCAATGCCACAACTGGAAACTCCGTGGGACGAGGGGGTAGAGGCTGAGGCACCTGGCAGGTGCCACCAGGAACGCCACTGTGGCCTTGTGGTGGCATGTTTTTTGTTTCCCCGTACCTCGTTTCCCAGCAAAGCAGAAACACATGCTTCTGAGGCGTCGCAAATGGCGGTCAGGTCGTGGCCTCCTTCGAGGGCCAGCACGACGCGGCCTCCGGCCAGGCCCATCAGCTGCTTCGTCAGGTACCCGAAGCCTGCGAGGGGAAAGAGGAAATGCGAGAGAAGGGCAGAGGTTGTCGCTGGAATCAGGCTCCTGGCGAAGGATCAAAGCGTTATAAAAAGGAATTACATCATATTAAAAAACCACAAGGGATCCGAGCGGACTTAAAGGCATAATATAAGCCAGGTTTGATTTTTCATGCGCTCGTTTCGGAATTCCAGCCACGCTTCCCCGCTGCAGCGGCGCGGGATGGATCCACACCCCGCTGCCCCTGTCAGCCTCCCCGCTGGAGGTTATCCGGGCGAGGGGCACCGCAGGCCCCTGGCAGCCCTGTTGGCAGCCCCTGGGCTCGATGTGGTGGCAGAGGCCACCCGGAAAAAGGGAGGAGGAGGATGGAAGGAGCCACCCTCGCCCTGCTGCATGAGGCTCGAGAAGGAAAAGGCGACGCTGGAGAAGTCGTGCGGGAGGCACCGGGGGAGGAGGGCAAGGGGAAAGCAGCGAAATTGCTGCCGGTGCTGTCGGTTGTGATAGCGGCATCGCAGCGCCCCAGAGATATTTGACATGCAGTCCTTAACAGACGTTCCTTCCCGTATATAATATGCTATAAAAATTCCTGGGGCACCGGGGCTTTGATCATATGACACACAATACATTTCTACCCTTTAAACAAAACAGAACCAAGCTGTGAGGATTTAAAAAACATGTCCTCAGACCAACCCTCCCCCTCAAAAAAAAAAAAAAAGAAAAAAAAAGATCCAAATGAAAGAGAACTCTGCACATTTCTACCCTCACCCATGCTCCCTGCTTTTTGTTTTGCAGTGTCTCGTAGCCCCTGCAAGTGCCTTTGCAAACTGGCAAGTTAACAGCCAGATAAAAGACTCATGGCCGAGCACGTAACGCAGTAACCAGCCTCACATTTTGTGAGAGTAGCACAACATGGGAAATACAACAGGCAGGTAAACAAGAGCTCTTTGTTACAAAGTGTTTCTGGATATCTTAAATAACTTCTCTTGTAAATCTATTTCACTTTATTCTTGTATAAAGTTTATAGGTTCAGCTACCTTGCAAAGGTCTGAAGTTCACCGTACAGAGTAAGTTTCCTGACTGAAACAAACTCTTAAAAAATATCCTTTGGCTTCTGCAAGAAAAACTATTTTCCTGAATGACCCTAATTACACAGTACCAGATAAATCCAGCACTGTGAAAAAGGAGGCGTTGCGTGTGTGTGTGTGTGTGTGTGGAGTTGAGTGCATCTCCTGTGCAATGCAGAACATTACAGATTCAAAGCAAAAGGGACGTTCTTGTGGACCCATGTCATTGTTTCAAGGATAGAGAAAAAATATACTTGGCCCCAATTTTTATTAAGGTATCCTAGAGGAAGAAGTAGATGTCTGCTAGTATTCAGAGCAGGGGTTTATCTTTTTATATCTGGCATTGCCTCTTTCTGCAATTTTGCATTAAAAAACGTAACTTTTTCTAATTAAGCAGCTGTCTTCCACCAAGATATGAGTACAAGTGACATGGTAATTTCCTTGAGTAATTTACTTGCACTTAAAGTGAAATATGCAATGCTTCAAGAAAGCAAAGGCTTCAGCCAGACTAAAATACATACCATGTAGTGACAAAACAAATGCAAATGCAACAAAAAGTCTCAAAAAATTGCCATTAAAATAAGGTATTTGAAAGCAGACTCCCAAAAGATAAAACCTGGATATATTGTAATTTGGCCCCCAGGACAGCAACAATTTACACCAGTTTCAGATCTTTGCTGTTTTTCCATCCACAACTTACATTTTGCCGACAGGTTATATCCTCCCAGAGGTGTGGGATGGCCTTCCACCGCATCAAAACCAGACGACACCAGCACAACATCTGGGGCAAATTCGTTGGCAATGGGCATTACTACCGTTCTGCAACAGAATTGAACAATGGCAGACGCGTTACTTTGGCTCTCAGACAAACCAAGGAACACTTAAGCCATCTAGAAAATGGTTTATAAAGCCTCGTGGTGTTTCTCCACAGTAGCAAAGTCCATTTCCTTTTTAATTAGCGGATGAGAGCCTGGCTGGCAGAAAACCTTGCAATACTACACCACACAGTATAAAGTCAATATGCCTCTCTCATGTTATTTTTTCATCAAGGTTTATTTTCTCTGCTGACAACCCCAGGTTTTGACCAGGGAAATAACTTGCCATGCATTGTGTTTTCCATTTGTGATCATATCTTGCTTTTCATATGTCAGGGCACCGAGGGCATAAGGAGAAAATAAGACAGCATCTGGCCCGGACTGCAAAACCACCTGGAAAACCTGTCCTACAGCAACCTCGGTGTGTGGCACTTGTCTCCTAGCTACAGCCCCGTGCTCCTCCTAAACATCTCCATCAGTCTTGGCAGCATCTGCAAAGCCATTTATTTTTTCCATGCTGCGCTTTTCATTACCCATAATGAAAGGCTGGGGATGTCGTGGTGCAGGTGAGTGCTACCCTTACCACTGCATCGTGCAGCTGTTTGGGGCACTGCCAGCCTTGGGTCCATGAACTTGCTGCTCAGCTGGCCCACCAAGAACCAAAACAAAAGAAAGTCGACAGTGCTGGATGGTTACCACAGGCAGTGAATGAGCTTTAACATGCAAATAATCAGCCCAAATACACCCAGCTCCAGTTTCCCATCCTCTGACATCTTGTTCCCTAAAAAAGGACCAAATTGCATCTCTGTGGTTTCTCAGCAAAATGCATCTTTGCCCTGATTTCTCTCTTCAATCTACTAAATTTCTGTGCAAAATCCATGAGGTTGCAAACACCCCGTATTTCCCACGTCAATACGCCAACTAAGCGAAACGGGAAAGTTCTGCAGAGAGCAAGTAATTGCTTCTTCATCTAATAGCTCCAGTACAAACACAGCAGAATTGAAATCACAGCAATGAAAAAAGTGAAAGCAACGGAGCTTCTGAATAAACATGACAGTCACACACAATCTTTTCTGATTAACAAAGCCCGTAGTAAGCACTCTTGGATAAATACCACCTTACACGGGGTACACGCATCCATGGGCTTGAAAATCATTTTCAGTTTTTGGATCAGGCAACGATAACTGCAGGAAATGGTGGAAAAGCAAGGAGGTGCACAAAGAGGTGTTAATCTCAAGGCCCCCTGTATACAGGAATATTTTCCAAATTATGTTCTTTTTCCCGTATAAGCTTACCAACCCAATCCTGGAGATACCTCTCCAGACCTCGGTATCAGCTGTACGACTAGGGAATCCTGAACACTGCCATCCCTTATGGTACTGAAGATGGCAGCATTCCCTGTTTCCCTGTCCTAGGAATGGTTACTGCCAAGGTTAGTGTTCTGGAGCATGAAATGAATTTATATACCAAAACACAACCCTCTAGGTATCTTTGTAGCCGTGACAGCTTCACCTTTATTGACTACAGTGGTTACAGAATGCTCTGAGAACAGAAAAGGTCCTCCTTGATTGAGTGTAGTAGTTATTGGGTGCTCTGAAAATCAGAAATCCCCCAGGAAGGTCTATTTTGTGCTGAGATTGCCCAGGTGCTATCAAGACACAGAAGCTCCCATCTCCTCTTACATCTGTGTTAAACAGCCACAAGACATCTGCTAGCGTCAGCAGCTTTGGTATTTGCCCCAAGACTGATCTGATCTCATACCATTTTGCCCTCTGCACACTTCAATTTAAGGTAGTATTGCCATCTACCATGCAATGAGCCACTTTCAGTGGTAGTCAAACCCATCACAGAGTTTTCACTGCCAACACTGAGCAGAGACACTGGGTACATCGCAGGGCTGGTTCGGATGCTGAGACACCGTGCAGCCCAAAAAAACCTTCAAACTTTATTTTTTTTTGCAATCTTCCTGCTTTTGAGTCTCACTGCACAGAGACACGGAAACCTGCACAAAAAATGGGATCTAATTTTCTTTTCCCTGCTATGAAAATAAAGCAATTCTCTGCTGGTGGTTATAGGTCGCAGTGCTTTTTGGGCAGCATTCGCCTTCTCTGTACTGAGGAAGATTTTAATTCTTACAGAATCTGAAAGTGGAATTTTATTTTTTTTCCTCAAACAATTTAATTGCCGTATACATTTTGTCCTCAGAGAGATTATTACATAAGGAAGACAAAACAGTGTATTTTCCTGCTGCTGGCTTTTCAGCCGACAAAGCCTGGTTAGCGAAACCCACAGACACTTTAAGTAGAAACCACCTCCTTGACAAAGGACTAAACCAGCAGTTTTGAAGCAAGTGCACGTGGCAAAGCTTTTTTTTTTTCCCTGGGCTTTGAAGTACTGCTGAGCTATTTAATTCCTAACCCAAGCAGAACTGCTAAAATCATCAATTTTTTTTTTTCCAAAGCTACAATACGGCGAGAGCTGCTAGAACCTCAGCTGCTGCGCGGCATCACCCGATGGAGCAAACCCAAACCCGTGCGTGTGTCTGGCAGCATCCAGCCACCAGCACTACCACGGGGCCACCAGGTTTTGCTGGCCAGGTCCGAAGGCACCCGAAGGAGAGCCCCAGCGCGGCGAGAGCAGGTCGGAGATACCCTCTAGTGGCACAGACACTGCACAGGCAGCTCCGACTGCTGGAGGTGAAATCCATCCGGAGAAATTTGGGGAGAGAAAAAGCAGTGCTTGCTGGTTAGACGTAAATCAATCGGTTTCTGACAACGGTTAAAAGAAGCCGTGCTGAGGATGTCCAGAGGACGCGGTGACCATACTGCAGCAACGGGCTGCCCCCTGCACACAGCTTCATTTTTAAGTGATTATTAGTGCTCTGAATGCAAAATAAATTTCTACCTGGTCCCTCAAAATTTTAAGAACTGTGAGCAGCAGGGTCCCCTGGCTCCCCATCCAAGATGGACCGACAGAGGCTGCCCAACATACAGCTTTGTGCCCAGGGGGCTGGGAGATGTGTGTGCTCGGAGGCTGCTGAGACCCACAGGAGTGCCAGGGGGCATTGTGTCAGACCAAATAAGCGAGGTGATGTTTTTGGTGCCGTGACTGCCACGCTCACCCAAACACAACAGCGCTGTCAAATCCGGACTTGAACCTTTCCCTTCGTCTGACTCTCACGGGCTGCTCTTTCTGCTGACTTCCTCCTCTTTCCAGTGTTACACCAGCGCTCCAAAGCCACAGCCCCAGCTCTGCTTGACACTCACCCATACATGTGCAGCTATATTTTTGCCCAGAGAACTTTACCCTGGTCTGAATCAACACATGGTCAGCGTGACGGCGCGGAGCACGGGGATGGGGCTTCGGAGGAGCTCCAGGCTTTGCCCGGGGCTGCAGCGTGCCAAAGCCCTCCTGCCTCTGCGCTCCCTCCTTCTTCCCTTTTAATTGAAACAAATGAGACTCACATGTGAAATTTTAGGACTGAGGCAACCGAAAGCCCAAGTGAACCGCTTTCAAGTGATGTATTTCTGAGATTTCATCTGCGGACAGCGTTTCAGGCACATTTAACTCAGTCTTTCGGTTTTGAATTTTTCTTGTGCACAGAAGAAAATACCCTTTTCGCTCAGATCCGTCACATTAAAGCTAAGTCCCAAGAGAAAACAACAATTAAACTTCAAACAAGCCTATGATTTTGCCCTGATGATCATACTATTCACAGATTTAAATTACTATCAAGAAGGTGAGCAGCTTTCTCTGAAACTGCGTCTTTCAACTGAGGGCTAAGGTGGCTGCAAAGTTATTCACTGGGGAATGAAAGGGTTCACAACACTGAATCTTCATGTCAAGCCATGCCATTTTTTTTTTAAACACAAGGGTTATACCTTTAAATTTTCTATATTTTGGCCGATTGTTTTGCTTGCTTAGTACAAAGTAAATCCTTTCGTTTGACTTTGAATATGGCTAAGCTGAACAGTTATGCATTAATACTGATGGCTGCAAACAGCAAAACCTGCTGATCATGTTCTGCAATCATTTGGGGGGAAAACATACAATTTTCTATGTATTTTCCAGAAGACTGAATACTTCTTAGTCTATTTCTGGCCAATTCACCGATTAAACGCTTAATAAATGACAGGCAGATTAAACAGTTCTACGGGGGATTCTTTTAAATGCTCAATTGCAGCGAGCAAATCAGTGCAACTTAGAAGGCTGAGCACTTTTTTCAGAACCTCTTTTCCCACTGCTGGCCATATAAAACCAAACGCTATCCACTGCTCCGGAGGCTGATCGGCTTCCTGAAGGCTCCAGTCTTTGTTTCTCCAAGCAGCCATCTCCACGGTCATTCGCTACGTCAAAAGGGATTAGGAGTTTGGGGACGAAATAAGCATCAGAGAGGACGAAATTTAAAATGCAGAAACAACGATTCCAGGCAAAACACCACCAGCTTCCGCCCTCCCCCTTATTCACTTCTGAAATGTTTTATGGATCGAAGGAAAGAACAACCCCCCCCCCCCCCACCAACTTGGCTCCCAAACCCGTTCAACGCTTGCTCCGGTCTGTCCGAGAAGGGCAGGAGGAGGAGGAGGGACCCCTCAAGCTACAGTCCTGGCTTTGCTTCTGCTTGAGGTGTTTTAAATAAAAATAAAAGTAACACGAAATCAAACCCTACATGGAATTATAATTGCGCGAGAGGCTGCCGTCAGGGTTGGAAAAAAATCAGATGAAACGACACAACTGCTAAAATCATCAGGAAAAGTTTCTTACAGCAAATTCAGAGGAAAACTCCTGTGTATAATACAATTTAATTTCACTAAGTAATTGTTGTTCTCGTGCAACAGGGATCTAGCCACAGCCTTCACATTTTTTCGGCAGGTCTCCTAGCTGGGTTTGCATACTATACTTTTACACAACCTTTGAAAATGTCATGAGAATTTATAGGAGCAAACATTATTTCTTGTATAACAAGTCAGGGAACAACAGACCCTGGTAAAAAAAAAAAAAAAAAAAAAAAAAAAAAAAAAAAAAAAAAGGGGGAATTTTACAACCGTTTGTTTCTATAACTACGGAATAACAGCAGTGAATACCAATAACATTTTGATGAGTTAGGGACATTTTAAATTATATGCCCCTGCATTTTACGCGTTAGAGTTTAATACATTTCTGCATAATCTGTGAGATCTGTATTGCCCACATACTTTGGTGGTGACTTCAGCCGTGGAACATTTGCGCAGTAAATGGTCAGCTAAATTATAATGTAACGCTGTCTAGGGCAGGCAGAGCGCAGTTACGATAGCGTGGAGGAGAGCCAAGCTCTCAGCGAACTCCCAAATCACTGCTGTCAGACTCAACGTCTGTTAGCGACCGGGGCGACCCCACCCTGCTCCCCCCCAAATTTAGCAGCCGTGATTTCACCCCAACCTCGGGACGGGACGCAGCGTGCGGCTGCAGCCGGTGATTTCAGTCCTCAGTTATGAAGACAATAAGCGACAAAGTGCAAGGCACGGCTGCTCTCCGCTTCACATTTTTAACTCTTGTTCTCACTTGTGAAATGGCTCGGCGGCACTAATAAATATTAAGAGGTCACGCTACCCTGTCCAGCACAACGCTGCAGTGCAAACACAGGGAGGCTGACACGGCTCGAAGAAGTGATCAGCAGAAAGCCTTTGAAGCAAGTTACTGTTCTTTCTCCGGGAAGGGTGGAATGACGTGGTCTGAAGCAGGTTTTCAGTGCGGGGATGATAAGTTTAATTGGGATTTATTTATTCATTCATCAGGAGGCTGATTTATGAGGACAATTATCTCAGTTATTATTTCATTAGCGCACATGCTTTCATCAGATCCGAATACCTGTTTACCCTGAAACAGGAGAAAAAATGGAAAGCATGACACATATTTTTCTTCCAGTGTTTTTACACAGAAAGATGGCTTTCTTCCTTAAAAGCAGACAAGCACGTCAAGAGTTAAGGCTTAAAAAAAAAAAAAAAAAAGGAGAAAAAGAAAAAGTATATCAGTATCTTTGCCTAGCTCAAAGGATTTCCACTGATTCCTCTGCAGACTTCAAAGCCTCACAGTTTGGCATTTGGACTGGTTTGAATTAAAGCTCAGTTCTCCACTGTGAGTTTCCAAGTTCATGGTGAAAATGCCTGCTGCTTCTGGAGTTCATTATGGCCAATTTTCTTATCTTTTCTTCATCTTAGGTTTGATCCCCAGCAAATGCAACGTGGCATTCGATGGGGTGGAATAACAAGGTGCTGCCTTGAAGGCATGCATTGTCTCAAGGGGCGAACACAAGAAAAGAAGAAAAAAAAGGATATATGACCCATTCCCTTCACTTTCTAACTCTCAGGGGACTATAAATTGAAAACTTCAAAGCATAATTTTACATTAAAATCAATAGAAAGATTCAGGAAAAAAATGTTTTTCAAAGAAGCTGGTTAAGATTTAAAAAGGTCACTTGATAATGTATTATCATGACCAAACTTGGCATAAGATTAAAAAAGCCTCCAATTTAACTTATTGACTGAAGGTGTGCACATGGGGCAGGCTCCGGGAGGTGCTACCTATGAGGATGAGTCACAAAGCACCTCGCTACCCAGAAACCACGGCAAAATAAGGGCTGAGAGTAGCTACAAAATATGTTCCCCAAATAGCTGCAGTCTCTGGGCAAAAAGACACCAGCGTCTATTAAGGAATGGCTGGCAAAGGTCTCACGGCGTAGACTGGTCTGAACAATTTTCCAGGAGCCTTGAAACTCAATTAATATTTAATAGCAAGTATGTCACTCAGCTGCGAGTTACAGGTTCTCTTTATAATGAAGAGATCAGTCTTGTTGACTGCTGGGATAAACAGACTTCCACTTTGGAGGAAAGTGCTGCTTTCCTGTAACAGGAATAAAACATCAAGACAAATGACAGTTATTTGACTAGATGTTATTTTAAATTGTATACATTCTTTGAAGGCTTTTTAATGGCATGCTGAGGAGTAAAAGCCCTTTTTGCTCAGTATAACTGAATACAAACACACGGAGAGTGGAGAAGAGAAAATAATGCTCCCAGATTTAATGCATGCAATGCTATTCCGTGAAGCCGACATTCCATCTGGCTATTGCCAGAAATTTGCATCTCATGTTTTGGCACATGTGTCCCCCTGAATGTATGCAGGGTGTTTGCCAGAAGCACACTAAATTTGGTTTGAGGACAGAAAACCACTTCAACTGGTAATTGTTAAAAAAAGAGGCACGCTGGGGAGGCAGGACCCACAGCATGTGGGGGGACACAGGGTGGAACAGGACAGTCTCAAAGAAAAATGAAGCCTACACATCCAGGAGCCCAGGGAATTCTATTCCTTCTCCTGGAAAGAGTATCGGAAAGGAAAGTGTAGTCTCACACAGGCCTCTATTCATTACTGCATTACTTACAGGTTCTCCTCCACTCAGAAAGATCTGTCACTGTTTCATCTTGTTATCCTGCTGCTTCCAGAGTTAATTTTAATACCTTCTTTTTCACGTTCTCTACAGGTCTGGGAGGCAAATGTATCAGCCTAGGCTTGCAGCAAGTCCCCAAAACAGCAGTGATGTACAATCACACTATTGAGGTACATGTATTTTGTGCCTTAGCTGCTCGGCACAGCAAGATGATCAACCCCCAGTCCTGCATCACTCCCGCTGTGACACTGGTCAGAGAGACGACAGCCTGGGTGCACATGGCAGTAGGTCTGTTAACCTGTGTTTTGCTTCACACACCTCTTCTGACGCTGCTGCCATGAGAGTAAAATAAGGATCAGGTAAAGGATTCCCTGCAGATGCCCCTGCATTCCCCAGGTATCACACAAGAGCATGATATTTATGGGTAAGACCATCAGCACAGGAACAAGTGGCTCAAAAAGTGGCTTCTTTCCCTGCTCCATTTGCAAACTCACCGACAGTTTTTCAGAGCACTCTTGAATATGCTTGTACGACCCAACACAATGGTTTACATACGGCATTAGGTACTGCTAACCAAGGAGGATATCCCAGCAACACATTCATTCAGCTCCACAGCTCCGCTTACCTTCACTCACACTAGCAGTGAGTGATGAGTAACATTTATTTCAGAGATGGTTGTATTTTTATTCATAAAACACAATGTGCTGCTTCTGGGGAGAAACCAGACCCCAGTAAGGAAAGCACAAAACCAACAGCTCAGTTGGTTCCAATTCCAGTTGGCTAGAACAGGGGAAATAAATTCAGTATTTTGGATAAATAAAAACAAAAAACATGGCTTATAGAAACAAGCCCACGCCCCTTTGCTAGGTAAGCTTGGGAGTGAGGTGGGGTGGAAGTCACGAGCACAGCTCTTGCAGGAGAGGGACAGCGTGGCCAACTTGCCCAGAAGTCGGGTCCCATTACATACATCACAGTAATAATGTCTCAAGCCTTGGGACAGCTGCACTCTGAAGTTTCAACTCATGGTAACTTGTGAAAAGTTGTTTTGGGTTTCCCTCCCCATCCAGGTGGGTTTATCCAGAGAAGCACCCACCCAAAGAGCTTAAAAAGGTTCCTGGTCAGCAACAGAGGAGCTCATTCATATCAGTAGATGTTTTACATTCATACATCAATCAGTGCTAAGCAGAGAGTACGTCAATCTCCTTAATGTCACAGATACACTCCTTATGGCCAGAAATATCCTATTTACTTAATTCATCTTTATTCTACATGGCACTCTGAAAGTTAACTGCAACAAGATGAAAAACCTGCGTTTCTTAACTTAGCAAGAGACAGGCTCAAGATTAAGGAGGACTGCACGAGATGAAAGAAACCCAGTTTAGGTGAAAAATATGTTTGTGAGAGGAAAACTTGAATATTACCTGAAAGCAGTCAAGTATTCTGTGTCTCCCATTGGTGGATCAAGGCCACCAGTAAAGGCCATGTTAACATTGAAACCAACTCCTGCTCCTGTGCCAACCTGAAAAAGGGAAATGGTACTTAGTTATACGTACAGAGACAGCGAACTCTGGCAACACCTCTCTGCTCTCTCAGGATTTTTCCAGTTGAATATGGATTTTGATTCAATAGCTCAGTGGCAGCCAGGTTAATTTTTCTCTCTAGAGTGACCCAGTCCCCAGACAAGAGTAAAAATAAAGCTCCTCCTTGCTCACAAATGCTATGATGCTTATGGGAGCTGTAGGCAGGCTGTGTTTGACTGCTGCTCACCCAAAAAACACCTCACCAATAAGTGGGTCCTTTTGTAGGAGAGCACATTACATGCAATACCTTCCCTTAATTTGTTTTCAGTTATATTCAGAAACACAGTTTTGTATTTTATTGTAGTTGCAACCGGGAGGAAAAAACATAGTTTTAATCAGAGCGAGCTCCCCCTCTACTGGGGAAAAATATGATTCACAAAGAAGAGATTTCCACTGCTCGAGGGACACGTGGGTGCTAAATGTAAGTAAATCCCTATCCTTGCTTGTATTGCAAATGCCCTCACCCTCCCATCCACTGCAAGTACGCAAAACAAGTGAGAACTGAGAAATAAAACAAGGGTTTCCAGTAACTCATTTGCTGAGAAGCAAGCCATGCTTTCCCCATTCATTCTGAACCTTAAAAGCCTGCATTCAGGCAGGTCTCTGAATACGGAAAAAAATAATAATAATTGAATACAAATTCTGGTATACAATACACAGCCAGATAATTAAGCTAAAAAAAGCTGCAGAGCTTTTATTTCACATTCTTTGTATCATTGCAAATAGTGCTGGTAGAAAAACACAGGGGGTACATCCATCCAAGGTGGGTTACTTATCCCTTTTAAATTTAATTTATTTTGTATTTTTTTGTTGTACTCAGTCTGGAATGGCATGTCTAAAAATTACGAGGAATCGTAAATACAGAGCAGGTATAGAATTTCCTATATATGTATATATATATATATATAGTGTTTCCTTACAATACTAGGTATTTTGTAAACGAGATCATTAGATTATTAATTTAAAGAGTCAGCAGAAAAAAAGTAGGTCTCAGGCCTTCGTGCATCCTGAAGCAGAAATTAAGCCTGATGCAATGAGCTGCTGCTATTCCCCGAACAGTAGCGCACAAACAGGGTAATGAAGGAGTATTGCGTTACGTTCCAGTTTCTTTAGAAACCTAAATGGAAACATTGATGTTCGCTGAACGGGAACATGTAAAACTGACAGGGTAAGAATTCTAGGAGTTTTCAGATGTAATCTAGAATGCCTCAGAGGATGCAGGACTAGCATTTCATAGAATTTCCCTCTGATAAGTCAGATATGAAGGATGATAACAGAACACTCCTTAGGCATGACTGATTTCAAATCCAAAATTACACCAAAACTACAGCTCAGAAGAGCATCCTGTACCGTACAGGGCAGGGAAGGTTTCATTGATTCTATCATTCAAATCATGATTGTGTCTGTGCTGCCCACTTGCAGCATCCTTTAGCATTTTTAGCTTTTGTCTCACTACCCAGGGATGCTGAACGGGAGAGTGAAACATAGGGAAGGTGTCCCTGGGTCTGGGTCTTCAGATGCTGTGTGCTGGCCCCGAATCCCTGAAGGACGATACTTCCAGCTAGTCCAGAGGGAAGGGAAGGAGGTGATGGATGCAGGAGCGTCCATCTGGAGGAGAAAGAGCTGCCCAGCCCTTCTGCAGCAGCCAGCGGCCATTAGGGGGAAGGCTGGAAAAATAGATGAAGCCCTGTTCCTTGTAGAAGAAAATGCTGTCTGGGACAGCTGGCACAGGGCTCTGGAACAGGTTGTCCCACCAGGACTGCACAGCCTAATTGCACTCACTCACTTGTTTGCCAAGGCACGCGCTCTCCTGCCAGCTCTCGGAGCAGGACACGATGCCCACGGCTGTTAGGACTTGGACAGGAGCACAGCAACCACAAAGGCCTGGGCAAGGCGCTCCCAATCAAGCGCTAACGAGCACAGGGGTGGGAGCAGCGGCAGGAGCTGCCCTCCAGCCCTACCCCAAGATTTCTGGGGGCACCTGGCTGACAACCCCGAGCAGATCCTAACAGACGCGGGTGGGGGCTACGCAGATCCATGCTCTTACCTCGTCGGGAGCACCACTGCCGGGAAAGAAGTTCCCATCATCATAGCGATGTAGTGAAATATAAAGAACATTAGGGTCATTGTAGAAAGCTTGCTGAGTACCGTTCCCGTGGTGTACATCCTTCGGGGACAGAGAGTGCATTATATGAGGGAGGTTAGCGCCTTAGTAAGAATGCAGATTAAAGCCATCAACGTGGGATTTGGAGGGGATTTTCTTTGGTGTTGAGCTTCATTTTTGGTGCTGATCTAATTGAAGCAGTTTATTGCAAATGAGAGTAACCTGTTTGGCACAGCTGGCTTCAGGTTACACTTCCCATTTAACACGCAAAATAAATGAAAATAAACACAATTTCAAACATTTACCAAAACTAAAACCAGGACCAATTTACTTGGATTGAGAGAACTGGATTCATACCTAGTCTTGAGGGATGTTGGGGATGGAAAGGCTGTATTAGTTGCCCTAAATATGCATTTTTAATCAGTCTGCAGGGTGACCAGTGATAGGAAGTGCCCTGCAAAGTTATCAGGTCTGGCCCAGTGATGTTAAATGACACAAACCTGTTGACCAGACCCTCTGCTGCATTGCTACTTGGTGCAGAAATGCAGCCCATAGCAGGATGGGTTTGCAAAATGCTCCTGTTTGTGACATGAAAAACAGTTGGTGGGTCCATCCGGTAAAACAAAAAGACAAATATATCCATTTTAACTTGTGGGTCTTGCCCACAGGAGATTTGTTGCAATCTAATCAAAAGTCTTGGCCAATACCCAGGAACTCAGATGTCTTTACAGCCACATAAATACATTTTTAAATCAATAAAATGTATCTGCCACGTTTTTAAATCTATACATCACCATAGCAAAATCACAAACAAGCTCTTTCTCAATTCCACTGCACTGTCTGCAGAATATTTCACTGTCTTGATCCAATTTAGGGAACACTTCTGACTGCCAGCCCACACGCACGGAGGCTGTGTTGGCCCCGAGGCAGGACACTGAGACCATCCAGACCACCGGTCCAGCCATGCCCGACAGCCCATATCCCTCTCGGCAACCAGTCCTCACATCTTGAAAAGAAAGCTGGGATGGATCGCAGCAGTTAAGGCCAAAAACCATCCCTAAAAAAATAAACCATCGCAGTTTGCAGTTACCCATCCTTGAGATTGCATTATGGGCTTGTTTTACATTAATTACAATTTTATTCTGAAAACCATGGACCTTTTAAATAGGCATTTCTTTTACTGAAACATTAAAAAAATACCAACCTACCAAACAGATTTTGGGTTACAGACCACAAACAACATTTTTTCACTGACTTACAAAGTCTGGGCTGGCCCCACAAGAAATTAAAAATAATAATATATATATATTTTTTTATTTTCCACCTGCTCTCCTGAAGGGTAAGAACCAGTGTTTACTCACCCAGTCCACTATTAGGATTTTGCTAACGTTCAGTCTTTGCTGGAGCAGCTTGGCTGCAATTGCCACGGAGTTAAAATAGCAGAAGCCCCTGAAGGTGATGAGAAGGGGGAGAAAAGAGGAAAATGAGAGGTGTTAAATATAGGTCTCCCTGGTCCCAATGCATCTATCATCTGAGACATAACACAGTAGGAAGAAATTTCTTCTGCTTTCACTCTGCTTTCCTCTCTGGAAGATGCATGTGTGCTCAATTAGGAACACAAAACAGCCAGGCGGCAGCAGGTGTCTCCTGATCTCTCAGGAGGTGCTCTCCCAGCCCCGCTGCAACGAGATGCTGCTCGTTGCCAGCTGCCCACAGGTGACCCTCAAACCTTGGGTGTGAGAGGTGGGGACCAGAGCAGATGGGCTGAGGACATGGCAGGGAGGAAAAAGAAAGGAAGAGCAGGACTGGAGCACTGAGATGCTACGTGCATTGGCTGGGAGGGAGCAGACACGCTCTTGGAGGCCTCAGAACACTGCGCTGAAGCACCTAGGGCATGAAACCAGATACAGGAGTGCAACATGAAGTATGCAAAGCCCTAACACCAGCCCTGCTGTATGAAGCACATGCAAGATGCCTGATTGCAGCTCGTGCTTCATGAAGCCTTCCTGCTCTGCCACCTTGCAGTCAGAGCTGTGGTGCCAGGACACAAGTGTGTTTGCTGGGCTATTAATTGCGTATCCTTGCTTTCCTCACATGGGGTGAGCCATCAGCATTTAGCTTAAAACAATTCACAGGAGTAAATGAAAGCATCAGTGCTTTTCCAAAGCATGGCTGTAATGCTGATTCTTGCTAAAAAATTAGCCACCCCAAACCACAAAGTGAGATTTTGCCCTCTTCCAGAGGAGCTTTGAATGGCATGCTGTTTTACGTATCAATAAGCAAGAAATTCTGCAACAGTAACCTAACAAAAAGCCTTTCTAATTCCAGCTGTAGGTCACACAACAGGCAAACACTGAAGCGAGGTAATAAAGCCCATACGTATACTTACATGGGTGTGCTTTCTTCTGCATGGTGACCTGGAGGCCGAACAACAGCAAATCCGTTCTGCACACAGAAATAAGAAAAGAAAGAAATGAGACAGGTTGGAAAGTTTATCTCACATGGATGGGTGCAGAGGTCATGGCCAGAAGCGCTAGTTTTGCTTTGGAATCAGTTATTCTCGATGGTTTCCTCACAAGAGCATAGCAGTGGATGATGCTCTCCCTTGTTCTGGGGTGGGAAGAAATCCATGTGAATTTTATGGAAACTGGCTGGTACAGCTTTTCCTTCCACTCAGGAAAAAAGAAATAAATGATGCATGAGGTCACTGAACTGGCTGGCCCAGCTGAAGGCAACAAAAAGACTCTCGAATAACACCAGAATAGTGATTTCGCTTGCTGTTCTGGTTTCTTTCTCCCTTTTAATCAGTGCATAAGAACATTCACCAGGAGTCTGTTGTTCACTTGCTGATATCCTCAAAGATTTTTATGACTGAAGCCAGATGGTGCCATTAAAATGAAGCTAACTGGACCTCCTGCACTACACAGCCGTGAGCTGAGCCCTGTTGATCCTGTACACAGCCCATTCCAAAGCAAAACATTATTTTCATACCAACCTTCAGTTCTCCCGTGGCTACTTTGAAAACAAGCTCGATGACACAGCCCACGGCCAGGCGAGCGGCACCGGACGAGTGGACTTCGTTCCAAATCGTGTCGCTGTCGACCTGATCGAGACACAGAGGAGCCATGGTTAGAGGCAGTGAGGATGGCCAGGAAACGGAGACTCATGTTTTATAAGAGAGTTATCCAAATGTATTGAATGTGTGAATTTGCAGAACTGATCTCAGCAGCAGCGGGGCAGTGCCACGGTGGCTGGCTGCACAAGGACAGTCATGACACCACCGACGGCTGTCCCAACAAAAGACACTCCAGAGATGACCATTTGCTACAGCTCTGCGATGCTGAAGGGTCAGGGCTCTAACTCAGAAGCAAATTCAGCATCTCAAGCAATGTAAACCTGCAGGTGTCTCCCACTTCTAATACCACCACATCAGCACTTCTCCGCGATTGCTGGAAGAAACCGAACCCAGAGCCAAAAAGAGGTATAGAAAATCATTCAACAACCCTAAGAAAAGAAGAACACAATGAGAACACAGGACATAAGAAAAGCCTGCCCAGCCTACGCCCGCCAGCATCTGCTGGGGTAAGGTTCTGCTGACACTGCCTTCCCCAGGGAAGCACATCAAGCCTCTCTCATCAAAAATAACAGACCTTCAGTGCCTAGGTGCTGACTACAGACATCCAGTTCAACGCTAACTATCTGACAGCACCAGCATCTTCTGTAGTTTCTCCCCGAAAACGTGCCAACAGGTCAAGGGCAAGGCATTCCTCAGGCACTCTCCGTGCCGATGTTCCACAGGATCATGTTCTAATTCAAACAAAAAGTGAGGAGCGCTGGCTTTTACCACGTTCGTCCCAACAACGGCACAAAGGCAGGATCGGCCTGCAGACACACGATGAAAATGCCTGCTCAGTTTTTACTACAATTCAGCTGGAAGCTGCCGAGAGGAGGAGGGGGAAGGACGGCTCCGGGGCCTGCTTCCAGCAGGGGCACCGCTGGGAACGTGGCTCTGGATCTCCTCCCCAGCACCCCGGCCTGTTGGCGCGCCGCGATGAAAGCAAAGCTTGTTTTCTTCTTGCCAGTCACAGCCTTTGCAAAATCCAGACTACTGGGACGGTCCCACGTCAGGATAGCTCTGCTGTACGTTTACCCTATCCACAATAGGATGGACATCCTATCCATCACAGGGTAAATGCAACATTTCTCAGTGTGAAAAATCACCAGCTATTTTTTACATATGACTCTCCGTCGAGCGTATTTATGGAAACAATGGCAAAGGAGAAGGAGAGAAACGGGTTATTTGTTTTGTCTGGCATCCAATCTGCTTACTAAGCTGCGGGGAGATGCAAGTCACCCCGTATGACACTGAGCCACCTCCTTCACGGCTGTGCTAAAGCCAGTGGAAATTGTTCCAGCCCTCTTATCGGGGATGGTTTCTGGCACCATCTGCCCTGAGGACGGTTTTGAAGTCACAGTAAAATATGAAAGCATTAGGAGAATACAAAAAAAAAAATCTCTGAGGTGATGTTGCCAATACATGCACTGTCACAGACTCTGGGGAGAGCTACTGCATTGATGGAAAACCCCTATGGTACCTCTGTGGTGCCAGGGCTCTCCTCAGCCCCCATAAATTTGGGCAGTAACATGGGAACAAAAGTACAACAGGGTTTGAGTTATATACAATGCTGCTGGGAGCTGGGAGCTTGCCTGAAGAAGACAGGACTGGTCTGACCATGTCCCTTCAAAAGCCCCTGCCAGGGTGGGAAAAGAAACCTCTTCTCCTCCCTACTGACCAGCAGGCTACTGTAGTGCTCTGCGAGGGTCTGTCTCCAGGCTCCTCATCAGCAGTCCCGTGAAAATAGTAAGAGACAGTCAAGTTACTTTGCAATTAGGATGCCTCCACTGTGCTCCCTTGGGAGATCCAGCAGCCTGCCTTCTCACATCCTCTCCTCCCATTGTCTGTGAGTGGGAGATACGCACAGCTTAAGCAACAGAGAATGCTGGCTTTGCTCTTACTAAGAAAACGACAGACCTCGTGCCTGTAATATTAATTCTGGCTCCTGGTATCTCAGATAAGGACAAGGTTGGTAGGACTCTGCTGCCTCACTTCCGCAGGGCAAGGGCCACACCATGGTGGCTCCCATGTTTCTTACCTGCAGGCTCCACTCGAGGGAGATACAGCTGCACTGCTTAGTCTGGACTGAGCAAATCTAACGTGTCTGTCTTCGTATTGAAAGAAAATGATTCAAGACACTAACAGCTAAGAGGTGCTTTCTCTCTCTTTGCCCCATCACAGTAAGTACCAGGCCCCCTCCATGGATGCAGAATTGCAGAGGGCCACGTTTATTCATCGTAAAGGCATCAGAGAAATAAAAACACTGAAAAGCAGAATTCACATGTCCTTTGCACGGCTTTACCTAAGGACCCTCGGACCCCCTCAGATGTCCGTTTGTGCCAGCCTTCCCCACAAACCATGCAGAAGTCACTGGTGTTCGAGCCAAGCACCGCTAAGTTCAGGCCCTTTGATGCCTGCAGAAACCAGGCTCGCATTGGCAGCACTTCAAGAACAAGGAGGGCAAGACAGAGCGGTTTTGGAGAGTTATTATTTCTGCAGAAAGAAATTAGGTACTCAGAGAAAGTATTCCACCTGTGGTTTAGAAGCCAGCCTCCAAGACTCTGCCATGCCCCCCCGCTCAGCTACCAAGCAGGAGGACTGGATCAAGAGATGCCCCTTCCTGCAGCAAGTTCTCCACTGCCCCATCCCACGTGCACACATCTCCAAGATAAGGATTTAACACCCAGCCACCTTCCCCAGAACGGATGTCTGGAGACTGCTGGGCCCGAATCCAAGGCAGCACTTCATCATCTGTTTGACTGCAAGTGTTTGAACAGTCCCACTGAAGTCATCAGCGCTCTGCGGCAGAGGGGCGTAGACTCTGCCATGGTGGAAAATGTTATTAATGTGGCCCTGAGCTGGACTGCTCGCCGGCTCTGGAGCTGCTGCTGTTTGGTGCTCGGGCTGCTGTTGACCCCTCCATCATTCCTGAATTCTGAAGTTCATTACAGGGAGACGCTATTTGGCTTTCCCTGCCTGCGAGTCCTTTGATGTAGCTGCCATCACAGGAGTTGTTGCTGGGACAGCACATCAAGCCTTACCATCTGGAAGGACTTTACGGAGAGAGGAAGCATATTTCTTGCCTCTCGTTGATCCAAGAGCGCGTATTTCTCTTTTTCTCCCCTGAACCGGAGGATACAACTGCGTCAGAGATACCGAGTCTTCCACATCTGCTGCTGTTGAGTGGATGAGCACACTTATCTCCTTGAGAATAATGTTAGAGCCTTGCTTATTCCAACAAAGGAGCTGCTGTTTCTGCTACATGGGCTCTTAGCAGAACTGAGGACTTTCAGAGGTGGAGAGAACAAATTCAGTTCCTGGGTCCTGCTGCAGACCCCTAAACACTTGCATGTATGCTTATTAGAAAATGATGAGGGAAGGTCCATCTGAGAGAGGCCTTCCTCTCCTAAAAGGAATGTCTAAGATGTTTCTGGGTGAAACCTGAAAGAACTTGTCCTTCCTCTAAACATGAAGTCTTTATTAATACACACGATGAGGCTCTTACCTGTGCTGTGTACTGAACTATATGCTGACAGGCAGCCATTTCAAAATGAAATGAGGACAGTCTTAAAAAAAATTTCAATATTTTAATCTTTTCTGTAGCCGAAGAGCAATGCAGATAACAGATTAAACACAGGGACAGGCAGAGACAAGTGACTCTGCAAAGTGAAGGGGAACAAAGGAGTTCTGCCCTTCTCTCATCACAGCTCATCATAGCACTTCGGTGACTGCAGCACACACCAACTGTCTGTACCCAACCACATCTCCTTAAGCACTGACTAAAATGCTCACCTATTTTTTCCTTCTAAGACCTGCTAGGAAGTATCTTCTCATTTACATTCCATGGAAGTCACTTTTGTTGTCTGTGCTTTGCAGTATGCTCACACAGGCAAAGATATTTTACACAGTCTAATCAGGACCTTACAATCAAAAATAGAAGAACAGATTCTGGAAAAGATCAAAAAAAAATAAGAATCACTAGATTTCTTTTTCTAAGAATGAAAAAAAGAAAATATTATATGTGAAAACAAAACAAAAAAAAAGAATTAAAAATACTAGCTATCATAAAATCAAGTCTTTGAGTGTTTTGAAGTATTTGGCTGCAAGCGTGCTGGAAATATTTTGTGGATTCTCAATGCTCAAACTCATTTCTCTAAAATCTTCTTCTAATTATCCTGGATTACGTAACGCCCCGGTGCATGTAAATCACAGATTAAAAAAAGCGTGTGCGCTGCAGAGAAGTGAAGGTAATGTCGCTAAGTAAAAATAGTGCATGCTGTACTTGCAGATGTTGCTAAAGATCAGTGGGAATAAATTACAGTTGTTTAAATCAGAGCTCACATCTGTTGATATAAGTGCTTCTGTGCTTTCTTCCTTTTCTGCTGCGCTCAGGATGTGTGCAGGTGGGAGGAGGTTTGCTAGCGTCAGCTACGATGAATTGAAGGCTCCTCGTATAAAACAAACCAGTGAGGAAAAAAAAAAACCAAGACTTTCCAACCACTAGGGAACAAATATACTTTTTTCTCACTGATTTTGAGACATTGTGACCTCGTTTTTAAAGAGAGATTGAAAGGTGTTATGTGATTAACTGGTTTTCTCTAAGCTTTTTCCTGCTCCTTCAAACTTCTGTTGTGACACTCACCAGTATAAAGAACTCAAGGAAATTCAAACATTCCCTGATCATTTAAAACAGAACAGGAAGATCTACCAGCTCTTTATGGGCTTCCCCCCACCAAATAGTTCTACATCTCCTTTCAGACCCATTTATTCTTTTAGCCTACATGGTAACTCCTGGGCAAAAGAATTGTGCTGTTTGTGTACAGAAAAAGGACTTGGCTTCAAGCTTTCCATCCCATAAAACCATTTGACATCCTCAGCTCAGCAGTCATTCAGCTTTCACCTGCCCCAGTCCAGGTCTCCTTCCTGCCCACTGGCATTATTTTGCATCCAGCAACACTGAATTTCGTGTACTACTTTACTATTTAGTCCCTTGTTATCATGACACCAACAGTATTTCTCTCCAAATATCTTTTGTCTTGACGCCCCTGAATAAACCCCATACCTGCAGCAAAGTACATTACAGCCCATCCCAGCTTTGCAGCATTTCCATGAATACACAGACCTGTGGAGGGCTGTAATTCCCACCAGCGTTTCCCATCTTCTAACCAGTGATGCAACCAAAAGAGGACTGGTTCCAACTCATTCTACAGTAGCCTCATTTTTTGGAAAACTTCTTTTTTTCTTTATGGCATCATGTTTGCCCCATGGCAAGCATTTGCCAGACCAGCATTGTGTTCCCTGAGTAAAACCCTCCTTCCAAAGCAGTCGGACAACTGGAAAGCTGCCTGGTGTCTTGTTGAGCCTAAGGCAAAAACCCATGACTTATCCACAAGTCTGTACTTATTATTAAGTGACAAAATCAGAGAAGACTAAACTGCTGAGAAAAATCCCTGCTCTTTCAAATCTGGGCTACAAAACATCACCTCTACATAGCCCAGCATATGTCCCACAGGCGCTTGGATCACCTCGTGCACCTCATGTTCCTTCACCAGTGAAACCAGTACGAAGCGAGTGGAGTCCATACAAACTTCTAACCCTACCAGGGCTGACTTGCCTCCATCTTCTAACTCAAAAGTCAAAGATAAAGCAAAGACAGATGACTGCTCAGCAACAAGTAATGCTCTGCCATCCTGGTGATCTAGTGCAAGGGAGAGTGTAAACACAGCTCTAATGCTCCTCATCTGTCAAAAGAGCTCTGCAGACACCTTGCAGCCTACGTGATGGCCAGCCAAACAACAGCAGAACCCTAAAGCTCTCTTGCTAGAACAATTTAAAATAATTTAATTACACCATAATAAGCACTCAATCTCCCAGCAGTCTTCACATGCTGAAACTCCTCAGACTTAAATTACACTTCCTCTCTCATTGAAATTCTTCATAACTGATGCTTTACCCAAGGCCCTCATGTTTTAAAAACTTTTTTTTTTCCCTCTGATTTCTTCAAAAAATATTATATGCATCTGAAAAATGCCTTGTCATCCCCTTTGGTGGAGAAAATAATTTGGTTTTCATCTGCTACTGAAAGGCGTGCTCTGTGGCCCCAGCTAAAATCCCACTGTAGGGCTTCTTCCAGCTTTTTCCCATAGCAAATCAAATCAAGAGCAACTTGTCTCACAGAACTGGCATGCTCACAAAGACTACAGCTTTCCCTGTATTTCTTCAATAAACACACAACACTGCAAACCAGCTTTCTTGACAAATCTCACACTTCCAAAGACAGTAGAGAGCAGGCTTGAAAGGGCTACGCTTAAACCCATCCAGAGCACACACAAGCGTGTAACGCTTGATATGCCAGAGCCTATCATTCTGGACCATGGCCCCATTTTCCCTACAAATATATGGCTGCAGTGTACATACTAATTAGAAACGCATCCCAAAAGCAGTGACGAATGTGTTTTCCTGCATCAGACATGAAAGCAGAAGCACACGAATAGCTGGCACTATATTCCAATGGAAAGGGGGAACAAAAACCAAGGAAAACAACCAAAATCCATTTTTATGAAAAATTTGGCTAACATGTTGTTGATTACTAATAAATTACTCCTTTTAAAAAGCTTTGCTGATAAAACATGAAAATATCTGCTGGGATTACTACAGCACTGCAGAAATGTTGGCAACTGTTTTATTTCGTATTTAAGGGTCTGTGGAGACAACTGAGCAGCGACTTAACTGCACTCGCTATCTTTATTACGAGCGTATCAGTAATACCAGCACTGTGGCGTTTCCTGCCCTGATTTAGGATTTAATGCAAGACTTCTGGGACTGCACTGGGCTCAGGCACTGTCTCTACTTGTTACCATTCAGTCTTCATTTGCAAATGATAATTTTTGCTTTGAATGGCATGCCTGACTGCAGGGCAGAGTAAATCCAAACCTTTTAAACTCTAGCCAAAAATTTGCCATGAATTAGGAGACTGCAGCATATTTACAATACAAAATAAAATATCTCTACGAGTGCTCAGTGGTGGCGGTATGAATAAACGCCGATTATTCTTTTTTTGACGGGATAATTTTCAAAGCAGCGATTTTGCAAAGACTCAGGAAGAAAACAATTTTGTTTCATTTCCATAACAGAATCCAGACCTCTAGATTCAACCTCACGAGCTACAATTATGCATAAGAACTACCACTGTGAATTTTCAAACACAATGCCTTTTATTGTCTCTTCTCATTCTTTTCCCTTCCTGTTCTCCGAGAGTTTCTGTAGTGTCACCCTACATAGAAACTTTGGAGCAGAAAGTCTGACTTGAAAGGAAAACTTTCAAGTTTTCAGGCTTAAAAATAAATAAAAAAGTAAAAAACAAACCACAACAAACAAACAAAAAATGCAACCCAAACCTTCAACACAAGGTATTTGAATGGTATTTGTTTTTGCAGCCTTATGGGAACAAACAAAAAAGCCTTTTCTACTATATGAAATCTCGACAGATGAAAACTAATGTTGGGCTTTTTCATGATGGATGGACAGATATTTTAGTCACCTCTTTCAGAATTCAGGCATGACTGTCCTAGAGCTCAAGAAATGAAAGATGTCAAATACCAAAGACTGCAATTCCCTCACGCTGTGTAACCTGCAAGACTTTTCATTCTAGGACAATAATAGAGCCCAGACACAAATACAATAACTTACTATTTACAGGAACTTCCCCAAAATTGTCCTTCAGTATCACTATTTTATTAATATATTTTCCACCTGCACTAGGAGGCATGCAGGCAGCTCTGAAGTGCAAATACTGAAGATGAAACACCTACACAGCACGAGCAGCACGAAAAGCACATCTTGCTTTCTGTGCAGTTGCAGCGCATTTTTGGATTCAAGGCTGCTTTAGAATTCAGTAACCTCTCGTCCATTAAACATCAGTGCCTGAAATGAGGTTTCTCATCCCAAAAGCCAAGAGACGAAACATGCCTATGAATGTCCCACACGCTTCAGTGCTCCAAAATAGTTTAAAATCTTCATGCTGCTTTTGAAGAAAGGCACGTGAGGCTGTCACTGCTACCCCGCACCCCAGGCAGACCCTGTTTATGGATAACATCTGGTTGCAATTACCTACTTGATGGAATGCAAAGCAACAATTTTTGTTACCGATGGGACTCAGAGAACAAACAGGACATTATTTACACATTAAAGAGAGTACTCACCCCAACACCACCACAAGGAAGCCTGACAAACATCGACGTTAGAGAACCTGCAGAAAAAAAAAAAAAGGGTATCCACTAAGTCAAAAAGTCAAAGTTTACCAG
Source organism: Aythya fuligula (assembly GCF_009819795.1). Lineage (NCBI taxonomy): Eukaryota > Metazoa > Chordata > Aves > Anseriformes > Anatidae > Aythya > Aythya fuligula. The sequence goes on from NC_045564.1 coordinate 10,654,322, forward strand.
ATTTTGGTCCAATTTTATGGCAATGCTGAAAACTTTCTTAACACAGTAACAGACCGTGGTTTTCTAGCAATTTTCAGAAAACACAGTCAATACTGTTATATTACAATGCAGAGATAAACAATATACGCACTTGGATGTGTTCAAAAGCCTCTCCAACATAAAAGCCTTCCATAAATCACTTATTTTTATGCAAGCGTTCTGTGCTGTCCTACATTTCAGGCAATCATGCTGACTATAAATGATTGAGACGCTACCAACAACTGCTCAGCATGTCTGAGATGAACATTTTAACTGCTTTCAACTGAAAGCGGATGGGAAATCATAAAAACACCCTAATTATCAGTCATCTGCACAGACGCTAAAAGATTTTGGAGCACATTAGCTTCATAAAAGACGAAGACAAAAAATAAACCGGTGGCAAGCAAACAGAACGTGTTTTGACTGAAAGAGCAAAACCAACATTAAGAATTTGGGGAAAATGGAGAAAAAACATCTGTAAGACCAATTTTGCTACTGTAAGGACTGTAACATCACTTCCTCAGCTTGTACATCAGCAATATTATTACCCATTCAAAATTCTGCAGGTTTATAAACCATACAATTTATAAAAGAATGAGTGCTCTCATATGCACCACCACTCCCCTATGTGCATGTCTTGTAAGTAAGTGTGTCTATGCACAACAGGTAAATGGGGAGAAGGAAATAGACGCATGCAGGCACCGTAAAGATCTGTGGTACATTGCCTGAGATTCATTTGCTTGATATCTATTTAAAACCAATGAAAGCTAACAGTTAAATAAACTGTTTGTTTGTTTTGTTTGTTTGTTTGTTTTTCAACCAAACCAGGTTCCTGCTCTGGTCGTGTCTCTATTGAAAGAACAAATTCCCTCCAGTGCTAACGACCATCTTTGCAGAGCGTGAAGTAGCCGTGATGTGACACATGGTACCGAGGACCAGGCTGGTGTCAAATGCATAGCAGACATACGTTACCCCTTTGACTGAAAGCAGAGTTAATGCATCTGTACTATTAATCTGAGCGCACAGTGAGATTCGCTCGGTGATTAGATCCACATGAAAACTCTTAGATCATCCTGCCTTAGACCTCCTGTCACATCTTTCACTGCTAATCCACCTATTATTTCAATATTTATCTTCTTGACAACAATTTGATTGCTACCCACAAATTAAAAGCAGCCTCATTTGCCTGCATTTAAACTTGTTCAGCTGGTTCCAAAGCTTCTCACTGTCAAATGGGAGAGAGATTCATATTCCTCGTCTTGAGACTTTCAAGGGCCTTAGCAACATTTCAAGGGGCAAAGTTATGCAACCTGCCTTGAAAGCCACCACCTTTGAGCTCTCCCGATAAAACACAGCAAAGCAGATCTCTGCAATGCTCAGGCTCCTCTGGGGAAGGTAACTTCAACATCAGCAGTGGACGTCCACTGCAGCACGGCAGCTCTCCTGTGCTGGTGAAGGAGGGCACTTGTTGAGAAAGGAGTAAAGCTCAGAACTAATAGACTACGGGACAACTGCAGAAGTAATCAGCAGAGCCATGGTATCCAAATGCATTGAGGTCTGCTCACAGTTCTGAAAAATCAGAGCTATTTGCCCCCTTCCCACATTCTCTTAAAGAACTGTCAGATGAAGCAACATCCCTGTCATCATTTGCAGAAGCTTAAAAAAAAATATCCTCGTTTTCATCTCTCGGCTTTACAAGTTTTTCCTTTTAGGCTGAGATTTCTCATGCTTTTTCTTGCTCATAGACATATCAAAGGCAAAGAGTTTACATGGAGCCAGTTATCCTATTGCAGTCGTACACATGTCAAGACACTCAGGTCTAACCAACTCACATTTGCATATGTGAGCCTCACGCAAAGCTTTGGTCTCAGACTTCAAACCTGCCATACATTTAGCCCACAAATATATTTAAAAGAACCCCACAAAGCTGTTTTGTAAATATAAAAGCCTTTTAAACTTTCAACAAGAGAGGATAGCTGAAGAAGGGGCTGCTTACAGGCTTGTTCACCTCTACGCACAAACAAATATGCACCCCAAGGCTTTTCAGGGAGGCTTTCCCAGCACATCAGAGGGTGTTATCCTCACTCAAATCCAGCATTATGGAAGCCATCAAGCTAAGAAACTGTGTTGCTTTTTTTTGGGACAGCATTGCCTTTCCTGCCCTGCTCCCAAAGGAGAGCTTCTACCTGGATACTACACAAATTTCCCCTCCAGGCTCACTCCTCTTGCCATCTCAGCTCTCTGCACTGTCCCTCCGGATGCTGGGCGTTGAGTTGTCACCTCGTGTTCTCCTGCCTGGCAGGATAACTGGCAGCCAGGCTGAGAGGCAAAGACGTTTGCTCTTGCCCTGAGCAAAACCTGGGAATCGCAAAATCCCGTGCTAAACAAGCAATCTGTTTTTTTGCCCAAATACACCCGTGGAACTATTGATGCAGACTATGCCATGACTTAAACGGGTACAGCAAAATATTTCAAGAGGATCTGACACTGGAATGAGCAAGGAGCACTCGGTGCTACCACAGCCCAGCCTACCAGTGTACCTGGCAAGGGGTTTCGAATGCCTGGCTATCAATTGCCCCTAAAGGAGCAGGGTTAGGATGGCCCAGAGCCCCCTGGTCCCATGTAGGCGATGACAACTGTCAGAGTCAAGGTCCAAACCCCATCTGATCCTGGCTGGTGAAGCCACCAGCTCAGGTGCTGGAGGACTGCCCGCCTCCCACCACAGGGAATCCGATCCAGAGTGGATGGCTGGGGACAGATCCTCATCTTCAGCGCCACACTTCAAGAAATTGCAGTGAAATCAGTCAGAGTGAAGGTGGTGTAACTGCAAATAAGGAGCCGTCCCAGATTTACTGGGGAAGATTTACACCTTGTTTCTTTGGACTGGTGGATACGACTTAACTCAAGGCGAGAGTTTTACACTACCAAGGATATGACATCGTAAATTTTTAAAACTGTACATGCTAATTGCACTATCATTCAGCCAGAGATGTCTACTTTTCATTTCTCTGGGTTTTAAAGAGGTGGTAACTTAGCTAAAAATATAGTGCTAATTATATGTTTGAACAACTGGCTAATAGCTTTCCTCTTCGGGGTTCTCATGTACGTACTTAATATGTGCAAAAATCTTTCCAGCTCTTTTGCCACAACCATTGCAATATGCAGACCATCAAGTTAATCCTCTTTTTATATCATTCAAAGTAGAGCTAATCCCCAAAATAAACTTTCTAAACTTCTAGAATTCTCTTTTTGCTGATGCCCACAAGAGAACTTCCCCAGTTGCCCCACTGGCCTATGATCTACTGCTGTAAAAAGGTAAAACTAAAAGGAGAAGTCATCTCCCTGACAGGAAGGTGCTAAAATCAATGTGATATGATTATTTGGCTTCTATGGGTGGAGTTGGTTATCTGAACAACCATCTCCCTAGATACTCTGCAGGGAAAAAGTCGATATTCTACAGCAGATGCAGCCCTGGTTTAGGGAAGATCCAGTCCCCAGTAAAAGGGATAAACAATCTTGTTCAAAATTAAACAAAATGTAGGACTATCTAAGAGGCCCCTGCATCTTTCTTGTGGATTATCCATACAAACCTGACAGCTATTTGTTGATGTTTATGCAGCTGGTTGGTGCTGCAGATCTAGGTCCTTAGCAGGGAGTTCCAGTTCCTACCAAGCAAAGGAGAACTTTCTAACATGCAGAGCAGTGTCCAAGGATACAATAAACTCTAAATTATCTTTCCTCCTCAGAGAGGGTTATTTTAGATTTTGAAGGCATCAGTGCAAGGAAGTTGTAGCTATCTAAGGTTCAGAGATCACCTGTGGATGGGAAATGCAATCTTGCACTACCCAAGTCAATGCTAAAAGTTGCAGAGGGAAGAATTGTCATGGGAAATGCCTACAGCTGAGGCTGGTAGGACCCCGACATGCCCATCTTTCACACCACCAATGCTAAATGATTGCCAGTTGGGGCTGTGGACAGTAGCCTGAATGCTGGAGGTCAGGAAGGGGAGCCCTCCCCACAGCCAACAATACCTAGAAGTTTCTTGCTGTCCAGTTTCTGTCTGTTCAGAGGGTTTGTGCCGTACAGCAGCGTATGGGCTTCCGAGTGAACTGTCTGCAGCTCTTCTAGAGTTGCTTTTCTTCCACGAATACACTGAAAGAGGAAAGAAAAGGGGTGATGAAATCCCTGCTTAAATGCTCAACTCATTACTGAACTTTTTTCTTTTTCTTTTTTCTTTAACTTAGCAAGCCGTAAAGACAGCAAGTAATAAATCTAAACCTGGTTCTCACGTGAAAAAATCTTTTGTAAAGTTGATTTTGGTTTAATCCCTTATTCAAAATACTACCCTAACAGAAAAAGTCATATTTGGATTTTTTTTTTTATGTTTGTTTTAAAAATATTTACCATAGTGTTTGATAAGCTACATAAGGACTGCTCAACTACCAATTATTCAGTATTTCAGTTATAAACCATTAGGAAGTGATTTACTGATGAAAATGTGGCCCTCCAAATACTGCCCCCAACTCCACTGCGATTATTAAGATAACCTGAAAAATTGTCCCCAAAACACCAGTTCTCAAACACAACCTTCAGTCAATTAAAGGTAAACTACAGACTTTCTGTTCTGAAACTGATCTTGGAAATCCTAGAAGATTAAATTTATTATGAATTGTTTGCTTATACCGTGATGCATCTTGAGCTGGAAATACCATAGCACATATGCTCATCTCTGCTTTTGTTGGTGGCTGAACCCAAGAAGGGTTTGCTGAAGTCTTAGCTGTAGATCATGGAAAAACTTTTACTGATGTCAGCAGGACCCGACTTCACTTTAAGTTTTACAGAGTGGGGCTCTTTTCCCCTCTTTCCATAGGGTTCCAGCATAGTTTTGGGGCATATCTTTTGTTGCCATCACCCATTTGTGATGCAAAATGTGCTTTTAAGAGCAAAGTGCTGTTCGGAGATGCTAGATCCCATGCAGAATGAGGTGGTCTCCTCACACAGCAGCAAGGTAAGCAGATGGTGCCTGGGGGATAGCAGGTATTCCAGATGGGGCAACTGACTGCTGACAGTGGAAAATGCATCTCATCCTCTTAACTGGGAGCTTGCGAGTACCCTCAGAATGTTGGCAGGGGAAATAACGCAGTGAATTGAGGTTTGGGGTAAGTCGAGAGGTGGCCATCTGAGAGTGGGGAAGGAGTTCCTCAAAAATTAGGACTGCTTTGCATCTGAAACATGCATGCACTCCTACCCCACCACCAAAAAATTGTTTTTTACAGGGCTTAGAATTAATTAGCTTTTTTTTTTTTTTTTTTTTTTTTTTGTGTGTGTGTGATTTGGTCAAAACCATTTTAAAAGGAATTTGGGGTGGGGGTTTATTTCCTACAGAAGAAACAACATGATTACTCCTCTCCATTATAATATAAGTAGTTGACAATAAGCACGTTGGAAGCTCTGAGAGCCCCTTGTGGAGATCACACAAGCCCCAGCGACGAGTGTCACTGTGCTGCATGGTGCAAGGCCAGCAGGTCCCTTGTCACATCGTGGGCACTGAGCAGCCCTCATGCTCAATCAAAAGTGTGCCAATTGCTTTTTTAAGACTTCCATGTTCCCGTGGAAGCAGTTTCCAATGAGATCCAAAAAGTGGATGGCTTAAGGAAAAAGAAAAAAAAAACAAAACACAACACCCACATTCCTAAGAAGAACAGAGTTGCCTGCTGCAGCAACACCACCCCAGGGGGTGCAGGGACCCCAAACACAGCGCACAGCCCCTGCCACCAGCACCTCCACGTATGGAGCACGGTCCAAAAAAAACGACTTCAGGGAACTGTGTCCCAAAGCTTCAGCGTAAGCCTCCGTCCCGCGTTTCAAAGCGCACAGGAAATCACTTTGTAAAATCATTTGAGCCATAAGGCAGCAGAAATCAAAGCACTGCAGGAGTGCTCGTGCACTCTGGCTCTCGTAATTTTGGCATTTCTGCTCTCCAGTTCCTCTTTCATTTTCTCTGTGCTCTGCTTCACCACCTAGCATTTCCTGAGGTTAATGATGAGGCAAAAATACACCGTCCCATTAAAGAGGCAATAATCACAAAAATGCTAGACCCAGAAGGGATGGAAATATCTGGCAAATCCCCCTTGAACTTTTATCCTGTCTTCCTTTTTCGCTCATGGTAAGTCAGTGTTAGGCACCCCTTACAGGCTTTTATAGCTTCCCTTTCACCCCTATGCCAGTTTTGTCCTTGGTTCTAATGTAAGGATATCCAGAAAGATAGGATATCCAAGGCAGACCTTGTCCCAGCTGCAGCCCCCTCTCCGTGCCACAAAAAGCCATGAAAATGGCTACAAAGCCTCCTTCCAGAGACCAATATCCCAGACCCTGCCAGCACCACCTCCCTGGACACAGCCTGGGTGCTCTGTGATGGCAAACCTTCACCGTGTCGATGCCCAGAGGTTCTGCAGTGTCAGAGCAGGGACTGATCCTGCCCTCGAGCTGGATGCTGGCACAAGGCCGTGTAAGGAAGGCTGTGCACGTCTCAGCTCGAGCAGATGGCCCAGCCCAGGGTCTGTTTTCCATGTCTGTCCTCCACAGCTGCAATTAACCTGAGGGCTTGAGCTAGCAGCCCTCGTACTTTAAACAACGCAGGATTGCTGCCAGGACAGGCCTGGAGACCCTGATTCAGGAACTCATTCTTCCCGGTCCTGGTTGAGCAGTCCACGGATCTGATTATGTCCAAAGCACACAGCAAAACCTATTGATTCCCTCATGCTTTTGATGAAGGCTGGGAGGATTATTCTACACAGTGATTGTGGGTTTTTGTTTGGGGGAGAGGCTCTTTTATTGCGATTGCCTCAATTAGTATAATTGTTGCTTTTAAATTCTGAACATACACCAGAGTAATTGCCATATTTTATAAAGCTAACTTAATTAAACAAGCAATACTTTAAACCGCAGCTGTCGTTAAGTTTGGACAACTGCTTTCACTCCAAAGGGTCATCTTTAAACTTGTGCAACCCTGTCAGCCTCTTACCTATCACACTGCAAATCTGGCGCACATTTTCCCCTCAGCTGGATGTAAAACAGCTTTTGGACAACTTCAGCAAATACATATCTGTTTCACTGCCGAAAGATGGGGGGAGGAGGGTGGTGGATGGGAAGCAATGTGTTTTTTCTGTTCTAAAAATATTCGTGCCCCTTCTGGATCACTTCTATCGCCTCCGAGAGAAATGGTAGGAACTCGGCACTTGGCAGGTTCTGCAGAAGCCTCTGGGTTGCCTGATGAAAATGGGTTTTCACATTTCTGAAATTTCAAAGCAAGTATTTTTTTGCATGCATGATAAAATATTTATCTGCGAGCCCTTTTCTGGCTTGGGGCATGTGTGCAACAGAAACACCAAAAGAAAATTTCCAGGAGATAGAGAATCGTTTGAGCTTGCATGAGAAAACAGAGTTGGAATTTATTTCCAGCACGCAGTTGTGTGGGGAACAAGAGCTGCTGAACTCTTTCTGGAAGAGGAATGGGGATCCCAGTGGAGTTGCCTGATCCCATTGAGCGTGTATAGGATTATTTACTATGCAGGGTGCTGTGTTTTTATCCTTGGAGCAAATATTTGCAGCCAATAGAATCAAACTAGACCCACACCCAGACCACAGCAAAGGAGCGTTAAGGAAGCAAGAGGAAACGTGAGGATACGGAAATGTCAAAGTTCAAACTGTCCTTTTACAAACACGGCTTGTTATAAGTGGATTAACTGCATAATCACAAACAATTTTCACATCAGGCCCTTGGGCTTACTTCACCAGCTCATAATGTCTGAGGCACAGGACAACATACCTGCAACAGTGAAAATAAAACGAGTGTGCACAGATGTGTCAGTCAGCAATACCAGCTAAAAAATGGTGTAGAATAAAACTGGAGCTCAGCAAAAAAGGAAAAATATATCGCCTGGAAAAATGTTGAGTTTTTCCTATCACACACACCACTGCTGGTGAGGACAGAGAGGGAGCGCAGGGCGTAGCAGCCCTTTCTGTCCTTCACTGAGCTTTCTGCACAGAAACAGGGATTTGAAAAAAAAATAGCAGCAATTATTAGGCCAGGCTCCAAAATTCCTTCTAAATCAATTGTATCATTGAGTGTGTTCCACAGAATGAAGCCTTCTGCATGCTAAATCTAAATCTCCTGTCCTGTGGCAAGGAGACAAGCCCATCATCCCAGGCAGTGCCAACAGCTCACGCACATGCTCCAGCCTAGCAGCAGAGATCATTCCCATCAGAAAAGCTATCCCTTTGCCATGCCAAGTACATGTGATGCAAAGGTTACCTTTGCTGATGGAAAACTGTGTTTTATATTGCCCTACACTCTGCTTACTGGTAGCCAGGTTCCAACCGAGGAGCTTCAGAAAGACTGTGAAGGACAGGGGAGTGACCAAATGGCTTTGCACCATGGAAATTTATTACATCAGTCAAGGACAACAGAAGGTGAACAACTGTCTGCAGCTCCAGAAGAAACCCTATCAAACAGAATATTGAAGTGAGGAAGAAGAAGGAGACGGAGAAAGAGGGAAAAGTTGTGCCCACAGAGCCTGTGGGAGACGATAAAGAAAAACTTTCATGAAGGTCTGGGCAGGAGTAGGAGATGGTGGGGGTAAAGGAACAGGGAAGCTAACCAGAGAGAGCAGTAAGTGCATTTAGCATGGCTGGTTATCCTGAAACGGCAGGTCAGACCTTTAAGAAAGTCCTCAGAGAAGGAAATGCAAATCGAGGTAGGAAGCTAACATTACATATTCATCGCTTTCAGAGAAAAGAAGAGTTAAGATGAGGCTGAATTTCACCAGAAGGGAAACACAGGTGGAAAGGAGGTGAAGATCTAAACCAACTCCTTCCTACAGTGAGAGCAACCTAGAATAACAATGGAGGGAAAACAGCAGTCGCTTGGGATCATACAATGAAGAATTTCGTACATTATAGAACAACTATAGCACCAATCTAGGAGGCAAGACAATTAGCACTGCACAATTTAACTACTACTTCTAAACAGAGGAGATAAACAGCGGCGGGGTGCTTGTTTTTTTGTCAGACAGCACAATCCCCAAATTCAGTTAAATGGATCTCCATAGACAGAATCAGGTTTGAAGTTCTTCCTTGCTCTCCTCAGGGATAAATAAGGGTACAACAGGGGAATGTTATCTAATGGCAATGCTGCCACCACGTGGATGTATTTTCTGATTGCTCAGAAAATATTTCTAGCCAGATGCTGACATAACTCAAATTTACAGTGTGATGCAGTCCTCTCAGATGTTCAAAGAGATGAGCAAACACTGTTTTTAATTTATCATTACTATTAGTTATGAATAATAATAAATATTAATCTTTACTCTTTTTATTTTAATAACTTTTCTCATAGTTTGCTTTGCTCTTAAAACATGCTTGTCCAATAAAACTAATTTAAGCACCTGTGATGGAACAGTGTTTAGTAACCTCCTCCTACCCTCATTCCTTTTACAGTATTTTCACTGTAGGTTGATCATTAATTATCAAGGAGCATTAAAGAAGTTATTAAACCACAGAAATACAAACTTCTTGCTCCACAGCTCCTGCTGTTATGATTGGAGCGGTATCAAATGACGTGGTTACTTCAGTTTGAGCTCTTATTTTTGGCCGCTTCAAGGTTCAGCACTTGATAGGGACTTCCATTTTACAGGGAACCGGGCCGAAAATTACATAAGCAGCTTCACTGCAAACACTGCAGTTCACATCAGGCAAGAGTGTTCTCCAGTGTTTCACAAAATTTGCAACAGTCATCGCAACGCAATGAAATCGGATCGCTAGAAATGCACTCCTGACATGCAAACGCACGAGCATAAACAGTCATCTAGGAATGGATTAAATTTAAGCCACATATGGCAAAACACTGCCTGCAGCTGGAGCTATAAAAATCTGAGGCCGGAATGCAGCATAAAGTTTGCACGTCCAGGTAGCAATCACCAGTCCGAGCTGAAGGTTGGGTGTGCACGACACCTTCCATCCCAAAAATCAGCCCCTGAAGCTGCTTGCCATCCAGCAGGCGGATCAGGCAGGCAAACCCAAGGGCTGTTTCTCGCAGCCCTCCAAATCTCCCCCCTCCAGTGCTGGGATTACCTCACACTTGCCACGGAGACCCGTCTCCTGCAGCCGGGACCAGATGCTCTGGATCCTCCCCGCGTGCTCGGGGTGGCTATTTGTGTTTCCACAGGTACACTGATGTTTCAGCATCAAGGTGTCGTAGACAAGGCCTGCAGCAGAGGTTACAAAATTGCTCTCAGTGAAAGGAACTACTTTGCCAGATGTATGAAAAAATACATATATCTATTTTTGGTCTACCGTACTTTGCATTGAAGAGAACATTTATAGACAAAGGCAGCGTGTGCTTCACCAGGAACCACAGAGCTCTACGAAATGACAGTCCGAGACGCTGGGAAATGAGGTGGGCAGCTGCTTTGAAACAGAACCAGACCTGCAGCGATCCCTCCCGTTAGAAATCCTCAACAGATACAGACAAGAACTGAGTCAGTCGCCACCATCGCCGCAGGCCGAAGCTGTGCGAGTGACAGGAGGAGGTGACAAATGACAACACGGGTACGAGTGCAGGCGTGCCAGCGCAGGAACATGATCTAGAGGGGGGCTGACTTACAACTTGTCCGCTGGGTACCTTTATAATTACTGCTAAAATGACTCTAGGGCTTAGGATTAAAAACCAGAAGGAATAAGTCGTTAGCAGGCACTGTGTTTCGTAAAATAGTTTGCGCCGAAGTCTTTGCATCAACATTATTTGACAACATACTAATTAAGTCTATTAGCACACACTTGGGCATAATTATTCAGCGCGATATGTAGGTATTTAGCCGTGTTGTTTCATTGTAACGTGGGAGTCAAGCAGCTAAATCCCCTTGCATTACCAAGTATTTATGGCATGACAACAGCGTAGGAGCCTGCTTCATGCTCCGGAGCTGCCCGGGTACGTTTCTGGAACGGGAGCTACGATTTCATAGCCAATGTTCCACTGAACAGAACCAGCAGTTCCTCCGCAGCCGTGCTCTCCTGGTGACAAAAGACCTTTTCTGCACTTAATGTAGAAGAGACACAGTCAAATGTTTCAATCTGTCCTTCCCTTCAGGCAGCAGCTCCAGAGAACAGAAGAAAAGGGGGCTTCAAGGGGCATGGTTTCTTGCAGGGAGTGCCTGTCCGAAAGCACAGTATAAACAGGCAAGTGAAAGGTCTCAAGGAGAATCCAAAGCCTCTGAATTAGCAGCAAAGGCAGGAGTTTCTCCCAACCCAGCACTGAAGGGTCTGCATCCAGCCCAAACTGCTCCTCCTAAATGCCACCAGAGCAGAGCGTACCTGCGCTGCGCCTGGCAGTGCGAACGCAGCGTGCGGGGCTTCCCTGAGCTGGCTTTCACGTAAGCACTGATAAACAGCACAATTTGCAACTGCGTGGAGTTCAAAGAGACCTGGAAAATACGGCTCTAAGAACACACATGGACACATAGCCTGGAGCTGAGCTCCGTGCTGCTGCCTGTACCCACGCTAGCTAGTCTGAGTGGTGCTGGAATCACAGCTTTTGCCTGCGTGTAGGCATGTTCTGCTGCTGAGAAATTTGGCCTTCCCCTCTGAAGCAAACTCTGGCACTGACACTCTCAGCTATTCCGCCTTAGGGAAGGTGCCTGGCAGTTCCTCTCCTTGCTGTAGGTGAGTGCAAGGCAAAAAAAAAAAACAACAACGTTTTCAGTTCTAGGAAGGGAAAAGGGCGCTTGTTAATTGACTGACTTTGGGTTAGCCAAAGTTCAGTTAAATAAGATCATGCTGCAGAGCTCTGTAGGGGTCTCCTGTGCTGGAGTGACCATCAAACTTCATCAGGAGCTGCTGGGCAAAGCCTGGTGCTGTAAATGCCACCTGCAAAGGTGTGGACCAGTGGTATGGCTGGCTGCCCCCCAAAACTCCCCAGTTTATTCAAACTGGCACAAGGTCTGTAGTTGCTTTAATTCAGGTTAATTCAGTTTTGAAGGAAAGTCATCTTCAAGGGATGTCAGGCACTTTGGCAAAGTGTTTGTTAGCACAAAGATTCCCATGTAGGCTCTTCCTAGACCCTCATGGGACTGCACTAGGTTTGGCTAAACTGCTGGTATTAAACCACGAAAAGTGCTTCTGTCTTCTCTGGCTTCCAGACATATCTATGGGGACTTCAATTATACGTTACAGATTTAAAGCAAAACGGTGCATGTGCACATATTAAACATACACATCCACACTCAAAAAAATAGCCTTGAATTTAAGCAAAAAGAAGTCCAAGCAGCAAGTTGCTCACCAGGTAGCTGCTGACCCTGCTGGGCGCACCCCTGGCACCTTCTCAGGGCACAGCCACTGGCACGTGCATTGCCTTGCCAGAGACAGCCTGTACCGCAGCACGGGGTGAATACACCCGGGGCTTACCAGTGTTCAGATTTTAGCAAAACGATAAAACAAGCCCAGCCAGAATCCTGCATCTGAGACGCTCTCGCTAGCATTGCTCTAAGTGTACCTTGCTACAAAGCCAGGTACGTGGGGATTTACCCACAGCCTGCAAATTTTAAAATTAACTCTTCAGAACAAGAAATAAGTAAAAATACTGTCACGTGTAATCTGAGGCTAGTTCATATCACGCCTTCATGAGTTTCAGGAGAAATCAGGCTCTTCCAAGCAGTTACAAGTACTTTTTAAGCAGCCTTTCCTGCTTGCCTCCTGGATTCCCAGACGATGCTTAATCCTGTTGCTCTGACAGATCTTTTCATTGCTGGGGAGCTGGGCACAACTTGACAGTGAATTATACTGATTGCACTGCAAAGCTGGAAGGGGTCTAACACTATTTAAAGAGTCAGGATGAGAATCTGTGCCGCAATCTGTGTTTCTTTTTAAAGGTGTTTTTCTCAAGTCTCTGAGCTTTAAATAGTAACTACTGTAATACCAGCGCGATGCAACCGTAGGTATGTAGGCAAAGCAATGTCTAGCCAGATTAAAAGCCTCTGTCTCATTCCCTGGTTTGTGCCTGGTAATACTGCTAGGGCAGAAGCCAACACAGATCAAACCAGCGATAAATACAAACGAAAATCTAGCTTTTTGCATTGACCTTACATTCTTCAGTTGCTCCCGTGACGCCTGCATTGCAGCAGATTTGCCAGTGACCTCCCATTTTTTCATCTGCATCCACGAATGCGGGAAAGCTGCAGGTGTGTTTAAAAAGTGTGCGTACATCTAAAAAGTGGACTTTCCTAACAGCCTACTCAAGTTAAGGTAGACAAAATAGTTAAAGAAAAGGTCTCCAGAAAATGTGGTGGTAGGGTGCCTACTCATCCCTATTTCTTAAGGTAATGGGCACTACAGTGGGGTTTATACAATTCAGTTGAGGTTTAAAGTTTCCCCACTCCCAACAATTCATTGATAACAGCAATGTCTCAATGAAGTTTTTCTGTACTGAAACATTAAACCATTGGAAAGAAGGGAAATGTTCCAAGTTGCTTACTGTGGTTGGGGACACTCAGATGAAGACACACGCACAAAGGAAAACTTGATAATTTGAGCTTAAAATACTAAACGACTTTGACCATTACAAGTTAAATTAAGTGATCCTGGAAGCAATACTCTTTAAGACATGAGAACAATCGTTTTTAAAGGTCAGCACTAAAGTATAACCAACTCGCCTTTCTTGGCAGAGCAAACATATGATTTGAGGTTCAGATAATTATATTGCTCTGCACAGGAGAGAATAAATGCCTTCATCAGAAATGAAAAATACTTTAATGCAGAACATCAGAATAATTTGTGGAACCATTTTTACAGGAGATCAGAGACTGGATAATTGGAGCTATGCAAATTAATGGCCTAACCTGAGAAGTCTTTTATTCAAGTGTGTAGAACAGTGCATGCAGAAGTAGTCATTAAAGTCAAGGAGGCTACTTGTGCTAGCGAGGGCAAGTTCAAGGACTAGCTTTCTTTTATATTCTAGTACGAGGGAAAATTAAATGTCATGCTTCAGGACACAAAACTGACTGCTTGAAGAAGTCAGGAAGGGCACTGTTTTCACTTTCATGTGCAGTAATGCACATCATGTTTGAGAAGTGTATTATGTTGTTCTTTTCCTATACCTTTGAAGTCTCAGGTACTGGTCACTGACAGAGACAGGAAAATAAATTATACATAAAAAACAGAATTTCGAGCTGTCTGGTCCTAACTCTGTCCAGAGAAAGCATTAGCCCTTTCCATATAGTATTCTGAACACGAAAGAGATGAACTGTTCCTTTGTCTGTTGGACAAAAACTGATCTCTTAGGAGCTACATTTGTGTCTGGAGTAATCATTGCTGGCTTCATTAGGGCCATTGAACAAGGTTTGTTTTATCCTGCCTTCTCACAAAATGATCAAAACAATTCAAATCTTAATCTCTCTGAAATCCAAAGCACATAACTGTGTTAGAATCAGTCTCCAAAGCAGCCACTTATCAAACAGATGGATTCTCCTAGTGAAAAAGAAGCCCGATGCACTTCGGCACCGCATGCTTTGAAAAATACCCAAGGCTTTAATTTCCTGCCTTTCAAAGAAAAGTTCAATCCTAGTGATTAAGCTTTAGTATCCACCTCCAAAAACAGAATCTCTGACACACTGTAGACTACTTCAAGAAAACAGAACCAAGCTAACTCGTGCACACATGCTTAACATCTGAGATGTCTGCCTTTCCTTTCTGTGCCTGCATGCCCGGAGTAGTAGGCTCTTTTTTCTTCCCTGCCACTGTAAGCAAATAGTGCTGGTTAATTAAACTGGTGCTTCACCTGGGTAGGAATGCATGTGGGGAACACAGGAACTCTGCTTGTCTGAAAAACTTCTCCTTGGGAAATAAAAAAGGGAAGGAAGCAGAGGTTTCATGACCTGAGCGTGGAGAGGGTTTTAAGTTTGCTAAGCATAAAGAAAAATGGTGGAAATAGAATTTTACCCTCCTTCAAAATTGTCATGCATCCATTTTCCATGAATCTGGCAAGAGGAAGCTCACCTTTTACGCTCTCCACCTTTACTACTGCCAGTGAATGCCAAAAAACACTTTCTCCCTTAACAGCAGTTCATTGTGTTTTCCCTCCTCCATTCACCTAGCATAAACACAGAGAACTGCGCGAGATAGAAGGCAGTGGAAAAATGAGGACCTGGGAGTCTGGACATGGATAAATAGCACAAAAAGGATGTTTAAGAGGTGAAGCACATGAAGCATTTTTCATATCATCACTCTGGATTAAATAAATGTACGGTACTATATAAAAGCAATGCAATATTCCACCTTTTAAATGATTTTTTTTAACCCTTCCTCTAAGGAAAATGAATCATAACACTGTGCCAGTGTGTTTCCAAAGCAGCACTGTTCTCAAAATCTGCATTCCTACTGTTACTTTCTTATGTAATTTTTAATGAAATTCAGAGGCACATATCTGAGTAAAACATATATCCTCTGGTAGGAAACGTTACTGTATGCTCAAAGTCTTGCATATGATTGACAAGGCAACTTAAATAGCGGAGGAGGAGAAGGGAAGAAAGAAAAAGGAATGAATAATCTCTTAAAGTAGGGCCAGGCTTCCTTACTTGTTTTCAAAGCACCAAGGTCTGGGTCTAAGTGTATTAGATGCTCAAGTTTCATCTGGTTTGACTGTGAGCCAGAGGACTACCCTTCTCTGTATCCTTGGCAAAAGCCAAAAGCTAGAACAATCTTGATGCTGTAACTGGCTGCATTACAAATGTAGTTTTGCTAAAATTCAATGTTTAAACATTAGCAGCAGATGGAAACTTGAAGGGCTGATTTGCAAAAATTAGGTACTACCTGGACTTTTACAGAGCTGACTGCACATGCTTCCCACCTGCAACTAACAGCCGAAGAACAAAGTCAGATTTAATGCATCACTATTCCTATACCATCAGTATCTGAAAATAAATCTAATTCACAATGATGGTTTTAATGATGTTTTTCGAGTGGGTTAAATAAGATTAAATGAACAAACCAAAGGGAAACAAAATCACGAGCTGCCCTTAATTGCAACATTTTTTTCTCCTTTCCTCAGGGCACACGTCACATGCCAAAATGTTCATTCACAAAATAAAACCTGACATGCGGGGAAGAAGGTGGACTTCAAAATAAGTCCTCCTCACCTAACACAGGACTTGAAAAGTTGCACATAATTAACTTTTACTAAAGCTACTGAATAAGCAGAAAGGATTTTGGTGGAAAAAGGCTGGTTTTAAGCCCTCACTGACTTAGGTACAGCATTTATTCCTCACCTTTAAACCTTGTGGGGAGACTAACACCTTTTTTTGTATTTCTGGCTTTCACTGGACAAATGGAGAATTGCATTCATAATTTTCTTTCGAGACAAAGACTGACCAGGTAAGAAAACGCTCTTCAGCCTGTTTCTGCACACTTACAACTTGAAATAATCATCTCGCCTCACTTTTCCTAACCTACAGGCACAGACTCCTGGGCAGAGATTGTGTTGCAGAAGGAGGGGTAGGCTGGCACAGAGCCCAGACTGGATAACTTATGGCATGAGATTGCGCAGGGACTGGAGAAGGTGCAGAAAATACAGCCGATAGATACTGCGTTTGGCATGCTGTCCTTTTTCAATAACATTGCCTCTCTCCTCCTTGCATGTAAATCAGCCTTGTCACAGCATATGACTTGTCCTTTCTTTCTGGAGATATATAATTAAAGCACTAGGCTATGTTTCTATTGATTTTTGTAGTTTATTTTCTGTCTGGACTATAGGGTGACTGTCCCTCTAGGGAAGGAAAAGGCAGCACAACAGGGCAGAAGATGACTGATGCTATTCTCAAAGACAACAGGATATTACAGAGTCCACAAACACATCTGAGATTCAGACCCCGGACACGTGGCCTCGCAGGGACACAGGGCAGAAAAACACAACGTAAAGGAAAACGGTGACCACAGCCCCACTGATTCAGTTTCCAGGGCCCCAAAAACATTACCTGTTGTGAACCTTGGCTTAGTGGGTGGCTCCTGTACGGACATAGGGAAGGTGGCCGAGGCAGGCGAGGACTGTGCGCGGGACAGAGGCCGGTGGCCTCCGAAGGAGACGGGCATGCCAGCTGCCTCCAGCGACGCCTGGTAGTTTCTCAGCTGGTGAATGCGCTGCTGCTCCAACAGGAGGGCTTGCTGTGGGGAGAAGAGGCAACTACTGAATATCTGCATGGTGCCCTCATGGAAGGGCTTTTAAGGGTTTTTAAAGTCTGCAAGCTTGGACTCATTTCCCTGATAACCGAGCACAAACGTGCGCAGCAAATGAAGACATCCGTGTTGTTCGAGTGAGCTCAGCCCTGAAGCTGGTGCATGCTGGCAGTGCCATCAGCAGAAACAGTCCCATTGTCCCCCGAATTCTGCCACGTCTTCCTGTCCTCATGCCCTCCACACTGCACTGGTGCTTGGAGCAGAGCCATGCACCAAACCTGGGACAAGGGGGAGTGTTCAGCTGAGCTACGCCATCAGCTGGCCAGGCTCCTGACCAGAAGGGATGGCTGTTCCAGCTCACCATGCTCAAACTACAGCTTAACAAAGTTCCCTTTCCTCTTTGAGGCAAAGCAATTGCAAAGGACACAGCATATTTAAGACTGCTCAGGTGGGACTGCTCTGCTTTCAGAGGCACGGTACCCCTGCGGTCCATCACCAGCAGCACGTCACCTCACGTTTCCTTATTTATTCTTACCAAGGAAACGAGGCCTACGTGTGGTTGTATAAATCAGAGAAAGAACTTTGCACAAGCACGGCTGGCAATGGCACCGATCCCTCAAGGCAGAGCTGTTATGAAGACCGTGCCACTCAATAAGGAGCTGGAAATGAAGGCTCTGAGCTGCAGCCAGGGACGCTCACGTGGGGCCCGCGAGCCGGCCCCGCAGTGCCGGGGAGACGGCAGAGAGCAGCTAGATGCAAATGACTGCACAGAGCAACCAATTTGCACCTGATTCACAGACACTGCAACTGCAAGCCTGGCACCAGTCCGCCTTCCCTAGCCAAGGGCTGTGGATTTGCTCAGAGAGCTACACCCTGGCATAGCTACAGCAATCTGTTCTTGGCTGCAGATCCCACGCAGGGGTTACCCAAGGCTCCAGGTACAGTCAGGCACTCAGTGCTGCAGGCTGCAGGGATGAGCAGAGCACCGATGCCTTAAGAGAATCACAGCCTTCTCATTAGAGCTACCACAAATGGCATTTTCTGGGAGATTATGCCACACTGCATTGCTACTGGATTTATTGCTTGTAATCCACGTGCCTCTGGTGTTTACTGTCCAGAGTGAGCACACCTGGGATCTCTGGGATCTGCAGTACTGAAGAAGGAATCCCCTTCACTTTGTCACCTGTTCCCTTATCTGGCTCTCCTGTGGGGCAGTCAGTTTGTTTTAAGACATCAGAATAAAACGAAATCCTCTGCTAGTATTTAGGGCTCAAAAGTGTTAAGACAAACATTGTCTTCCCAAAGAAACAGAAAGTGTTTGGGTGGCTGCAAACACACTGACTGCATTTTGTGCAGATGATCCAGGTTCTCTTCTCTGGGACTTTTGAATTGACATTGTGACTCCAGTGAAGGATGGCATTGATTTTACTTGCAGATTTCCTTCCGTACCAAATACTCAGAAGGTGGCTTACCCCTACCTTTTCCTCCTTACAGTACTATAAAGAGGTCACAAAAAGCCAAGTCCCAAATGGTCACTGTGATAATATGGGGATTTACTTTGTAAAGTAACTGCACTGCTTCCTTGCAAGGCTTTTTGTTGCCTCCCCTTGTCCCAGAGGCTCCTAGCAGCACTCTCATAAACACCAGGACTTGTCCTCATGCTGCTGTGCTTTGTTATGTGTCTGCAAGCTCAGGCTGTATTTGTCAATTTAGTTTAGTGCTAACCTTCCCACTCTCTGTACATACAAGGGTAGCTTGTTCCTGTACGATGATTATAATTCACCATTAAAATGCTGGTAAAATCTTGAACTGTTTTTTTGGCATTTGGGTTAGCTGCAGACATGTTTTTGTACTGGTAACTAACAGATTTCTAACACTTACTCCTAGCAGCTGTAAATATCTGAGGTGAGGGATGGTTAATGTCCTGATTTTAATACACAATGGCAATACATAGATTCAGCCCCTCACCCCAGATGCTGCTAAACTCCACCAAACACCAAGAAGCCTGGTTCCAGGAGCCCCAAGTGTATTTTGAGCTCACCTGACGGAAAAGCAGCTCCTGCTCAGCCTGCCTCTGCCCAGACTCCAGCTCCTGCTGTGGCTCGGCTTCCTCCTCATCGCTCTCAATGGGTTCTTGCTTCACTTGCACCATGTTGGCCAGCCCCGGGGCCTCCTTTTGGCTTGCGACTCTGTCGCTGTATGGCTCCTCCAAAAGGGCTTGGTGTTCTCGTAACTCTTCTTCTGTCTCCTCCGGGTGGCTTTCATGCTGGCGAGCTGGCTCATTGGGCTTTGATATTATCTGAAAACAGCCCAGAAGTTAATTGATAAATAAAATGTAACTCATTGCAGGTGAATTTGACTGTGTTCTCTTCAAAGAATCAGCTTCATGAAAAGAGAAACGGTAATTTATAGCTCTTATAAACATTGTCCAAAACAACAGTGTAAGGAAAGCCTTGAACCAGGTTATCCTTGGCATTAAGTGTTATCAAAGAAATACTTTGCCCCAAGTAATCATGGCTCCTCAGTTTCCACTTCATTTCCCCCCTAAAGTAATCAGAACCTCTTAAGCCTACAGACCTATGGATGCTACCAAATTCACAAGCAGTGTAACAACCACCAGTACATTTAGCAATTAAAATCCTGAAAAAAAAAAACAGAGACAAATCCTCTGAGGATTTCTGCTTCATTGTTTGTCCAGCTTCTTCTGGAATCACCCCATTAATTTTATGTTTAAAGGGAGATAGCATCATCAAGATTCCTCCAAAACTTGCATTCTCATGAAATTTGTTAAGAAGAAACTGAGAATACTAAACTTACAGCATCTGTACAGAAACAAACTGCAAGAAGAGGGTCATTCTAACCACACCTTCCTAACCAGAGGCAGTGAGCTTCCCTGAAAGTGTGCGTGAAAACAAAAGGGAACAATATAATTTTCACCATAATTCACACAAGCCAAAACTTTCTGAAAATATATCAGTGAGATAAAATTCTCAGTGCTTGGTCTCAGACTGCTTGTGATTTTTATTTGGAGCAAAAAAACATGTGTACTGCTTTTAAATCCAGCAGAGGTAAATAAATCAATTTCCTTTCTTTAAAGGAGCTCAGACTGTACCCGTTTCATACGCTTATAAAGAAACTGCTGAACTTTGAAAGCTGTCAGGGCAGAGCTTTAATAAGGATTAGGTCATTGGTATGAAAAGCAATATTGATTTTAAATCTAATAAAGCTAAATCAAAACACGGTTATTGAACACATGCAGAAGGACTGACTACTTATAAGTAACTCACTCTTTGAGGAGCATTGGCTCAAACCTGAAACTAAGCCTTTTTTCCCCTAAATGTAAGGAGAGAGGTTCTGCCATATAACTTAAGCAAAGCTACACAAAGCGGGTTTAGGCACACAAAAGCCATATGAAAGATTCATTGCCTGCAAGTATCACACCAAGGACAGCAAAAAATTGTTTTTATCTACAGCAGAGGCTGTCACAAAACCAGGGCTCAAAGCTTCTTTTAACACCTGAGATTGCAAGGACGAGGACGCAGGGCGACAGGTTTCCAGCACTGTGTGGATTACTGGGGTTTGGATGTCTCAGCTCCTGAAAGGGACATTATATGCAGAGGGGCCTTATCTTGTCCAGCTTGAGGCAAAAGCCCTGTGGGGTTCACATGAAGTCCCAGTACAGTCAGTGGGTGCAGCCCGTCCCTCTCAGTTGTAAGAGGCAAGGATTTTGTACTGACCAGTAACCGGTTGCACAGCTGCTGTTGGCAAGTTTCCACAATGAGGAAGCTCATTGTGCCCTTTGAGAGTCAACAGCTGCTTAGAAGAGATGGGATCCACTTAACTAATAAGGCTGGCCAACCTAAACCAAAAAGAACAGGGGAGGGAGAGATTCCTCAACAAGCAGCTAAGACAGCTGGGGACAGGGTAGTCAAGCCAAGGACCCAGAGTGGAGGGAGTAACAAAACCACGTTGAGGTGGCATTTCTTGGAGCTCAAGAAGAAGAAGGAGGGGTGTGCAGAAACGCCTGGTGAGGAAAGCTCCCAAGCCTGTCCTGGGGAATTGGCAAGCTTGGATGCCTCTCTGAGATGCCTCTGCACCAGTGCATGCAGCATGAGGCCCACACGGGAGGAAGAGACATCTGTGTAGTTACAGGGCCATGACCTGGTCATGACCGTGACGTGGTGGGATAATAAATATGATTGGAGTGCTGTGATGGAGGGATATATGATTTTTAGGAAGGACAGGCCAGGAAGGTGAGTAGGGGGTTGCCCTTTATGTGAGAGAAGAGCAGGAATGCATGGACCCCTGTGCTTTGGTATAAGTTTGAAGTTAGTCAAGAGCTTTTAGGACTGCTGCAATCTCCTGGTCACACAGAAGTAGATGGGGACTACTTTAAACCACTGGAAGATGATAACTAGGTGATCCTGCTTGAGCTGGGATGTTGGACCAGATGATCTCAAGAGTTCCCTGCGAACCTAAATGATTCTGTGATCAAAACTTCTCAAGGATTTCTGTGAGGTTGCTCCCCCATTCCCATCTCCCCCAGTGCATTACTAGTAACACACACTGGATAGCTGAACTATGGTAAGCTCAAGTTAGCTCTTCAATCAGTTTTCTTTAAGCTCACTTACGCTTGATGAATATAATCTGGTTTAAAGATAATTAAATCATCATAAACCATCTTCTGCATTTTTCTGCTTGGATTGCAGGTCTCAAGCTTTGAACTTGATACCTTTTGAACTTATGAACTACGCAAGGTGAGTAATTGCTGGGAAAATAACTTACAATGTCATTGTCAAATCTAATGGAAATGAGGAGCAGTGTAATTCCCTAGAAGTTTTAAATTATTCCAACCCCGTAAAAACATAAGAATTAAATGAAAAACACATGTATAAAATGCTACAATGAAGGCTGAAAATGAAGTGGCCAATGACAAGGACATTTCAAACATTCACTGTGCTGTCCTAATATAAACTGAATCTCTTGGTATGTCACTTGTTCTAGCTACTGCAACCCAATTCTTCTAAAAGGACAATTTTGCAAAGTAAATATTTTGTTATGAACATATTCCATGTAATTCACAATGATGTGATTTATTAATACTCCCTGAATATCTTCCTGTTTTGTAATTCTATGATCATATGCTTGTGTTAAAACCAAGATATTAAGTTAAGAAAATCTACAGTAATCCATGTGCAAGGCAATGAATATCAAGTTAAGATAGCCTTTAAAATGCTCACAAATACATCTGAAATAGTAAGCAATTACCCAATGCACCATAAATAACTCCTTCTCTTACCAAGCTCTGTACTATCCTTTGCAATGAAGCTATTGTCTATTTTCAAATCCTGTCACCTCTGGTTATCACATACTGCCACCATAAAACAAAGTGAAAGGCACTGTCTTTCACTGCCTCTGGCCTTGGACAGCTGACTATTTCAGTACAGAAATAACTATTTCAGTACAGAAGTAACTATACATCTCGATTCGCAAGCATTATTAAAGACTAGATACCAGCTGTCCACATTTCTTATCTACCTCTGAAACTCAAAGAGAAAGAAGGAAAAGCAAAAACATAGACAAAAAAAAAAAATCTGTCTCGAAGAAGATGCAACTATTTGGAACCAGTTGGATGAGGCCCTGGGCAACCTGATCTAGTGGGTGGCATCCCTGCCCATGGCAGGGGGGTTGGAACAAGATGGTCTTTAAGGTCCCTTCCAACCCGAGCCATTCTGTGATTCTATTATTCTAAGATCATAGTGATGTCAGATCCCAATACAAGGAAATCCAAAGGATTACTCATTTTTCCATGGAATGTTTCATAAAGAAAAAAAAAAAAAGTGGGGAGGGGGGCTTTTCTTTGCTAGTAAAATTTGGGATCAGTAAAATTTGGCATCTGCCTGCTAGGTACTTACTATATGTCTACTTGGTACACAAACATGGTACCTTGTCTGTGGTCATATATTCTTAGGACACTGAGAATTTTGAAGACACTGCAACACGTGCCAAAATGTCTGTTTTCTCATCACAGAGTAATTAGGAGTCACCAACAGAAAAAATGCCTGAGAAGGTCCCAGAAGGATATAATTAACACATTTTCTTTTTAGATAACACGTGCCACAGGGACCTGTTTGGTTCTAAAAGACAGCTGAAGAGCTCCTTGGAAAGTACGTGCAGAGTTGGAGAACGTCCATGAGATTGTACAGCAAAGCTTCACATCTGGGCATCCCTGACCAAATGGTGCACCTCTGAATCTTTCTCCTAAGAAGCCAAGCAGTTATGGAAGAAATTTCTGGTCCTGCACAAGGACAAAGCTCCTACAGCAATGAAAAGCTGACAGAGATGAAAGTTGGCCATGACTTTAGGTGCTGCTATAACTTGAGTTGGATCTAATCTCAAGTTCTCTTTCACTTTAGGTCTCCAACACAGGAACCTGGTACCTCTCTGGTGTTGCTCCTCATGATAATGGTTGCTGAACACATTTTGAAACGCTGAAGTGACTGCTTTCAAAAACAAGATTAATAACAGTCCTTTGGGAGAGGGCATACGTGCAGGAGGGCACACATCAGTCATGTCCTTCAGAAAATTCAGCGTTGCTGGAGAGACTGCTGCGCAAAGGACACAAGCTGGAGGCTGGAAGCATCACACACACCTTTGAACTTCAGGATAAATCACCACATTTCCATACAACTCATCCAGGTTTATCTACAGATAGTGCAGGCTCAAAGAGATCATGCTTGACAGTGTGCCAAAAGCCCATTCTACTTTGGCAGATAAGTACAGCCGGTCAAAACTTTGTGTAGACAGGAACATGCTGAAAGGCAGGTCAGACAACACCACTGTTGAGAAATGTCCAGTTTATATCCTTGGAAGTGCAGAGCATGCCCAGCAGGGTGGAGTGACTTGCCCTGTTTGGGGAATGGGGCAGAATAGCAGTTGTTAGCAGCTGGGACCCAGCCAGCCTCAGCCTCTCATGCACTGGTAATGTCAACCACGCAGAGTCCTGATCCCCCTGGAAGCAGCACTGTGGGGGACACGAGGGTGGGTGGGTGGCATAGGGAGTCCCATTGAGCAGAGGAAGAGAGAAACCAGGCAAGTGAGGAAGAACAAGACTGGCTCAGCCCTGACCACTGTGTTTCCGAGAGGAAACCTCCCTTTCCTCCCTCTGCAGATCAGAGAAGAAAGAACAACTCTGGAGAGCTGGAGAAACAGCTTTGGTCAAAATGAGGAAAAATAGAAGATGAGGGGACAATAAAGGCTCAGCTCATAAGCATCCTGAAAAAGCCAAAAAAATGTCACTCTTGAGTCAAAGACAGATAGGAACTGAGAAATGAGAGGCAGGTGGTGTGGAGCAGGTACGCTGGCAGGGATGCTCAAAGTAAGGCAGACACAAGGCAGAGTGCATCCTGTAGGGGAGCAGGCATGTGGACAAGCATCTGGAGAAGAAAACATACTGCTGAGGGCTTGAATTAATCACTCAGACATGGCAACACAAGCCCTGCTCTTCTGGCTATCTCGGATGACTCTTTCCACGTGAGGTACCCCTTGCAGAATGAGGAAATTCTAATTTTAACTTCCATAGGCTGAAGAGAAAACAGAGGTGATAAGGGATGATGGGGAGAGGCAGAATTGGGCTTAGGCCACGCAGGGAGCTGGCAGAATGTTCTGCAGCAGCTGAAGCCTAGAAAAATCTCTTTTTTTTTTTTTTTTTCTTTCTTCCTGAAGTGATGAGACAGCAGGAAAAAATAACTGTCTGAAGCAGCCGACCTGCTGGAAGGACCACGAGCCTGCTCACCTCTGTGCCTAGACGAGAGGGAACGATCGAACTGCAATGAATCAAAGAACAGGGACTGCCTGGAGGGGAAAAGGAGGGGAAGCAAGAAGAAAACACTCTGGCATCAGCAGAGGCTGTTTTCTTTTTTCCCCCTCTCCCAAGGAATTGGAATTACGGATTTGATTATATCAGGTATGCGTCTACGTATCTTTAGATCTGCAGCTACAAACACCCCACAGAACCATGGCTCCTGGCAAAACCACTTAATAGCGTGTACGAGGTAATAGGTGCAAAGATACACACAGCACATGAATCCCAAGTGCCTCGCATCTTGCTGAACTGCATTTCATATTCAGCTGACAGACACAGCATGAACGCTGAACGAGGTTTTCCGGAGATCTTTTCAATGCATCTTATATCCAAAGATATGTTTGGGTGCTTGAAGCCACCTGGAGCCATGGCATTTCTTCAAGAAGATGAAAACATTTTGTTACTTTATCAATCAGCCTGAAAGCAGAGAGAAGGGGGTGTGGGGGGAAACCGAGTGATAAATGAGTAAAGGTTACACCAAAATAGTTTTCCCTTAAACTGTTTGAAGGGCAGGAGCGCTATCTGAACGTTGTGCAATACAACCTACGCTGTATTTTTCCAATAGTACAAATTAAACATTATATATTAAAAGCTACTCCAGAAGTCACTCGAGGCTAAACTGTTAATGTGTGCCAAAAAAGAAAACATCAGGAAATAGCGAGGTGAAATTCTAGGTGTTAATAAAAATGTATCCACCCAGCACAGTTGCACCACATGCAAGTCAGGGCACTGCAGTCTGGCATATATGGACATCTCCACGTATATGCCACAGCAGGAGAAACACCGCTCTTTGCAGTGTGCTAAAACAGGGTTTTACCCAGAAGAACCACAATTTGACCACAGAAGCTCAGTGTTAATCTGCTTAACAGTACAACTCAGGACTAAAAGGGAGATTATCTGTTCTATGAAGGCTTCATGAATTAAACATTCAGTGGACTAAAGCCAGAACACTCAACATCACTACAGCAAGGTAAAAAGTTGAGTTTTCTGGCACGTGATTTATGGAAATCTCACTTGCATATTTCTCTTTAGAAAGGCAATTGCTGCTTCAAGACCTATCATGCTGAAGAACTGTTCTTTTAACTCAGAACACCCAGAGCACACCACCCGACTTCCCCTGGCTCCACGAGGCCATCACAACAAAAATACCCCCTGAATGACAACCTCCAATGCCACCAAGATCAGCAAAACACTGTTTTTTTCTCTTTAAAAAAAAAAAAAAAAAAAAAAAAAAAAAAAAAAAAAGACTAACATTTGCATCTTACAAGAGACTGAAGTCTGCAGAGGAATTATCGCTGCTGAAGATGAAGTGATGCTGGGACTGCTGCATGTATTTATTGTACAACAAAACAACAATTCCCCTCACCCCTGGCAAAGCTCCTCTGACCATGGGAAAAAAAAGCCAACATTCCCAAAGCTTGAATGTTAAAAACGCAAAAAAAGGTGGGAGACATGAGTGTGTGGTGCTGGTGCAATTTAAGGTCATCTCTCGCATGCACCTGCGTTAATGTATAGCTTTTATTTGCAGGACTGTTTAGTATTTACTCTTCCAGGGCTCATGCCTCATTCAGATCAAAGGTTGCACAGAGCTCATCTAACAAGAAGTGATCCGGTATCTTACCCAGAATCTTATTTACTGCAGCAACCCCTGCTTCTGAAGGAGCTGTTGATTTCTGTGTGTGGTTTTGTAGCGTGATCATCACTAGAGCACTCAAGCACCCTGCCAATATTACTGCATCTGCATTCACGAGGACTCGGTGGCAGGAAGGCAGTGGAGCTGCTCCAAGCCATCCAACAGGCGGCCGAGGCAGAGATTATGGTCAAAGCATGCACAGCGAACAGCTGATCATCCACCACGTGTGTTATATGTGCAAGCACACCTCTGCAGCTAGCAGCCCTGTCTCAGCACGACGTGTCCTGCAAAGGGCATTCGGAAAACGAGGGATGGGTAGAGGTCAGGTGCAAGTGTCCAAAGGGCCATGCAGCAGCGCATGCCTCTGCGGCGAGGGAAAAGCCAGTTCTGCAGCAGTGTTCAGCTGCTGTAGCCCTAGGGCCCCTTCTTTACCCCTTCCAGCAAACCACTCGTTGCTCCTTATGTGCCCTCCAATTTCGGCACCAAATGAAGGCAGCACGTCATCGAAAAGCAGCCTTGTTCTCACCCTTCTCCTGTGTGCCGAGTTCTGGGCCTTGTACAAGGGATACCACTTGCTAATGAAAAACTGAATCAAATAAGGATGCAAAAGACTTGCATGGGAAACTTTAAAACTCCCATTTTCTAGTTTATGCACGCAGCTTTGGAACTTCAAAAATGCTCTTTTTATTCATGCATGTCTCTTTTGTTCCTGTTTTTGGGGAAATGCTTTTTCTTTGGCGTGAGCGTGTTTTATTTTTCCCTCCTCAAAGCAAATGCAAATGTCACCACCAGGTGACAACAGGAGCACTGGGTTACCAGGGCTGTGACCCTCATTTTCCACAGAGAGGTCCTCGCATTCTTTCCTCACATTTTTCCCCATTTGTCAAGTTTCAAGTTCCTGCTCCAAAGCCTCAGGAACCAAGGCTTTACAGCAAAATCCCCTAGATGATTCTTCTTATTATTAACTGGGAGAAAAACAACATATTTTCCTTAGCTGCCTCCTTGGAAACAACAAGACTTGTTTTGGCTGCAATCTTCTCAAAAATTTAATCTGATGTAGACACCTAACAGGGAAAGTTTAAAGCCAAAATCTTAAAGTCAGGAAAAATCACAAGCAATTGAAAACAGTCTCCTAACTATTTACAGGAAATAATACAACACAACCTTAACAGACAGTGCTGTCGCTTCTGCTAATAATTAAAAGGCAGCAATCTATTACATTATTTTTAGTTGTGCCCTCACTCTCTTACACACAAGGGTCTTAAAATATCCGTGTGTCTGGGAAAAGTCTTCTTCCATGTCAGCACTTGGATGCTATCCCACGGGATAAATTTGCCACACACATACAGAGCGAGCACCGAAGCGCTTTTAACTCATTGCTTATATAAATCACACACATGGAAATTGCCCCCGTGCATTCGGTTTAATTGCGCTCAGCCCGCCCGCCTCTCCCGTGGATGTGATACATCGCAGCGCTAACAAAGCTGAAATTCAGCCTCCTCGAATTGCACACGCTCTGCAGCTCCTGGGAGGTCTCAGTGAAAGCCTGAATGAGTTCGGTAGGACGTCACTGCGAAGCCTTTGGACGCTCGCAAGTGCTGGCAATGGAAATCCTTAAAAACTAAAACAAACAAACCGCTGAGCTGAAATTTATTTCCTAACAAAGAAACCCTACCTAGCGCCCCTAGTCTGACGATCCTAGTGATCCTGGTTTCAACGCTGGCTACACAAAGTGTGTTTGGAGGGAGGTAAGCGAAACGTCCATGGAAACAGCAGCTCCGCCGCCCCGGTGTGCGGGGCTGAATCAGGTCCAGGGCTGGCACGCGCGGTGCACAGTGGCCACGGTCCAGAAGTACAAGATTGACGTCAGCAACTTGTGTAATCATCCTGCCTTCGCTCTGGTCCGTAAACAAAGTTTTGGGGGGGGCGGGGGTGTCTTTCTTTAAAGCTGTCTCTTTCTCCTCACTGGAAAGTTGTTTTATTTATTATTATTATTTTTCATCCGGCTCTCAGCAGTTATATTTTCTCATATGGCTGGAAAAGTGAAAATATTTGGAGAAACCTCCGCCATAAATCAAACTGCAGCAATCTGAAAGGCATGCCTGCTATCTTACTTGTCCACCAGAACTTGAAGCCTACTACTGGACTTGTTTCTTAAAGAAAGCCACAACTGGAAATAAAACAGTACAAACCAAAGAGCCAGAAAAATATCGCACTGATTATGATTTATTTCACCTTTCCCTCACAGCCTTTTTACGTTCCAAGTCCATTAACAGACTTTGCCTTCTGAAATCCTGGGACAAAACCTCATCTGGGGTCAAATGCAACAGCTCCATCCATGCCGCTTGTGATCTGATCTCTCGCCCTTAAAGGGTGAGTGTTACCTTCTGACGGGCTAGAACATCAGGAGAGTTTTATCTTGTTTAATGCATGCTCAAGCAATCACCTCCAAGCAGCTCTGTTTCAACATCAGCAATAATATTGGGATGCCCAAGCAGATCATTTTGGCTGCCCAGCAATTGCAAAACCTGCGCGCTGACCAACAGTGTTCTCCAATGTTCACCTAAGTTCTCCAAGTGATTTACAGAAAACGAGTTAATAAACATAGTGCTTTCCTTCTTCAAAGCAATTTTTGAATCGTTATCTAATTAATCTTCAAAACAACCTCTGCAGGATGCACAGCAATACTGTCCTCATTTTTAGGAGAAGAAATGGATCGAAACCTGTAATGCTTTACACAGAGGCACAGTTCAAAGAATCTGGACTGGAGATGGGAACAGCTTTTCTCTTTCCAAAGGTAACTTCAATGAAAAATGCCTCAGTATATCTGAATATCGTCACTTTCAGTTATTTTCTAGCGTAATGGCTGGAATCCCTCATCTTTTCTCTCTCAAATTCATATTACTGATTTTTCTCCCGTTCAAAGTGAACATATACACAATAGGTATTTTGCCCATACTCCCTGACAGCATTTTATACTCTCTGCTACAAAACCAAAACAGATCCAGATGTGGATGAATGGAAGCAATGACAACTTTTTAAGCATTACTGGAAAGCCAGAAGTTTGAATTGTTCTGCCTTTCCAATACCTGCAACAGCAGCATTGATCCTCGCCGTGGTGATGCACATAGCCCATCCTTGCTGACAAATTTCTCAAAATCATGAAAAAGAGGCTCAAGGATGAAGGCCAATCAGTTATGGAGTCAGAGACCACATACATTACAGCACAAGAAACTATGAAATGGCATCGGCTAAAAATGGTGCTGCCCTAATGAGGAAGGAGGACTTTAAAAGCATCGTGCCTACCTTGTTGATGTGCAGTTGCTGCTGCTGGAACTGCTGTTTGTGTTTCTCCAAGAACTGCTGGTGCTGCTGCTGGATCACTAACTGCTGGAGGGCCTGGGCGTTCTGGGGAAGGGGAGCAGACTGCGTGCGCCCCAGCGGGCGATGCTGCCGGAGTTTGTGTATTGAAGGGGAGACCCGTTCTCCACTAACCAGAGACTGTGCATGGAGGGGCAGTCCTGAAAGATACCAGTCTGAAGATAATATGGAGGAAAAAACAGCAGAGAAGAAAAAAAGGAAGAAGAAAGGAAGGGAGAAAACGACTGTTGAGTAACACTGATGGTGACAATGATACATAACGTTAAAACCAGCCACCTCGCCATTACAGCTGAAGCATCCTTAAAAGAAAACAGATAACAATTAATGACCATTGGATGGAACAATACTTTCTATTTCTTTGTTTGCTTGTTTACTCAGAGATCTTATGGAATATTTCATTTCTTAAAGTCATCAATACCTTATGGACCCTTCCATCGCCCAGTGGATGACATGAATTAGATCACGGTGGTAGCTCTGAGGAGAAGCTCAAGTCTAATGGCTTGCCTTGGTACAGTGAGTGGGTTCATTTCTAGGACAGCACCAGCCCATACTGCTGCCCTGCAGCACCCTGCTGTTGTACCTTACAGGATGCTCACCAGACGTGCTGAAGGATGATGGTTGATGACGAAGCTGGTCCTCTCCTCTAGATCGTGTAGGGAAGCATGGCTGCCCTTGGCTGTGCTGTACCTACTCTGCAGAAATGACTAGGGATGAAAACTTCCATGTGATAGACCCCAACCATGTTTGGCTTAGATAAACATTAATGCCTTTCAGGAATATGAGAGCCACGAGGCTTCATTATGTCTTGAGAAAGAAGATAAGTCAGAGGACAAGGTGTCAGAAAGATTTATTTCCATCACTGTCCTGTATAGTCATGCTAGCAACTTAAGAAAAACATACAGGCTATTTTGGGATGGCAGGCATTACTCATATGCCCTTGGCAGTTTGGGTCTCTTGGATGACTACCTTGTGAAATACCTATCTGAGCTCTGGTAAGGGCATGTCTGCAGGAACTGTCTTCTTTTTTTAGCTGTTCATGGGTAAGCCAGTTCTTGCTCTGCTCTCTGAAGACATACCTTCCTAGATATCCGGGATGAGCAGACATGCAACACAATGCCAAACCCAAGGGTGGAGGAGCTGAGGATAAGCCTTCGCCTTTCCAGTTACACCTTGGGACAGAAAGTCATCGCTGGTGTGAACTGCTGTCTCCCTAATGTGGATAAGGCTGCACACACTTTTGGGGTAAAAGTACTCTTTTGCTTCACCTCACTGTACAAAACACAGTAAAATCTGCTCAAGTGGTCAGTAACATTCAAAAATGAGACCCAATTCTAGGGCTGGGCAAGTTGTTTCTTCTCCCTTCCACTGCCTGGTCTTTAGTTGAATAATGAAAAGCTGCACAGCTGTCTGCAGCCAGCTGAATGCAGCAGCTCAGAAACACCTGAAGTTCCTGGCCCAGCCAGGACCTTGCCTCCTTGTCCCACTAATTCACAGAACTGCCCTACATGGAGGAACTCAATTCGATTAAAAGCCTCTCTTCTTGGGGCAATTTAGTGAGTTTCTCCCATCCTTTGTTTTCCTGAAAAGAATCATGTAGAAGGGTATCTTATTTTATAAATATATGTGTGTGCATACATACATACACAAATATACGTGTGCATGTGTATGAATATATGAATAATTTGGAAAGCTGTGGTCCATTTTCCTTACAGCACAGTTCAAATTAGAGAGCAGAGGGAGGGATCCTACATGCCTCTACAGGATATCTTCGAAGACTACTTGTCTCCAAGTGAATGGCCAAAGTCCCCCTGTGAAGGCTTTCCAGGGAGACACGTTCCTACTCTGTATTTATATGTTAATGTGAGAGATGTTATCCAGAGGAATCAGTCACAAGAGCGATGTGAGATGTAAGGAATTCTGCTCTAGCGTGGGACACGGTCACACTGCTTAGATTTTATAAACACTTTCTACTCAAGGTGAACCATTCATTGAGCTCCAGCTAAAATCCAGAAGCTAGCTCTGCAAAAACAGTCCCAAACTCACAAAATCAGCAAACATCTGTCCAGTAGGGACTCTTAGCTTCCCCAAACTCCCATGTCTAACTGCACTGAAACAGCATGCCATTGCGCTGGATCATTTTGTAGCAGTCAGGAGACTATCTCCAGAGCTGTAGGCTACCAACAGAATAATAATAAACTCCACTTTGCTTCCATGGAAATTATAAGTACTGACTGTAGTCTGGCAGCCAGTCCACTTAGGGCCTTTGAGACCATGTGTTAGCTTGCTCTGGTTCGGTTGCTGCACCTGGAACGTGTGTTTCTTGTTGCTGCTTTGCTCTATAGTGAATATTTCTCCTAAGTGTTGGTTTGTAACAAGTTGTACTTGCTCTGAAAACACCACACGTAGCAGGTGGACTGGAAGGAATACACTTGGAAGCGCACACAGTACGCTGTGAGCGGATGGGAGCTTTCAGAGAGGTGGAATAGGAGACAGAACAGCACTCCCTACGTGTGCTTTAAAGCAAACGCCAGCATGAGCAGAAAAAAAGGTTTTGGTGATATGATAAGAGAGGAAATCTTCCCCAGTGACTCTTCATCAATAGTCCTTGGGCAAAGGGCAACTGGTGAGGAGACACATCGTGACTGAGCAACCTCATCACTCCACGACCACCATGACAGAAGAAGGCAATAGGAAACTTCATAAAGGTTCGTGGAATCTGTACAAACCACTCTCTCAAGGCTCTGAGAGTGCGGGTTAAACACCGTACTTCCATGCTTCAGATTCCCCATATGTACTTGTTTATAAGCTTAACACAACC
This sequence comes from Aythya fuligula, assembly GCF_009819795.1. Lineage (NCBI taxonomy): Eukaryota > Metazoa > Chordata > Aves > Anseriformes > Anatidae > Aythya > Aythya fuligula. The sequence continues at coordinate 10,687,253 of NC_045564.1, forward strand.
CCACATATATTCCTGGAATTTGAATGTAAAATCAGACATGAGCCAAACCAGACAGCAGTGCTGCAAAGTTTCAGCAATCAGCATCTCTGAGGAACTTCACAGAATCATGGAATGCTTTGGGCTGGAAGGGACCTTAAAGATCATGGAGTCAGCACCCTTGCAACACCTCCCACCAGCCCAGGCTGCCCCCAGCCCCATCCAGCCTGGCCTTGGGCACTGCCAGGGATGGGGCAGCCACAGCTCCTCTGGGCAGCCTGGGCCAGGGCCTCACCACCTGAAAAAAATCTATTAGAAATGGAATGAAAGAAATAAAAATCAACATATCTGTAATTTACACAGACCATCCTTTGTCCCAGTACTACACAATGTGAAACAGAAACGCATCCTACTGGGGAATAGTGCTTTGAATCAGCCCTATTTATAGCACTACGCCTTCCCACAGGTACTTAATTCTGAAAACATGACACAGGGAGTGATTCAAAGCAATTAACATACTGCAAATGTAACATATACAAACAAATACAATCTGTTTGAATGCAGCTGATTTTGCCATGTTTTTTTGCCGTTTATAATAATGATGAAAAGCCAGTATTTTAATCTGTGATTTTGCAAATGTGTGCCTCTGTTATACATGGAATAGCAACCACCAGTGATAAACAGGATGGGTAATCACAAGACACAACATTTTTGTTGCCACTTTCATCTACAGTGGTTAGAGCTCCAACAGTACAGCTTTAAGTTGTTACCTCCATAAGCAAAGCATAAATTTGCAGGTAGTACTATCTACTATCACTTCACCAAAATGACAAGGCAGCTTCCCCCTACTTCTGGATGATGTGATCAACATCTGATTTTGCAAATGTTGCAACCACCCAACGTGTCAATGAACAAACACCTCCTGCAAGTTCATATGTTAAACCTACAGAATGTACAGATAATGTGGTATCTCTTTTGTGCAAGAGATAGATAAAAAAAAGTGGATGCCACTTGCTCTCCTTCCCCTGCTGGGACTGCATATCAGGCTTTGTGCATTATCAACCGTGTGCTCACCTGTGACTAAGGGAGTTTGTGCAGTTGGCTGTTCCAGTAAGACCATGTGTTGCAGAAGAGGGTTATGTGCGGTTCCCCCATCTCTTTCCAACGTTGTAGTGCTCAGGTAGGGAGTGAGGTGGGTGCCAGGAAATAACGAGATCCGCTGCTGTAAGGTCGGGATAGTAAGTCTCTCAGCATCCTGCTGTGCTGATCCTCCCTGCAAATGCAAAGGTGATGTCATGGTGGGTTAAGGGATAAATCAGTGCAAGCAACAATTTATGGACTGCGTTCTCCATCACTTACGCTGGAAGGGCCAGTTGCAGGCAGTCCGAGCGTGATGTTGGGCAAAGAAGGAGATGTGTAGAGCGGAAGCTGTGTTACCGAGCCTTCGCGATTCACAAGTCTGTGAGCCAGGCTGGTCTGGAAACAAAATGGAGAACATTGTCCCAGTGAGACAGCATCTGCAGATTGGAGGGGGGACACCTTACACTGGCAGTAACAACACATCAGAAACATCAGAAACTTCACTTCTGACACTGGAAATATGGAACGAGGGAGGTGAGCTGTGCTTCAGATCCAGCCTACGTGCGTGCAGATGAGATTCATCTGCAGAGCTGCCCTGAGCACCGCTGCTGTGACCGCAGAGCCCTCTGATTTCTCACCGCCTCACGCAGCGGTGACAAGGCCAGGCTAAACAACACAGGGACGGTCTTGCTTTGCAGCTGCCGCCAGCATTGCTGCCCTGCTGAGAGACCTTTCACTCTTTATTGGATCTCGCTTGGAGATTAAAGATCACCTGTGCGTCCTCACCAGTGCTCTGCTTCCGCTCAGTCTTCATGCAAAAAGCTTTTGCAAAGATTTAACAGCTTACTTGTCCTGCTAAAGTGTTTGCCCTTTTAAAGCTAAAACAGATTACCTTAGAAAAAAGAGAAGAGGCATTACGATGGCTGTTGTTTTCTTTAGCAAATCGCAGACAATTTATGCTATTTACTAGTGTGCTTTACCTTAAATCAGACTTCAAAATTTCATCAAAAACCCTTAAGGTTGCACTTATGTAGCTATTTCCTGATTTTCAGGATGAAATGTGAGATTTACTGAATTACCTTCTGGCCATTTAAAGGAAGAACACTTAAGTAAAAATACCTAAGTTTAAAATGAGATAGATTTGAAATACTTGGTAGAAAGCCCATTATAAAAATTACATTAATTTAAACTGCCTGATTTTTCTGTTAAGAAACAAGCGTTCTGATCGCACCGAATTCTCACCGGTAGGTGATTTTCCAACTTAAATAAAATAGCATTTAGATTTCAGAAAGACTTCCTACAGAATTTTACACCTTTAACTCAGGTGCTAATGTGGAAAAAAAAGGGACAATGATTAACGCGGTATTATACTATGGCACAATGTGTATTGGTGTAACAGAGATCTGAGTAATGGCTTTATACATTTCAGACCTAAATGCATAGTCCTGTAAGACTTTGCAGGTTATTTCCTTGGCTGCAGAACTGGGTGGATCACTTCTGGGTAACAAAAACCTCATTTTCTCCCTCAAAGACTGTAGGGTGAAACTTGGTGCGTAACACCACTACAGCAACCACTTGGGGGGAAAAAGCACTAATATGAGAACAATTATCGAAAAACAAAGAATCTATACATGACAAACTTCAGAAGCAACCCTGCCTCCTTGATTTACAGAAATGTAAGCAGGCCAGCTTTAACAGGGCACCCCAGCGCTGCTACCTGGGGCTAGTGCTGCCTGTGCAAGAAAAGCAAAGCCTCCCACGACTGTGTTTGTCACCTTTGTCAGACACGGGGCTGTGCTTTCAAATATGCTCTTTGATGTGCCACGAACCTGCTGCTCATTCTCCCAGTGTCCAACCACATCTAAATTCCATAATTCAGCAAAGTCACTTAGTTTTCATACGACACTACGCAAAATTTCATCTGTAGAGTGATTTTTTTTTTTATTTCCCTTTGTCTTCTTGTGCCTTCATTAATGTCAGTCAAGCTTATTGGAAATATATTAAAGAGTAAATCTGTTTTTAAGATCTCAGTTCAAAATTTGCTGCCACAAAGGAGGAAATTGGAAAAGAGCATTTTGCTGTTGAATGCTACCTGCTAAGGGCATATGATTGTGCATACCCACACACTTCTTTTTCCAAGTAATTTTGAACACCACTGGCAATTTTGCTTTAACTTAAGTAATACAAAATGTTAGCATGCCACATTGAGAGTAAGATAGTTATTGCCAGCAGAGTAATGAAATATTCTACTGATATCATAAACGAAACAAAACGACATCAATTTTCTCTTTGAACAATCAATACAGTGTAGTTGTGCCTCAAACTATCTCCTGGGGATTTGTTTTAAAAACAATGAGGAGAAAAGTACAGCAGCTTGACATTATCAGCATATGATATTTAGCAGCATTATCAACACTTTAAATATACAGATCCCATCTATGGGTTATACACAAACATTTTTAGAATTGCACAGAAGAGAACAATTTCAGCATGTACAATTTCTGTCTGTAATCGAGTACTTTTTATAGGCTTGTATCAGCTACAATGGCAATGAATATCATGTACCTTTCCAAGACAGAAAAAAAAACTTTAGATTTAAAAACACTACTTAAAAATAGATGTTGCCTATTTTAAAGGAGGCAGAGAGCTCTAGTCTTTCCACACTGAAGGCAAGCACTTAAACTTGAATAATGAAGTACCGTGCTCCAACATATCTGAAATGGTTTGGAGCCGACCTAGCAAACTAACAAGCAGAGACATATTTCTCATTTAAAATTAGAAAATAAAGCTAACCATGAAATACTTAACGTTGGCAACGTTATTTTTTCATAAACATTTAAATATATACAATATGCAAAATTGGGAAAATGATAAAAGCCTGGTCAACTGGTATCAAAGAAATTTTAAACACCTGGGCTACAAGGTAACACTTCTTATACTAAAGAAGATTTCAAAGAAACCAAAATCCTGCCATGCCCAGCTTCTCCCAAATAAACCTCTCTAGGCAAATGGATCAGCTAGTATCACACAACACGAGGTGCATTGCCATTTCCCCCAGAACTATTGCAAAGGACTAGAACATTTAGCTAAGCCATTCAGATGCTGGGAGGAGAACTATTTGTGCAATGGGATATCAATATTCTGCTTGCCATCACCTGGTGATGTACATTTTCTTCTATTTTGGAAATGATCCATCATACTTTATGCAGTCCTGCACATCTCTAAAATTAAAACTAAATCATTTGTATATTTTCCTAATTTTCAAAAAAATCATGAAAAGGTAAAAAAGCTTTATACATTCTTTTCAGGGAAATTACATTTTATTCCTCCTTTTTGTATTTTTTTTTTTTTTGGAAATGATGCATCAAGTGTTGTTCTTTCTAAAACCTTAGATCAAGGAGCTTCCTTTCTTGCATGCAGTGGCCTTACTGTGAGTTAGGCACTGCAGTACAGTTGAAAGAGGTAAAGGGAAGGTGGTTGTCTTTGACATTTTTGGTTTCAACTCCCAGTTATACATTTTGGCAGTACACGGATTTTCTTCCAAATTGTCTGCACCCCTCATACCTAATCCTGATTTACAAAATTGCTGCATTTTTTATTATTATTTATTTATTAATTACTATATTAATTACTATATTAATTACTATATAATATTATTTATTTATTAATTACTAGCAGTTGATCAAAACCATTTTCTTACAGTTTGTGTCCATTTTATTAGGTACTGGGGGTCTAGTCAGAGAAAATTAGCTCAACTTATTTATCTGAAAAATTAAATAGTTAAGGAGAATGCTGCATCTTCATATACACCTTCAGGAGATGATACTGACTTGCAGGAACATTCCATTATGTTTATATCACAAGGAACTGTCAAATCTAAACAATCCCATCATTAGTGCTTGGAAGTTTGCCGTGCACAAAGTAAAGGTAAGATTGACAGCTGCTAAGCGCTCGTCCTCCTGGGGCTAACAGGAACCTACCTAAGACGTGCCCCCAGCTCAGCCAGGCTTCAGTTCTGCAATCCTGATAAACAACCCCACCCGTAACATCTTTTCCCAGATCTCCTCCAACTAACAGACAGTGTGCATCTCAAAAAAATCATCTCAAAAAAAACCACATCTCTTCAGAACAGCTTCAGTTCCCAGTGTCAGGCTAAGATTCTAACTTACACTGTTTCAATCCTTACAATAATTGACTTTAATCCTTTAAGGTCTACGATAGATGGATGGAGTTCTGCGTTGGGTAAGTTGGCAGGGGAGAGGGTGAAGTATTAATGCAGGGAATATGCCTACATGCTACGCTACATTAGAAATAAAAATAAAGTGAAAACCCGTACAAACCTAGAAAGTGAAAAGGGCCTACATTTCTGCTGTAAGAAGTTCTTTTCAATCCTGAATGACAATTTGGGGAAAACAAGCCCAAGCTTGTTTTTACAGTCCTGATGTTAAGACAGACACTATATTCATGCGGGGAACAGCTAACGGTAAGCTGGATAAAAGGAAACGCACCGGTGACATGACACAGCCACCCTGGTCTTCTACACCTAAGGCTCTTAGTGGGAGCCAGTCAACATGGCCCACGCCCCAAAATCTGCCTTTAGAAAAAGGGGGGCTTCAGTAACCCTGAACACAGGAGCTGCTCTGTTGAATTAACCTCCTCTTTGTCCAGCCAGATACCCTGCCTTTGACACCCGCAGGAGAAGTCTCAAGTGATGGTGAGAGCTTATAGGTTTAAAAACTAGCACACAGTATCTGGCATCACACTTCCAAATCCCGAGTGGGGAGGAAAAGGTTAAATCTGTTTTCTCTAATCCAGTTCTGGTTTTGCCACACTTTTACTTAACCTACTGCAAACAAGAAGTTCAGCCTGTGTACGGTATAAGAGAACAAATGCCCCAGATTTTAAAATCCTTGTATTCGACCAGGAAATACTCTTGATGTTTTACAATGTCAAATCATTTTATTTTTACTCTCTGCTCACGGTAAAATCACTACAAGTTACCACAAGCAGCTTGAGAGCTGGCTCAAACTAGATTTAATAATCAGGTAATGCATCCTGTCTGCCCAGCTTGAGAGGTAAATTCCCCAAGCCCTCTCCAAGTCATGATCTGGGTTTTTTAGTGTGCTGCACACCGGTTTGTATGCCTAAATGCCTAGAACTCTGTGCAAACTGATTAGAAAGCCAAGTGTTAAACTTAGAGAAAGGAAGGGCTCTGTACCTCTGCTTGAATACTCGTGACTGATCCCGTAATTCCATTCTCGGCGCTTATGTTATTGGAGCTGTTGTTTGGAGAGCTGGGACCAGATCCAGGAGCACTGTTGCATGCAGAGTCTAAAACACATCCAAAACCAACTTTTAGCATTACAAGCAATCTTTGAGATGATATTTAGACAGATAACAACCCCTCAAGTTTTGTTTTGGAGGAAGGCAACCCTCCTCCCCATCTCCCTTTTACATCTTCACAAGACTCTTAAGATACTGACAAACACACTTTCAAACAGCCTGTCCAAGTACCCACTTACCTGATTTATGTCTTCACCTCGTGGGGATTTCTCTTATACTATATTAATAACCTTAAATACAATTGGAAGATGATAAAAGACAAGAAAAGTTTACAGAGGCCGAACTGGAATATGTTGGATTGTCCTGTTTCATGTTTCTGGAGTGCTTCTCTAACCCCCTTTAGTCTATAATCCTCATGACTCCCTCTCACCACGAGTTGCTTTGAACATCCTGCTCGAATGACAAGGGAACCAGCTCACTGTGGACCTTCTCCCGTGCAGTCCTCAGGTGCATCTGGATTTACTGCAGGCACATGGCTGAGCCCTTACCCTGAGCTGGCATGAGAGCCGACCTCCACTTCCATGAAGAGGCACCAAGACTTTCCAGAGCAGGCCAGTGGGAGAGGCAAATTAAATCATTTTAAGAGTTTTAAAAGCTGCGTGAGTGACATGGGAATGGACAGTCATAGTCATGGCCGAGCACTTCTCACAAAAATTCAGGCAAAATGACACAGGGTCCAAGAGTGACTACTGTCAGGACACTGCCTTCTTTTTTGGTAGGTCTTCTCCACTCTTTCTCCAAGTGGGAGTAAAACACTTTCTCACTGGAAAGACCCAGTGCAGAGTTAATGCCCCCAAATAATTCTGTTATCACCTGAACGCTCACAAAATCCTCTCAGCTTTGTATGTTTTATCAACACGCTCCCTGTGAACTCACTAACCAGAACCACAGAGTTGGCCGGCTTGAAATCAAAGCCTCCCCATTACTGAGGCAGAAATAACAACAAACAAAAGACAGCACACGAAATTGCAACAGCCAGAAAACTTCCCTCAGAAGGTCTCTCACCTGGCGCATGGCACAGCTTCCAGTGTTTCTCCTTTTGTTTTGGAAGGCAAATAACATTGTTTTTTTTTCATTCCTCCTTTCCAAGCACAGGATTTACCCAATGCCACAAGAATCTCCCAGCAGCTGCAATGGTTCAGGCTGCAGCACTCGCCTAACTGCTCTAGGACGCCCCAGTAGAAATAAAAGTCAATTGTTACAATTCCAGGGTTTTGTTTTTTTTTAAATCGTTTCTTTTGTGGCATTATTCTGTATATACTGTTTTGTTATTTTCATCATTGCAAGGACCTCCAGCAAAGTACCACAGTTAAACAAATAAATAAATACATATTTGCCTTGCTTCCATTTACTGCCATTTATTGGCTCTGCATTTGGGGAGGTTTCTTGTAATCCTGCAATCAAGGAAACTCAGCAGTGAGTAAGACCCAACTGAGCACATAACACTGAACTTCTCCATGGAAAGCAACTTCAGGGAGTCTAAACATTTCGGAGGAATTTTCTGACTGCATGGAAAGCATGTGCTTTCCTTTGGTACCACATCCTTAACTCCAGGCTGCCTTCCTGAACCAGGTCCACGCTCAGTGAGAAGCAGCAGCTTCCACTGCCATTTCTGAAGGCATTGCTGGGATCAAGTGGTCAGACACTAGGGCCTGGTTTATCCTAAAAGCCACGTGACATAGAGCGGTACATGAGGAGTGAAGCAAATTCGATTTCCAGACCTGACATAAATTATGCATAGCTGTTGAAATCCACTTCCTCTGCAAACGGAGGGGCTCTGACACGGAGCAGTGCCTAGCTGCCCCCGGATGTCCCGAAGCCACCAGGCTCTCTAAGAGAGCTCGCTCTGAGTTTGTGTGAATGATGACAGCACGCTTTCAAGAGGAGATCAAAGTCTGAGAAAGCAGTCATGTAGTGGTACTTACACAGAGGCATCCCTAGATGGTGCTAAGAATTAACTTTATGGTGATCTATACAGTCTAGTTTAATCTGATTCCTCCTTCCAAAATTTATTCCCAGAAGAATACTATTTTTCAACAAGAAACTGTCATATAAGTAGTCAAAAATACCAGCTACGTATATTAAATAAAAAAGCCCTTACATGTTTTAAAACTTCGACATAATTACTTAACAAGGAACTGTGGCAATCTGCCCAAAGCCTAAAACATACCAGGGCTGTAAAGCATTTACTACTGGAGGAAGACAGTTATGAGTTATGGCCTCCCCATGGATATCTGTAGAAGCACTTTTTGGAAATTTTATTTCTCTGCAACCTGTTGCTGAAGATCATAGAAATGCTCAGGAAAAAATAGCACTCTGGTGGCATAACTGCATCTACACGTCTTAAAAGTAGCAACAAAAGATGCTCATTGAGTTGGCAGTGCTGTCCCAGTAGATGGGTACCCAAAGACCTGCGCTGCTGCCACGCACCTGCATCAGAAGGTGAACTCCACCAACAGTATCAAGGTTTTTCCAACATTCAGAGGCACATAAGAAAGAGATCCCGACTGCAAAATTAACTAGATGCAGGAATTGTTTCTGGAAAGGGACTCTTCACTGAGCTTGTGGCTGGCAGCACAACTTCTGCTGCCTACCCAACCTACCTGTGACGTCCAGCGGGCGCTTCTTCAGAGCAGTAACCACCGGGCCATCTTTTCTGCGCAGGAGGGGGCTGCTCCGTCTCTCAGCAACTTTTTGCTTTAGTCTGGATCGTAATTTTAGGTTGGGTTCAGATGCTGAACAAAAAAAAAAAAAACAAAAAAAGAGAGAGAGAAAAGCAAACAGCATTTGAGTTAATATTATTTCAGTAGATTTTTTACTCAATGCAAAGACTGAATTACAGTTCATCATTTGCGAAAGCCTAAACAAAATTAGTCATTCGATACCATATATTTGGAACAAAGACTTCTAAATATAATGAAAAGGTTCCAGCCTATATATTATCTGAATTCACTGATAATGAAAGTCAGTGACATTTAAATTAAAAATAATAATCATCCTGCCATGTTGTCTCTAATGACTGTGAACTCGTTTGGGCTGGATCAGAGAGCACCATTCACACTCCCCAGTTGCCTGCCACTGCCCATCTTTCTTCCAAGCCAGTGGGAGAACCTAACTTACGAGATCTAAAAATCAATACAGGAATCGGTGAGATAGCTGAGATGCTGCTGCTTGGTCAGCACGGAGCATCGCTGTGGGGCTGGGATGCTATCTGCGATGTGTTGCTGAAATGGGCAGCCCCACACCCTGGGAGTCATCTGACCACAGCGTGAGCTGGCTCAGGGAGGCACACCAGAAAAAACATGGGGGAAAAAAAATAATAAAATAAAACGACAAAAAAGCAACACAAATCAAACCACACAACAAAAAAAAAAAAGGTGAATGTTTTCTCACTGGTTCAGCTCCCTGGAGCACCTCGCCTTGGGTCTGATGAGCATCAGCGTCAACTCAGGCAAAAGGGCATGGGAGTGTGGGCAATGCTAAAGCCAAGGCCAGGGCGGAGAAGGTTTGTTTATTTGGGGAGATACTTGGTTACATCATCACAGCCACAAAATTAAACCGTATCTAAAAACACATCAAATACTTCAAAAAGTCTGGGCTGCCAAAAGTAGGTGTGCATCTATTTCCTGAGACCACAGCCTGACTTGCTTTGTGTACACCATACAGCTGAAATATCCTCTTAAATAGAAACTTCTGCTGTACCCAAATCCTTAGATTTCATTTCTCCAAAAGTCAAAGCAGAACTCCTGGGATCCCCTAATATCTCCGGGTTAATGACAACTGGCAACGCTGAGCACGTTCGCACTGCACAGCTTATCAAGTTTTTATAAAGGTAATGAAGCCTTAAGTCAGGATTCCTCCTGTGAGATGATTTTCCCTGTAAACTTTGTGATCTCCTGAGTATACATGAAATATCTGCTTTGGTGCTTGAGGGCTCCTGACAGTTATGAGATTTGTGAACTGGCCCAATCTTCTCCATTCCTCAATCTCTTAAAAACTCTGCAGCTTAATCCCTTTGAACTGGCAAATCCTGTGCTCTCACCATTAACTACCGATACACTCAGCTCTCTACACTCCAGGGCCAATAATCTACATTTCTTTAGAAGACTTAAAATGGGGTTTACAAACTGATTTGAATTAACTACGTCTGACTACAGATACATTTCCCCGCAGTTGGCTTTGACCACTAGGTCATGTAAAAGATCAAGACCAATCATGTTAATTGCAGGGCTCAAAAATCAGAAGCTGATGAATCCATGATCAAATGCTTAAAGTTAAGCCATCAAAACAGTTCTTTGATGAAACTTTTGGAAGGGGAAAAAAAAAAAAAAAAACTTTTCATTACTGTTTTGGACAGAAAAATGCAAGCAAGAGATAAAGGAGGCACTGAAAAAAGTGTCAGACTCATCAAGATGATGCTTAAAATGCAGTATGAAGTGCATTAGCAAAGGGAAGAATCATCTTATAGGACATTTACATATAAAATGGCAGGGGGCTGAATGTAAATCTGTCGTTTGCTTGGAGGACAAAATTAGCAGAGTGGACGAGATAAAATACAAGCATATACTCTGACTAGCTCCTTTATGAAATTCTCTTCAAAACAGCAGCTGCCTTAATATTTTTAAAGCAGTCTCTGGGCATGAGAACATTCAGTACCTCAGGCTGCATGCTTTAATTTATTTTTTAAAATTTTTGCAAGTCTTAAGTTTTTGTAACCATCTAGAAGCTCCGGTCAAGATCTTAAAGAATAAATGGGAACGTGTCACAGATAGATACCGATCTGTTCAATTTTAGATACGTTCGCACTGCCAACCAGCAAATGAAATACAAGCCTATGCCACAGCTGTTGAAAGGATCTGTCTTCTGACAAAGAAAAACATGACAATATAAATTGTACTTCAGTGCAAATTTCATTCATATGCAATTTATATCCTGCATGGCGTTCATCTGATGTATGGTTTCTGTTGGGAACAGACAAGTAATTGTATGGCTTTCAAGCACAGGGAATGAACTGACTGCAAACACCTTAAAAATCATCAGGAAGGACTGATCTGGGGATCACAGATTACCTAGCACTACCAGATATGTGGTATCCCCATACATACAGCCACAACAAAAAGTCCTTCTATGTAACAGGAAGGGAATGAACATAGAGAATCACAAACTTAAAAGAGAAATCAGCTCAAGAAGTAGTTAGGGCCAAAGAGGGATATGATAATTTTCCAGACAGAAGTATTTTCAGGCAAAGTATTCTGTATACTCCTCCTTCGCTTCCCCAGCTGGAGGATCCAGTTCTGAAACACCAAAATGTCTATTTAAAGAACTACACATTACACACCCTGTCTTTGTCCTGTGATAGAACTGCAAGTTTTTCCCCCAAATATGATCCCAAATCTAATGTGTCATCAAGACCTCAGAGAGCGTAATCCCTACATGCCTCTAATATGGCGTTATCTAATCCAAAGGAAGGGAATTAAACCGCAGCACCAGCAGTGCAGAACAGCCACAAGTTCAAAGAATTTCCATATATCATATTCCATAATAAAATACTTAAGTTTTCAGTACAGGCCTTTCCGAAACTCAGAACAATAATTTCAGCTTATTCATATGCTTTTTAAACTACTAAATAATAAAAAAAATGTTTTTAAACTGAAAAGAGCTGACCTTCAAAAGAATAAAGTATGGATTTGAGCAACACAGCTATCAATGCCAGATAGTCAACACAAGTTCAATTTCCTCTGAGGCACGCCAATTTCACTAAAAACCTCTCGATACTCATCCTGTCAGGCCACATGTACAGACAAAGTGTTGCTCCCCATGCCTGCTATCTAGAGTAATTTTGAGAACTGTAAACTGAAATATAAAACTTGCTGGTCTTCTACATCTTAAGGTGGAGAAGTCTTTCAAACAAACACTGTGAATTTATTAAAAAATCAGTTTGATTCCTGTTTAGCAAAGTAATGAAGCTCAAGCCCAAGTCTGAGTCAGCTTCAGCAAAGCCTGTGGGATTTCTTAAGCAGTGACATACTTAATTTGGCCTATAATAAGGATTTATTCAAAGAATATTTTGTTTTTCTCCAAGTGAGTAAATTAATAACTAGAACATAAGCCAAAAGCTTCCCTAGTTTTCACAGGCTCAAACCCAAGATACCCCTCTTTTACTTCATTTATTGCAGCAAGACCCATGTAATCCAATTCTTCAACATTTATGTCATTCTCATTGTTTTCTTCCTGGAACTGCATCCACTAAGCTGCTGAACTAATCTGACATTAAGTCTGTGCAAGTTAAAAACACAAAATCCTGAACAGAGTTTGTCCTGTTCCCATTACCCATCCACATCTATGAAAAAAAAAAAAAAAAAAGCAAACAATGCACCATGAAAACTCTAATTCCAGTCCTTCTGTATCTTAATTTTGGGAGCTAGAGACCGAGAAAGGCTCTTATGCTTTTGTAATTATGTTTTTTTTTTTTTTTAGATTGCATACTAAGCCACACCAGCCAGGGGAAGACCAACACAATTACCTTGTCACTTTCCTAGAGTCTGGGTCACCCCATGACTAAATAAAGGAGAGGAAGAGAGAAACCTGATACAGCAGGCCTTTTGCATAAACCAGAATTTTAATAAAGAAAAATTATCTTTTGTTTCAGCAAGAGAGACCACAGGCTCTGCAATTTAGCATTTGCTTCCTGCTGTGTGACCTTCCTCCCCTGCTTGGCTATTTCTCCACGTGCTCATCGTGGACTCTCTCCTCCAAAAATACTGGATCCTGGCCTAGCTAGTCAGGAGGAGAAGAATATGGTCCTTGACAAATGTACCCAGGGGAGACAGGTACAACAGGGCACAAATAGCAGCTGAAAATCCCCAAACTGGAAAGGAAAATGAAAATAAGACCTAGTCTTCTGCAGAACAAACTCCATGTTTATGTGCTAGGTACCATGACAGATAGCATGACCTGCAGTAATACATCTTGGAACACAGATGCAACATTAGGAAGGGCTAGATAAATGGTATTTGCTGGGTTTTCTTTCTTTTTCACCTAACCCTGTGCTGGCATGAGCACTGTTTAAGAGCTCTGTGGAAAGGCTATTTTGTGTATTTACGGAAGACCGTGTCCTTAAAATGAAAACTTATTAAAGGCTAATACTTGGCATTTTTCATGCTCAAGTTTAGTAGTCTCAGCATCTAAGCAGCAGAAAGGAGGTTTTAACACCCATTAAACCGAGCACACAATGTTCATACTTTTTACAGCTTCGCTATCATTTGCTTGCCTGACTACAGAAACACCCAAAATGGCGGCGTAACTGAGCACCACTAAGGTTTCCACTGTGAATAGCCAAAACTGGACTAGAAAAACAAACACGTGGAAATGCCACATCTTGTCTCTGCATTTAGACTTGGAAAGAAGGACTGCAACTATGCAGTCTTCAAAGTATTATCCGTGAAGAAAGACAGGAGATGTGGAAGGGGATAAAGAATGGAAAGAGAGGAGAGAATGAAGCCCTCCAAATGAGTTTCTCCAGTGAGGTGTTTAAAACATCACTGAGCTCTGCAGAGGGGAAAGAGAAGTTGGAGTTCCTGTCCAGCCCAGGAAAGCTGCAGTGCCTGCAGCAGACGGGGCTATGAGCTGCCTCGGGGCCAGGGCAGGGAGCAGCGCCACAAACCAGGGGGATCGCAGAGAGTGACCCATGGCGGCCACAGCTTTTGGGGGTCATCTCCCCACATATATTTCTCCCCCAAATAGCCCTGCAGACATTTTAAACTCAAGAACTACACTGAATTTAACTAAAATGTGATGTATTAATATATAAAAGCCCAAGGTGGGACAAAGCATGCAGTGTTGCCCCTGCCACCCAACATGGGTGGCTCTAGGCCCAAGCCGGTGCTTGTCCTTGAGCTGGGACCTGCTCTGCACACCCGTGCTCTGGGTTTCAGCTCGGAGAAATCACTCAAAGGTACCACTCCAGGTGCTGTTCATGCAATGCTTGTGGTCAAAGCCGTCCCACAGAGGACAGGCATGTGGCCGTCATGCCTCGGCACACACTCCGGGCTCAGGTTTGCTGCTCCTTCCTGCTACAGGCCATGTCCCAAAGGCCAAGTCACTCAGCTCTGGCCAGAACAAACCTGGTCACATAAATATATTTCCTCCAGAAGCATTTCCACTGAAAGTCCCTGCTTTACCCCTTCGGATCCCCAGCACTCATGCAAGAAATGCACCTGAGATGTTTTAGCAGAGCTCCTGAGGGGGCAGTTGCTCCTTTTGCATCTTGGCAAAGCTCAGCGCTGCCCATGGAGCACCACAGCTGCCACAGGCCCCAAGGAAAGAGAGAGGGGCGATGAATTCCCTGGCATGCTTTTAGACGTGGCTGTCAAAAGAAACAGAGGGAATAAAGAAAGCATTTGCTGCTCCTCCAGCTGCGCTTCGGTTTGTTCTGGTCTCTGAAATGTCAATGGTCTGGTCTGAAGAGCTATTGTGTAGCATCACGGTAATAAGTGATTTTTGTCTTTATTAAGTTATTTTTGGATTAAAGAGACTGACGTGCTCCACTTGGAGCAGGAAACGATATTTATAACAATACAGACTTCTCATGCAGGTCAATGCCTCTGCTCTGCAGAGCGGGCCCCGGGGCAGCGCGTGGGTCTGCAGAGTCAGCGAGCCGCCCAGGAGCGCCGGGCCTCCGACCACGTCACCCGGGGGACAACGTGGGTGGGAAAGCAAGGATGCTCTCAAACTTGAGTGACACCCCATGCTGTACAGAGCAAAAAGATTTTCTCTAAATTATACTCCCACACGACACCGGGATTTCAGCCTACTCTATTTTCCTCTAAACAATCTTTGTCATAAAACAAACCACTTAAAACATTCCAATAATCGGAACCAACTCGGAGAGGTATTGTGCCTTTCTTGATAAATGCAAGATTTAATTATTGACAAATCCTTTCGTTTTTCCCTTTTGCTTCTTTTAATCACAAGTTCAGAGCAATTTTACCTGCTTAGCTGCAAACACTACTCAAACAACCCTGTGCTGCTGCAACTCTGCATGGAAATCAACAGCATCTCAGGATGCTGGATGCTTTCCTCCCTTAGGCTCCTCTCCTTTGCATGGAAGCAGAAGGGCACTAGCAAACAAGAGATGGTTATTTCCAGCGTGTGGGCTCCCCACCATGAGGCTACCAGCACACACTGGGCAGGAGCTTGTGAGCAAAAGAGCATTTCTTTTTGGTGCCTGAAAGCTGAAGTGGTTGCTGGGATCATCAGCACGGACAAAGCATTTGTCAGATTCCCTCTGCAGTAGGTCCCAAACACTGATGAAATTCAGGAAAATGACTGGCCATCATGGCTCTCCCACCAGCACATGCACCAGTCTGCCCCTCTGTGCTAGCTACAGGGAAGCATGAGGAGCAGTTTCCACGTTGCTGCATCACTACTCCTTGAGGGAAGTCGCTGCAGCAAAGGAGCGCACAAGCCACGGTTTAATGATGCTGAGCTAAAAACTTCTCCTTGGAGCTTTCCTGACAGTTCTTAACCGAGTGGGCTGTGAAGGTTAAGGACAGCTTGGTTTTACCACAAGCCCCAAGACGCAGTACTTGACCTATTACCAGTCCTCCTTTGTCTGTCACGACTTGAGTAGAAGGCAAGAGACATTGCTGGGAATGAAGATTTTTGGGTAGCAAGCTTGTTTTTTCCTGGTCCCCAGAGAAAAGTAGCTGAAAGAGGAGTCTATGACACTTTCTAGTTGTCATTTCTCCCCAAGTACATACCACACGCATGCACATGCTCATTTACTATCTAGCCAGGAAATTCAGGGACAGATACTTGCCAAAGATGTCTTTGTAAGCTCCCAGTCTGGCATTAAATTCAGACTAGCTTTGGAAATAGTGGAAATTCACACCCTGAGATGCTATCCCACGGTTCTGCAGTGAAAACATATTTGGGACCACAGGAATCCTTGCCTCCTTAAAATCTTCATGCCCATCAACGTCCTGATCTGCAGCCGGCTGTGACACTAGAGGTAAAAGAAAAGGCAGGACCCAGAGCCTGAAATGCTTCACAAAACAGGGGCAGTAGCTGCAGGAGCCCTAGGCCAAGTAGCCCCAGGAACTGAGCCAAATCCTCCAAACAGCTGCCCCTCACTCTTGGTGGACGCAGGAGGTCTCCTTGTGGCCAATGAACCATGGTGGCTTGGCAAGCACCAGGGCACTGATAAGCACAAAGGGCAAAACGAAAAAGAGCACATTTTTGGTAACATCAGCTTCATCAAAAATCCTGACTTCCTTGACAGATTAAAGTCTGTCTGGAGAAGGGTTTGAAGACCAGCAGCTGGCTCAGGGCAAAAGAACCAAGCAGCAGAAAAGGCACAAATCTCTCCCACCTGGGTATGAGGAGGGCTGAAGGATGGTGGCTGTCTTGGGAACATTTGCTTTATCCAACAGCAGGAGCAAAAACACATCAAGATCTGAGCCTGCTTCACAGCCTGTATGGATGATTCCCACACATGCAGCCACATTTACACTTACAGCTCCAGAGAGCATCTTTTACGAGTGGTTCAAATAAATGGATTGTTTTCCTCACGTTGGGGTCAGGTTTAAATAGAGATACATAGACAGGGAAATGTTTCCAGTTCATGCATCCCAGTGAGCTCAATGAGTGTTGACCAGGCAATTCTAGCAGGTGCTGAGTTTGGCAAAACTACTGATTGCAATGACAACTAATTGAAAAGCCATGGCTTTCGTTAGAAATCCTGATTAACTGTCAAGTCCCAGTGAACGGCAGGAATCCCCACTCTCTTTGCAGGAGCAAGTAGGAAAGCTAGTGTCTGACAGGACATGGTCCAGCCCCACATAGGATGGTTAGAAACAAACAAACAACAAAACTTTTGCAATCAAGAGGAAAAGCATGTTAAAAAGTTAAACAGTCCTCTTCAGGCGTCTATGAATCATGATGATATGTTGGTCATTTCAGCATTCTAATTGAGAGCATATTTTACTAAAACCATTGATCAAACTCTAAAAAGCAGGAAACACCGTAACTAACCTTGTTCCTGGGGAGAAAATAAGGCTACCATATTCTTAGAAAAATAAAACTGAAAAGCTGTATTAAAAATAACTTCAGCGAAATTGTTGACAAACAACTCTTGAGGTCATCAAGCCAGCTACAAAAGACTCCAGGGGTTCTCCTGCAGGGTCCCACTACACAGCACAGTGAAGCCTCACTACATGTGCAAGACACCAAACTTGTCTTGGGAGCAGAAAAGGTCGCTTTTATTTTCCCCACTTGATAGCTATTGCGAAAATGCATGCACTGGGGGAAGTCTGTATATATATAGTAAAGGAAACTACTGATGGGGAAGTAACAAATCTTTGTATTAAGTTATTTAAAGCAAAAGGAGAAAACTGTTCTCAGTTTAAGTTAAAAAAGGGAAAGCCCCGAAGAGTTTAGACAGAGGGAACTAAGCAAAATGCATCCCACAGCCAGACTAAGAGCGGGATTCAAGCAATTAGTAACTGTACCAGTCAGCAGCCTCGCAGTACAACAATTTCACGCAGAAACCAAACAGCCAAGAAACTGGAACATAATTTGGTAAAACAAATCCCACAGGGTAAGATTTCAGGGGGCAGGATGCATTAGGAACACGTTGCAAGTGTTTACTGCTTCACATGTTGAATGTTTTCAAGCACTCTTAAGGCATTATTCATGCACACATCTACTTTTACACAAGTGAGGGTGGCCAGCTAACCATGCCTCTTACGCAACATTCACACTTGAGCGTTGGACTGGCAAGTTACTGCCAAGTGTGCGCAGAGGGATAAGTATAATCTGTTCCACGTCACGATGCTTTAAACAATCAGACAGTAAAGAAAGGTAGTATTTTTAAAACCCAGTGCAATTACATGTTTATTCTTCCTGAACAATTTCTCAACACGCAGGACATGCTGCCAACTCCGAAAACGCACCCTAGAAGAAATGATCGCTCGAACTGCCTTCCCGCAGCGCCCCGAGTCCCCCTGTCCCTAACAATGATGTTGGGTGGATTCCAGTCCTGGTAATCAGAACTGTATTGTGATGGACTCTGTTATTTGAACTGCAAATATTTAATCTAATTTAATAAAATTGGACTACACGATATGGTGGTTTTAAATTACAAACACAAAGCCAGAGTTTTGACTGGTGCCAAAAATCTGAAAAGCTCACTCGTAATAAAGAACTTTATTTAGGATGGGCTCCAGCCTTCCCTGCCTTTTGTTTACACCAGACTGTTCAGGAGTCTTTCTTCTCCAAGCAACTTAACTTTCTTGGCAATGGGATTTCTGCAGGATATCTTTGTGCCAGAGACTGAAGTGCTGTTGCATTGAAAGGAAAATAAAAGAAAAAAAAAAAAAATCTCCCCTGAACCTTGCAACCTGAACACGTACATATCGCATACCAATCCCCAAAAGATTAATGCCAATGCCCACAAAGAAGAAGCATCAGTGTTCTGGAAAAACAAAATCAGCTAAGTATCTTCCTGTTTTAAAATAACAATGATTTTTAATAATGCTATTAGATAGATTTATCATCCTTAATTCACCCTGTCTGACAGGGCTTTTATCAGCCAGAGTCTTATTCGGAACTCAGTCTGGGAAACAGAAAAGGGGCATGATGTGCAGACACTCTTTCCTTTTTCCTGCAGAAATACACTGTTAGAACATTTGGAGTGAGAAGGGCAACCTATCCTCAAACTAAAACTGACAAGGAAGGACCCCTACGTTGATGAGAAAGGGAGTTTTTTTGATCAAAGACCTTTTATGCTGTGAGGGTGCTAACACACATTCCCTGGAAATTGAACACCTGGTTTCGAAAGGAATAGACAGAGAGCTAGAGAGGCCTTGGAATCATGTTGTCCACAGGCCCTGTGCAACGGGTACGATGCCAAGGGATGCTTCCTTGTGTGGAAATGCTGTGATTTCCCAGAGGAGACTGAAAGCCTTCAGCAGAGCAGAAGTGAAAGGCAGCAGGGGTTGCTAGCAGCCCAGCAGTTTCTCCTGCCAGGCAGGCATGTATGCAAAGCACATCTTTATGCTTTGACGGCTTTAGAACTGGAGGAAGTCTCCTTTGAGGGCAGTCCTCCACCAGAGCTCACCCTCCCTATGAAAGGCCACGTCCTGAAGCCCAGACAGCGTCTCTTCGGCTGTCCGGGGCGCTGATGATGCAGCAGCGTCTGCTGCACCTAACGTGGTGTTCGGTCTGTCATTATCTAGAAGCAGAGATTAGAGGATGCCCTGTCCTTCAGCAAATCCTGTTTTCTAAGCTCTGCCTTTGGAGTCCTCCAGAAAGGGCTCGCTTTCTTGCCAGCAGCCCCAACCACCCCAAGCAAAGGCACAGGGTGTGCACAGGAAGAACAGAAGAACCTCCATCCTGCAAAGGGCTTGCCAATTTTTAATTGATTCTTGTGCAGCTGAAGTGTCTGGCACCTTCCACCCAGCTCACCCTGGTGACAGGGAAGACCATCTACTGCACAGCAGCCAGGAATTCATCCACAGGTCCATCCAGCAGGACAGGCGCTATGGTCCAGAAAGAGAAGTTCACCAAAAGCTCTTCTAAGGCACAGAGCTGGGAGGCAGGAGGCACAGGGCAGGAGTGCAGAGGTTTATTTTTTTTTCTTGTCAGATGGAGGAAGGAAAAAAAACACCTTCACAACAATTTACAGAGATAATGAGAATTGTGTTGAAACATTCCCTCTATGTGAAAGACCTGCTCTACTTTTAACTACTAGAAGAAATTGTGAGGAAATAGGGGTGCAGCCAGTTCTTTGGAACTGATTAGGGCAGCTAATTTGAGCAAAGGCACCAGAAAACCCATAGGGAGGTTTGGTTAACATTTCATCACCGTTCTTTACCACAAGGATGACACACTTTTTGACTACCAGTGCTCATCCCTGCACGTTTGAAGATCCACAAAGCATACCTGAGAAACACCTAGGCAGCACACGCAGAACGTGTGAAGTTGAATTACACCTCTGCTTTCCTCTTAACCCTATTCCATCCTCCAATGAAAGATTTTTCCTGTTCCAAAGCAACTTCCAACACACCGCACTGTCTGTACCATCTATGTGAGCAGCAGTGCTCCCCAGATTGGGGTGAGCTCCTCGAAGTTTAGCTGTTCCCCAAAGGAAGCTGCTGACGATCACAAGTTTGCAGGCTTAGAAGCTGAGGCTGTGTTGGCTTAGGCATGTGATATGGAGCTGAGGACCACGGCCAACCAAAACAAACTGGTTTACATAATATATAGCTGAGAAATAACTGACCTGCTTAGCCACCATGCAGAGAAAAACCTAACTGAGAAATAACTGTCTAGGTGTGAACCAAAACCCTTGCAGGAAGTCCCTACGCTTTGACTGGCAGAAACATTTTTATTTATTTTAAATATAAACTTGTATATAAAATGCAAATCCCAGAAGAAATGAACTTTTCTTGGTACTTTTCTCACTCAGCAAAACATACTTCGACTTCAGACACGCAGATCTCTGTATTAGTTCTGACTTTGTGAAAACATCTCACAAACTTTGACACACAACGAAGCTGTCTTCTGCATGCAGCTCTGCAAGCCTGCACACCCAAAGCGATCCCAGGCTCCCTCTAACACTGCTCACTCAGTGACAGCTGAAAGGGGGAGAGGGAGAGCAGGGTGGAGTGAGTGCTTCTTAAATAAATCACTCCATGAAATACAGCTTTTTGGTTACATAAGCGTTTTGTTTTGGTTTTTTTTTTTTTCCTTTTTCAAAATAAGGGCAGCACGTCACGGTAAAGACAGTAGGCAGCGCAGAAAATCAATGTGAGCATTACCTGTTTTTCTGAGTGGGAAGTCATCTTTGGAATCGTACATGCCCAGGACAGGGTGATTGTAGGTGCCGGATACGCCGCTTTGGGGTGGGGAGCTCTGGTCCAGAGAGCTGTGCTGTGTCTTCCTACACAGATGGAAAGAGAAAGAGAAGGGAGAAACTTTACCCAAGTGAAACATGGAGGGAACGAAAGCAGCTTCACCTTCTCTGCTCCTCTGTGAACAACAAAAAGGGAAATCTCTTGGCACTAGCTTTCGCACTCTAGGCACTCATGCTGAAAAGAACTGAAAGATCATTTAAAGTCTAATATACAGAGAGGTAACTAAACATATGCTTAATTTTCAGCAGAAGAATTATCCCATTGAGCAAGGCACAACTCATTAAGGTATTTTACCATAACTTCAAGCATGTACTTGAGCTGGGTTTTGGTAAGTTATATCCTTGAAGCTAAGCATGGGTGTCGTTATTCCCCTCAACCACAGCACGAATGAACAATTTCCCTTACTGAATAAAACCCTGAGAGAAAGCCTAAGGATGAAATAAAACCAAAGGATGAGCACATTAGGGGCCAAATATATCAGCTGGGTAGCAGCAACCATAGGGGGTCTTCTGCCTTGTGCTTCGCCGTATCCTCACCCAAGCACTTCGCAGTGACAGGGCCAAAGTACTCAACACCCTTCCAGATTAACTTGTAGAGGCTGATAATTTAGAGCTTTGTTTGAGCAGGCTGCTTGCTGGAAGTAAATCACATGCTGTTGGCTAAGGATATTAAATAATGAAAGTGTTTTCTAAACCTCCTACCAGCTTGCTGGCTGCATCTTTCCTACTTAACGACTTGTGTCCAGCTTTGCCATTTCTCAGGAGCTCTTTGAACCCCGATCAGTACAGACTTCTGGAAATCTCCAGACTTTTTATGTCAGCAGATCAACAGAGTAAGTGACTTAGCGATACAGGTGACAGCCATGCAGCTATCAAACAATTTTACATTTTAAATTCAAATAAACAGAACTTAAACCCTGTTTTACTTCTCTAAATGATTAAACAATATGGGACAACACCAAGCAAGCACTTCACCAAAAGAAGTGAAGATTTGAAATTCTACATTGTTTAATAATCAGGCATTCTTGGAGACCTTGATTAAAATATTCTGCTACAAAAGGTTCTTTAAGCATCAAAAATGAGCCATTCCCATTTGAAAATTATACCAATTCATCCAATTCCTTGAACTTTTGAAAACTCCAATCAGAGGTAGGCTGCTTGATGAGTATTGTATCAATTCCAATACAAAGTTATACCCTTCAAAATATAAGGGACTGAAAAAAATACCAGGAAACTGCATCAAGAGTTTTCTACATGATTGTTACAAAAACCTCTGAAAAGTTTATTCAAATATCTGCATCAAGATTCTCATCCCAACAGCTCTTAGCAAGCAGTATGATTCACTGTGGTTTCCTAATCCTCCCCCCTTTATATTCCAAACTTCTCTGTAAACACAGGCTAAATAATTTTTTGTCCTCGCTCTGTTGTATTACACATTAGCATTCACACACATCTTTGCACGTACTTTTTTACATTCGCACCAATAAATGCCCACATGCACGCTCAGTTTAATCATCACCTGAAATCAAAACAGAACCAAACTGAAAAATATTTGAATCCCTCCCGAAAACAGAAGTCGCTTTCTCTGCCCAGATCTGCTCATACCATAGGAAGGCTGCACAGAGAGATGTTTCACAAACAGGAAGCCCAGGCTCTGCAAGCCAAGAGCCCTCAAACCCACCATGTCACACAATGGCATTTCTGCTCTTGCCTATACAAGCAATAGACTTTTCTTTTCTTTTTTTTTTTTTTTTTTCTCCCCCCCTCTCCTTTTTTTTTTTTTAAATCATGACTTAAGCTGAACAATCATGTACATTGAAGCTATTTTCATCACTTTGTTAGGGAATGCGCAGGAACTCAAAGGGCCTGTTTAGATGTGCTTTGGAGTTGCTGAATGACAGATATTTAACTCTGCAAACATGAATACATTATATTGCTCGAGGACTGGGATCCAACACCCTACACTGCTTCGAGCAAAATGCACTGGGTCTGCATGCCTGTTCAAGAATTTCAGAGGTCTTGAAAGAGATGAAATTGTATCCTAAATCGAGTTTGCAGGCATTCCTGGAAGTACATACCTCCACATAACACATTCCCTGTTCTTTGGGCTGTGAGGTCCTTCAAAAACCTACGCACGCAGCAAAGCATGCGTGACACTTCAAACACATTCATGCAATGCAAACTGAATATATATTCAAACGTATGTATCTGTGCTAGAATGCTTTGGGTACAGAGAATGCCAACATCCATGTACGCTGGAATAACTTAACGCGTAATTATCTCTCTCTATCTTCTTAACATGCAAATACTCAGCTAAACTCCCTTTCATGATTGTTACTGTGTTGAGTGGCTACTTCCCAAGCACATTTCTGAAAACTTCCTAGGGAAATAATAGCCCTGCTTGTTAAGCCTGAGGTGCTCTGTCTATGTTCCTGTTAAGCCACTCTTATTTATGTTAAGTATCTTCGAGAGCCAAACCTCTTGCGAGCAGGGCTGTCCAGCAGATTCAGAATCCACAGGAGGGACAGTCTGACAATGAAATTCAAAAGAACCTCTTCTTTTGTTGCCTATCATTAACACAATCTGAAAATTATAGTCCACAAAGCAATTTTAAACAATTACATATAGACTGGAGCTGCATATATTAAAGAGGCTACGAAATGGATTGAACAGCATAGAGCTGAAGACTGAGCAAGACCTCTGTGAAAGCATCCAAGAAATAGTATTGAGCATCGCATCTTCCTTTCGTGTAGCAGATCCTTCGGACCATGACCATATTCTGCAAAACCCCTACAACTGGTTGCTTTGCATCTGAGGGTCTGTGTGTATCAATGTCCTTCCACATTTGTGATTAATTAGAAAATATTCACTGATTATAAACACTCAACGGCTCTGTACCGGCAACAGCATTGAGTGAAGTTTAATGATATGTGAGATATTGTTGGTAAACGCATCTGCACAGCTCTATGGACAACCCAAACCAGGCCAAGCGAGTCAGGGCAACGACACAAACGATATTTCACATGTGAGTATTTCATGTCAAAGGCATTGACGCAGAACTGCTGCGGTGTTCAATACCCTTAAGAGATCTGTTGTTTTCAAGCAATGCTTTTAAATATTTTTAAAGGAATTCGCAAACCTTAATAATACCAAAGGAAGTGCTTAAAAGCAGGCGTGTCATTTAAGAGACTATTTCAGCATCTGTTACCATTTAATTGGTTTGCCTGCTCACAGTAGGAGCAGCAAGTCTATCTTCTGCAAGCCTCGTTTGCGTGTGTTAAATCCGAACACCACCCAATTAAATCACATTACAAGTATGTGCGTAAATATCTCTGTAACTGAATTGGTAACCTATGAGATGATATACAAATAAATACTAATACGTAATTAATTTAAAGGTTTTCTCTTTTTTTTGTGTGTGTTCTTTTTTTTTTTTTTTTTAATAGAATGGAAACTAAAATCTTCAGCTTGTCCCTTAACAACTGAAGGGCTTCATTTAAAAACCTCCCACTGCAGTTCCACAGCCTTGCTGCTGCCTGCCCTCCTCAAAGGCTTGGCAAAACGAGCTCACGTCTGCCTGCCTGCGACTTATCACTGAAGCATGCCCTTAGAAAGATTTGTGAGGCCTCTGAGGCTCTTTCTTCCCTCTCCATGCCTTGAGTTAGAAAGCAAAGCACTGTTCCTCTCCCCACCACGAAACAGATGGAGGGAAGATGAGGGAATGGCAAGCCTGAAAATAAGAGGACGGCCCCCTGTGCAACAGTTTGTATGCTGCCTCTCCGTGTTGCACTTCTGGAGCATCACTGGAAAGGGATCTTTAGATAAATACAGGCCACAATAAACCTTAAAGAATACATCTGTATTCAGAAGGGTCTCAGCATTAGCTTGAAACAAGGTGGGAAAAAGACTGAAACCTGGAACACAACAGCTGAATAACCTCCCGCACCACAGCTGGCCCTGTAACTTGCACGATGCTACGGACTGCTGCTCTTTGATTCCTCTCTGGATGCTGGATGCTTGGAAAAAGAAGTTAATTGAAAAGTGTGCAAAACATAAGGAATTCTGACCACTCCCGAATTTATTTTCCCTTTTCTAAGGGATTAAATTCATCTATGCTGACAATTCTATGTGAGCTTTCTCTAAGGCCAAAAGATCAAAGATTCTGAAGAAAGCATTCATTTACTATCCTTAATTCTAATTTAATATCTTTTTAGCCTTAAAAGTTAGGCATTTTAACCAACTGGAAAAAAAAAAAAAGGCAGAGAATACAGTGCCTCACAGGGTCTTCAACTGCTTTTAATAAAATCCCCAACTTTCATGGTGAGTCTCAATTAAGAACAGTGGAAAATCAGTTATCTCAGAAAAAATGATTTATGTTGTCTTGAATGAAATTCAGTTTCTCCTATTTCTTCTAATATCCTTGACACCAACTCAATGGACTTTACCTCTGCATAAACTACCAATGTTTCACTACTTTAACCAGTGCCATAACCATACAATTTTGAAGTCTCAGATGAGATTTTCACAGACGTATTAAAATTGCTCAATCTCACCCTGGTGGAATAATGTTAGAATTTTCCTGCCAACTACACTTCAGCATTTCTGTACTGGCTCATAGCTGGGATGTCTTTCAAATTTAATTTCAGCTTAGTTTCTCACTTTTGGAAACATCATCTGACTACAAACTCATCATCCCTGTATACATGTTTATTGCTTAAGACTTAAAACATTATCAGATGCTCAACTTGAACACAATTTTCACAGCAAAAGTTTCTTGGCTTTTGTCTTTCAAAATTTCATGAACTTTATGGTCACTAAAGACAACATCCTAAACATTTTTCTTATATATATATATAGAGAGAGAGATAGATATTTACAATGCTTTAGTAGTGAATGTTTTTTCTAATCATCTCAATTTTTCAGATTTTCTTTTATACAATAAATAAGTGAATTTCTGGAACTGAAACTTGTACCTCAATGCCACCTGTAACACTGGTTATATTTGCTGTTTGGTGTATTAGAACTAATCAAAGAAGTCATTGTTTCCACGTAATTATAATATCACCTGCTATCTTCTCACTCCACATAACATTCGGGTTTTCTATAGACCCACAGTTGAAAATTTTCAGTATAAAATGTGGATGTCAGGGCAATTATGGTTACAGTAGAGATGGAGTGTACCTCAAGTTTCCAGCAGTTTACAGAGAAGAACCAAGTAAACAAAACTTCCATCTTTAAGAGGTTAAGATGAGAAGTAAGCATTAAAAACCTTACAAATACACTGCTAGTTCAACTACCTTGAGTTGCAATTCACTAAACATAAAACCTAATTTCCCCATTTTCTTAAAGTTTCATAACACTTGGATGGACCAAATCCTGAGTAAAAATCTATACAACTCATAAAGGTTGATCTTCACAGTAGAACATGTGTTTGAAAAATCACGGAATAAAAATGAGAGCAAAGACCCCTACTCACAAAAATACTCTTAACATCACAGAAAGTGTTAAAACTTTTCACACTGAAACCCTCCAAAAAATTAATTTTGGTCATTTCATCAGCAAAGTCAAACCCTAGTTCTATCATTGTTACAGCTGACGAGTAAACATATCAGGTCTATTCCCCACAATTCCAGCAATTGTGAAAAAGGTGGCACCGGCTGAATCGTAAAGATAAGCCCAGTACCACTTACCCATACCAGAAGCGAGGGTCACTGGATATGCAGTGGTTGAGATTCCGGTGTGCCAAAGCCTTCTTCTTATTTAACACAAATTCTTGTAGTTTCATCTTGACTTCTGTGCTTGCCACTGCACCTGAAATGTCAAAAATAAAAATAACAAACAAAAAAAAAAAGGTTATTTAATGAATTGACTTTGGACAAAAGCTGAAACAAAAATTTGCATACTTCAAAAATTAAAATTTCTAAAAGGATTCAGGATTAGATCTTTGATTCTCAGTCCAATAGAAGAACTTTTTTTTCAAGGAGAAGAACAAAGTGCCTCCAGTAAGGAGCTCTCTTTCCACCCCCCCCGGCTTTGCATATAATCACAACGTATGTTTGAAAATGGAGATTTAATCAAAGATTTATCATTTTTCTATAAAAGATTTCTGAAGAGGATTTTTACACTTGCATAGAAGTACACTTCGAATAAAGCACTTGTACTAGGTATTCCAGCTTTCTTTTAATCAAAGGTATTTAAGAAAAGGTCTTGCGTACACTCAAGTTTTTAAATGTCACATCTGCAAGCAGAAGGGGAATGAAACGAATGTCTCATATGTAGATTTTGTCTTGAAAAATCTTGTAAATAAGGACCTCTTTGTTCAAAAGTATCTGTGTACAATAAGACCTACATAATATTCCAATTCATTTACAAGTGTGCAATCTATTTCTTCAAATAGAAAATCTAACATTTAAAGAAAAAAGTCAGTAATTTTGTAGTGTAGAGTTAAAATGTCAACTGTGTAATTTCTAATCATTATTTCCTCCACAATAGAGACCAGTCTGTTTTACTGTGATGATGGATTAAAATTATCATTCAGTTGACAGAACAGATTCGCAGGCAGAGTTCCTGATGGAGTAATGCATAGAAAGTTTGGCAAGGAGAACATGTGGAAAATGATGGTTCATCTATACCACAGGGTAAACCACGAATTCCAAAGGAAAATATCTGGGCTACAAGAAAATGAAAAGGCCAGGAAAACCGTCTGCTCTTCTGGGAGTAGAAAACTCAAAATACGACAGGGTGATCTTTTGTCTCCTGGATCCTGCTCAACAATGTGGTGCCATTTGACAGACTAGGGAAACATTTTTTTAGATCTCCACAAGAGAAGTAAACTGCAATAATTCTATAAAGCAGTGCCTGAAGATGTAATATTGCTCAACCACTGAAGCAGAGTTGAAAAGCTTGAAAAATTGCTTTTTTGGAGCCCCACATTTCTCACTAGTTCTACAAAACGTAGGTTTGGCATGCACCCCAGCAGGAAGTTCAACTGAGGAGCTGGAGATAAAATCGTGCAGCGAGCCACATGGCTAGACCAGAATAGGTGACAAATTCATGCATAAAGGCCTTATCTCTCCAAAAAGTGTCATCTTTGATCTATTAACATTTTAAAAATAATCAAACATGGCTGGGTTCTATTGGTTTTGGATAAATCTGCCATTATTTAGAAGATCTGAAGCCAAGCATTTTTGGATCCTGAGGTTTGCAAAAGTTTCCCTGGCACGTCTTCCTCCTTAACTAGAAGCTGAAGAGCCCCACATATGCTGAACAGGATAAAAACACGTAGGCCTTCTCTTTCCTGGGCAATGCTGGAGCCATGGACAAAGCTTTCATGCAAGAAGTCCTGACCATTACTCAGCTCTTGACCCTTGAGAGTTGAAAGATTAAATATATCTATATATAACTCCCTTTTAACATACTATATATGCAGTGATATGATACAGACAGAAGTACTCTGCAATACCCAGCAAAGACATTAAAGAGGAGGAAGCCAAAGGCGAAAAGGCACAATCTGGCCCATACATGACGTTATTTATACACTGTGCAGGGGTACAGGCAAGGAGGACAAGAGCACAAGCCAGACATGCAAAGCTCGTATGTATGGAAAGTATCTTGCTTCTACAGGCAGGAAGCAAGACACTGAACCCTAGGAGAAGTGAGAGACCATGGCAGAGAAAAAGAAGGACGAGAGGGAAGGAACTGGTGAACAAGAACTGGTTGGGGCAGCAGCTGCCCGTGGTGTGGAGAACCAAGCTGCAAAGCAGGCAGGTACGCTTCAGAGGGCCCAAGTGTTTGAGAGGAGCAGGGAGCAAAGAGCAGATCAACTGATAAGGACTGCAAACAGAAGAGAGCCCCGATGAGCAAAGTACTACAGACAGGATGGGTCTAAATCAGGAGATCGAGAGCCAAAGGATTGAGCCAGGCTACAACCAGAGAGCAAAAAAAAAAAAAAAAAAACACAACAAAAGAGGTTATATCCTGTCCCAGAATTGAACTACAGCTGAATATGGGACAAGGCAAGGGCAGTGGGAAGAGAATACTGGAGGTCTGAAGCAGGACCAGGCTCCTGCAAGGAGGAGGTTGCACAATGCAAGAACAGAGGAGCAGAACAAATGGAAATTAATGAGAGAAAGCCCTTAATGATAGTGTGGGCTGATCGTAGCCAGCCAGCCTGTAGGAGAAAGCCTAAAACAAGCCACAGTCAAAGGCTGCCTGAGCAGCAAGGGGTTGAATGGTCCATGCCTTGAAGGAGGGAGATGGGAAGACAGATTAGGCCTGTCTGGAAACACTGATGCACAGGACTGGTTTTAGGTTCAATTGTAGCAGTGGAAAGACGGGACAACCATCTATCACTCCTTACCCTGCACAAAAAGCACCTTCAGTTTCATGTGGGTTTTCCTTCTTTTCTTAGAGACACGCTTTTGATCAAAAGCTTTCTGATAGCAGATTTCGGTTCACAAGGGATGGGGTAAGGATCCCGAGATGAGAAAGCAAGCATCTGGTATTATGGTAATCTAGCTCTATTTGAGCGTTGACTTCTAGAAGGTACAAAGCAATCTATTTTTCTCTTACAGTGATGGGGGAAGGATGGAAAATAAACTATATTCTTCATCTATTACACACTCCTCATTTCAGATTTGGACAATTTTAACTGTTACGCTTAGCAAAACTTTCTGATGTGAGAAAAATAAGTATTCTTGAGAGCTTAGCTGCTATAATGATTATACACTATAGTACTTCTTAAATAAAAGTATTTTAAAAATAAAACTGTAGCCATGGGAACTGGATCTTCAACTTAGCATCCCCAAGTTCTGTTCTTCCCTCTACACCTATGTTTCATCCAAAAGGTGCTTCAGATGCTTTTGTCATTTTACAAGAGACCCAGGAATTTTTGTTTATTGTAAATTATCTTAATGAGAATAGACAGGTATCAGCCATAGAAAACATTGATACCAAATCAACAGTTGATGAGAACAGCAGGGTGAAGTGGACGTGCTTATAGCTCTCACCCAGTTCAAACTCACTGCCTTTATTTTGGAAAACAACAGAAAGCAGCCAGAGGACAGTGGGAGGAATCGCTTGTGGCAGCCAGCTGCACGCTGAAGAAGCCAACCTGCATTGTCATCATCCTTTACTCACTCCTGAAAGTCACACCGCTTCTTTTTCTTTCAATTCTGACCCTTTGCTTTCTTTCCCAATACTTAGAAGAAACAAACAAAACACAATAGAAATGCACACACGTGCTGGAGCTCCCATGAACCGCTTTGCTAAGATATTGGGGTAGGTCTGCCTGTTCCCTCATCTGAATGCAGCTTCAACAGCTTGTCCTTGCAAGATGCATACGTAGGCAGTGGGGAATTCAAGCTTCTGAAAAAAAAACAAAACTTCCTGTCTCCTAGACCCCAGCCCCTTCCTGCTAGAAAAGTTGTTCTTGGAGCTTTATCTTGTCACTGGTCCCCAGACAGTACCTCATCTCCTGGGACCATTTAGCCCTCTCTGCTGCTTCCATTACAGGCTTCCTTGTGTCATTTGGAATGAAGACCCTAACGAGTTGATAGCACAACTTTGCAAGGTATTTTTCCTTCCATTCACTTCTAAAAGAAAACAGAACAAGCAAGCAAAGTGTCTTTGATAAGGGGATTTGTGAGGCAATAATCGTTTTACTGAATCTCGTCAAGTGCATAATAGCACATGGGAAAGCCAACCACAATCTGCACCTCATGAAAGAAGTACTTTCTGAATGAAAACACTTTAAAGCTAAAAACTGAGAACTCGCCTACATCCTAAAAGAGTGAAATTAAGAAAAGTAAAGAAAAAGAAAAGCAGCGTGCATCTGGTGTATTTTATGGTTTTAATATTCTGCCTCCATTAGGAATGCTGCCAAAAATACTTCAGAAAATGTTAAATCAAATAAAGAGATGATACGCTTCCTTTTGAAAAACGCTAAAACGGCATTTAGTGAGACAAAAATGAAGATAAAGCATAGAAATAAATTTCTCTTTTACCCTCAGTACCTCCTAACCGTTTACACAAGCTCCTGTGCAGCCAGGCCCTGTAGAAAGGCTATCAGGAAGGCTTCTTCAGCTTTATAATGCTGCTTTATGGCTTCCATTCATTTACTCTACCTGTCATCATCAAAACAAGGGAGCTTCTGCTACTTACTCTCTTTTCCTTTCTCTTTGTTTTTCAGCTGTTGAAGTTTTTGCTCTCGGTGCTGCTTCTCCAGCTCCTGCTCCTGTCGGTGCTGCTCCAACTTCCTCTGGTGCTCCAGCAGCTCCTGCTGATGCTTCATTGCCAGCATCTCCTGCTGCTGCTGTGGAGAAGGGACGAGGGAAAAGGAAAAAATTAACAAAGTCAGACTAATAGAAAGTAAGACAGAAGTCACCATCAGTCAACAACGATGCTGCTTAGGTCACAGAAACAGGAAAGATGGCATTTTTGTCGTGCAGAGGCTCTGCATGTTGTGTAGCCTGATTTCTGGTTCACTTCATGCTGTCCTGCACCACTGCCCTGCTGAAACCTGGCACACGTGGATCCTTCCCCACCCCACCACAAAATACTGTGAGTTCATCTTGGCTTGGCTTTTCAACCTGCTATTTCAGCTGGACATTTGCTTTCTCTTTATTGAGTGTTTTAACCAAAACCCCCAATACAACGTCTTAACTACACGTACTCTCTGAGGGAACATCACTGAGCTCCCTGGTCACGCGCTCGAACCAAAATATGCCATCACCAACGCCAGCTTTGCAAGACCAGTTCAGTTCCCTTGCGCGCGTGCTTTTCTGAATAAGCCTTTAATTATATGACCTTGCACACTGGTTTCTCCAAAGGTCCTTCTCTCTCTCGGTGTATGCAGAAGCGTTCCCACACACCAGGACAAGTCTCTCAGTGCATCGTTTTAACTTCATCAGACGCCGGTCACTTCCCGTCTGCTGCGCAAACCTCACACCCTAAGCTAAATGCAAAAGGACTTGGCTTCCTTGTGGGCACGATACCACCTGCTTCTGAGCTTAATTATAAGAGAATTGCTTCGTTAGAGAGGAATCTTTCCATAGTCTCTCAAGGAAGGATTCACCCCAGCCCTCTCAACTTGCACACATCCATGGGAAGAACCGAGAGCCGGGCTGCCTAATTAAGGGCAGGATTTGCAAAGCTTTCATCAGATGGGGTGTCCAAGAGTCGAAGCACCAAAGCCTGGTTTACCATTGTGTTTTTTCTACAAGGCCTTCACACAGCAAACAGTCAACAAGATGGGTAACTTCTACCTGGCACTCACAGATACATATTTTTTATTTTTAACTATTTTTAACTGCCATCTACGCCTCTCGACCACTGTCCTTGTCCACCCCCTTACCCCCTTAGTCCTCCCTTGGGTCTCCAAATCCAGGCACAGCTGGTGGATGTGTGTGGGGTGGTGCTCCCCAGCCTGAAGCATCCTCTGTGGGGATCTCTTTGGGGATCAGAGGCAGCAAGTCAACCCACAGGGCCCCCTGCCAGTGCTCAGATAAGACCCCATGCTTTGACAGCCAGCCAGGAGCAAGCAGGGCTGCAGAGAAGCAGGTGATGAGCAGCAAACCTCAGCACCTCGCAGCTTGGCAAGGCGCAAATGGATCTCCATGGGGCTTGCAAAAAGCGCTTCCCCAGTGAAAAACCTCGAGTTCCACTGAAAATCGCTTTTTTCTCTAAAATCCCCTTATCCTAAGAAAGGGCACTATTCCTTTCCCACCTCCCAGTTTTGTTTGCACCCTCTCCAGCAAGACACACACTTACTCCAGAGCTCCCCAGGCTGCTCCGATTCCCCTGCACACCCCTCTGGATGCAGGAGCACGCCGGCTGCCTGGCGCGGGCGTCCCGCTCCCTTTACGCTGGCCCGCACTCTTTATGTTGGCAGCTTATAAATTAGCAGATTGATTTTAAGCTGGCAGTGTTAACCTTCAAAACCTTTCATGCTGCATACGCTCCGGCCATCGATGAGACTTCTCCAAGCCTGGGCTTAATGGGGGTCTGTGCTCCGATGCCACCCACTGCTCGGGGCTCACGAAATCCTGGAGGTGGAAAGGGACGGGGCCAGGCCAAGGCTATTAAGGCAGGGAACCTGCTCCCCACAAGCATGTCTCACTCCATCCTTCTTCAATCCCTGACAACATATGTGCATGTGTATGCAAGACTTCCACCCCACAAACACTGATTTTTTTTTTCCTTCTCCTTTTTTCAGATTTTCTATTTATGCTTCTGACAGCAATTCCTCGTTTTAATCTGTGGTATTGTGCATTTGTACTATCAAAGTTTCAGCCGCGGCTATGCTGTACATAAAATTATACAATTCTATATAAAGATGCAAAAAAATAATCTAAGTGGCACTCTACAATCTGCCTGGCTATCTGCTGGAAACCCTGATCGAGGAGTCCCTGCTGCTGCTGGCTCCAAGCAGGCAGACTGTTGTACAACACCGAACCCAAGCGAGCAGAATTTGCAGTGCTTGCACCTATGCTTCCCTTCCTAATTCTATTGAATTTGATGTAAACAACATAAAAATCAGACTAAAAAGCTACAAAAGTAAATAACCCAACACGCACGCATACCAAGAATGAAAAAAAAAAAAAAAAAAACACAACACAGAGAAAAACAGTTATTTTTGTTTTATAATTAAGCAGCAGCTTCCACTAACACATCTCCATTTGGAGAAAGACTATCTTTTCAGACTTCCAACAAGTCCACCACATGGTGGGCTTTTATAACCTAGCCATAGAAAGTATGCAAATGAACAATATTTAATGCACAATATGTTAAAACAGGTTTTGTTATTTTTATGAAATCAGGAGCCTTTTCTCTCCATCTGCAGTCTCCTAGGCTTCGCATGCGATGCTTCCCGCAATGGTTTACATACATTATGATGCTTTAGAAGGAACTGTGCTTTCATTGACATCTGTAGTGAAATGTAAATGAAAAAAACAATTTGTAGCTGGGTGGCTTAGAGAAATTTCATTAGACATGTATTGTTTCGGCCAATTTTGACCCTGGTTTCCACAAAGACCCTTCTCGATACAGTTTTGAAACCTTTTCGGAGTTGAAAAACAAAAATAAAAAAATTAATCACCCCCCCCCCCAATTGTACCAACGAAACCTGACATTGGTTGTTGTCTGCTGAAGCCTCAGAAAACGACTGAAGGAAACCCGCTGTGGGGCTCCGTCTGAACTGTGATGTCTTCTCACAGCATAAATATTTCTCCACAATTAGGGCTGAAAACCAACGACCCAGACGCTATTGACAGGAAATATAGGGTGTGCCGGCGCTGGCGATGCTGCCGCACAGCCCGCGCACGGCTTTCACACCCACTCCGAGGCCCGTGGATAAGGATTTGTGATGCTAACCCAAGGTGAGGCTCGTGTTGCTCATCCGTGCTGATGCTGTTATCCGTGTTGTTATATTAAAGCCATGGGGAACAGACCCATCACACTGAATCACAGCGTGTTTCGGGGCAAAAAAAAAGCCCTGCGCAGCTTTAAAACCCTAAGCTTTAAGAAGTCTCCTGATGCTAGCCTGTGCCCCAGTTTCCCTTTTATATTTTGAGGGTTTGCAATTTAATTTTCTGATTAAAAAAAAAAAAAAGAAAAAAAAGAAAAAAAAAGGCTCTGTCTGCTGTTGCTTCGCAAAAAAGACCCGTAAACAGCAAGGGAACCCACTAAGGACTGACTAAACAGGAGAAACAGGAAATCTGATAACAAAAAGCTGCCCTATGCACAAAATAAACTGAAACTTCTGAAAAATACGAGCTTCTCTGTTTCAGTTAAAGCCATCAAGGCAAATTTTAACAGGTAGCAAACATTCAGCGCTGCGTGTGGTTAAGTGCAGAGCAGCTTCGTCCCCCCTCCCGCACCCCACACTCAGCTTCTCTGACAAGATAATGCCCACACGTTCTGGGCTCGGCCTGGCCTTTACCCTCCACTTGATTATCTCAGTGGAAAAACAGCCTACAGATGTCTAAAGGCAAAATGCTTCAGCGCTGCGTTTCAGCGGGACACAAGCTCCCACGCTCGGGTCTTTTGGAAATTGCCTGAGTTAGGAGATTATAAGCATCTCTTGAGCTGCAATTCACGGCACACCAAGAGACGCTTAGGTGGCTCTGATAAGGATTATTAATTACTGTGCGTAATCTTGCTCACATGCCACGCAGTGCACTGGGTCTCTCTCGCTGGCACAGGAATCAACGCCGCCGCCGCAACGCCTGTGTGTTAATTGCGCGCAGTTGAAGTGGTGTGTTTAGCTGAACTGCAAGGAAATTTAAATATTTGTGAAATACGAAGTGATATATGCCAAGGGAAAGCCCGTGCGTTCAGGCTAATTCAGCTATCGGTTCGAGGAGCCTGCCGTGTGACAACCAGGCACACTGCGCTAGTGAGCGCAGCTAGGAACATCTGAGCAAGGTGCTTTTGCCAAACTAAATATTTGTAAATATTTATAACTATGGGGATTCCTGCATATGCTTAATGTCACTGCTTCCACTATTTATGAAAACTGCACAAATGTTCAACTGTACCTGTAGTTAGTGTTTCTGGTGCTCCTTTAGCATATATTAATATTAATAAATGTAATAGGGAAAATGTAGAGCATATCCAGCTATTTATCAGTTTTCAGCTAGCTGTAAGGACTCAGCGGTGCGGTGGATTTTGCCATCACCCTCCTCAATTGTCTTCAGTTCTCAAGCACGTCTACCTGGAACACACACTAACACCTTATCAGTAAGCACATTGTAAACTTCCAGCGCACAAACAAACCTCTTTTTAAGCTATCTGGAGCTAAAAGAGTTTCTTTAGTCATCACAACAGAGGCGGCAAGGTAGAGCTCTGAAAAATTCCAGCAGCCTCAGCCCAGAAGAAAGCCACGTGCCCTCCTGGGAAGCGCGTGGTGCTGACAACAAAAATCCTATTTACCGGAAAGAACGAGGACCTGTTTCATGAAGACGTGTTGCATTAGGGCTTGCATAACCACTCCTCAATTTGCTAGATGAGCAGGAAGAATTCAGATCCTTCCTGCATCCTTGTATCTCTCAGACACCACCTTATCCTCTCCTCAGAAGCCAGACTCTGCTCTCTGCCCACACTCTTATTCCTTCCCATGCAACAGCCATTTTAAAGGTGCTTCTGCCATTTACTTCACACACCATGGTAAAACTGATTAAAATCTGCAGAGCAGGAGAGGTTTTGAAGCTTCCACTACGGCTCCTAGGTCTTTATAATAGATATTTTGCATGCTTTCCCTTACTGCAATTAGTGGAAGGCAGCGTAAAACTATCTGTACCCAGACAGCTCACCCTTACTCATGAAGCTGCAGATAATCACACATGTAAGCACGGGTGAGCAACAGCTGCCTTTCCTACTGCTGATAAAACTTTGCTGTGAGCCAAAACAGCTTAGTGCTGTGTCCACCTCCTAGCTTGGATCTCAACCTAAGCCTGAGCTCACCTACGGAAGGTGCCACAGCACGGTGGGACATCACCGCAGGCAATAGCTTCAGAGAAGTCGTAAGGATGTACAAGCGAAGCACTGGCCTCAAACGTGACAGCTTAATGCTGGCCAACACCAAGACCACCCCACCGCCT
This sequence comes from Aythya fuligula, assembly GCF_009819795.1. Classification (NCBI taxonomy): domain Eukaryota; kingdom Metazoa; phylum Chordata; class Aves; order Anseriformes; family Anatidae; genus Aythya; species Aythya fuligula. The sequence continues at coordinate 10,724,168 of NC_045564.1, forward strand.
TCTCAGCACCTGCTGAACACGCAGCCTTAAAGGCTGAAGCTTCAGAGAATCGTCCTCTCGCCTCGCAGAGAGTGAGGCTGGGGTTTTGCTGCAAAGAGTGATTTACGGTAAATCATTTGCATTAAGATTTTGGCAAATTCCTGCAGCTTTGGGGGGAGGTTAATTCAGGTATTTGAAAGGCTTTGGAACTCAGATTCTGTAACATGAAGGAAAATTGTAAGCGATAATCAATCTGAACGCTGAAATAAACACACATCAGATCACCCCACAAAGAATCAGAGCATATTGGTGGACAGAAAGTTTTGATGTGTTTCTGGGAGAACCTCTGCTGTTTTGGGTTATTTTAGATCAATTTCAACGCTAGCCATTCTTTTGGCTGGGTTCTCTGCTTCGTGTCCTCTCCATCCTGTTTACTGAAGTCTCAGGCTCTTGCTTCAGTTTCAGGATTCTCTCTCTTGGCTTCATCACTGTGGGTTTTAATTCCAAGGGCAAAGCTAGTCAGGCTGCACAGAAGATATCTTCTGGAGTACCGGAGACAAGTCAAAATTAATAGGTTGTACTGGGAGAGGAGGGGGGAAGAGTTGTGGTTTTCAGCAGAAGCCAAGTAGCAAGGGCTCCTAGACGCAAAAAAATTGAAAGCACAGCTCGGAACAAACGTCTATCACCTCTTTTCTTGGACATACCACCAAGTGAACGTATATTCAGCACGGCCCCTTCCAGCTATCAGCCGGGCTGACGGCAGGCAGGCCCGTGCCAGAACTCCCCGCAGCCAGCCTCTCCGCACTACGCAAGAAAACAATCCTTCCCCGCTGACAGCTTCCTGGGCAAGAGACGGATCTCGGGTAGACATATCCAACTGAGACTGTCTGGTGTTCACGTTTATGAGGCTCAAATGTCTTCAGGAAAGGGAACGAGGGCTAAGTTTCCCGATCGCCAGCCCTAGGTGAAAAGATCTCACGTTATTAGTTTGGCAGTTTGTATGTGCATATAGGCTGCTGTATCTCCATTCCTTCTACATCCTATTACTACTCACCTCTCCCCTAAAAGGCTGAAGGTTTGTACAGCTGCTTCACCCCTCTAACTTCTGAATATCTGGAAAGCTTGTCCTGAGAACACATCTGTTAGTGCCTGTTGCTCCCTGACTGCCCCTTCAGCTCTGTTTGTACATTTTCCAGAAGCAGAGCACCTGACAGCCTAGAAAGCAGTGAGCCACATTTGTAGTACCTAATATATTCAGTTCCTTCTCCCGTTCTTCTCTCTAAAGGTGGGGACAGACAGGCAACTCCTTTGCATTCATTCCACTGTATTTTAGATGTTGGTTTCTGAAGGTGAGGGTAAATCTGTACGCCTTGCACCAGGAGCTGGGAACACGCAAGTCTGACCATGATGAAAATTGGAAGCCTTCATAAATCAGAGCTGTACAATTGCCCTGAATAAGCAGGAGCCCTTGTTGATTATGTGAGATTTTAATGTGCCAGGAGTGATCAGACCTCAGTCCTCAGAGAAACTGTTCTGTCTTCTCCAAACTGCTTCAGGGTGCGGGGAGTGGGGGAGCTGGAGTGGCAATGTTACACTAAAAGCACCGTCAGGAATAGACATGCTGGGCAGAGATCCTGTAATGGGAGAAGCTACAAGAGCTGCTGTTGGATGCCGGTCATTCCCAAGGATGAAATGTGAATAAAGAAAAGGAGAAGCATAGCTGCATCCACTGATCCACCAGTCCTGGTCACCCACGTGAAGGAAGAGGAACAGAGCGACTGAACTGGTGAGCTGGCAGGCATGAGAGGAGGGGAAGGGAAACCTCAGCTTCAACAACTGCAAAGCCCTGCACAAAGGGAGACGAGACAGGGAGGTACCTTACATCCCACCCGCTGCGAGCTGAGAAGCACCTGAACAAAAAGACTGGTGGGCAGCAAGAGCTGCTTTCGGCTGCTTCTTTGATAACACGCCTCCCGAAGAGGAAAAATAAGGCCTTAGGAGTCGATCAAGGACCTACTGCAACATGCTAATTCCGAGCAGCTTATCCTCCAGAGAAGGGCAGGGAAAAAACAGGGCGGTGGAGCAGACTGCGAAGCCCTTTTCTCTGCTAGCATCTGAAACGAGGCAGCGATAACCCAAGTGCCTTCTGCAGCTGAAGGAAGGCTGCAGACTCCTAATGAATGGCCAACCTCATCTGATGCTCACGCAGGCGCAGCAGAAGCATCACGTTTAAAGGTAACGTGCCACCACCTTAAATACCAAACATTTATCACCCTTACACACCATCCCCAGTTACACAGGGAACGTAAACACGGAGATTAAGCCCCCAACATTGTTCATACTGTGTGTAGACAAGTGAGGTTATTCACAGTATGATTTACATTTTAAGTGCAACTCCATCCTCCCATACACCAGCTGAATTTTGTCAGGAGACCATATACAGTAACAGGAATTCTCAGTTTATGAATGTTAATTTAATCAGTGATGGTGTATATTAACAGGTCACCATTCCTGACATATTAGCAGGATTCACTTGGGTATTTCTTTACTCCTGCCTTGATTATCTGTGTTTTCTCTTAGAAAATCTCCCATCTATTTTTATCTAGTTCAAAAAATAAGATAAAGTCGAAGTAGAAAATTTAAGTGTGAACTGCAAATACTCTTTTTTTTTTTTTTCCCTGCTGTTTATTTCAAAATCCTAACTTAAATAGAAACCATTATGTCTTTAGCTTTAAAAATAAAAATATCAGTGTGCCTCATGCTATACCAGGAGGCAAACGCATGCTACAAAGGGTAAAAGAACACCAACTTAACCACTTCAAAAGTTGTTTGGACTCCACTGCAAAAAACAAACGTGCTATCAAGTAAGCAAGATCCTCTGTCTATTTGTCAGCCAGTGAACTCTGCCACTTCTGCCGCTTACGTCAGACAGGCAGCCTTCAGAATACCCAGGAGTCAGCCCAACTTCAGTCCAACTTCAGATTAAGTAGCAAGAAAATGCATCATGTGAGGTCTTTCCTGGGCAAGGGGCTTCAGCGAAGGCACGTGGAGCAGCTGAGCTCACAGGGCAACAGATTTCTCATCTCCTGCTGCTGCCAAGCCTGAAAGACCCCGTGTTCTGCTGGAAAGCTGGGAACCCCCGGATGAAGGACAGGAAAAATGGTGCAAGGAGCACAAGGCTCGCTGGACCAGCCAATTCCATGGACACCAGTGCATGGTTTCACGGGAGGAAAGCCACCAAGTCCACTGGCTGTAGTGAGATCTGCGATTTCAATTTTGACTGCAGTTTTTGGGATGCATCTTGTAAAGCTGGGAAAATCTGGAGTTCTCATTCTGCTCCTTCCACCCAGCAAACGGCGGTCCATCTTCTGAGAAGCCAAAAGAAAACATTTCTTCTGCCACTTAAAGGAAATCCTTTAAGTAGGCCTGTAGGGACGATTGCAGACAACCCTCCTGGTTGAGCAATCCAGCGTCAGTCCAGAAACCACCAATATTTCTTAGGGAGAAGCCCAGATTCTGCTGCATGGCTTTGTATCCAGCTGAGATATGGGGCTTACAAGCATCCATGCTGCTATATGCATTTGCTGACATTTATCCACACCTCTGCATGCAGATCTGCCCTCTCCCTTCCCAGAAAGGATCTTGACTTTGAGCATGAGGAAAGTCACCCCCAACCTTCAAAGACAGCAAACGCTCTGATCTTGCAAAAGCTTTCCCCAGGGCTATTTCCATCAGAAGTTAAGTTTTGCAGGATCCAGGTCTAAGTCTTTTAGGCCACGGAGTCAGCTACGTGCACCAGAAAAACAAGAGAAGGTCACTGACAAGAGGAAGCCATCTAGAAATAGCAAGAGAGCTCTGCGCGACGAATTCAGGTAGTAACAAGGCACAAAATGTTCAGTCTGTTTTTACCACTGCCTGTACCCAGCTGCAGTTCTCTAAGATGAATAGCCCTGTCATGTCAGAGCGCAGAGGCAGACACCTGGTATCTCCGGGCTTTTTAAGTTTCTCTTGAAAGCGATGCAAACCGCCAGGAATGGGCAACTCTGCAGAACAGAGCCACGGAGCTGAGCTAAGGGAGTCTGGCTGCAGTGGGGCAGGACGGGCAGAGAAAATGGGCTCAGCAGGGCATGGGGGTGTTAAATCCAGGCTTGCACTTCCAGAGTGCAACATGAGCAGCAGAACAGAGGGCGAGGGGCAGCAGCGAGGCAGGATAAGCCTCTTCTGCAGCCCCAGCTCCAAGGTGCTGCCTTCAGCATCCCCAGCTCAGGGGCATGGAAGGAGCCACCCGCACAGCTGCGAGGCGGACACAGATGACGCCAACAGTGTCAGCAGGTTCCTAACACGCAGATTTTTTCCCGTTAAGAAAGCAAGAAGCAATGCAGTTCAGAGAGGCCACCAAGAAGGGACTCTGGGCGCTATATTCCCGTCCTGAAAGCAGCCACGCTGAAAGCTAACGTGACCTGTGGCCAGGCAGCTCTCCTGCGAGCAAACCAACCACTGCAAGGGCAGGTGCCTCCAAAGGAGAGCAAAGAGCAGTTTCTTACTCTAGCATCAACACGACTCGCACAGAAGCAGTCTTCCATTTTATTTCCGTGTTATTCACAGCACTGCAAAATCTGCCCAGAAGATTCCCTGCAAGACCTCAAACAAAAATAAGGAACGGCCGGAGTTTCATCCCATGTCTCTGAAAAATGAGCTTAGGTACTAACAGCTTAGATGCGTTACCTCCCCTCAATCAGCCCGAAAGCTGTGCTGATGAAAAACATGTCAATTGCAAACAGCAAAAACAAAACCATCTCCTCATGCTTTATCTGAATGTTGCTATATATAAAGCCAATGTCTGAAAACATTCCACATATTTTTATTTACTGGCATAAAGCCACTAAGCAGCACAAGCATACTGTTTAACGTAGGAATTTTTTCTCTGGTAACAAAAAGAAAACAACTTCAGCATCACTCCTCGACGAGCTCTGCTACAGAGCTCCCTCCTCTGCGTGATGCTGCTGCTGCTCACACGCGACCCATGCCTCCCCTGACCATCCTATGGACACTGCACAAGCAGCATGGCACTCTGCTACTGATGCACACGAATATTCTTCTCTCAGCCCAATGGAAAAAAAAAAAGAGGAATAGCATTTCGTGACAGAATTAGCATCTTTGCATGCCTCTGGGTTAAGATTTCAGGCCCGCAAGGAGCTGCGAGGCTTAGCTGCTCTCCTGTTGCTGTCCCACCGCCACCAGGACACCTCTGGTGTCTGCTGTCATGTGTTAATGCTGACGTGCGTCAGCATCCTGAATAAGTTTCCGGCTTCAGCTATAAAACAGCCAGAGCTCCTATGAGCCCTGCTCCGAACTCGGGCAGCGCAGAGGCAGTGGGATTAACCGCATTACCCACCGGGCACGTCGCTGCTCCGCTGAGCTCACGGCGCCCGAGGTGCCTCTAGCGCTGCCAAAGCGCGTCTCCTGCCCCTCTTCAATCATCTCCCCTCCAGCCGTTGACCAGAAGGCAAATGGAAAAGCTTTTGGTAACTTCCAGCTGATCTTGGCCGGGAATCAGTGACTCACAAAGGAAAAAATTCACTGCCGATTCCTTCGCAATCAAAGGTCAAGCAGAGCTCACGCTGGAACCTGCAGAGAGGCTTTCCACGGTCTCACCGGCAACGGCCCGGGCGCCAGGCTCCTTATTCCATCCTTGTTTTTGTTTAGGAAGGCAGATTTGAAGGCTATAAATATTGTTGCACATCTGGCGAGGCACGCCTCAGTGGAAAATCTGTTTCACTGAAGGTAAGCGCCTGCGCTGGAGACGAGCACTTGTCTATCTGCAGCCAGCCCGCAGCAGCCTCCGGTACACAACAGCCCCGGCTTCCTCTCTCGCTCTGCTTTCAGATGTCAAGTCTCAGCAATTTGCAAAGCTGTGCTGTAGTTGTGAAAGACAGTTTTCTGTATTTCCATATGGTGTGAAGTCTTCATAAGGCTCAGCTTATTTTCCCTAAACATGTCAGAGTTTTCGCGTTGCTCCCCGCGCGCGATGATCCCGCTCCCTCGGCGTGCCGAGCTCTAACCACGTCCAGTCGGCTTCCCTTCCACAAATACCACTTCGCTCCCAGCCTGCTTCTCCAGATTGCACCATCTTCCAGGATTTGCCACCTTCACAGGGAGACCGTTTCTTCCAAAAACGAAATTTCTGCTCAGATGCAAGCAGCTGATGGTTTTCTGTGAGAGCAAGGACCAACGGGGGGACAAGGGACGGGACAGCACGCGCAGCCAGAAGGACGGCGACCACCTGCCTGCTCCCCATGCACTGGATCAGATGGTTAAAACTGGACTGCTGGAATAAACCCAAGGGCTGGAAAATACCAAAACTTCAGATTTCAATAGGAAAAAGTTATCTACCGGAACAGAAAAACAGAAAGACATGCCAGCATATTTTTTTTTCAAGCCAAATTTCATTTACTTAAAAAAGAACCTAAAATGTTTCTTATAGCACTGCTTTGTTTGGGGAGGGGTGGGAGGGAGAGAGATTCCCCCACCCCCTCAGCCCCCATCTGAGTCAGAACGGTTTCTCTGTTCACACCAGCAGCATGGTAAAAATAGAAAGAAAAACACAAAACGTGATTACTGTTGTACTAGCTAAGGGTTTAACACTTAAAACCAGAAAGTGCTTTAACATCTTCACAGCGCTGTGTGCTGTAAGTTCGCCCTGCCAGCTGTACTTCTCTCTGTCCCAAACCCAGAATCTTCCTCCTTTGGGTACAAGAGCTGCTTCAGAAATGCATCAAAACCCTTTTTACCTTCACCCATACCCCGTATGTGTGTGCCCAGCCACTGAATTCCTGTCAACCGAACTGATCAACGTCCGTAAGAGGAAGAATGCAAAGGTAATGAAACACAAACGCCCTGCCGAAACAGAGATCCAATGCCGTATTTCCTCTGGCGGCTCTCCTGCGATATCCACAATATCCTTACTGTCTAGGGACCTAGCAAAAGGTTTGAGGAACAGGCATGAGACAGGGTAAAGTGCAGAAATTACTGCTCAAGGACAGAAACTGATGAACAAACAAATGCTTTGCACTTCTTGATTAAAATGCTGGATGCTAGGCAGTAATGAGGAAAGCCAAATTAATTGATTCTAGATAGTGTTGCCTAGGTATGCAAAATAGGAAGATGCAGAAACTCTCCCCCCTTTGCAGAAATAGTTTACAAAGCAATTTTAGAATTTAATAATAGGAGTAACAAAGCTCCTGGTCATTTCCAAGGAGTCCTTGGAAATGCTAGGGAGAAAGTAAAAAACTGCCATTTTGTTTGGTCAGTAAGTTTAGAACTTCATGGAAAATTTTTGGTTTGTTTCATTCGATTTTGAGGTTGTTCTGACATGGACAATTCTGACAGAGCTGCAGCAGTTTTTCATAAAGCATGCAAGTTTGCAAGATGCACAATCACACCTTGCAATAGCTGATGGTTTGCTTTCCTGAATCAAAAAAAAACAAAAAAAAGCAATGTCAGGCAAGACGTTGAAAACATTTGAGAACTAGAACTGCAGTGAGGTGCTGCAGTAAGGCACACTGCAAGCTCACTCCAGCCAAACTTACCCTGGTCAGCAGCTGCTATGTGTAATCTGAAAAGAAATCTGGGCAAGTTTGGGTTCTCAGGCCTTTCCTCACCCAAAGACTTTGTAGATACCTGAAGAGGAAACTTGGGAATATAATTTTGTACAAGGTGATGGACACCTTAATTACAATCATAACACATTCATTTATACGTATTACAACTCTCAGGCTATGAAACAACATTTTCAGTTGAAGAATCTCAGGACTGTAACGTTCAATAAACTATTCCTGCACCTTGAACAGTTAGCTTTAAGGACAAGAGACTAAAAAAATTCTTCACCTCATCAGTGACACCGTAAGCAATCATCTACCAGATCCTGAGCATCACGAATCTGCCGTTTCCCTCTCAGAGCTAATCCAAAGATTCAGTGTGAGTAACCAGGAAAGATCATAAGCTGCAGCCCCGTCTCGTGTCTCTGTTAAAAATACCGTGGTCCAGAACTGCTCTGCAACAATCCCTTAGACCTGCAGTCTTCATCTGTACTAGCATTTAGGTCTTATTGACATTTCCTGGGATTCGTTTGTAGTTTCCTTTGAAAACAAATGGAAAAGTAACTCCATTTATCTAACATTTTCTTCAAAATGTTGCTCACCCACAGCAACTTGAACGTATCACACCAACTTTCTCCAGCACTATTCTGCCTGAGCAGGAACCCACCCATCTCCTGCAGCTCTCAGCAGCTGCCTGCCTACCCCTCAGCAGCCTTTCCTGCATGCTCCTGCTCCTCCGCACACCAGAGACCAGCCCGGCCGCAGTAGATCTGCTTGGGACACAGATTTGAGTGCTGTGCACTCCCAGTCTACAGCACTAAAAGTAAAGATGAGGACAGAAGCAGCGGGAAGGTCCTTCTTGACCCAGGGTGCAGGGACACGCGCCGCACATCCCAATGAGCTGATTTTTCAAAATTCATATGAATTCCCCCAAAATGAGCTCTGCAGCTTCATTCAGGACCACTTCTATACTGAATTTCACATCTCAACCCCTAATGCTCCACTCACGTGGGATCGGATTTTTATTTATTTGCTTTAATATTCTCTCCCCTTCTCCCCTCCCACCCCATTTTTCATGAGCCATAAAGCAGCTGAACAGCTCTGAGTTCAGAGTCCAAATATGAGGTTATAAATTTTAGCTCTCTGGACAAAGTAACAGCCTCACTGCACCTACAGTTGCTGCACTGAGTGCAGTTCCCCATTTATGAAAGTCAGTGGCCAAGGAGCTGGCAAATCTAGCAGTCAGCCAAATGCAGGCTGACTTACGAACACAAACACAGGAAGTAAAGTTTTCACAAAAAAAAAACACATCGTAATTACACAGTGGCATGGTCTGGAGTTTATTTTATTTGTGATATATCATGGGATTGTTGAAATAACGGGCCATTTTAAAGAAAATCTGGGTTAAAATGACACGCTCACTATTGCAGATCACCTTTCAGGTCATCATCCTTTTCTGTACAGGATTACTTCATTCCTATTTTAAGTTTTTCATCCAGCCAGTCTTACACATCAGAGGAACAACTTCATTACCTAATGATCTAGATATACCATGCTATCTGGCTGCTCAAGATCAGATCTTGATTTGCTTCTAATGCAGACTTTACCAGAATCAGTCATAACTTCAATGTAAGAGAGCCACAATGTTCCTGTCATCAGTACTTTGAGGTTGTCTGTTAAATACAATGGTCCTGTCTTATTTTCAAAAACAAGTATCTAAAGAAATGTGAAATTGTAATTAAATATTAGAAATCTGTCATAGAGATTTCATATATTTACCTCCTAAACGTGCTGTGTGAACCACAAATGCAGTGAACTGACCTTGTGTTACTTGGGCACGAATGCACGTGTCCAGGCACGTGTGAAGAGATACACATCTACAAATATATATGCACATACACACACACCTTCCCACCCCTCTATCCTAAAGAGAGCAGGCTAGAGGACCCACACAGGACACAGGCATTTGCTGTTAATCAGTCTTCAAACGGCATCTATTCTTGCACACCCAGGCTAATAACTCTGTTTGAGAAGTCTGTAAATAATACAACATTAACTTTTAATCCTATCTTCCCCGCTCCGGCATATATTTTGTATTAAAAATGGAAGTTATATAAGGTTGAATTGAGGTTGCTTTTTAATATTACATTAACACTATTTACCATGTGCCGTGCTAATCCCCCTTTGAAAAGAGAGCATATTAGCAATTCTGAAAGCTTACGTTACCATAGCAATAGTCTATCACTGTGAAATATTTATATAATGTCTAACATTTTCACTATGCAACAGCCATCTTCCGAACTGCACTTCCTACTTATCCTCCCGTGTGCTAGGTTTCCTCCTGGCCCCGGCCAGCAGCTAACCTACACGCGGAGCTGGGAGCGCCTCGGGGTGTGCAGACCCTCCTGCGCCCTTCGTGTCTGGTTTTCGTGTTCCTGCAGAGACATCGAGCTCCCAACACCACCAGCGTATGTCCCCTGAGCAGCTTATATGTCATTCTAGTCCCAAATATGTGATATTAGCAACGGATGGCCTAAAAGCCCTCCTGGGGGAGTTAAATTCTACTGTCATCAGGCTATATAAGTTTTCCAAACCCAGATGTAGGTCTGCCAAGCCAGCTGTTGGCAGTGGGGCAGACGATTTCCACAGACGGGTGGACAAAGCTTAACGTGGCACTGGCTTACCTTGCTTCCTCTCCTCCACGCCAGCCCCCTTTAAATCTTGATGCTCCCATCCCTTTAGTAAAGATCATTTGCTGACCAGGTTTCTGAGCCCCAAACCCAATCCACCTGTGCGTCCCCTCCCGCGGCAGGGCTGCCCATCACTTACTTTGATGTGCTCGTGCAGCTGGGCCTCGTGCTGCCGGGAGAGCTGCTCGTGCTGCCGCTGGAATTCGGCGATGAGGATCTGCCGCTGGATCTGCTGCTTCTGCTTGAGCGCCAGGAGCTCCTGCTGGAGCTGCTGCTCGCGGAGGGTCGGCTCCGTCACGGGCATGGAGAACTGGTGGTCCAAGCGCAGGTCCATCGGGACTGAGGTCGGTGCAACTTGCAAGGGCAGTGCTGTGGTCACATCAACTGCAAAGGGAAAACACAACGGGGATTTACTTTTTATTCTGTTCCCGAAGGTCTTTGCTGGACGCGCTGGATTGAGCTAAGAATAGCACTTGTTAAACTCACACCCTGCTTTTTAAACAGCTAAAAGCACCAAGCAGTCAAAGTTCAAGCAGCTTTCCTCCAACCACCATCTCCTATAAATATGTGCATTGTTGAAAGGCAAAGGACTTCAATGAATCGCACGTGACCCTTCTTGATGTCACTCCAAGCCTGTGTATTCAAAACACACATCTCCATTCCTCTCTTCTAGCATCACTTGAAACAAGAAGGATAAATACTAATCTGAGCCTTCACGGCGAAGATCAATCTTGTCTAACAACTGGTAGGATCCAAAGGTCAGGACTGTCATGGTTTTGTGCTTAAAAAGAAAAAAAATACACAAAAAAACACTACATGCTGTATTCTTTATTTATCCTTCTAAGACCAGGTTGGATGAGGCCCTGGGCAACCTGGTCTAGCCGGCAGCATCCCTGCCAACAGCACGGGGTGGAACTGGGTGACCTGAAAGGTCCCTTCCAGCCCAAGCTGTTCTATGATTCTTTACAGGAATTTCAGGAAAAATTTGTTCCAGACCCACCTGGAACATAAGACATCTGCTGAGGGAAGGAAAAAGGAAAACCGCCACCGTGACTGTCCGCGCAGTGAAAATCCGTTCTTTGCTTACACAAACAGCATCTCCCTGAAGACAAGGAGCTTGTCATAACTTCAGCAGGGACCGACATCTATGAAAAATAACTTTGCAATAACTGAACTCGGCTTGATCCTGCTGAAAAACATTACTGTCATCCCATGAATGACTGCACGTTTCTAACTCCACCTGAAGGACAGTTCTAGGTTTCATCTCAGCTCTGTACTTTTGCCATGTTTCACACCTTGCTTTGCAGGGCAATCGCTTAAAGACTCTTCTGACACCTCTAAATGAACATCACGTGTTAAAAAACAAAGATGCTGACTCTTCAAAAACATTAAGCTTCAAGACAAATGGAAAATAAAGTGCATATGTTTGTGGGTTTTTTTTGGTTGGTTTGTATTATTTTGCTTGGGGCTCAGTGAAATGTGTTCTTTGGGGTCACCTGGAGCGATCTGCAAATGGTCCAAAGTCAAGGAGGATGCGGTGCTGCAGGTGGCACGGGGCAGCGGGCACAGAAGCCACCACGTTACCGTCACCCCGCCGCACTGGTGGCATGCCACAAACGCCCACACGCAGCCTTACCAGCTCAGCCCATTAGTGTGATAAACCCTACTCCGACTCTAAAAGAAAGGGTTTTAATCGGGTTTTCCCCCCGGTGCTATCAATATGTTTACTTTTGCCAGTAATTGAGAAAGGCGTAAAAAGCTGATGCTGGGAAAAGCTGCGGCTAAACTGAGAGGCAGGCAGCAAAAATAAAAGCGGAGTAATTCTGAGCGATCTGGGGTGCCTGGGAAGGTGGCAAAACCCATGGCCCCAAAGCCAAGGGCATGGCCACAACGTAGGGATGGGGACCTTGGCCATGTCCACCGGGAAGGAACTATCGTGTCCTGCTCACCTCCTGCCTTTTTACCGAAGACAAGTGGGTATTTAAGAAGTGCAGCACTGCTGAAGCTGAAGGGGTGGAAATTCACGTACCAAGGGATGAATGTAGAAATTCTGCTCAGTCTCCACAAAATGGGTTTCATGGAGAACACCACTGCTTCTTCAACAGCAGAATAATAGAGTTTGGAATAGGAAACAGAAAGCACAGCAAAAAAAAAAATCATTGCTTTTATTAGAGAATACAGCTGGGGGGGGGGGGTTTAGGGACACAAAATTATCTGAATCAAACTCCTAACACTCGTAGCCACACGTACCGTGTCCTCCTGCCCAGCCCAGTGCCCTGCCAGCTCCCAGCCCGCCACTTCAGCTGCCTCCCAGCACCTTCACCACCCAACGCTGAACCAAACAGCCAAATTCGAGCAGCCAAATTCAGCTTCAGAGGCCAAATTCAGCTCCAGAGGCTGGGTCACGGGCACACGGGGTGTGTGCAGAAAGCTCCCCAGGCTCCCGCACTGTGCCTCGGGAACGGAGCTGGGCTTGTGCAGGGGAGGAGGAGGAGGAGACTTTTCTTGGATGGAAGTATTTGCTGCAAAAGGTCAGATTGCTGCAAGTGTCGCTATTATTCAACCCACGGGTTCTCCCCTCCGCTTCCCCATTGTTTTCCTTCCTGTGTCCTTGTCCCCGGGGGCTCTCCCCCGCACTGCAGCCTGGTGCACCGAACACCCCTGCCCGCAGAAACCCCCCAAATGGGGAGCTCCCAACTCCTCCTTGGAAACTGGGATCAGATTTGGTTTGTGAAGTCCTCCAGAGTAATGGAGGAGTGTTTTGGGTTTGGAATGTCTGGGCACGAGCTGCGACCTGAGAAAACACCTGGCTGTCCCCTGCTCCGTGTGAAACGGGCTGTGGCCTGGGAAAGTACCAGAGGAAAGTTCCCATGCCACCCAAAGTCCCGTCCCCACGCTGGATCTAGGTGGAAAAATGCACGAAATAACAGGTATTCGCAAGTATTTGCACAGAACCAAATAAAATAAAAAGCCAAACAAGCCATTTAGCCTTCAAAAATGTGATGCTCTGTGGCTATCCAAAATCCAGTTTAACCACCTGCATCTAAACATTATGGAAATCGCACCCCGAGTCTTACAGCATGAACACGGTCCTGAGCCACCTCGCCAGCCGGGAGCAGGGCTGTTGGCCACCCCAGAAGTCCCCTGAGAATAATTTAATGCAACTTCACAGTCCCCAGAGCCGGAGGAGAGCTCGAAACAGTTAACCCGAGAGGATCATAAGCCATGAGTCAGTACAGCAAACAACGCGGTGGTCTTTGTGAATCACCAGCTTTTTACACGCCTGGGCTGCTGCAGGAAGATTGCTGAGCACCTGGCACTGACGTCTCCTCTCTTTACAACCACGGACTAAAGAGCTACCAGCACAAAGGTGGCAGCCGCTCGCTCGGGCTTCCCAGTTTGCCGGGTAAATGTGGTTATCTTCGCTGTACAAGGCTGAACCTGTCAGCCTTACTTAGCCTGAACGCAGTTTTCCTTGAAATGTGCACGCGTTTTCCTACAGACACCTTTGAGCCAAGTACCATATTTCCTAAAGCAGAAAATAAAAGGTTTTTACCCAATTTCAGCCAGAAGGAACACGTTACTGCAGCCCTGCAGGAGCGGGATGGGAACCGGGAGCTCGAGTTGTGCCCTGTGATAAATTACTCCCGTTTTACCCTGTAACAAGAGCCGTGACTTTCGCGGCGCTGGAGAAGAAAGCCAGCTAATATTCCTGAGAAAACTCGACGAACCTCACGTTTCCTGTGCCGAGTTACGGGCAGCAGAGCGACTAATCCCCCCGAAAAGCCCGGCGCTGCGGCACAGCGCGCCAGCTGCGGGGACCGAGCCACAATTCCCATTCATTGTCTGCGCGCGGGGTGCGTCATCCCTGCCTCGTACTATTTCGGTCTCAAAAAACTCTTCGAAATGCCATGAGTTCCCAACAGAAGCAGTGAGTGCTGCTGACCTACAGGGCCCTCCCGAAAACAATAAAACCTTCTCTACTTAATGAACACATCATCAAAACAAAAAAGCCTGTATTCTTATGAATATTTTATGGTAGACTAGAAAATTGCTTTTATAGGTTCTGCCTTGAGAACATATTAATACAATCAGATTCATGACGTTAGCAAAAGCACAAAGACTATATTCAGAGTTTTAATGAGAAATGCCAAACCCATGAATTAGAAGACAAGATCTCAATTATGAATAATAAACTATCGCATGCTCACCCGGCCCCTTCCATCACTGCAGGAACATAAGGAAAAAAAAAAAAACAGGAGGAATTATTACTATTTCTTTTAACCTAGGCACGTAGGAATTTTTTTCACGGTTCAGTTCCCATTATTTTTACACTAAGTTGGAAACAGTCTGATGGTTTTCCCTCCCCAGATAAATAAAACATGGCCATGCATCAAAGACTGCCTGCATGCTGTACGTTAATTAAGACCTCAAGCATTCTGGCCCTCATTGATCGTAGGCACGTAGTGGCCTCATGGCTGAGATTGTAAATTTGACATCTCGCAGCTTGTCCATAACATCACCCAGTGGAAGTCATCTATCGGCTAAATATACTTGCTGGAATGAACTGATGATCTCCAACATCACATAATGCAAGGGCGCGTTCCCTACAAAAAGTGTTTGGCATTAAAATCATCCCACATCGAGGCTGCAGATAAATACGTTACCGGAGAGCCATACGTGGTACTGCCCTGTAACAAAACAAAAAACAAAAAACTTCTCTGCAAGTACTGAGAATTTTGGAAGGGATTAGAAGAAGGTGACGCTACTTAAATATGCACTTGTGTTATTTAAATAAGGCTAACAGTAATAGCTGTATTTTCTCCCCCTTCTCCGACACAGCATTTTCATGAAAGTCCTTAAAAGACCGAAAAATAGAAGGATTCAGTCCCGAAAGCACACTGAAACGTACAAGATTTCGGTATGACGGGGACACGGGACCTTTGAAAACAGATTTCAATTCAAGTCTCCTGTCGGCAGAACCTCTACTTCAGCTGAACTTGAAAACCATTTCCCAAACAAGTTCTTTAAAAACCCAACAGGGGAGGCTTTCCTCGTTCAAGTCCAACAGCGCAGTGCCCCGCACACACCACCTCCTGCTGGGGGGCCGAGCTGGCACCCCGACCCCAGCCCCCAGGGGGAAGGCAGGCAGCACCCCCGTCCCATCCCGGCAGCAGACAAACTTTGGACATACCACCACGTGCCCCAAAATGCCAGCGTTTCAGCTCCAACAGGCACAGGGTGCCTGTGCCTGAGCGTCCCCGGGCAGCGCTGTCCAGAAAGCATCGACTCAGCTTCTCCCCCCGTCTCCCATCCTCCCCGCACTTGGGCTTTATTTCCAACTAATGAGTTTGCTTTCTAATTACTGCCGTGCCGGCGCTGCCCTCCAGCCAGATTCTGCCAATAGCAGAACAGCGAAATAAAAAAAAAAAAAAAAAAAAAGAGAGAGAGGAAGGAAAGAAAAAAAAGCAAAAAGCAAAACCGAGAGACCACGCTCTGCATCCGCAGCCTGCCGCTCGCTGCCATCCCAGCACCAACCCTCGGGATCCGAGCAGGGCTTGATCGTGGTGCACTGAGCAGCAGCAGCTCCTCCTGATGCTGCCGGGAGAGCGGACACGTGCAGGGACCTCCCCCTGAGCCTTATTTTCGGCCGCTTTCATCGCTGGGCAGGAGCGAAAATAGCGCGCGTCGAGGCGGCTCGTCCCGCCCGCCCGATTTCCTGGGGGCTGCCCTGCTGCACGGGGGGCTGCCGGCTCCGCCAAGCCTTCCAGCGTGGCTCCTCGTTGACAAAATGACTTGTGGGTGGCAGGAGCGTGTCACTTACAGCACGCACGCCGCGCAGCAGGGAGGCTTCAGCGCCGTGCTCAGTGGTTCCTCGAGGCGCCGCCGCGTTCCCTCGCCTCGACGTGGAGCCACCGCGCGCGGCCGCGTCCCCAGGCACGCCGGGCTCCGCTTCCCAAAATGTCACAGCTCGCCCAAACGCGAGGAGACGGTGAGATCAGAGCTATTAATAGAAACGAGCTACTGCAGTATCTGACTGCAGCGCCGGGATAAAAGCAGCGTGTTTGTGTGTAAACCGTAACGGAGCGGCCGGGGAACGCGGCGCAGCGCCCTCAGAGCGCCTGGGAGAGACGCAGCGGGTTTTAACCTGCAAGACACTCTTCCCAATGGGCTGCCCCAAAGATCGGTGGCATTTCCCCAGAAATTAATAGCTGAGGGAGATAAACAACAGCTCGATGGGTTGCTGTACCCACTGAGTCTGCTCTCTAGGCACTTGCCCAGCCAGAAGCCACCCGGTGGTGGGAACATGGGGCTCGGCAGGTGGCACACGTTGTCGGACACCCACCTCTGTGACACGACTCCCCTCCACGGGGCCAGGCCAGCAATCTGTCCGAGCAGCTCTGTGAGAACAAGAAAGCTGCCCGCCGGGTCACCGGACCTGGCCCGGGACACTGGGGATATCTACCAGATGATACCTGGTAGCAGGAAGGCTTTCCGAATCTGGAAAGCACGGAGCATGTGATTGCATCGAGTGTGTTAAAACAAAGAAGGTTTTGCCCCCCCTGTAAAAAAAAAAAAAAACAAACAAAAAGCCACCCCCCTCGGCCACGTGTAGGAAGGGCAGCTCCTTGCAGGCTGCATCGGGGACGGAGCCATCCCTGAAAAGCAGGCGGCTCGGTACGCCAGCGCTGCCATTATTTTCGCAGGGCTGCGTGGGTGAATGCAAATGCAGCCCCGATCCTTCCCTCGGCGCACCAGCTACGAGTAAACAGCAGCTGAGATTTCCTACGAGCACCACACATGCTGCAGTTCAGCAAGGGCTGGAGTCATTCCCCGCGCTGAGAACATTTCACGCGGCATGAATGGGAGCCGAAATTAATCATCCCATCAGCCATTGAAACACATCGCGAGGCACCGCACCGTAGGCAACAGATGGAGTTTTAAATGTCACTCACTCATTCATCGCACAGAAACTTTCTCCTGATTACTACCGAGACCTGGAGACACGAGCAGGGCACGCCGATCCTGGATTTCCAGGACCAACTTGGCTGATCCCGATCCCTCCGCCCGCAGACGTGGCACTGACACGTGGCAGAAGCCCGAGGGAGGTCTGCGTGCACGTTTTATTCACGACGGTAAGGAAACTAAAACTTGAAGGCCAGTCCATTTATCCTGCCCTCTCCATCTTAAACAGTACAAAATGTCTCTTTACTTGGAGAAGAAAAATCATTACATTACATGGACAACAGACAGAAAATGATGCTTTGTAGCATTTTCCAGCTTGCAGCCTCAGAGTTTGGGAAAATGCAGAGTGTCACAGCCAAATACCAGATCTCACGGACCAGATGCGTTCCTGAGGGCTCTGTCTAAAGGACCTCAGAGGACTCCACGACTCCTGTTGGGAGGCTGCAGCACCCCGACCTCCTGAGCCCCTTCGGCACTACATCCTCCTGCAGCAGGAAAGCCAAGCACTCCAAAAATGAAACAGAGCACCACAGAGTGCACAAAACAGTAAGTCCTGAATGAGCATCTGAGGAGTTCACGTCCCAGTGTCTGCAGGAAGGCCAAGAATCAAACCTGGATGGCACAGACGTCTTCCAGAGACGTGCCTGTGCAGGACAGAGGCGCCCCGAGGGAGATGCTCAACTTTCGCTGCCTCCTTTTCAGTCGTTATCTCACTCCATCTTGCTGCTGCAGTCAACAACATCTCTACCAAACGAGCACTGGTATCATCTCCAGTGCTTGTACTGAAATCAAAGATAGTGGGATCACGAGTAAGCTTGGCATGTTCCTCACTTCAGACTTCATACAGCTGCGGCAAACCTTTCCTCGCATGTTTTCCTCATGCCTTCCTTTCATCCTGGGGGGTAGCCAGCTGAAACCCACTTGAGTTTCCATGGGAAAAGTGTCTAACCAACTACATAGTAATTAAAAACAGAATACAGAAATACCAAAAAAAAAATAAAAAAAAAATCCCATACACCCCTTCTTAAAAGACGTTCTTGGGAATGTAATTTTACCTGCCTCCTCGCTGCAAGCATTATCCAGCAATCGAAGCTCTTTGATCCATCTGTCTAGTTGCTGGTACAAGGAACTCCGCACTTTACCAGATACCCAGCACAAAAAGGGAGGTTAAAGGAAGATCTGATATACTTCTGAAGAAACAAACCCACACAGATTTCTCATATGCTCTTGTCTCATCTCAGCCTGAACTTCCTTGAAGGGAAAACGACACTTCTGAAAGGAGAATTAGAGACCTGAGGAGACGGGGCAGGAGCCTGGAAAAAGGACTGAAGTCTCATCCTGAGGTTATATATATGGAAAACTCCTTGTGGGGAAAAAATCCACCCAGCTAGATATGTATGGGAGAGTTTGAGAGATACATGGCAAGGGTTTGCTAGACGCCTGGACCACTTCACAAGGCTCTAGAGCTGGCAAGGCTGCGACCACCGCATCGGTGTGAGCAGAAGGCAGCAGGCAAAGCAGCCATGGAGCAGCACAGCCGGGAGGACAAAATTACAGGAGGACAGCAGGCACCGCATCTCCTCCTTGCTCGGATGCGTCAAGGAAGAGGAGTAAAGACTGGTTCCCCCACGGTAGCACCCACCATGGTGTGGTCAGGCATTGGGAGGGGACGTGGGGCAGCGAGATGGGAACCGAGGGGAAGGTTCTCCTGAGCCAGGGTGGTGCCAGCTGGTAAACGGCCAGGCCACTGGAGAGAGTCGTGTGATAAAAGCAGTTACTGCTACAGGGAAACGCTGTCAGCTTCCTGAAGACACCGAGAGGAGCCGGGGAGATCAAAGTCACCTATCTGTTGCTGAGGAGGAATGCTGGTGCTCTGCCAAAACCACGCGGAGAGCACGCAGCCAGCTCCTTCTCCTGCGCCTGCAGCATCCCTGGGGATGAGAAGGGGGAATATTGTCACCAGCAGGGGCACAAGCAGCTGCACAGGAGCTGGGCATCACCAAAGGAAGGTGCTGGCAGCCGTGGGATTCTTCATGAAAACCAGGACTCCAATAAGCAGCTCGGGACCTGATGCACTCATTCATTCAGAAGTTAAGCTGTGGTATGTAAACTCCCTCAGATCAAAAGGAAAGGTAAAAGAAAATTCTTTGGAATTGCCTTTCCCGTTACACATGCTGGAGTTTACCAAAAAAGACATATTCTGACTGTTTGAAGCAGCCAGTGAATGAATGGTGATTATTAATAGGCTAGGCAGCTCGTTTCTGTCACCAATCAAGCGGCTCCCAGCTGTACAACAAGCCCCAAAACGTGCGATGCGATGTCCTCAGCCACAGAAAAGGAGCAAAAATAGCAGCTGAATCGCAAGCTGAGCGAGGGAGAGAGCTCAGCAGCTCTCACAAAATCCCAGGGATTGCTCTGAGGCTGCAGTGCTTTCCGCAGCCTGTTCGAAACCAGGATCCTGGCCCAAGGTGTTCGTTCAGCCAGGCAAGTGCCCGCAGCCTTCCTCTCATGGGGCTTCTGCTTTCCAGTCACCCAACGCCAGGTACGTCAGCCCAGGACGTCACTTCTCATCCATCCCAAATGGCCAAGGTGTGCAGAACAAAATAGGCCATTTTAAGAGAAGCTCAAAAATAAATAGCTTTCTAGAGAAATTCTGACAACCTCAAAATCCTCCGATTCCATGACAGTACAGAAAAATTACGTTACGGCACTTCCTCATTTCCACAAAACCATGTCTTTCACTTCCTTAAAGCAAATACTATGAAACACTCGAGTTAGGACTTCTATTAAAAACTTTTTTTTTTTTTTTTTTTTTTTAAAGATGCACCAGATAAAGTGAACAAATATAAACGTAGCAGGCTGACGAAGTACTGAGAATAATTACAAAACCCTTTTGTTAAGGAAACCCATCTGAATCAGCGCGGACTAAGAGGAACAATCAGCCTTTCAGTTGCTGGTACCCAAATCCTGAAAGAGGATGGCAGATTTTTCTTGTGCCCCCAATCCTAGGAGTACTCCAGGCATGACAAGTTCTCCAACGTCACAGCGACAATCCGCACTCAAAGCAAGCTTTTTCTTGGCATTTATGCACAGCCTTCAAGCCACTGACATCAGCACGGCCTTTTAAAGAGGGGACAACAATTCAGCACTCATCCTGCTGAAAATATCCCAGTCTGTGAAGACCAGAACATTACCTCCTTTATCTGGTTTGCAGGGGCACTTCTTCCCATACACGTCGAGAGCCAGAGAGATATAGGATGAGTTTTAACACAAAATATCCACAACACCACAACAGTTAAGATCCAGATTTAGTTATAATTGTACGGAGTCTCACAAAGAATACATTTTTATTATTATTTTTAATTTTAAACTTTCCTTCTTAAGGAGAAAATAGTGCAACATGAATCTTCATTATAAACTTCATTATAAAGGAACGCATTCTTTTAGAGGGACAACTGAATTTTGTTGCTTTGAGCTTCTAGAATTAAAGTTCTGGATATTTTATTGAAGTGTGTGAGTCAGTTGGCTGGCAGCAGTATCTGTTCAGCAGCTCCCCAAACTACTTGAGCAGTAGCAGCATCTCAGAGGACAATAAGAAGACTGCCATCACCGCCTGCCCATCCCATACAAGCAACTAATTGCAAATTAGAAGGTCTGTAACATTGAGAACAATATCTGAATTTAGCAAAACCTTGTATGTATATAAACGGTAGGTCAGTCAAGCACCTAAAACATCAATTTCCCACTCTTCCCAGCATAAGCCAAAGGTGGAGCACAGTGTCTGCTTCCCACCCCTCAATGTTTATCCTGTTGTCCAGCTTCCACATTGCCTGAGGTATAAAAGCAAGAAAAAATAAGCGTACATTTTAAGGCTTAAAAATGAGTGTTTTGTCCCCTTCCTGTATCTTTATTTTCTTGGATAGCCTAACCACAACTGGACACTATAACAAGGACCGCAACACTCCTGTGCTCTACAGGGCTCCGCTGAGAAGAGGGAAGAGAAGGACAGACAGTGTGCTCCTACCCTGACGTGTACCGACAGAGAAGCAGTACACACTTCTTTAAAGGCTGGATGAACAAGGACAAATACCCAAATAGGTTCTCCCATCTCTCACTTCTCTTATTTCCTTCATCACATTTTCATCAACTTCTCTGTGACACCCATCTCTCAAAACCCTTGGTAGCATGCACGGAAAAGAAGGCGCAAGTTGGGTGCAGAAGTGAAAGCCTCACCTTTATTTTGACCCCACTGTTAGAAGCTACTGAACTGAGAAGAATCCAATCTGAAGACAAACCATGCAGAGCTGTATAAAATGTGGGTTATGTTCCCCCTACACTACCTCAACTGCAGCTAAAGCAACAGCTGAGCGAGCCTTCCCTTCCTGCTCCAGCGAGTAAGGCGATGCAGGTTAACATTGCTTAACATGCACAAGTCCTTTAGGATCAAATACCATTTTATTGTGCTTGGTGAAAAAACAGCAGTCTTAGTAAAAAAAAAAAAAAAAAAAAAAAAAAAAAAAAAAAAAAACATGGTCTTGATATCGTAACTATAAATATCATCGTAGTTAAACTTGAATTGTCAAAACACTTCCACAAAGAGTTGGTTTTGTTCCCTGGAACATAATCTCCGAGGTCAGGAGGTTTGCTCACCATGCTCATCCACGTAAACATTGCTTAACAGAAACCTGAAATACTAAAGCATCTCCTTCAACATCTCTTGCTATTTAGAGAATAAAACACCACGCTCCTTTCTTTGCAGATTGGGATTTTGGTGTGAGTTCTAGTGTAGCACCCAGCCTGACCGCAGGGCTATAGGGGAGCATATATGTGAGCTAACGCAAAACCTAAATCCCAGTATGCAGCTCAAAAACTCCAAGAGTGGTAAAAACAAAGAGAATAAAATGAGTGACACAGTGCCAGTGAATTAAACACTCTTATTTAGGAAATTTAAGAGTGGGACCTATTCCTCCGCAAGAAGGAACAAGATGCTGTGAGAAGCTCAAAGGTGAGAGACTTAAAATATATATATATGAGGACAGAAAAATATTTTTGTATCCTTACCCAAAATAAAAATGACTTTTCTTCAGAGCACTGAAAAGGATAAAAGGTTTTAGAAAGAACCTCAAGAGGGTTCAGTGATTCAGCTGACCAAGGCTTAAGAGGACACTAGGTCACAAAGGGGAGACATGGACAAAAGGCATTCAGAAAACTGGAAAAAGATAAAAAAGGACATGTGGGCATGCAGCTGAAGAACAGCTACAGGAGGTAAGCTGAAGAAGGCTGCTTTAAAGACAAGTTTAGGAAGGTTAAAGTTGATTTAATGTAACTGGAGACAAGTAGAGATGGAAATAATTTGCCCGTTGCTTTCTTGAAACAGTATGTACCTGTGGTTATTACCAAGAAATGAGTCTAGAAATGAACGTCAGCGGGACAATTTCATAACTAATGCAAGATCCGTGCAGTCACAGCTTAAACAGCAGCTACCTCCCGCAGCCCACTCACCTAAGCCCTACAGGCTGAAGGGAAAGGGCTCGCTGGCCCACCAGCTCGTCCATCCTCCTCTCTCCTGCCTACACCAGGTACTACACCCAAAAATCCCCCCTCCCTCACTACACTCAAGTACCGTCCCTCTCATTTCTGCATCGTGGTTGCCTCCAGAAGCCCCACACTGGGCTCCCAGGTTGTGCTGAACATTAAACTCCTGGCAGGAGCCTGCACCAGCCCTGAAGAGCTTCTCAGGTGAAGACAAGAGGCCAACGGAGAGAGGAGGACAAGGCTGACTTGCACTGACTTCTCCCTTCATATCCCTTTTTTCTTAAAGGGTTAGAAAAGCGTTCATATGAACCAAATAAAGCATTATGAATATGAACCAATTATCAAGCATTAATATGTCTCAATGTGCCATGTCATTTACAGAAAATCTGAACTTAAGGTGTGCGGTGTTTTTTTTCTTCCAGCACAGAGAATTCATCCACTAAGACATATAACCAACAGATTACAGAAACAGTCATCCTTGCAAGGCAAGCCAGACCATTTGAAATATTCATAAAACACAGCAGCATGTGTGAAAATGAACTGCTCAGCTCCCTTTAGAGCATTGTCCTCAGAAAAGCAATTCTTGCTCATAAATCCTAAAAATAGAGAGAGGGCATAAAGAGGATTTTACTTCTAAACAGCACCGACAAACACTTACGGTTCCAGTGTCTGGTTTCTAAGATGGGCGTTAAAGAACTGAAACAACCGCAGAGAAAAAGACCACAACGTCTGGAAGACATTGAAGGATGGATACACCACCATGAAGGATGGGAGATGGATAAATCCACAGAAACTGCAAAACAACTGGGTTACAGTGTGCAAGCACCAGCGAAGGGAAAAACTCAGGTGCTTGCGGGCTCTGGGGCTGCAGCAAAGGGCCTTTCAGCTAGCAAAATAAGTTTCTGCAGGGCCAAACTAATTGCCATGATGATGAAGGCCCGCAGTAAGCAACGTGCTTGGAGGCCACACCAAGCTCCTGCACCCCACAGGGCACAAAGGCTGCGGGAGCCCCCGATCTGCTCTGCCCTCCCAAAGGACACAGACCTGAGGTTTCAGAAAGGACCCTCAGTAGAGAGGGAAGGAAAAATTAACCCGTCCCTGTGGTGGTTCCTGGTACCAGCACAGGGAAACCAAACAGCCCTGCAATACCACAGCGATACCAAACTGCCCCTCACTGCATCCCCGGAGCATCCCGGTCCTCTCCTGCAAGATGTCCCTTCCTGCAGCACACATTACTGCCCTAAACACCAAGGCTGATGATTTCAGATTAGCACTTAGCATTTCCAAAACGCTGCTGTTACTACCTCTGGTACACAGAAACTTCTAGAAAGAGACAGATCTCTGTGTTTGCCTATGAGTGGGACCACCCACCTCAGCTCCACAGACAACAAGCAGAACTCAAAGTATGATAAATTCCATGTAAACGTTTCCATGCCGAAATAGGGCAGCCTTAAATCACTGCAGCCTAATCCTCCCGTGATTTAGCACGCTTTAATTTGCATGTTTCCACTTCACGGCTATGCACAATCCCTCCCGTGGGCATGGAGGAGCTGGGTTACTGAGCTGACCGGAGACACGGAGGCCGTTCTGCAAGAGGAGACGACAAAACTAAGCTGGTATAGCAAGAACCGGGCTGCCAGGAGATGTTATGGGTACAGAAAGGAGCCCCTTGGTTTCTGGTGAGCAAGCCTGTTGGATTTGGGAGGTCACTCGGTTTTACCATCTGCCCTGATTTACGCCTAAGAAACGCGTTGTTTCTGAAATCCCTGGTGTCATACACGACTGTACCACGCCAAAACCAGCGGAGACGTAACCAGCAGCACTTTGATTCTGTGCCACTTCAGTGTAAATGCTCACAGTTAATGGAAAAATGATACCATCAGAAGCCTGCGCAAGAGCTCGACAAAGGCATCTAGCGGTTTGTCCTTCCTCCCACTCGGCCCCACGCTGGGTGAGGGTATGATTACTAATTTCCCTGGACAGCTCAGCATGGGACAGCCTGAATGGCACGGCCAGCGCTGGGGACAGTCCACGGCACCTCCCGATAAGCAGCGCTGGGGGAAGATTCCTGCACCATCCGCCTGCGACCACTGCCACGTCCATCCCTGGGGAGCCTCAGGAGCAGCGACACCGGCAGATTGCCACTAGATTAAAACAGAATCACGAATTGAACATTTTCTCCAATAAACGAGTTTCAAGGTTTCACAGGAAACCTTTCACGGGAAACGTCTAGCATCATTTCTCATTACTTGTGCCCTAAAGTTCAATAAAGCAAGGCTTTCAAAGCCTAGCACCACAGCATGCTGAAAATCTTAGCGCTGGGCTACAAATAACAAGGGATGCCAACGCCACTCACCTTCAGCTCAGACAGGGCACAGAGGTAGGCTTGGACAAAGCCCACACAGCAGATTTGCAATGCTCTACGATGACTTGTTTCAAAAAGAAAAAAGAATAAGAAGAGAAGCCTCCCACTAAAGGCATGCACCTGCCTCAGATGGATGAAGAAGCTTTTCCAGCCATACTGACAGCAGCAAAAACATGGCAATACGACATCTAGCTGGTCCTTTAGAAGGAAAAAAAACAAAGTTATTTAGTGAGGTCTTGAAATTTTAAACCTGATTTCTCCTTGCTTTGACCATAGCCTCACAAGTGGTGCCGGCAGCAAGCCCGCCTGGCACACGTAAGGCTGAAGATCCACTGCTTGTGAAAACAAATGGCTTAACATTAGCAGATCAGATCTGGTTTGCCATGGCAAACCTGCCTTGCCTGAGGAAGGAAGGAAGGAAGGGTGACATTCACGACCCTGCAGCTCTCCTTTGCTCCGCAGGATTGACGGAGACAGGTAACGAGGCAGAGACCCATTTACCAGGCAGTGCTGAACCCATCAAGGAGGCGTCAGATTTAAGCAGGGTTTAACCTCCATCACCATCTATGCTGGAGTAGGAGATGTTCTCAATGCTCACAGGCAGCTGTACTCACCAAGTGATATGCAACTTAGGCATTAAGACATAAAGCAGATGTAAAGCAGTATTTAGATAGAAAATAGCAGTTAATATCATAACTCAAAGGTGCGACACAATGCCGTGATGGTGCTGCTTGGCAGTGGAAGTTCTTATCATACGCAGGAAGCTATATTCTGGGATAAAGCTTAAAGAGTGTTTTCAACTGCACGCCAACTTAACAACTAGCATCTTCTAGGACTGCTTGAAAAAAATAAATAAAGCAGTTTCAAAGAGCTAGAAGTTTTCTTAATATGATGATTTTCATAATTCGTGTTTGTCTGCTCTCTCACGCACTTCACTCAAAAGTGTTTTTTTTTTCTTCTGCAGGAGAACTCTGGTGTAGTTCCCGTGCTCTATCCTGGCATCAGTAATTTTGACAGCATCAATAACTTTGTTAGTGCATTTACACGTAGCCAAACCTCCAAACTGAAGCCTAAATCCTTATTTAAAAAAATTCACGGAAAAACATACATTGGTAAGCATGTGAGAAACAGCACAAGAGAGCTATTGCTTGGCAGAAGCGTACGAGTGTTTACAAGCTTCAGGAATTTGGTCGGGTTCGGTGATGTATAGGACAAGTTGCCAAGTAACTGCATTTTCTGCTTCTCTCTTGGCGTGGCACTGCAGTGAGCCTGTTCAAACCCAGCAAACAGCAGCAAAACTTCAAAGCTCCCCCCTCTGTGCAAAAGATGTGACTTGTTACCTCCTTACAAGAACCCGATTTCACAGCAGAATTCATCCAACAAATGATTTTCCTTAAGTATGGCTAGGTTTGACCATGAAAATGTACAGCCCACACCTGTAAGTGAATATTTTCGGGGGAAGGAGGGGCGGCAAACAGCACTAGGAGCATCTAAGTCAAATCCCAATTCCCTCCTCTGTTGGTGAAAGTGCCCTGAGCACTGTGCTCTAGGACGACTCGTGGAGGCTTGGACTTCAAAGGGAAAGCAAGCAACCCAGCTGAGATGGCCCCCCTCCTTGTAGGGTGGTGGCGATGCTGGCTTTGCATCCAGCCCAGCACCACAGCCACTAGAAAGGGGACTGGGCCCCATGCTCAGGCTGCCTTGCTGCTCCCTCATCTCTCCGGGTCCTGCACGAGCCCCAGGGCTGCAGAGATGCGGTGACAGATGTGGAGGCAGCCCGTGATCTCCCAGCTGCTGACCAGACCCCTTGAACATTTCACGGCTTTGCTGCGGCAGGAGCAGCGCTTGCAGGGCTGGGGTCAGGCAGTCACACGCAAAAGGCTTTTTTGCCCCTTTTGAAGCAGCAAAATCAGCCCTAAGCTATTCTGCTGTAAAAAGAAAAAAGCGCAAAGACGGCACAAAAAAAGGAGACAGCACACGGAGGAACAGAGAAAACCAGAAACAGGGATCCATCAGGAACCCAAGCCAGGCAGATTTCATGCATCACAGAAGGTGCTAATCACAACGCCCTAATTAGAGCCCGAGCCGAGCTGGGGATCTCCAAGCCAGGGTTTGCCCTGATGCCCTGGGAAGGCAGAAGAGCAGCCCCAGACCTGCAATACGTGGTCTGACACCAGAAGCCTTTCCTTAAGAGCTGACTTTCCAAACTCTCTGCCACTATCACTCAAAACACAAACCAGCCTCTTTCTGCACATGATCCCTGTACGCTGTGTCATCACTGCAAACATATACGCCCTGTGCAAAATGGAAATCCACAGGTTGCTTTTTTCATTTTAGGATCCATGTGTATTGTTTTCACGTTGATTGTAAAGATAATCTGATTTTTTTTTTGTGCTGAGCGACAGGGTCCCCACTAGCTGGCTTCAGGAGCAGAAAGTTTAAAGCACGGTGGTATGATTTGCGTGTTCCCAAATCAAGATGAACCAGGACTTTCTGCAGTGGTTCCCCCACTCCCTGGTACACCAAACAAAATGAAATTACCCCCTCTCTCTCTTGCTCTGCCTTGATATAAGAGAAAGCTAATTACAGATATTGTACGTATTTGGCTTCACTTAAACTAGATGGGGTTCTTGGCTGCTTATTCGGGATTCTTGATATTTGTGTCCACCTCGCCAATGCCTGTCCTGCTATTTAATTTCCATCTCTTATCAGCATCTGGACACTACCATATCACCTATCACAGCTAATACAAAGCAATTATCTAAACTGGAGTTAAAACTTTTCCTATGCTTTCATTCTAGATCTCTGCAATTTTAGTATTATTTTATTTTTACTTTTTTACTACTGACTTTCACTTCAAATACCTCCCCTCCCTTTAAAAAAAAAAACACACACCATTGGAAATGAAAAGCTTGAAGTTGATGAATCCTTATTCCTCTTCCACATTGCAGGCTCACGTGCCCAGCCACGAAGCTCTACAAGCGAGCATTGCCAGCATGAACCCCAAACCACCCCTCGAGCTCCGAGCAGGAGCTGTTTCCACACAGACGGCCACAGAATTTCAGAGCAGCATCTGCAGAGGAGGTGTGCGAGCGGGGCATCATCCCCCCTTTCTGCCCCAGATAAAGACACAGCACATTTACCTGCAGAACAGAGTAGCACTTCACTTCTGAAGCACTCGGGAGACAAACTATCAGGCGGGACATTAAAGTACGTAACAGGAGCAACAAGTACCGTGAAGTTATTTCAGGTGTCCTTTTTTTCCCTTATTCGCTTTAATTCCATTAAAAAACTCAACAACTAGATGCACCCACAGAGGGTTACAGAGACAATCCAAGAGCTCGGACACAAAACAGACCGATCACCCTCATCTTTCCCTTGCAGTTTAACTAAATTTGTGATGATAGGGCTGAGATGCACACGTGCATTACCAAGAGACCGCCGTTCCCCTAAAAGAAGAGGATAAAAACCTCATCACAACCCCCAGCACACCCCAACTCCCACGGGCTGCACCGGACCGTGACGGTGCCGCACGAGCAGGTGCCAGCCACCACCGCAGGTCCCAAAGGAGGTCCTTTATTCATTTTTAGCACCACGAGGTAAGGCAGGGCCTGACCAAGCAGAGCTCAGCCATTCCAAGCGCTCCTCCCCTGGGACATCCCTCCTAAATCCCAGCAGGACGAGATTTCCCCATCCTCTGTCTCTATCTGGGGCTGCAGTACGACACTCTCAATCCCACCCCCAGCTGAAAATGACCCCTTCAGGTGCAGACGACGCGTTCAAAGCAGCATAAGGAAGGGATAATTTGGGAGCTGAGTTTTGCTGGCAACAAACTTCCCCCCCCACAAAGCACCATTAACATTGCCGCTGAGTTCATAAGAATCGCAACCCACACTTTACACCACACCAAAAAAAAAAAAAAAAAAAAAAACAAGAAAAAAGAAAAGCATTAAAAGTGAAAGCTTCCCATTCAACCTCAAATATGCAGTCGCTGCTACTGACCCCAGTGAGTAATCCCCGTGCAATTCAACATCTCTAAGGCAAGGCAGGTAGGCCACAAGGTGCAGCTTCCCACCAGCACTGCCACCGAGCTGTCCCCAGAACCTACCGCACACGAATTAGCAGGAGAAGCCCTCTGCTGCTTTCCACAGCCAGGGCAGGAGCCCTTCAGGAGCAAATCTTTTCCTAGCAAGAGTGCTGGTAATTTCGGTTTAAATGCAATTACTTTTTAGCACCCAAAGAGAAAGTGTTCCAGCTTTGATCCTTTCACTTGCCAGGGCAGCTGAAAGCAGAAATTGCTCACCTTCGTTACCCTGTCACAACACAGCTGCTTCAAGCCCAAGTCCTTTTTTTCCCCCCCCACTTACAGGTGTAAGGCGTAAGACACAAATAACAGACACGAGGCAATGAGGTTTTTTCCTACACAGTGCTAATGGCCGAGGGCCCTAACATAAAGGGGCAGCTATGTTAATTCACACTCTGTTGAAGATGTGACACATCTTACCCCATCCCTTTTTTTCTGCAGTATCACCTGCAACCAGTTTTTGGGGCTCTGCCACTCCAGTAGCTTGGCCCAAGGTACAAAATCATCTTGTGGTATTATCCACATGATGCAAACCAGACGATTCTCCAGCTTCTCTTGTGCTGTGCTTGGAGCAAGACACTTCTGACACAGGCCTGACTCAATCCTCTTCCTCTCCAGCCATTTTTCCTGCCTTCTGCATACCAACACTATACAACCCGCCAGTTTCTACAGGTTTGTAACTCCACAGCCTGAAAACCACAGCTAAGAATAGAGGACAAAGATCTAGATTTTGTGATTTTGTATGAATAAAGGACAAAGATCTAGATTTTGTATGGCACTGCTTCAGGGCACAAGTCTCACCTACAGGGATCTACAGATAATATACAAGAAAATTTATTTTTTGTATCTATATATACATACAGTGATGGAAAGACGTGTGTGTGTACATGTGTACTTTCTCTTTTTTCCCCACTTGCAGCTTGCCAAACTGCACAATGTATTTTCTAGCAGGGTAAACTGGCTGCATTTTTAGACCCCACATGCCATCGAAGGTAGGAGAAGCACAGGAGGAGCCATTCTCTCTGAAACAAACTGGCTTTAAATTCCACAACATAACTTGTGAGGTTTAGTAGCCTCACACGGGCACTTCAGAGGCAGTGCAAACCTGCACTACACGACCTGTTTCAGTTTCAGGGGACGGAGCTCAGCATGCCTGTCGAGCTCTGTGTCTCCGTGCCCACTTGGGAATGCCCCGTGGCTGCCAGCAGCAGCGTGGCCAGTCCTGTTCAGCTTGTAGAATACCTTTCACTCAGAAACACAGTAATAAAACCTGCTCAGAAATATTTTAAGGAAATTCATGCAAGTGACAGACAGATTCCTGAAGAAGCTTCTTTTTTTTATTTAGAGGCAGGAAGCGCTTCCAGCTCTGGCTGCATCTCAGTCTGGGTACGCAGGCAGGCGCTGAGCACGTATAATCCCATCCTGAAGGGGATGCTTTGCTGATACTTTCAGCTATCTGCCACACGTTTAATCATGCTCTTTTCTGACTAGTTGGAAGAATCAGGTCAAAATGTTCCCGGACCCCAGGACCTAGGTGTGCCACGTTCATATCATATTTGAGCTCTGCAGCACATTAGCTCAAAGGAATTACTGTCACGCTCAGCTCTCTGATTTATCAGCAGAACTTTACTAAGCAAAATCCTTTGCCATCTAGCCTGTGCTAAGACAGATGGGGCAGGTCTAATACCATCTTAAGAAACTTCCAATTTAAATAACAGGCATACCAGCTCCTTGGCTTACTGTCAGAAGAACAAGAATTAGTTTTGCTTACTTTTTCCTGCCAGTAGATCACAAATACCATCATAAACCTATTTCTGATCCTGAGACATTGAATCTCTACCTTTCTCTAACAAGAACAAAATAAAATCAAATCAGTAAGTGAAAACATTTATCATCACCGAACAACTTCAGAAATGGAATAAAACTCCTCTTGCTGGCTGCCAGATCTGCATCTTGTGCCTCAGAGCCCCAAAACCCCCTGGGTAAACGGGCAGGCAGAGTTGCAAAGCAGCAGTAATTTGTCCACTTTGACACCAGTCCTGGTGTGACAGAGCTGTGTTACGGGATGTCCATGGGATATCTTACCCTAAAAGGAGATCTCTGCTCCAGGCAAGACTAGAGCACCACCCTGCTTCCATGGCCCCCTTTCCTGCAAGCCCTACAACATGAGTATGGCATTTGAAAGGGTCCTGCTCTGCCTCCATCCTCCTTCCTACCAATAAAAGACATCTTACCAATGAAATAGGGGTCATAATTACACCTGTGCTAATGAGGCTGCACCTGCATTTCAGAGGGTTCATGGTACAGTTAAGCCATTCTTCTCTGCATTCCAGGGGGAGAGCAAGAGAAGCACCACATATTTCAATACATTTACACATTTTAATTTTTAAATAGACTGAAGAGATGTTTAAAAATCTTGATGTCATCACACAACATGGAATAAAATCCAATGCCTTCACTTCCAGGTGTCATGGCTTAATAAGGTCAGAAAGAAGCATGAACATCAGTCCCACCCAAGAGGATTAAGGAATGTTTTCTGTGTGATTGCGCACCAAAATTAAAAAAAGAAAGAAAGCAGCTTTGTATATGATAAAAAATTATCATCAATACAGAGATCAAAGGCGAGATTATGCAGATAGCACTCGTGACACTGAGCTTTCATGTGTTTTCTTGAGCAGCATCAACTGAAGAGCACGCCCAAGGGACATCCACTCCTCTAATACTGTGTGCCCAAGACTCAGCTTTTGGGGACAGAACAGGCAGTGCCTGCACAAGAGGAGGTGACCACGTGTTGCTTGTGTGGGTCCTGGAAACCCCCAAACATGTGGAGCACCTCAGGGCTGTGGGCTCACAGGGCGAGGAACCAGGAGATGGATGGGGCTTGAGCAGCTCCAGGTGGGGCTCACGCGGGGCCTAGCCAAGGCCTGGGGCCTGCAGCGCGGCTCCATCAGGGCCATGCCCTCGGTGGTGGCTGGGAAGGGGCTGTCCCCATGCATAGGAGATGCCATCAAGCTTTGCTGGAGCAGCTTCCAGCCAGGCTGAAACGCCCCGACCCAGAGCCTCGCTGCACACCGTGCCTGATCACCCCTTGGCATCACCAGGACCCAGGTTTTCCCTGGCATGGAGCATCCAGATCCACTGTGGGGCAA
Organism: Aythya fuligula; assembly: GCF_009819795.1. Taxonomy (NCBI): domain Eukaryota; kingdom Metazoa; phylum Chordata; class Aves; order Anseriformes; family Anatidae; genus Aythya; species Aythya fuligula. The sequence continues at coordinate 10,756,534 of NC_045564.1, forward strand.
GGCAGAACAGCCCTGCTGGGGCAATCCCAACCAAACGAGCCAGAGGGGACCACGAGGAACCAGGATTTCAGCATTTCTGCTCCTCAACATTTCATCCCAGTGCCTAATGGGGGCTACAGGGAAGCTGGGGAGAGATGCTTTGTCAGGAGGAGTGTGGTGCTGGGACAAAGGGTAGTGGTTTTAAACTGAAAAAGGGTCGATTTAAATTAGATGTAAGGAAGAAATTTTTCGCTCTGAGGGCAGTGAGGCCCTGTCCCAGGCTGCCCCGAGGAGCTGTGGGTGCCCCATCCCTGGCAGTGCCCAAGGCCAGGCTGGATGGGGCCTGCTCTGCTTGAGGGGTGGCACTGGGGGGGCTTTGAGGTCCCTCCCACCCCAAACAATTCTATATTTCCATGCATTTTTATGATTTGGGGAGAGCTTTTTTGATGTGGGAAACGCTTTCAGAAATATATACATTTATATGAGCAGATTGCTAACCCAGCTTGGAACGGAGCAAGAACAGATAGGAAGAGGCGCTACAAAACACCCACAATAGCCAGAAAGCAAGTTTGGAGAGATTTTAGTGCCCCGGAGCCCCACTACAAGACAAGACGGTGCTTGCTCACACCGTTTCCAGTGTGGGCACAGATCTCCCAGCCCACAACCCTTCCCCAAAAGCGACGACGCTCGCACGCAACAGGGCAGCTACAGGGCTCGGAGCCGCCCGTGGCCTCGCTGACACCGCGTGCGGGTGCGATAACGCTCCCCCGGCCCCCGGGCTTATCTCAGCACTAGCTACACTGCCTTCCCCTTGCAGTAAGCTATAAATAAGACAGCTTATGGGAAACGCAACACAAGGAAATGCCGGTTCCTGCCGCTTGGCTCAAGGCATCAGAATAAAATTCAGGCGGCACCGGCTGCATTTACTTCTGATTAATCAGTTGTGAAATGCAAAGCTTCAGCCTCTTATTAAGTTAGTTGTCAAAATAAGGTGCGAGTGCAGTATTTCGCTCAGGTCTCCAAAAGCCTGCATTTAAACAGCAGCAAGGTTACCGTTGTTTCAATTAAGGATGGCAACTATCAGGAGAAGTCTGGCCAAAATGTTCCAAGTTCAAAGAAAGTACAAGAACAAAGAATTCAGACAGACTGTATTAAAAGAAGAAAAACACGCTGAAACACAGGAAACCACTGCCACTTCTCTGAAGTGTTCTTTCGCCTCCACCATTTCAACTTTTCCCCACTTAAAACTCCCATGGTGCTGATTTAACATTGAGAATATTCTAAACATCTTCCAAACACTGCCATGGCTTTCATCCTCAGACAAGGTGTTTTTTTTTTTCAGTTCTTGTCATTCTCCCGTTTCCCTGCATTTCCAACAGTTCAGAAGCCCCGATTATTTCCTGCAAATTCTTTTTACCTCCATCCAACTCATTCACTCCCACAATACATTATTTACTCAATAGGAACTCATTGTGTATGTGCATAAAAATACATCCACGGAATGAATTAGTCAATGTATTACATTTACCCAAACCTATATTATATTAAAGCAAAAGCCTACAAAAAGAAAAAAAAAAATCAAGGAAAAACCCTTAAATTTACTGCACACAAACCTGATGCTACTACAAGGTTTAGTATGGAATAACTGATTTTCTCAGAGAACCAACAATTCAAGCTTCACACTTCTACCCTGGACACTGAGTTTCCACAGACAGAAAGCAGAACAACGCCGATTCCAGCTTGGGTGCCCAGGCGACAACCTGGATATGACGTGGACCAAATTAATTTTAATTTCCTACTATCTGCTGCAGGTGTTGTGCTGGTGACGACCACAGCAAACCCCTAGGAAGACAGACAGATACTGTTACTACCCGCTTTTAGGGGAAGAGAAGAAAAGCCAAGTGATTTGCCAAAGGTCACAGAGTAAGCTGGCACCAAACGCAGAGCCTCCTCATTCCAGAGTAATGAACCGCTGGAATGAATCACAGATATTTTTAAGTCATGTGAGGAACTATCGTATTGCTGCAGAAAAAGGCCTGGATGGCTTTCTAGCACACATGCCACAAAGTGCCGCTCAAACAAGCCCGGCCCTGATGCAGAGATTACAGACCAGGTCTCCAGGGTGCTGTTATGCAAGGGAGCCTCACTATGGCCATCCGCTTCCAAAGGGGGCTTGCAAGGATGAGGTGTCCATTTGCAGACACCTGTGTGTTTATTTTCCTTGTGGATGGGGATACACGCTCATCTGAGACATTTAATTATATAAACTATACATTGCTTTAGTATAAAGCTGCAAACAACATTCCCCCAGAGGTCTGCAGGGAACACACCCGTGCTCCAGCTTCAGTGCCTACGTCTCCAAACCCCTCTTGATGGGTACAACCCACACCATCCCACCTCCTCAAGCTCTGTCCATCACCTGGAAACCCCTCTGCACCCCAGGACCACTGCCCAGGATCACTGTTCATTGATCGTCACCCCAAAATAGCCGCACCTTCATCACTTCCCTGCTCTGTTCAATCTGCTCCCTCCGCAGCTCCCATCCCAGGGTCCCGGTGACATTTGCCATGAAGCCACAATTTCTGCCCAAGCAGTCACACAGAAACGCCCACGCTGAACGGGGTGCCAGCCTATTTGTCCTGGTACAACTAAAAGAGCCAATTTGAATTAATCCTCTAATATAAGAGCTGAATGTAAGCTGTCAGCAATGTCTGCGACAAGACCTGGCTTCTCAAGAGCAGCACTGATGAGGTGCAACCATTTTCTCACAGCTCGACTAAGGGCAGGCCAGCCAAGCAGCATTCTCTATTCATTTTCTAACGTATTACACAGGTGTTTGTGTGTTCCTTCTGTACCTTTTGGGGTTTGCCATTTTTTGTGGTCTTTGAGTCACGATAAATACAGTGCATAATATACTGTACGTAATCATTTTCAGAAAAATATATTATGGCTGAGGAACAAAAACTACTCTGATAGTTTCCCTGTACAGATCAATGTTACAAAAAGTACAGCAGAAAATAGCTTGGTGTAAAAATTTTCTAATAAAGTAATTCCTTAAATATTTAAAGGACAGAAATAAGTTATTACAAAACCAAAAATACTTAAAAGTTTAAGATAGTTTTGGAATAGTAAAAAGAAAAGCACACAAATGCAGCTCCTTGCAATACTTTTTTTAAATATATATATATTTTAAATGCCCTATTCTAACAGTTTAGTCAAGTTTTAGTAGAAGGTGAAAAAAAAGTGCATTCATTTATTTCATCCAAGAAGCAATTTGCACACTGGTGGCAGATCCACCCTCCTTATTGACAATAAAATCACTTACCCAATGCCCATGATACCTCAACAACTCGGGATCTTAAAGACCTTCATAATATCATTACTGCATGACCATCTTAATGAACAGGACTACAAGTATGGGTTAAGGAAGGTGAGTTTTGACCAAAATTTCATGGACTGTGCCCTTCAGTGCAACTTGGAGAGCTGCTACAATAGCTTATGGAGAATTCCTCTGTCCAGTGGAAATGGTCAGTTGTTGAATTTCGTTAGGAACTTTTAAACAAATTCACCTTACACAATTCACTAGCAAGAACTGTAACAGTATAAAAAATATATAGCAAAGTATCATTAAAATGTGCAGTACATTTATTCTGCATGATATTACAATTACAGTTCCAAGTCAGTGATTCCAAAGCCTTTTATTAGATCATAAAAACTTAAGACTAGCTTATAATGAAATCTCTAATCAAATATGAATGAATCATCCAATATGACACAATTTCTTGAATGAAAAACAGATGGAAAAGTAGTAACAATTGAGTGGTTTAAATCACAAGACATTAGTTAAGCCAAAGGAGCAGATATTTAATCATAAGCACTTGTTTCAAGTTAAAGGAGACACCGGCTTAAGGTAGACCTCAAATCAAGCCATTTAAGTGGCGAATGCTAATTCAGCCCTAACCATAAATCTAAACGAGATGGTTGCAGTGTGAGTGAGTTCGTTCCGCATTCATACCCAACCAAAAACTCTGCTGTCCCATTTGCTTGGTGACAGACGTGGTCTGGTAGTGAGAAGATGGAGAGGAGGGAGGACGACATTCCTACAGGTACTCTTTGAGAAGTCAAAAAAGTCAGTGATTTAGGAAAGCAAGGACACACAGAAGGAAACCGTACAGGTGAGCTAAGTGCTCACATTGCCACCCAGCTCTCGAAAGACCCTATTTGTTGAAGACATCATCCCATTTTTCAAGGCCCGAACACTTAAGAAGGCAAAACAAAGTTAGGTCATTACAAATTGGCAGTAGTCTCACGTTAACTTAGCCCGTCAGCATTGCTGGGGTTTTCCATTTCGAAGTAACTAGGTTACACTTTTTGTTTGTTTACGCAGTGAACTGTGTCTCTGCCCAGGCCATTTTTGGGTATGGAGTGGGTTTTTGGGGGCAGGGGTGGGAAGCAGGTGGGCAAGTGGAAAAAGTAACAGAAAGGGAAAGTAAAGGTCTGTTTAATCAGTGAACAGCAATCCTCCAAATCAGCAGCTGGATGATTTTAGGCATCACTGCACAAGCCATTCACCTGATATTCCCTCCACTGTCCAAAGAAAAAGCAGAGCCAAATATAGTCCTGAAAATCAATATACGCCGGGGAAGAGCTTCTAGGATCTTGCTAAATGCATCTTGTGTCAGAATAGGAATTCCTAAAACCCTGGGAATGCACGTGGCCGCTGGGCACAGACCGACAGCATCTACCCCCCCGTAGCAATAAACCATCCCTAGTTAATTTTGGCGTAAAGCACCCCGGGGAGCTCCGTAGCACAGAGCGCACCGATGAGAAGGGAACTTGGATCAAAGCAAACACGCTGCGAATGAAGCATTCCTCGGCTGCTCCTCCACCCTCGCCCTCCAGTTCACGGGCAGAGCCACCAGCAGGCATCAGGACAGCGTGTCGGGACTCTCCAGAAGCCTTAACAGCCCTTGAAGGGAAACACAAGCACTTGTCTCCTAACTAAAGAAGTACAATGTTTGTTACAAGCCACGGGACAATAGCGTTACCTGGAAAATGTAAGAGAAGGAAAAAAACAACAACAAAGAATGCCACACACAGGCTTCATCTTCATTTCCAAGTCTCTTTAGGGTTGCAGATGCAGGCAAAGCACGCATAGATTGCATTACACACATGGAAAACAGGACATGGCAAAGTCACTGATGGATCACATCTGAAAAACGCAGAATTTTCCACCGAGAAATGCCTCAAATCCATGATCAACTTTCCATGAAATATTTATCACTTTTCATTCATTGCAGAGTACTGTTATTTTTAGAAGAGCCAGAGGCAATGGGAACAGATTACTGATTAACAATTCAAGTGAGCCTTTAAATGTCTGCTCGTATCTTGCCATCTCCTCCTTCTCTAAGAAGTCGAAAAGTTTAATATAAATACTGTCACGCATTCAAAGGCTCTTCCCTCCTTCACCTGCTTTTTGTAAAAAAGCAGAAGCACAAAGCAACCTTTCCCTCGCTGGGGCAAGCAGGAGACGGATTATTGTGAAAATAACACTGCAAACATTCAGAACTAAGGAAATCTAAGGAAATCTAGATTCAATCACTGTGAATTAATAAACTGAACAAGGTGAGGGAAGAATAAAGAAAAATAGCATGCCGGGTCTTGCAATAAAGCAAACTTTCCTGCCAGTTACCTCTCATCAAAGAAAACAGTTCTGTATTCGCACACTTAAGATTTAAGTGCGGCTTTTAGAAGAGGAACAAGCCATTAATAATTCATCCCACCTCCTCCGTTTAATAACTGTTTCCTTGTGCTTAAGAAAGGAAGCGACAAATATTGTTTTCCAAGACAAAACACAACAAAATCGAGTTTAGGAGCTTCGGGCTCCTGCTATTCCTACTCCACAAACTCAGGACATCCACGGACCGCGTTTTGGCAGGCCCCCACATGGTCCCCACTCCAGAAAACCCAAAGCTGCAGGAAAAGTGGTTTGATTTTTGGAGCTTCAATTCACACTAAGGGCGCTTAATGGGCTGGCAAAAACACTCATGTCTTGTATCCATCCCCACACACAATCAAAGCATGGGCTCGTGCTGCCACAGAGCTGGAGTCCCTAAATTATCCTATGATTATGACCAACAAAACATGAGTTATGGTGCAGTATTAACCAAGGGAAGAGGTCCTAACGCTTGGACTTCCCTGCTGCTCTGCAGGGAGCTGCCGAGAGCCTCTAGATGTGCCAATTCCCTCGTCCGTCCTGCATAAATAACCTCCAGTTTGCTGACCGCACTCTGGGCGTGCTGCAACTTTTTAAAAACACAACAATACAGCAAATCATCGGGGGAAATTTGGGAGCCGGCTGAAGCGTTACACAACGCCTGCCTTGCTGAGCAATGAATTACAAAGGTGAACTTCACTGCTGCTTCCCGCTGGAAATACGCTCCTTTTATGCTCATTGCAGGGGCTGCATTTTGTCCTGTAGGGTAGTAAATAGCAAAATACAGTAAATACAAGGAAATAACCTTGTATTTACTGCAACAGGCATTAACCTGGCTTTACAGAGGCACATTAATGTACTATCAAGGTACATTAACCTGCCGTTTCTTCACTGTCTTAATACAGAGCATCCTCACGGTGCTAAAATTAATACAGTAATTAATACGCTATTCTGACAGGAATAGCTGCAGCTTGTAAATATGCAAACAACAGGCTAACAAGAAGCTAATAAGCAAACAATGTTTCAATCTTAGTGTACGGTTTTGGCATTTAAACGATTTCTGAAGACCTCACTTTTAATGATGATTTACAGGGGGGGTAAATCATCCACCCCAACTCCGTGGAGAACAGAGAAGAGTATTTTTAACACTAAAGGACGAGCCTTTCAGCACACGAGCTATGCTTCCAGAGCCTGATAAAGCCATACATCCCCATTCTTACACGTCCCGGTGTGAACAAGGACGAACAAGCTGCTGTCTGCAGAGGCATGAGCCTGTCGGGAGCCCCAAATCCTGGCTGACCAGCCAGCAATCTGAACCCGCTTCAAAGCCCCACTGCGCCACGCTGATTTGGTACCTCTGTGAAGGGGCTTTTGAAGCAGCCACGCTATAGAAACTAAGCAAGTATCTGAAAATCCAGTGCAGGGAGAGGGCATCCCCTTCCTTTGAAGGGATAAATTAACAAAGAGACGGTATTCTGCTCTGCTAGGCCAACTGGACTACCCACTCCTTCCTCTTCGAAGCCAGGATTAGTCTTTGATTTCAAAAGCCTGTAAAAGCACGTCACAATATTAGTCCAGAGGCTCTTGCAGACCGTTCATTCATACCCACATCTGCCTTCTTTCAAACTGACGTGGAAGTGAGACTGGGTAATCAGACCCAGGAGGAAGAAAAAGCAAGGAGCTGGAGCCTCAGGCGTGATGCCCTGGGCTCCCCAACGTGGCATTTGCTCTTGCAAACACCAGATCCACGCAGGACGGACAGCCCCAGGGCTGGGCAGAGGCACCACATCCAGCTTGGAAGGACGGCAGGGTGCAGCCACTTGTGGAAGAGGCTGTCAGCTCACTGCCACCACTAAGATGTCTCCCCTTAAGCTGAGCTCTCACAGAAATTGCTCAGCAGCGGCCATCCCCAAGCTTTGTTTAACCCACTGGCTCCTAACGCTTCGCAGGAGGCTACTATCAATCAAGCTGCAAAAACCTGTCAGAAGACCACCGCAGCTCGCTCCCTAGCTTGCACGATGGCCTCCCAGACCACCAGGGGTTTGCAGATGACAGCTGGAGAGCCACCTCAAGAAGCCCTGCCCCAGCTTTCCACCTGATCTGCAAGCACTCCCAGAGAGAAGGCTTCACCTAAGGGGCAGCAAGCCTGGCTGCTTTTCCTCCACCTCTCCATGCAGCATCTGTGCTCTGCAATGAATGCCACGATGCAAATCACTCGTCAGCTGCACTGAACCACAGCAAAAAGTGCTGTGATTATCACTATTGCTTCTACCATAGCTTGGGGAAGCAACCTTGAAAAGCCAGTGGGAATGCCACGGGAAGGGGAATTTCATTCCTAATTCAATAAACGTGCTATTAAGTGCTTTACACCCACAGGTAACCCCAGAATGTCACCTTACACCATGACCAGAATAATGGGGAAACGCAGCTGGTCAGCTCAGACTTAGTCCCAATTTGCAGTTTCACTACTTAAAGCAAAGTTTTTAAGTTTAAAGAGAACTGGTTTACATCATATTTCTATCTAACATTTTTTTCATGTGTCACAGATATCAAACTCTTCTTATTTCTACCACTAAAGAAATTACTTAGGATTGTATTCACTTGCAATGCAATGAGCAACTGCAAAGTTTATACTGACAAGGGAAATACCTCGAGTAAGTCTTTTCAGTTTATCCAAAGTACCGTAAGTACAGCCTTGTAAAGAAACGAAACTCATTCTAATACTGAAGACATTCTTAACAAAGACCTATTTGATCAAATCTGGAAGATGGTTTCAACAGTACGTAAGTGATGTTTTTAAGAGGACTATCTACAACATATCTAGCTATTTGTACAATTGAGGTCTTTAAGACTGGCTCCCCAGCTTTGCCCTAAGGAAAAGGCATCTCGTTTTAAAAGCACAGAAGAAAAAAAATGTAAGAGGACAAGAGAACTCTATCCCTCCTTCCTTCCAAATGGATCAGTCTCCTTGGCTGCAGGCTGTGTAAATTCACTGCTAAAAAGAATAAAAATACCCTAAAACACACCAAATACTTAAAACTGATCTGCTCATTTGCAGGACAATTCCTTCACACTTTTGGAAGTGGTCCCCTGCAACTGATCCCAAACAGGCAGTGGCCACCTGCATGCTCATGCATCTTCTGCTGACCACAGATGCTGCATCTGTGAGGTCCCTCCTCTGAAGATCTCTGAATTCTGCAAGTAGACGTTCAGGAAAAGCAACACTGCACAATAACCTCAACAATTTATCCCCTTTTCTACCCCAGGCTAAAGGCACAGTAATATTCTCGTGCCGCAAAAAGAGAAAGCAGCATGAACAGGTTTTATCGAACAGATGATAATATTCCCAAGCGAGATGTGGGTTGTAGGGGGGTTGTCTTGTTTTCCTTTTACATGCAAGTAAAATTCAGAAGCACCAATTATAGATGATACATTTCTGAAAGGGGAAAATGTTTTTTTTCTTCAAATTAATCCTTACTTTATGCAAAAAGGAGAAAATTCATCTTCTTAAAAACACACCTTGCCACTGACTGAAAGCCATTCTACTCCATTCACTCCAAAACTGGTTTCTTAGAAATGCTCTACACATTTGAATTCCATACTTGAGATGCTGCCACAGGACAGAGCATGCATAGGCCTTGGGTATTTTACATCCCTTTGCCACCCTTCTACATCAGAAAAGAACAACTACCATGGATCAAACTTCGCTTGGTTTGTGGCAAAGAGAAAACATTTCGGCTTCCTACAAACACAATGCAATGATTGTATCTCAAGGATAAATTCAACTCCGGGGATAAAGGCTGTTCACCGTCTACTGCCACACAGCAATGAGTTCATTCATCATGAGGGCAACAATTCAGTCGCTTTACCATGACCACGATGGGCTAAGGTTTTAAGCGGAATACCCCCGGACATGACTGAGCATTTTCTTTTTCCTTAAGCTGTTTTTCAACACCTTTGTTTCAGCCATGCCTGAGACTTGGAGCAACACCCCACAAACCCATACATAACTTGTTTTTCCAGAGCAATATTTGGTATTTCTTCTCTTAGAAGGATTTGCAGTAAACTTCCTATAGGTAATAATGATAAAAAATAGACACAACAATGGTTTGCCCAAGTCCATCAGCCTGACTGAAACTTTCAACAATCCTTTTTTTAAAGCTCATCAAGATACACAGTACTAAAGGCAGGCTATGTATATATCAAGGCAGATAGGTAAAGGCACTTATAAGCCAGCTGATAAGCCACTTACAAGGTGAGTAGTATTTGCTTGCACTTACAAACATACCAAAACATCTTTCTGCTTTTTGCCAAACACCTTTTAATTACCATTCTGACGATAAAAATATGTAAGATACACATTTCTAGCTCAGGTACGTGCTGCAAGGCTGAAAAGACACCTCCAAAGTTCAGCCAAATTGAGTAAGTGCAGGATCCCAAGTGAGTAGCAATGGGGTGGCTGCTGCCCAGAGCTAATGCTGCTTCTTGTGCAAGGTCACTTTTTCGCTCCCCCCACCCCAGAAGTCTCTCCTACCCTTCGCCCACCACACACATATCCAGCCTGGCCTGAGTTTTCCAGCATGACACAGGAATCCCCATGGCTCAAATGCTGCTAGAAGTTATCTGACCAAGAGACATCACTGCCTATCTGACGTTATGCCCACTCAGCACAAGCACAGCTCTCCTTTGATGTCTAGCTGTTTGTTTTTCAGCAGGCATACCGCTGAGCTATTGAACATACTCAAAATGTAGCCCAAGAGGTGAGGATTCCATAAATCCTGAAGAGTTCGCAGCACCTTAAAGCAACCTCCTATCATCTGGGGAAAATTGATTGAGTCAGGGCACAACGAACTCTGGCATCAGGCTGCCCAGGCTGATCACCAGCATCAGCCTGTGGTGGTCTCACACTGATGGGCAGCTGAGCTCCACCACGCCACTCTGTCACTCCCCTCCTCAAAGGACCAGGGGAGAAACATGATGGAAGAGGGCTGAAGGGTTGAGGCACGGACAGGGAGATACGTCAGCAGCTCCTGTCACGAACAGAGCCAGGCTGCAGCTCCGGCCCGGGGCCTGCTCCTGTGGGGGCTCTCCATGGGCCGCAGCCTCCTCCAGGCCACATCCCCCTGCTCCACCGGGGGCTCCTCCACCCATGGGGGGGCTGCAGTGTGGAGATCTGCTCCATGTGGGACCCATGGGCTGCAGGGGGACAGCCTGCTCCACCGGGGGCCTCTCTCCTGCCCTCCTTCACGAACCCCGCAGTCTGGAGCTGGCTCTGCTCTCACACAAGACACTGAGGCCTCCCTGCTGCCCCACATAAACACAGTGCACAGCCTTTTTCCTGAAACATTGTTACAGAAAACACAAAACACTACAAGCAACAATGAAACCAAGTCCAAAAGGACTAAAACCCATCCCACATTCATGGTACTGGCCATTGACCTACTTGCAGAAGAGAGGAAGGGGATTCCTCTCACGCACCTGAGCAGGCCCACAACATTCAATCTTGCACATGGATATAAAACGTGCAGAAAAACCTTTAAGTTGACCCACGTTACCAGGGAAGTCTTAAAATGAGAATCTCTCTCTGGGTTAGGAAAAATATAACCTCCCTTACTTGACAGACAAGTTTTGGAGCGCATGGAGTGAAGAGAGATTTCTCAGAATCTGAAGCCAAGCATCCGTACCTGGTAATGATGATCTCTTCCTTTTTCCAGCACAATAGCTCTTAACTCCTTACAAGTTTCCTTCTCCAGATACACATATAAGTCTACAAAAATGTAGGTTAGGTCACAGCCCATTTCTCCCCTCCCCAATCTACTGAAGTTGCTTTGAATAAGCTTCGTTTACATTTTTCCAACTTGCATTACCAGCAGCACTTAGATCTTCTGCAAGATCTCTTCCTTAATATAAAAGGACCTAAAGGCATTTTGGAAGGCAACCGAGCAGAGAAAGCTGGGCTTTTGGAAAACTTGAGCTCCTACCTGGAAAGTAGATAATGTTTCACGTATCAAATCGTGCCTAGTACAAATATCTCTGTTTGCACCTGGAAACAAAACACTTCTGGAAGAGAGAAGGTGGAAATACAAAAGAAAGCAGCAGACTGCTTTCCACAGCATTTTGTGTATTTTGATGCAAGCCGTTGTTTCCATTGTTTGAAGTGCTGTAACTGTGTGCCAAAAGATTTCCCTCCTCTGCCCCACGAGAAGCAGCCAGCCTCCAGGACGAACGCTGGCTGCTTTCCTTGCTTCATACCAGAAGGACAAGACGCAGGACACAGCATAGCGGGATCATTAGGAGAGGGAAGAACAGCAAATAGCCAAGAGCCCAGCATGATATGCTTTGATCAGCCTGTGTTTGGCTCTGACTTTTTGCTCATTTCAACACAAGGAGATTTTTCCTTAATAAGAGCAGCAACTCAAAAAATCGACTTTGTTTTGCAGTTCTCCGTTTAGGCTGTGAAAACACTCGTAAGGTGCTGTTGCTGTTTTGTTCTGCTGTCCTCTCCTTTCTAAGCAAAAACAAGCAGCTCCAACCAGGCTAGCCTCTGTTTAGCCCCCTGCCGAGGGTGGGGGCTGAGATATTTAAGCCTCCCAAGACTGCTGTGCTCTATTCTCCCTCCACTCCCAAATCCCACTCGCCCAGCCTGGGAAAGTAGATGTGTGCAAGTTCTGACACACTTTGTTCCAGCATTTTGCATTTGCATTCTGCTCTCCCACTTGTAAGATAGATCTGCAGAATATTTTACTGCATTCCCAGAATAGGAACAACATTTAATAAAAGTTTCTTCTTACCAGAGCTAGGCATGTGGTTCACTCTAGGTGGATTCAACAGCTCTACTGGCTGGTCTCTGCCAGAAAGCCCATCTGGAAAGGGAAAAAAAAATATCACATCAACTCTTTGGTTAGCTGAGCTATTTTAGGCATTCCAAGCAGAAAAAAAAAAATCACTAACCAATTATCAATGCAAACCAGAAACACACAAGTAGCACAAATCAATAGAAACAAGAACATTAACAGGACAGCAGCTGCTTACTCTAAAGCAGAAAATAAAAGATACTGTAGCCCAAATTGTGCTCGGGTTTTCCTGGTCTTTAAATCCAACTGGTACTGATCCCAATCCAAGAAAATAGGCACATCAGCTTATAAACCGTACCATACAATACCTAAACAGCAATTCATTCCTTCTTCAGAAGAACTGAGCAGAGCTAAGGCAGAAACACATCCCTGTGAAGCGAAGTTGAAGAATGGCTGTAATATGCCAAGGCAACGCTAAGGAAAACTGACAAATCACTGCAGGAGATTAAAATGCATAGACATGCATAACAAGCCCCATTTTGCATAAGTTTGGATTTCAGAAAGGCATTAAAAACATACTTTGTAAATGATATGCAGAAATCCATCTTGCTGAAGCAGTTCTCTATTTAAAATATTTCAAAGATTATATCTTGCATTCAAGTAGAGTTAAAACAGAAGAACATGATACCTACTGTTGTAGACTGCCAGACCAGATTTTCTAGTCATCCATTTCCCTCCCATCCTTTCCCCCAATAAAAGCCGAAGCAAAAATAATACTAAATTCAAGTGAGTGACATCTCACTATGGTATGTTTTCCGTACTTATGTTATGAAGACTTGACTACAGAAAACTTCATCTCAAACCCATTTGTTCCACTGTAAATACCCACACCTTTGGCAGTTCTGTCTCACTTCTTCTCTCAAGTGCTGCTGTGTTCTGCGCTGCAGCACAGATACAATCAAGCCAAACCCTGTCTGGAGACATCAAAGAATCCATCCCATCTCTCAGTCAAAGCAAAGGACAGTTCAGTACTATAGAAGTGGTACAAAGTCAGTGGAATGTTTAAAAAAAATAAATCACACTTTTCTTCTCCCTGTTTTCTCCATTTCAGGTCCCTGGAAAGAAAGCATGGTTGGGTCTTCTCCATCACGTGCATGGCTTTGCCTCCACTGACCATAAGCAAGCATCAGTGCAGCCTCAGGCAGTACGTCAATAAACTGAACGACAACCATGCTGAGTTTTCCTTCTCAAGCAAGTTAATTATTGTCCTGCAGATGAAACAGGTTGTTGACATTATACATTGTTTGCTTTCGGATTGTTCCTGCTAGAGCCAAACACCCCTGCTTTAAGCAACATCCAGCCATCGATATCCCCGAATTCACAACCCAGTAGTCACTGCAGATCAAAGACTGCAAACAGAGAGCAGAAAAATAGGGGCTACAGAAAAAGAGGCTGCGGCTCAGCCAGGGCACGCATCCAAGACGAGGGAGCACACAGGGTAAGCGCAGCCCCAGGAGCCTGCGCCTCGTCCTGGGTGCGGAGGATTTTGTGCTAAGTCTAAACACTCAACCAAAACCAAACCAGGCAAGACACGGGTTCTCTATTTGCTGCATTAACTGATAAAAAGTCTCTGCTTGGAAGAAAAAAATAAAGAGGCAGTTTGTCAGGAGATCTTTGCACACAACACCTCTTCTCCTAGGCTACAAGTATGGATAAGAGAGGTTAAAATGAGGTTTAAACACTCTAGCTGGCACATCGCTTGCCCCCTCTTGAGGGATGAGCAAGCTCACACCCAGAGCACGCAGCCGGCAGTGTCAACACAGCAACACCCCGCTGCCAGCACGAGCTGGTCACCCTGGGGAGGTGAAGGCTGGCTTACTTGCTTTCTAGCAATCCAGAGGAGGGTTGTTTTTATGTTTATATTGAAGTGCTTGCAAACAAATTCACGTTTTGCTCCATTATTACTCCCTGTTAGTGCACACTCTCACTACAAGGCACAACAGCAGTGAAGCAGCCAGCACTCCGGAGATACTTCAGTCTCGTTTTATACAGATGCTGTGCTGCACTGTAGAAATAGCACATGTTCAAGAGAAGCCTGTGTCCTGCAACCCAACTTCTGCTCAGGACCACAGCGGCTGCCAAGTGTCTCAGGATCAAAACCCTGCAGCATGCACACACTGAGAGCTTAGCTGGTAGCTGACCGTCCATATGATGCCCATAAACCTGAGCCCAAAACCAAAGCCTCGAAGAAAAGAACACAAATCTCACCTCTCAGAGCTCCTATTGCCTCCTCAGCTTCCTACAGCTACATGAAGGTGCTACAAAACCAAGCAAGTAATTTAATTTCAAGACACCAGGTGATCAATTTGTTCAGAAAAATAACCCTGCCTTTAACAAAACGTCGTATCTACTGCCAACACAATGCTGACCAAAAAAAAACAACAAACCAAAACAACCAAAAAAAATCTAAAGATTTCCAAGAAATAGAAGAGTGCCTCATATAGGTCTGAAGGAAGATTTTAAAACCATAGTTGCACTAAAATGGTCTTGTATTCTCAAAAATAAAATAAAAATTTTTTAATTCTCTTTTTTTTTTTTTTTTTTTAATGAGAACTGACTTGGGGGGGGGGGGGGCAGGTCCTAAGGTGTGACTGTGCTCCATGTACCTTCAAAATAGGAAAAAAACTATTTTGTTTTACATGTTCAACCACAGAGCTCCACAGATCCTGGTGTATCATCACACTGGAGACAAACCGGTCACCTGGGGGTGCCTAAGCCTCAAGAAAAGCGTGTTTGCAGCTACTGCTATACTGTGTTTTCATCTTACCCCTATTACTGAAGCCTCTCTCCTAAATCAGTTGCTGTATAACTGACCTTTGTGCAACAAGAGAAACACATGATGTTTTATGCCAGCATGTATTTAAAAAAAAAAAAAACACAACAGTAAGATAAAAACTGGTCTGGGTCTGCAAATGCCAAAATGATTACAATCAGTTTCCATTGCAGAAATAAAAGTTTTACCCCCACCTCCTTCCTTTACAAAGCACTCCGCTCCAACCCTCTAGAAGCTTCACCATGCATTTATAGAGACAGCTTTGGCAATTACAGAACTAAAAAAAAACACACACAGAAGATGCTAAAAATATCCGTGCCACACACAGATCTACAGTTTTGTCCTTGTTATTGCCTAGAAGGGATCACAGGGCGCTTCTGCAATCCTGGAAACCTGGGCAGGGAGGGGAAGCAGCTCGTCTTACTGCTGCGGAGAATGCGCGACGAGGTCAAGCCGTGCAGGCACTGCTTGGCATTTCTCCTGCCACGAGCCTGGGTTAGAACAGTACCGAGGTAAAGCAGATCACCTACAAAATACTTTCCTGCTCTCCCCTGGATAAATGTTTCCTCAGATACTAAAAATATTGGCGGTAGATGAATCCACGTCCATTGGGTATGGATGAGGGCAGCTTGCGGAGGCAGGCAAGGAGGCTGCAGTGAAGCACGCGAGGAGGAGACAAACTGCAGAGTCCGTCAGGTCTGGAAAGGAGGCATGCACCAGCGGGTCTGATTTATGGCTCCAGTTAGGGAACACATAGTGTAGCTTCATTTTCAGATGGGTATTTCTACTCATTAATTAATGAGATGAAGCTATTATTCATTGGTGGGAACTCGAACATTTTATTTTTATCCCCGTCCGTACCGAAGCGCTCCAAAGAGTTGTTTAAGTTACTTTAAAAATATATCCAAGGATACTTTATGTAGTAGCTGGGCTTGCAGGATTTAAACACGTTGGAAATAGCGAAACAAAGACAAGATGGCTTCGGTAACAGAGAAACACGCGAGGATAAAAAAATACAGAAAAGATGAAGAAGCAAAATGAACTAGAACAACCACCGAGGCAAAACCAAATTAGACAAGGGCAGCGAAGTACAGCTTTAGTCCTCCCTCCTCCCCCTTTTCGAAAAAAATAAGGACAGATAATGAACGAAACAGAAGGCTGAAGCATTCAGCGAGCTCTTAGCTTGTTTCCAACAGAAAACTGTAAGCAGCCTTCCCATAATTAACTCTGATGAGTTTAAAAAAGCAGAGCAGAACTAGAAAAGAGGTGAATTAAATGTTTTTTCACATATTCAGATCTTTAGACCTGATGCAAATCGCCCCGGTCTACTTGAGCTCCCCAAGCAAAGCGATGAACAGCCAACAGTTGACTTAACAGGACACACAGAGCACGGGGTCCTGAAGAGCCACACAAAGTAAAACTTGAAGGGAAGAAGGGGAGAAAGGCAGGAGGAGGACATGCAGTGAATGGGCATTATTTCTTTCCTGCAGAAATAAAGGAGGGCTCTAAGACGCAGAAATAAGGTAACAGGAAAAGCAATGTGGATGGATCAAGGTGAAATAGAAGACAAGCAACCGATTTGTTTCTTTGGCAATATATCCGCACAGCAAAGTGTTGGATTTTTATTTATTTTTTTTAATTATTGTTGTTTTTAACCAATTTTTATTAAAAAAAAAAAAAAAAAAAAAAAAAAAAACATTGAAAGGTTTCAAGGGGCACATAGTAAGAAAGTCAGGTCTGCATGAACCACCCTAAACCAAGCGCACACCTGGTTAAAAAGCCCTCTCAGTCACCACCTGCTTTTAGATCCATTATACCCAGCATACTGCAGGAACTCACAATTTACTGATAAAGCT
The DNA here is from genome assembly GCF_009819795.1 of Aythya fuligula. NCBI lineage: Eukaryota > Metazoa > Chordata > Aves > Anseriformes > Anatidae > Aythya > Aythya fuligula. Next base: position 10,773,712 of record NC_045564.1, read on the forward strand.
TTAAATATCATTTAATCCTCAGCTGTGACCCCACACCAGAGAGGTCACACTTTGCAGCAGGAGAAGCAGAATTCAGTGACAGGTTGGCAAATGGGCGCAAGGGTCAATCACAAATGAGTAGATCCTTCCTGCCTAAATAATAACAGTAACGATGGTTAGAAGTACAATCACAAGACAGAAATACCCAGCAAAGCAAGAAGAAAAGGGAAGCTGAAGCACTTTGCAATCCACCGTTTGGCACTGCTGCAGAAGACAAGTTCATTCCAGGATGCATTAGCAGGCACATATGCAAGACACGGGAGGTAATTACTCAGGGATGTGACAGCCTCCTTGGCCAAAACGCTGCCCTTGGTTTTAGATTCAACACTAGAAGATGAATTGCAGGCAATCAAGGAGAAACCTCTGAGAAAAGACTTCAGAAAATGAGAAGGGCAGTCTGCAGAACTTGGTAATTTTTACATTAGCCTGTTTGCATTTGAGGAAAGACAATATATTAGCCCCAAGACTTGTTCATATATTACTGAATGGTTTGGGTTGGAAAGCCTTAAAAAACACATAATGCAGCCCCTGCCATGGTGAGAGCCCCCTCCCACCAGCCCAAGCTGCCCCCAGCCCCATCCAGCCTGGCCGTGGGCACTGCCAGGGATGGGACACCCACAGCTCCTCAGGTAGGGCCTCACTGCCCTCTGAGGTAAGAATTTCTTCCCTAAGTCTCATCTAAACCTCCCCTCTTTTAGTTTAAATCCAATGCTCTTGTTCTATCCCTACACCCCCAGCTTTTTGCTTATTGCTCCTTTGCATTAAACACCTCATGAGGCAGTTACCGAATGTTGATTAATTTTTTCCCCGTGTGGATATAGGTCAAAAGCTCGCCTCCATGCCTTCCAAGCCAAGACAGAAAGAAGCTCAAATTTCTCTGTGCCTAATCAATAGAAAGCCTCAGGCAAAACAAGAAGGCAGATAGTAAGCTCAGGATAAAGAGCCACCACTTGGCATCTAAGAGGATATCCCAACCACATCCTTTTGAGCGCATGCATCCACATTTAAAATTAAACTTTTGCTAAGGACCGTGCAGAGAAAGGGGATGTTTCTGGATCAATGATGCCTGAATTTGCATTTGTCATCAAGCAAACAACTACCTTGCCCTCTCAACTGCTTTCTAGCAAAACAATCATGAATTTGTCTCAGGAAGACAAGGCAGAGACCCATTCCCCTTCTCTCCAACCCCAAAACTATCCCACCTTCCCATTTCCTTCAAGGTACAACTGGAAGACACCGAAACACAACAACACCGCATCTCACTGAAACTCTTGGAGACCTGCGATCGGCCTCACAGCCATCCTCACTCCTGCCCCCAGATCCCCCTGCCCCAGTTGAGGCCGACGGGTGGTCTGCAAGCAAACTTCAGCCCCTGTAAGCAGGCTGCTGCCTGCAGCTCACAGGGAGGCACACCCCATGGAAGTGTGAGCTCCCTGCTCCGCCTGGCACTGCTGCGTGAGTTATGTGCTGTCTCAGTGACACGTGCCAGCCCACGGCTGTTTCATGGACCCGTTCCAGGCCTCAGAACATCTAGTTTCTTCCTGCTATCGGTAGACGTGGACCACAGCCACAGGAGAAAAGGTTTCTGCATGTTGCACGCAGGTTCGGGGGTTGTTTTGCTGCACGGTGTGCAAACAGCGTTTATCTACGTTACTTCTTGGAAGGTTTTGTTGGTTCTGGTCAGGTACGTTGCTATTTCTGAAAACAGGCCGTGCACTAACCTCGTAGCCTTGGGACACCAGGTGGGTAAAACGGGATCGCTTAGGAATAAAAGTCTCTGGCCCTGACCACTAAGCACAGTCCACTAGAAGATAGATCCTGACTTGCATATTAACGGCTGCCATATAGAACAACAAGTTAAAATATTAGTAATGAGAATAGTAATTATCATGGATGTATTATTTATTTGTCTACTCATTCGAAATTTACAGAGAAAAAAAAAGTCTTCAACATTTACAAGAAAGCAATTAAGGCAGCAAATGGATTATTTCTCTTTAAACCTATGAGAAAATGCTCAGTGCATATTTCCTCTCTAATTTGTCTGCACTCAAGAATCTATTTTTGGAAATCTCCCTAGACTGTATTGTAGCACCACATGTACTGTAATGGCATTTTAATTAGCCCAGAGAGCTGGAAGATGCACTATGCATCCGAAAGAGAAGCAGCCTAACAAAATGAGAGCATCCTTCTCTTCCCTTCTTTGAGATTTACAGCAGCTATCAAGTAGAAATACCAATTATGGTTTCAATTGGAATTGACTGCGACTACTATAAAAATCCGGTGCATCGCAACAGCATTGAACAAACCAGAATTGAACAAAAATAAATGTAGTATTTAAGCACTATTTACTCATACTTTAAGGGTGGATGGTAAAAATAAAATGCTGCAGATACCTCCAAGAAGAACAAGGAACCAGTGCGGAGGAAACAATAAAAGTATATTAGAGCTGGGCTCTAAATATGTTAGCATGTGGCCTGCAACCATAATCAAGAAGCTACCTGTGTAGACGAAAGCCAAACCAATCCTGTTTGCGGGGCTGTTTTTGTTTTATTGCTATTTTTATAAGATCTAATGCCCAAGTCACCCACCTTTCACTGCCAGCGAGTGGCGTAACGCATGAACACCATCAGCAAGGTCTTGTATATATTTAAGTTGCCATAATTCCTTCTTCTTTCTTTTGATGCCGTAGAAACTAGGTCAGGCGGATGTCCGTCTCGGTTACAGAGGGGGCTGACACACATGGGATCACAGCCCTCGTGTCCCTGAGGGCCCCAGGGACATCAACACGTCCCCACGCCGCGTGGAGGATGCGCGGCGCTCCGCTGAAGCCAGCAGTAGGCCGCAGCACTCAGCACCTCGCAAGCAAGAATTATGATGGGTTTTTTAAGCTTTCTTTTGCATTATAATCCACATGAATATTTCACAAGAGGCAGAAGACACTCAGGCGTAGCGTCTGCAACAGCTTTGCACTGCTTTCCTCCCCAGAACCCAGCACGGAGAAATCCAACAGATCGCACTTCAGTTAGCACCAAAGTAAAAGTAACACTCGGAAACAGCTAGCAAGAAAAACAGCCCTGAAAATATTACTCAGAAGTCGTCCTAGAAGCCAAACAGCGTAGATGTGACAGAACAGGAAATGCTGTGGTCCTCAAGGTGTTTACAGATCAATATCCAAATGACAATACGCTACTTTTCAGACACCAAATTGTACAAAGTGTTGTGTTCTCCTTCCCACACCATTATTTTCCTTAATCCCTTGCAGTGGGAGGATAACAACTCCTACAAAACATGACAACCTTCAGTCTCTGATGGCTCGATCTGCTCAGAATTTGAAAGAAATGCAGTTTTGGAAATCGGCTGTAATAAAACCGTTCTTTACATGTCAACGCGAGTGATCTAAGGTCTGTGGAAACCTATCCATTAGGTCGAGGGGACAAAGCTTAATAAAATGACATGGCATGACTGCAGAGAAAAGGAACATCGAGCCATTACTGTAGGCCTGCTTCCTCTTTTGGGGAGGAAATGTCAGACACCCACCTCCCCAACCCTTAAGTAAATGCAGCATCAGGCAAAGAAAAACTACCAGTGAAAGAATTACCATGCAAAACAGCATTTACAGTTTTGATATGTACTTTTCCTTTGAAGCAAAAATCACAGAATCACAGAATTTCTAGGTTGGAAGAGACCTCAAGATCATCGAGTCCAACCTCTAGCCTAACACTAACAAGTCCTCCACTAAACCATATCACTAAGCTCTACATCTAGACGTCTTTTAAAGACCTTAAATATCCATATTTAATGTTGTTTTTAATTCCCTTGTTCTGTAACGTGTTTCAAAATCAATCGGTGCACAGTGATTAACCACAAAGTCTAACTTTGGACAAGACCCAGCAGACCCTCGCACTAGAAGCGACCAGGCCTACTTGTCGCACGGCGGTAGGCTGCTGGTTACTTGGTCTTACAGGCCAAAACGCAAGACAGAAGACCAAGAAAGAAGTCAACCAGCTCCTGTTCAACACCAAGCATTCACCTAGGTCACGTACCTACCATAAAGCTGCCTCTCAGCCGTTCACAAAGGCACTTCTGACTTCGTGAGGGACAAGCACAGAAGATGCTGGAGCTCCCAATCTCCTCCTGCAGGCAGCCAACCTGAACATCTGCCGGCTCAGTTCTTCGGTTACAGGCAGAAAAGGCTGATGCTGTATTTCATACCCACACTCACTGCCAAGCACGCGATACCAGGAAAACACAACGTCAGAGATTTCAGCTCTATTTTAGGCTTATCTCACCCAACCGTGTCCCACGGCCTCTCCCCGTGGCCAGCATCAGAAGGTCTTTGGTGGTGGTGTCCATCCAATGCCCTCACCCGTTTGGCAGGAGCTCAGGATTTCCACCGCACTCCGGCTGCACGGCATGGACAATAAAAACTGGAACACACGTGGCTGTGTCCCTGTCCTCCAGGTGGGGTCTGCAGGATCCCACAACGTCCTGGCTCTGCGAGCAGCACCTCATCTGGTACCTTGGCACAGCACTGCCCCATTTCCCCATCCCAATCCGATAGGAAGTCAACTACTAACTCCAGACATCAGGAAAATCGTCTCAATACACCTGCTCCTGAATATGCCATACTGTTCCCTACCAGCTTGAGACAGTCCAGATAGAGTATCTTAATGTCAATTAACATACAGATTTCTAAAATTTGCATGTCGGATATTTTTAAATCCCAGAGAGAAGGGGAAAAAAAAAAAAAAGACTACCGTTTCAAAGTATCTAAAAGTAGATTTCACTTTCACAGACTTGGTGGAACAGCAATTTCCCTGCTTGCAACGAAGGAGCTGAGACTACGCTGTTTATTACTATAAATATATTCATAGATATTTTCCCTGGCACGAAGCACTTCAATTTTAAAGGCAAGAGATTCATCAGCTCTTATGGATAGCTTCATCCCTACTGCTTTTATTCTGTCAGCGAGCACAAACGCCTGGCAAGAGTGGAGGAGGGTACAATCTGCCACCATCTGCAGGGTGCTATCCATCTGAAAAGGTGACTGTCCTCAAGAAATTAGCACAGTCCAAGTATTAAACTTCACTAGGGAATATTATGTTCAACCAAGCGTCTCTTTCGAGGGCCATTCTGCAAAATGTTCCCATTCCCTGTTAACTGTATGTGTTGGTTTGCGTTTTTTTTTTTTTTGATTTTGTTTTCAAGTTTTAATGCAGCTTTTTACCAAAAGTGAATAGAATTTTCCTTTCTTCTAGACACCAGGAGGAGGCAGAGCCAATATTCCATAATCACTGATAAATATTCCTGCAGGAGATCCCTGCTATCAACGCAAGGTGCTTAATCTGCCGAGACAGATGCCATGAACTTTAGCACACTAGAAAAAGCAAAATCCACAGGACTTCCTTCGCATTCAGCAGGAGAGGTGCCGCTGGCACCCAGCCATTTCACAATCACGGACTATTCAGAGCGTAAGAATTCACATTTGATAGCTACAAATGCACAGATATAATGCCACCTTCATCAAAACTAATATTTAAGCAGGTTTTAAAAACTGATTGGTGTTACAAAAATGAAGCGAGGGGGAAAAAAAAACTTGAAATTATCTCCAATTGTCAGCAGGAGGAGACCTACGAAGCACATTTTAAAGACAGGAGAGAAGGTTGAATAACCGGCTTAATTTTCCCTTCTCTCCGGTTGAATAAACCGTCAGGAAGATATCCAGCTGAAAGATAGCCTGGGTCTTCTGTGGGCTCGAATGAGGCTCCAGCTCCTACCCACACGCTCCCAGGATAGCGTTGTGTGTTCGTACTGGTCCTGAAAGACAGCTTGCAACTTGCTGAATGCTCCTACAAACACAGAAATTGCTGGGTGCTGAGGAAATACACTCACCATTTCACTCCAGCCAACGTCAGAATTGTTTTGAAGTACAACTTCATCCCCACTAGTCCCAAAAACAAACTACAGGACCAGGAAGACCAAGACACATCCCCCAGGTCAGCTCAGCCGTGTGACTGCTTATTTCTGTTTTGGCCAGCATAAATTTGCTCACCTAAAGAGGTGAACTAACGAGTTGTATTGCATTCACTGTGCTCAAGCTAATGAGCTACCAAGTGGGGAAAAGGCTCGCCTCTTTAAAGAGAAGACAAACTGAATTTTACTCGCACGGAACAACACGGCTTTCCTTGTCCCAGCCCTGCATTTTGTCAGTGCACACGCTCCGTAGGACTTGTCCACAAAACTCTTTCCATGGCACTGTGTGTCCAAGGGCTCTGATCATTTCCACAGCAGAAAAGGGAAGCAATAACAATCACCCAGCAACCCATTACACGACGGCTTTCAGAAAGCAGAATAACCTGGGGAAAATTCCTGGATGGAGCAGAGGGCAGGGAGAAAAGAGGCAAAGGAAACTGATGCTCGGGCCCCTCCCTGGCCGCTGCTGGCAACGGGACCCAGCTACAACTGTGCTGCTAACCAGATGCTCTCGCCTTACGAGCTGCAGCTCCTGGAGTGGATGGCAGGATTGGAAAGGGCAGAGGGAAAAAAAAAAGACTTTTCGTTGAGGAAAATAAATACGGAGACATGGAAAGAGATCCGTCAGCGAATAGAAGAGGACTTCGGTTTGATAGAGCTGCTGGGTCCCAGGTGGCTGTCAGCGTGCCCAGGAATTGAGGCTTCAAGTTGCAACCTTTCAAGTGCTCCATCAAGCCTCTCTTCCACAAAACAAGGGCTAAAATACTGGGGAAGACCCCCACACAAGTAAAACTATCCCTCAGAGGTCTGAAAGCTGCTAATCAAAGGCAGAAAACAAACAAACAGAGAAGAAAAAACACAAACCCAGCAAGCTCAGGCACTTGACATGCAGCTTGACGGAGACCAACTATTTCTGAAGCTGGAGAGACCCCGAGGGGGCTTCTCTCACCTTCCACTGCTGCACACTTGGAAGCAAGGCTCCCCAGGCTTGGAGCACGGAGGGCAGTACCTTTGGTTTTAACCCAGCTCCTTCTGTTTCCACACACATCCAAGAGGGAAATTTAGGACGACCCATCCTGAGAGGGATGAGCCTGCTCCCCACCCACCCAGCGCTGGGGCTAGCTCCACAGCAGTGAAAGGAAAACCTTCCTTACTTCTACCTGTTACCTCCTTTATCCATCAGATCAAATATTCCACCCTAAGAACGTGTAATTAACTCTGTATTTAAATTGCAGCAGGCAGGGACTCGGCTTGCACCATGCTAAGTGCCAGAAGAAGGGCCAGCATTGTCCCTGGGCACCTGCTCTTGTGACTCCACCTTCCCAAGAGATCTTACCCCATGCGATACATCCTCCACATTCAGGCCTGTTATTACAGATTGAAATCCGGCCCTCACCAGCAAAAAGCCCTTTTGGTCAAACATTTGAAGGATCAGAAACGAGCAGCCAAAACTGCAAGTCAGCCTGAGCAGGGTGAATGCAAGAAAGGACACTGTTCACATGTTCAAATCCCTGCTCTCAAAAGGGGAAAAGGACAAATTTTGCTTGCTTGCTCTGCTCATACTTCCACAAGGTGTACATAAAAATTTAGGAAATTGGTGTACAAAGTTTAGACAGTTACTTCTGTTCACTCATGTACCAGATCAAAGCAGCCTCTGCCAGGAATACCCCAGCAAGGAAGAGCTGCAGTATCACGAGCACACCAAGTAACAGTGTGTGTAGAAGCAGCTAATGCTAATCTCTGGGTTTTTGCTTCTAAGAACAACAGAGCAGGGTGACACTTTCACCTGCTATCCCGTACACTCCAGGATTAGGAAGCAGTGACTGAGATTTTCTGGAACAAGTCACAACACCACAAGCACCATCAGTGACGGAGCTCCCATTCTGCAGGTTACGTACCCAATTCATGATGCTGCCCTGGGGGAAGCTGCCGCATGGCACCCCAAGTTACCAATATCCACAGCACCAAATCCTTTCCAAACGTGCTGATTTTGGACAAAAGAAATGACAAAGAGCACATCCAGCAAAGGGCAGGTGTTTAAACAAAGCCGTTGGTTAAACTCAGAGATTACCCTGGAAGTACATGAGTAAACCACAAATAAAACACAACGCACCCGATGGGGAACAGCTGTGCCCAGTGACCATGCTCCGAACTGCGAAACCGAGCTGGCTCCTCGCTCTAAAAATAAACAACCCGACCCAAGAAAAGCTCCGAGGAAGAGAGCTTATTTTTAACAGGAGGTAAGAACGCAGCAATCAGAAGCATTCATCCGAAAACTGCCTCGCTTTAAAATACTCCAAGTAAGCTCTGTCTGTGGAAATTACCATCTTTACATCGGAGCCATGAAGACACGGACTTTGTGGACAGCGCTGGATGGAGGTGGAGAAAGGCAATTAGACATGCGAGGATGTATCTGTCTGCACTCGTGCGGGAGGAGGACTGCAAAGGACATTTTCTGCTGTCATAACCCTGACAGCAAGAACGAGCCTTTTGCGTATCGCCAGAAAGGCAGAAATCCCATCAAAGATTTTAATGCAAGTGCTCGCAGCTGAATTTTGGCATCGGCTCACCCATGGCCTTGTGAGAGCTCCCAACATCTCACCTCAGCGCCTGCTCTCATTCAGCCTGACCATGGGAATGCAATGGAAAGCTCTGGCAGAGGGAAACCTCACCATTGCCACGCAAAAGGGATGCTGGTTATGGTGATGAGCAGCTGGAGAAGCCACCTACCATTGGTATCGTGCATTGATTTCTAGAGCAACAGCTGCATGGAAGCTCAGGACCGGGCCAGGTCCCGGGTAGTGTCCCCAGGGCAGCATCAAGGAACCACCAAGCACCTGCACAGGGGCTTCTCCGAGCACCCGGAGCTCTTTTTAAAACAAGCATCAAGCCAGGAGGGAACAGAGACTGCAAATAAACTGTAGGAGAGCACACAGGGCATGTGTGAATGTTTTTATTTTAAGAAATTATCTAGCTGTCATCTTTCCCCCGCCCCAAATAGGAAAACCATTCGGCGGAGGCTGCATGCTGGGCAGCGGAGCCACGCGGCTTTATGAGAATTAAGTCTCCGTTCCCAGACATCGTGGACAAGCTCCTTCCACCCCAAGGAGCTTGCGAGACGTTTCCACTCACCCAGCCGATGACGGCACTGAACGGCTTCAAACACGGGAAAGGCGTGCAAACTGTAACAGCAAAACGTGCCAGGAGGCATTCGCAGCAACTCTACCCTGTGCCGAAGTTTCCATGACAAATGTGACAAAAAGAGATGAAAAAGCATATTAACGAGTATTGTTTGCCCATTCCTTTCGAGCCCAGAAGCTTTTAATTGCAGCATAAAGTCTCGCAGGGGACTGCAAAGCGAGAGAGATGAACAACCCCATGGACTGCATTTGCGTAAATGGCACGGGCACCTGGATGTGCACAGTGCACGAGGTCTGTCCCGAGGCCGTGGTAATGACATAATAAGAAAACTCGGGAGACTGTTAGCTTCTAAGGTGAGCTCTGAAATCCGGGAGGATTTCCTTGAATGCAGCATCAGGTGGCTGCATGATGAAATATTTTTCATGGGTTACAAAAGAAAAAAATGATAAAAGATGCTCCTTACAGGTCTGTTACGGGAGCATTGGCTGAGTGCTGGCCTATCTGAGCCCCTTCTCAACCAAAGGCTCTACTCAGCCTGCTCAAACACAGTTGCCAGGATTCACCTTCATAAGCAGGGAAATTATGCAGAGAAACCGAGGGCAACGCAGTGGAACCCCCCAAACACCACGAAAACAAGAACGTGCTCGAAGTCAAGAGAGCAGCTGCAGCGCCCCAGCTGCCCACGTACCACCTACAGACTTCTGGGGTCGTCCCAAGGGCCCTTCCAATGCTCCAGGGGGAAAAAATACATGTATCCCCTACCTATGTACATATATTCCCTAAAAATACATATATTCCCTACAAATACATATATCCCCTGCCTTAAAAACTACATATACCCATCCCAGAAGTGAAGCGAGTGCGTTAGTTTCAAAGGAACGAACCTGACGATGACGAGGCACGACCAACATCACGGTTTTGATTTAAAAGTTCACGTTTAAGCACAACGAAACCCTGATTTAGGGCCGCTGACGACACCGGGCTGCCAGCACGTTGCGAGGAGATGCTGCAGGTCATGCCGGGCACAGCCAGCGCCGCCGTAACCTGATAACTGCTGCCGGAAAGGCAAGCCGCACTATCGGAGCCATAGAGAGTTTAACAAACACGTACCCCACCACAAGCAGGAAATTAAAAGCCACAGCTAAATAAAACAAAGAGTGAGAGTTGCAAGCAGTGCAATAAGCCTCCTTGTAAAAACAGCGATGCCAAGAAGTGTCATCATGCTTAGTAATCACAAAATATCTGAAAAAAAAAAAAAAATCAAGGCTTTTTTTTTGTGTGTGTGTGTGTGTGTGAAGTCATTCCTGTTTTCTTATATCGGTTTTTATTTGATGTCTGCAAGTAGAAAAGGCTAAATCAAGATACTGCTCAAGATACTCCTCATGGCACCGTTTTGTCAGGAGTAACCAGAAAAAAAAAAGGATTTCAGTTGTTTTTGTTTGGCTTTGATTTTTATTTTGTGGTTTTTTGTTTGTTTGTTTGTTTTTGTTGATTTTTTTTTTTATTTTTTTTTAAATCAAGTTATCTCCCTTTTCTCATACTAAAGCCAGGGCTGCAGCAAGTTGCTGAGCCCCAAACAAAAGCCAAGCTGCACCCCCCCAAAATTCAAGGCGCGCTTTGGAGCTGCTCCCCAGCCATGGGGTCCTCTTCACATGGACAGTAAGGGCATCAAAAAACCTCCAGCCAGTGGGGAGTGGGGAAAGCAAAATTAATTGCTCACAGCCCTGTTCCTGGAGCTGCAGGAGGCCAGCACCTTTGCTGCCGATCCCATGGGCAGTGCGTGCAACGCCACCAAAACCTACCCCAAAGCTCCGCAGGCAGGACAGCAGCCTGAGAGCGATTCCACATTTAGGGAAACCACAAAACAGACCTCGTGGGGCAGGAGGGAAGCGTGGAGGAAGACAGCAGCTTGAAACCAGTAGATGATCAATTGGGAGATGCTATAAAAAGCACCAGAAGCCCCGTGCTGGTGCAACCAGAGGTGCCCGTGCCAAGTCCTAACGCTAATTCCTCTCCCGTACTGTTGGGACCCCACCTTCCGCATTTACTTCTGACAACAAGATTTGTCTGCAAAGAGTCTCTGTGTTACACGTCTGGCTCGGCTCACAAAGATGAAAAGGCTCTGAAGTAGGGCAGAGAGGATAAAATAGCCCGGGCTTTGCGAGGCTGTGATTCTCTCCCTCACCAGCGATGCAAGAGTCTTTGGAGAGGAGACACGTGCTGCCTGGAGTTATGATCCAAGATTTTTAAAGAATATTTTTGTTTAATGCAAAACTGGCCTTGAACTCTCCCTCTGCAGCGAGATACAAGTAAACTTAAAAGCAACACCTTTCCTTTATACTTGTTTTTTAAGGTCTGTAGCTGCAGCAAATCGATACTATACGCTGCTGCTGTTCACTTCTGGTCTGTATGAAAGTGCATGTCTCCAGAAGAGGATGCTGGATATCGTAAAATTATAAGATTGCAAAGTACAAGGCTTATTATAGAGAAGACAATGCTGTCACACCAACTAATACAAGGTGGGATGCATGCGTGTGGATCAATTAATTATGTGCATGTATAGATACAACCACTGTTGTATACAGACAAGTATATCTGGAGATGTTTGACTCTGAAATATCTTCCTGTAAGCTTCATCCTCCCCTCTTTTACGTGGGAAAGGGTGTCTGTAACGTGGCAGTTTCCTTAGATGGCGGGTTGAGGGTTTCCCACTGCACAGCTGCCTTCCTTGCTGGTGCCAACGGCCGCAGCAAGAGCACGCATGGTAAGAGCACCGCGGATGTTGTGCGCCGTGCAGTATCAGCACGTGATCCCACCTGTGTATTATTTAAAACAAACAATAAGAGATTTCCCACTTGGTGAAGTTGCAAACAGAAGTCCCCAATCTGCATCTCACAGCATTTTGAAGCTAAGAGCAGCGCTGCCCCTCCAGAGGCTGTAACAGCACAGTAACCCAAACCATCCACGGCAACCTGTGGCTCCCCCAAAGATCCACGCTGGCCCCCATCTCAATACACCGAGCAGACAATTAGTAGGAATTTGTCATCCTTTGTAGGCCACCTGTGAAGCAGCAGCTGAAAACACTTGACATTTGTCTGTTTCTCCGTATAGGATTCCTCCTGTGCTGCATATGGTTCTCCTCTTCTTCAACGGAGAGCGCACGGCGGCACAGCCAGCCGGACCCGCAAAGCGCTGCATGTGAAGAAGGAGAGGACCCACGCTGGAGGCTCTGGACAGGCTTTCAACCTTTGATTCACCACTTACCCAGCACTGCTCTGCCGCTTGGATCCCATAGGCAAAGCAAAGAGAAGCAAAGAACAGCCCCAGTTCGTGCAGCTCTTACCCTTTCCCAGCTATACATCTCGTGGTTTGATCCCCCTCTGCTGCACATTAACTCACTGAGTAACGCAGGACAAACCCTCGCTGCTTTACCTCAAATTACTCCTCGGTACCCAAGGCATATCCATTGACAGCTTTCTCTGAACATATTGTTCTCCATCTACAGTTTAAAATTCATTTGTGGCCCTGCATTGTTGTCATCCCGCATGCCCGGCTCCGGAATACATGGGGATTGACCTTTTCAGATTTACATTTACAACACGCAGAGCCTCTGGGAGCTCTGTTACAGAGAAAAACCAAGCGAGTGAAATTTCTGGAATGGTGACTGGACTACTGATGTTTCCTAGGGCAAAGCACTTACTGCCTGTATTCCATCCAGCTCGCTAACACCCTGGTAAACAAGAGAAAATTGAATGGCCAAAGCAACCTAACTGGCTGGAATCTCCTGAAAGACGCAAAGCAGACTCCCATGGCCACCACACAAAGGAAAGATGCCTCGGCAGTCAGTGCTCAAGGGTAACGCAAACAATGTTCCAAATTAAGGATGCAAAAATAATAATTAGCAATAATAATGCAGACCAGGAATTGGGTTTCCAAAAGAAAAAGGGCCAGGCGCTTCCAGAAGCGCTGCACCACGTATCGAGCCTCATGTTTCTCCTTTTCTTTTGCAGACACCACTGCAGATGCCCCCTTTATCCCCAGGGTGTACCTGGTTTGTGCAGACACCTATCCAGCTGCCCAGTACCTCCCCCAGCCTGGAGCTGGCCCTTCTCTTCACCACATGCTTTTCCTGAAGCATCAACTACTCGTAACACATGCTCAGCCCCCAAAACACTGGATTTATCAGCACGGCCCCGCTACCTGACCTTTTCTGTGCAGTCACCCAGCATCACAGAACCAGATTCCCAGCTCAGTTTTCAGGTGTGGCGATCCTTCTCACAAGCACAGTCTTTACCTTCAGGCTGGACTACTCCAAGTATAACCACAATCAGGGCTCCTCAGTCCTAAAGCATCCTCATCCAAAAATGCTACGGAGAACACAAAACAGGAGACGCCATTGATACTAATGAAGTTATGGCACGATGGGATTTTCTCTCCAAGGGAAACCTCCTCTTGATCTTACCAACTTCAAGTTAAAGCTTTTGTTATGTGCACTAGCTCTTGCACGAAGAGACAGCGTGAATTTAAGGAGCAGCAGCATCCCCAAGCACCTTCTCCACGGGTTCCCTAACCCAGATCTGCCGCCTCACTCTGTGTTTGCCAGCCTGCAAATCATCACTCTTACAACACATCCAGCTTCACGTTCTTCTCCCTTCCAAAAGCAGCTCACCTGCAATGCATAAACAAATGGGTGATTTTTAAGGTATTTTCTATCTCATTACCAGCAGTGTTTTGAGCACAGTACGCTGTGCAGTACACGTACAGCACTTGTGTACAGGTCAGAAACACCCACCTCTGTTTTTCAGCAATATTTTCTAAACTACTGCAACACAGTCCGTTCACCTTGTCCTCCATCGATACAAGCTATTGATCAGTGTCACCACAAAAATCCAGCAGAAAGGTAAAGAGAGAGGAGAAGAAATGGAGAGCTGACTGCACAGGAGGCAGCTCGGTGCCCTCACGGGGCAGAGGGTATCGGCGAGCACTGCAAAAGGGGAGACTCAGGGGACAAAACAGGACTCCAGGAAAGGTGCAAAGCAGCAGGGAGATGGGACACAGCCAGGAAAAAACACACCCTGACAGTGCTGCCTGGGGCTGGAAGCCTGCTCGCTTTTATTATTTCTTTGGAAGCTTTACCTGTGAAAGGAAGGAGAGGGGAGGCAGGTTTATGGTATTTGCTTTGGAGCAAATTAGCCAAGCAAATGAGAGCTGTCAGCGCAGCTTTGCCACACTGGGGAGGTGATGACACAGGGAGCAGTAGGTACCACAGCCCTACCCTTCCCAAATCAAGCAGCAAGGCAGGCTCTGAGCGTTTTCCTGGCAGGTGAGGACAGGCACAGCTCTCACAACCTGAGCGGCACACCTGGGGAAGAAGCAGCCTTTAAAGGATGGCTGACCTTCCCTGCCGAAGGAACGAGGACCTGCAGTGCACAGAAAGAAAACACATCATCTGCGGGCTGCAAGGCTATTTCACTCCTTCTCAGATTGTAATCACCACCACAAAGCCCGGATTCGATCATCTCTGGCTAACTGGAGCAAACAGAAGCTTTTTACAGACAGCAATGCCACTGAAAACAAACCATGGCAAGCTTGCACAGCTGGCTAACTTCAGTTCCTCCTGGTGGACCTTTGATGGCTCTGGAGGCACATGGGCAGCCTGCTCTGTGGCACCAGCAGCATGTTACTCCAGCTGGGCAACGCACACCACACAAATAACCACCTGAGGCACGTCTATTTTCACTCCTGTGGTCACCATCAGAAATGCCAGCAATCCCTTGCAATACTGCGTTCTTACTATCCACGTCAAATTAGCATCTGTCCTCGAAAGTAGGCGCTCTACAAAAGAGCCAGAAGGAAGGACTTTGGACGTGCAGTTTGGAAACACACGGATCAATGGGGCTCTTGTTTACCTGCAGTTCAGGAATTTCCCCTTTTAAGGGGGCCTGCCCAAGCTGCCCCCACTCTGCGCATGGCCACTCGCTACCTGAGGCCATCACAAAACATCCCGAATGTGCATAACGTGGGACGCGACGGCTAAAGGATGATCCAAAAAACGTAGGGTGCACAATACAGACGACCACTGCACGTGCGAATGCCTGGAAAAAATGTACAGCAGAATTAGGAAAATGCAGCAGGTGGATTTCTAAACACACAGAGCTTTTAGGGCAACGAGTGGCATGGAAGAGAATAAAGCAGTTTTCATTTCTGTCACCAAGTGTTTCCTTGGAAGATGACCCCTATAAAAAGGAAAGGGGCAAGGTCAAGCACATGGATACGGGTAGGGACTGAAGGAGGAGTTGTTCTCCCTGAAGTTTCAAGGTAATAAAATAAGCCTACGGAGGAAAACTCAAGTTCCTAGTACGACTCAGGGCAAGATGTCACTGTCATTAACTAATCCCAAAAATGAAATAATTCCTGTTAAACAAGAACGAGAGCAAATCCACTGCAAATAATTTCGGATTCCCAAAAGTCCAAGCCTCTGAAGCACTTTTCAGAAATTAAAAAACCCCTTCACCTGCAGTCAAAACCCAGGCAGAAGCTCACATCGCACGCACGCTCTCCAGCAGCATCCGCCTGCATAACCCACGGGGAGATCAAAGAGCCCGAGCGAAGACTCGGCTCTGAAAGCCCTTCAGCTGCTGCGCTGCCAACACGTAAAAAGGTTTCAGGAACACGTGTAGTTATCTAATAAAATCTCACTTCACCCAGCAAAGCGTCGTAAAGCAGGTGGCACTGGCCTATGGATTTTGCGTTAACTGAATATTGACAGTTTCGAGCCCAGGAGTACCGCTTACAAAAAGTTTAAATAAAAAAAAAAATACAACTGAACAGGAAGGTTTTTTCACGGCACAAAAGCACTGTCGAGCAACCCAAGGACTCGGAAAGCAGCAAAGAGGAAAGAAAACCTCCTGAAGAGCTCCAGCCTGCAGTCTTGGGTTACAGCACGACAGCAGCCGGGAGTAGTTAACAATTTCCACTTAAGCTAATAGAAAGATTTCACTTCAATTTCCACTGAGCTACTACCAAAAGCTTTCCTTCGGTTTAGGACGGAAAAAGCATTTCCCCTCCTCCCTTTTCAGCTTGCTCAGGACACAGCTAGGAAAGGAGAAGAGGCTCCAAGAAGGTGCCAAAATTAAGCACGGTGTGACCGACTGCAGCTCCCGCTGAGGCTGCCGATCCCTTAACACAGCCTTTTGCTTCCCCACCTGCCCGGCCACACAGAGGCAAACCGAAGACATCTTTTAGGATGTATCTGCTCTCCCCCTGCTCTGGATGTCCCTCCGGCAGCCCTGAGTCCCACCAGTGTCCCAAGGTGTCCCGCCTGCCTCCCCGCGCTGCTCCGCTTGTGGGGCGATGGAGGGGATGGGTGCTGTGCGCCCCCTGCTCACCGAGTCCAAAATGCTCTTCTTTAAAAGCAGCTGCGGCTCTTAGTCCCTTTCAATTTCAAGTTCCAAAGCTTGCAATACGGAATTTGGAGAGAGACCATTAAACCAGTCACATGCAGCCTTAAAAAAAAAAAAAAAGAAAAAAAAAGAAAAAAAAAAACAGCCCGGCACTACGCTGTTTTTGTAAGTCTTCCCTTTTCCGAGTCCAGGAACAGTCTCAGTCTCTTCAAAGCCTTTTGTAACACG
Organism: Aythya fuligula; assembly: GCF_009819795.1. NCBI lineage: Eukaryota > Metazoa > Chordata > Aves > Anseriformes > Anatidae > Aythya > Aythya fuligula. The sequence goes on from NC_045564.1 coordinate 10,790,496, forward strand.
CTGCCCTTTTACTCACTCATTAGCCTTAAGTGCAGCCATTTGCTAATTTCAAAATGCAGTTGTTCATAAATCAAAGTTCAAAAGGTGCTTAAAAACAATTTAGTCACCGCAGCTGGTGACCGTTGATCTTTACAGCTTCAGTGACTTCTTAGCATGGAAATACCCTGCTAACAGAAGCACCCGTCTAGGCACATTACCAAGTAATCTCTGGGTTTGGGCAATATTCGCTGGTTTTTATTAGCCTGCAAAAGCAGGGTGAGGTGGCAAAGTATCGGTGGAGGCACTGGAGACCAAGCAGCCCCTGGGGAGCCGGCGGGACAGGGGTTGCAGTGGTGCTCAGAAGGTGCTCGTCGTGGTCAAATCCTCATTTCTTATGTCCAACCTGAAGAAAGTCACACATTTACCCCTTAAACAACTGGAATTTGACAATCCCACGCAGCATCAGAGGAGAATTTCTGCTCCTGGGAGCTACCCACAGGGTCCTTCTTCCAGCTCTCTTTAAGCATATGGAAACAGGGAGCTTTCACTCAGAAACCTCAAGAAAATTAAGATGAGGTTCCCACCGACACCCCAAACACCTTATCCAACATGTTTCTAACAGAGCAGCAGGAACAGCACGGCTGGCAGGACTCGGGAAGTGACTGTCCCCGTGTACACAGCACTGTGAGCCCACCCCTTGGGTGCTGTGCTCAGTTGGGGCCCCTCGCTACCAGAGACGCTGAATTAATTGCTCGAGCATGTGCAGAGAAGACCCCGAAACTCATCTCCAACCCAAATGATCCTATGAGTCATGGCAACATTGCAGGACCAATTTTCACACTTCTAAGGATTTTTTTTTTTAAATCTATTCCACATTCACATTCTCCACACTCAACACTTGAGTTGGATTCCTCTCCGCTGCAGAGAAATCAAGTACCCAGAGCACCACCAGACAGAATGGGATATTCAACTAATCGACTTCTGTCTTTATGAATAGTATATAAAGAAAAATCAGCTTTCTCAGTCCCATAACCCACAAGCACGAGCAGATGCACGGACCGGCCCTTGCCAGGCAGTGGACACGGGCTGGAAGAGTCCATCAGGATAATGGAGGAGGATGGGGATGGCCCTTGTAACAACTCCAGAAAGATTTGCTTAAGGAAAAATGACAATGTTCATTTTTTTCTGGAGGGAGGGAGAGGAAAAATAACCTAACTTGCACCGTTTCTTGGTCTGAGCAGTTAATTATTCCTTGTCAGTCCTCTGCTTGCCCTCTCCAGCCTCTCCACGCTTCACCTATCTCCTTGCTAGTCTGTTTTAGAGAATTAAAAGCAGATAGCGACGAGATCCATGAGTCCAGAGAAAGAGGCAAGCAGGTCTGGCAGTGCCTGTTTCCACAGGGAGGCACTAAGATGGGCCAAAAATGGGACAGTTAAAACCAGTCACCCGTTACAATCTGCAAGTCCAGGGGAGGCAGAGAAAAAAAAAAAAAAAAAGAAACCCTGTATGCTCTCTGGTGTTTCATCAACATTTATCGATTTATTTTAAAAGTTGGGTAGGATACGAGTAATTAATAGACTGCCATATGCCCATGTGCTGCATCTGCTACAGCAATTTATTCTTATAGTTACTCAGTTCCCAAAGAAAGTAATAAAATGAGATAAGGATCAGCATCGTGACACTTGGAAATAAGCTCGTTTCCATGACTGTCAGCGGGAAAGCAGGAATTAATCCCCTAAATTTCATCCTGAAAAAAAAAAAATAACAGTGAAAGCAAGCCCAATGAAGAAAAAAAACTGTAAGACGGGGAAAAAAAAAAAGTGTTTGGAAGAGCAGTGGCCTTATTACGCTGGCAAGCATACAGCCCATGAGATCAATGTTTTGATGAGCACAAGGCCTGGTGCCAGAGGGGGACGGGAAGGAGGAGAAGAGACTTCAATGAGACGAAAGCGTGGAGAGAGGAAGAGGCAGGGAAGCGGTTTGAGGATGAACTAGGTCAGGGGTGGGTTCGGGACAAGGGGAAGCAGAACGTGCTCGCACAGGACGCTCGGAGCTGGCGAGGAGCAGGGACCTCGGACAGGGTGCCGAAGGCTGGGAGAAGCAGGGAAGGAGGGGAAGGGGGGGCTGCGCTCACCTTCAAGCGAAACAGGGGTGCCACGAGGTTAAACGAAGGAAAAGGACCTCGACTCGTCCTTGCACACAACCGAGCACAAGCCTTCGTTTGCCAAAACGGCTCCGTGACCCTTCAGATCTCTAGCTAGGTATACCAGCAGCCTGAAGACTTGTGGGTTTGGGGACTGCCTTTTTCTATTTTTTTTGGTACCACTTCTTTCTGCACTTTTTAGGCTTGGTGTCTAAAAGCATAGATAATTCTGGAAGACAGGAATCCCACATCTGGAGACATGGAAAGATTATTTTAATGAGTTCAACTCAATCAAAACCTTGCTTATTTAAAAAAATAATGATTGAATGTGAAGACAAATCCGCGCCCCTTTAGATAAAAACTCATCCCAGCAGCCCTGGGCGGGGGGACACAAATACACGCTGCCACGAAGAAACTTATGCACACACACACACACATCCCTGCACCATAAAGCGAGAGATTCAAAGAGCTGAGTGATAACCCAGCGTATCAGCAGGAGGCTGCCAGGGGACTGGAAGGAGACCAGCAGCTTCTCATCTCCCACGCTAACCACAGGCTTTTTCCCCGGAGCCTGAGCCTGGACCACTGAACCCCGTTTCAAGGGAATCTGCTCGGAGCCATCGCTTGCACACTTGCCTGGGTCTCGTGTTCCAAACCGTGAACAAAGCCTCTCTTAAATGTGGTTTGATTGACGCAAATCAAGAGCTGAGCGGGTGATTCATAGTTGTCAGACCGTAACACTTGCATAAAAACAGCATGTGGACAAACTTGCTGATGCACTCAAAGGCTCAGCAGATATCATGAAAGGCAGAGTCGAACACAGACCACGCGCAGCAATGTCGTTTTTGTTCTCCCCCCCTCAAAAAACAATTGGGATTTTCCTAGGTAACAGATAGCGTCGCAATAAATCTGCAGGCGTAAACGTGTAGTAAGCGTTTTGCTGCACTCCCCTGCAGCTTGGCAGGCAGCATTAACGTGTGGAATAAAGTCATAACGCGAGTGGCACTCAGGGATATCCCTGAGCCGGTTCTCTGCTGTTTGACAGAAGGGCTGCCTCGGTGCCAGCCACGTATTCTGGCCTTTCTATTCCCAGTTTGAGTCTACTCCCTCTTCCTTTATGGCAGAGGTTTTCCCTTCCTTCTCCTTCCCTGTCATCTCCTTCCCCTTGGGCTTCACAGAGCAGCAGCACTGGCCAGACCCGTACCGGAGGACAGGACCGTTTCTCCCCATCCCATAGCGATGCAGCAGGAGGGAGCCACAAGCAGCACCCGACCCAGCTCCAAGCACAGCTCTTCATGCCGTACCCCAAACCGATCCCACACAGAGGGCTCCCTGCTTGCCCTGCGCCACGTGCCGGCTCCGCAGCAGGCTCACAGATGTCGATGAAAGACATACAGAAAGCAGGGCCCTTTCTACACACCCCACACGCCTCAGAGCAACGCAGCTCCGAGAGACACGGCCACAAGCAGGCGTGATGCCACGCCGTGCCTTCACCCACACAGCGGCCTAAAGGGAAACCTGCAGCACACAGCCAGGCCGCCAGGAGACTGCTGCCGTCTCGGGAAGGAGCCGAGAGGCTTGCAGAGGGAGATGGCCGAGCCAGCAGCAGGCCTCCTGCTCCAGGAAGGCCACATCTGCCCAGAATTAGAGGCTGGAGCCCCACCGCCACAGCCCCGGGGCTCACAGAGCACCCAGTGAAGTCAGCCCACGCTGTACCCCGCATTCGCTAATTGAGTAGAAACAGCATGGATCACGATCCCAGCTCTCCTCCGAGCTGGAAGAGGGCAGGAAAATAGGGAACAAGCGGCTAACCCTAACACTACCCACCACACAGAGCATGCAGAGAGGCTTCTACCATCGCAGCTCATGGAAATGACACCATTGCGCTCCTGCAAACAATTAGGAAACAAAACAACACACAAAAACCCTGCCAGCAACACACAAGAAATGGAAGATAGCATTTCATCCTCATCTTTTCACAAACCATCTCAAGACAGCTGCAAAGGTAGGTGAGGAGATTCAAATGAGCATAACTTCTGAACTAACTCTCGCAGCCAAGATGCACTTGGATGATGCACTTTGTTCTAGGGACCTTGGGAACTCGAGCATCTTCTCTCCAGCAGCATGCCTACCAGTATCTTTTTCCATCTTTTCCTCTGAAGGGCTGGAAAACACCAAGATCTGCCCTGTGGCCTGCACCAAACCAATGCTCTTCAAGCTAGCTCTGCTAGGGTGTCACACCTGATGAACTTTCCCTGCTCACAGATTTTCAGTCCATGCAACTAGATTAGAGCCAGGACAAAGCGAACACCTCTAAAATGTGTGCCTGTTTCAGCACCAACCTCTCCGTGCGTGGACAAAGCCCCTGTCACTGCATGTCTGTTCCTTGCTGCCTGCCCAAAGCCCTCCGCAAGCTGGACCCCGTCCCTGCCTTCACCACTGTCATATTTAAGGAGTGCTGCTGTGCTACAAGGAGGATATTTTAAGTGTGAGCACTGAAATCGCTTTCAGCATACCATAAGCCTTCCAGCTGGCTCAAGAGGAGCGAGGCTTTGAGGCACTCGAGTTTGACATCTCTCCACTAGCGCAGTTGGGACCAGCCTCAGAAGCGTTTCCACCACCAGGGGAATAACAGATCTGACTCACCAAGATGGAAATAGTTAAGCAGAGGGGAGCAGCAAGGAGGGAAGAAAATCTGTCAGGAAGGCAGCAACGTGAAGGAGCGAACTGCAGCACGCTTAACGCCGCGCCGCTGGAGCGGCCACCCCTCCTCAGCCTCTGGTTTAGTCATTATTATAAAAAACAACACACAAAGCCCTGACGAAATTAGCTGATGAAGCACCGCAGCATGTCACTGGGAAGGAAATTGAAAAGCTAATTTGCCTCGACATTTCTCGGTATAAACACCTGCAGTCCCGTGGCAGCTTTAAGTCACTGGGGCTCAACGTGCCCCAGACCTCCAGGTAGGGAAAGTTGCTAAAATAACCGATGCCCAGAGACCTTCCAGCAGCTCATGTCCCGAAGTAAAAGTGCTGGAGACAATGAGGTGCTAGGAAAGGAACAAATCACTTATCCCAAGATTTAAAAAAACCTCAGAGCTGGTATTTTTTATACTTAGGGCCTCCCACCCTAGCTCCCACGAAACTCCCCTATCTCTGTTTATAAGTAAATGCTCTGGCTGGAAGACTTTATTTTTTTTTAAAGTAGCACTGAGTTCTCAAGTGCTACGAGCACACCAGTAAGCGCCCATGCAGCGATGGTAGGATTTTTCCCCCCCGTTACATCGCTGCCCAAAAATCTGGCAGGATTCAGCTTCAGCTGTGCTCTCCAAACAAGAGAGCGCTTCTTACTGCACTGGCCAAGCGACGGGAGGAAGGGATTTTCGGGCAGGACACCACAAGCAGCTGTCTGCGAGTGTCAACAGCTGGAAGTTGAAGCACGTTCCCCTAAAATAGAGGAGAGGGCAGCGGGAGATCGACACGTGGGGCACGACAAGGTGACAGACAAGAACAAGTAAGTGCTTTCCAATCTAGTCCCTACGGTAAATGTTGATCGCTCTTCGGGCCTGGGTTTTAAGAAAACATCAGTGTGACTAACAAATTTAGGAAGTCCTGAAACTAAATCTTGCGTTGTTTTTGGCTTAGTGCGAGGAATCGGCTTTAATGACAACCTACGGTTAGCTGTAGTCATTTTCTTTCTTCCTCATTGACATACATGACAAGACTTCGTTAGCAGGGCTAAAATTAAAAACAAAACATTTCTCCCTGCTGCAAGGATGCTTAAGCATTCATTGACACCTTGTGAAAAGAGACAAAAAACCATCTATTTCAGAGCAACTCCATCACCTTCATTTCAGTTTTCTCTAACATTTTACATCAGGAGTTTTGTTACTTTGCACATCCGTGACCACAGATTTTTCATAATCAAGATTAACAGCTGCGGAAAATGACTGTCAGAAGAGGCGATGCGCATTGCTGTGTCACAAAAATGATGTCTAGCTTAGGATAACAGCAAGAATCCACTCAAAAGGAATACTGTTGGGCAATGTGCTCTCTGATTTCTGATTTTTCTCAACGTTTTTAGGATTTAACACAATCCAATTACTAAACTGAGAAGTATCTGAATAGATTCAAGGTTTTTATAGGGGGCGAAGTGATTCTGAGCTAAACATTTTGCCATTTAAGCCTATGCGTGGGGTGCAGGGGAACTCCCAGACAGCATTAATGAAGTTCATTGAACTGTTCGTACACTTTAAAGTCTTACATCCCCAATCTGAAATCAAGCTTGTGCACAGCATCAGCCCCCGATGGCTTCTTCCCTCATTCCCTCCAAATCAGGATGGTAATTATCTCACTGTTTGTTTGCTCCTATGTCCATTTTTTTTTTATTTTTTTTTTCCAGAGGCTTCATGCTACCCTGCCCTCCCTGCAAGCAGCCAGAGGCTACTCAGCATCCCCAGCATCATGCAGGATGGGCAGGAACTTTGTATGGACAGAGCTAACCCATCAGCAGCACTCACGGATCTCCGAAGCACTGGGACCCCGCTCTGCAGCCCCCCTAAAGCCTCCCACCCCACTGATGTGCCCACTGTAATTAGCAGACCCTTTAAATACTTTTTATAATATGTCTTTAAATATTGTACAGGACTAATCTACCTTCCTCTCTCCTAACCACCTGCCCTTTTGCAGCCTCAACATTTTTTATTTATTTTATTTTTTAAAGAGAGAGCAAATTACAGCATATAGAGAGCGATGTGGTTGGAGGTTTTATTGACGCTTGCTGGGAACGACCTGGATAGCTCTCACAGTTTTACCACTTGTGAATAATGGAGACATTTAAGAGCTGAAGTCAATAAGACGCGTGCTACATAAATGTGAGAAGTATATTCAGAGCGCGCATCTCTTTTAGGGTGTTCCCCCTGCAGCCCCCATTAATTAATGCTAAGAGGTGGTGAGAACTCGTTAAGCAGCAAGGGCAAAACGAGGCAATTTAATGCCACGTTAGGTGCCCAAGGACAACAAATAAGACGACAGGGGGAAGGGATGGCAGCACAAGGAACCGCACACACACCTCTGGAGGAGTTCCACATCAGTAACCACGAATGGCCAAAACCAAAGCAGAAGGATGCGGTTTGGTTTGCTGTTTCACAAGTCTAAAGCAAGAGTGGTGTTTGAACACCATCAGATTTAGAAAAAAACAAATCAAAACCTGTAACAGGTTGCTCGATCTCTTCTCCCTGACGTTACAGAACCGCTGCTTCAGGAGCACCTCGAGATGTGAGGAAGAATAAAGGACTAACAAGCAACGATTTGGGGAAGGAAGCTCATTTCTCCTAAACCCTCAGTCCTGTTGGGAAGGGAATTATGCAAACACCAAACCTGCAGCACAGCAGAGACTTCCCAGGTCCTCCCAATCCAACGGGAATGCCCAGGTGTGAACTTCCCCAATGGTGATTACGGGAAATAAAACCTCCCGGTTTACTGGAAGTAAGCAAAGGCAGAGGCCTTGGCGTGGTCATCAGCATCTCCACCTGGCTGCAAAAAGCTTGCTATAGAAGTCCAGCTCACGGTACGACCAAGAAAAAAGCCTTACTGCCTGTGTAATGAGTTACTGGGCTAGGAGAAAAAATGGGGTGAAGCAATTAAAAACTGGGGATCACCCAAAACACCATGGCTCAAGCAGCAATACCTTCACTCCTCTGTACTTTGCATAGCTGAAACTCTTCATAACTAGTTTATTTTTTTTTGCACGCCTGTCAACAAACCCATCTTGGATAAAAACATATCAACCACTCACAGCATGGTGACTGCCACATCTGTAGAGCTGACCTCAAGCATGTTTCTGCTGCACGCAGCTGTAAGCACGATGATGAGTCGCCAATGATTATTTACCATCAAACCAGTGAGAATTTTCTACATGCACTGGAAATTTGACTTGCTACAAGAGTCCCAGAGGAGCTCCGGCTGATAAATCCTTTTTATTGCTGGAATACCAATTTGGCAATTAGGGGAAGAAAGGGGAAGGCAGCGTTATTTTATACGTGCCATAGTCAGGAAGGGGCACGAGCAGTGAAACTCGTGGCACTCGCTGGCACCGCAGTGGGAACTGTCCCGACTTAAAAGCGCCGTTTGCCATTTCCCTGCTCCCACCAGGGGAGCACAAAGGCACTCAGTTTGCACTTCTTGGAAGGCGCTGCAGCTATTTATAGCGGGCGCAGTTCAAGGTGCGTGCTGCTGCAGACAAGTGAATGACTTGTTTTCGCGGTAATTGATCTATACAGCGCGGATTATATAAACAGTTGTTTCTTGCTCATTTCCACTCCCCCAGCATCTCCCATGATAAAAATGTACTTGTCAATACAGCAGCTGCTATCAGGCAGCAGAACTGTTAGCAGCTGCAAGGTCTGTAGCTCGGAGCTCTAGGTGAGCTTTGTAAAGACGTGCAGAAAATACAGCTGGGAAGCTTTCGCACGCAGCTGTATACAGATTAGTGCTCTCTCCTGTTTCTCCTTCCACGCTATTCTTTCACAGTTCACACAAAACACAGAGCCAATTTTCTCAGTTTTCCTTGCTGTAAAACCTGGTTTAAGCATACGTGCACTGATCTCCTGGAGTTGTCCTACTGCAAACTCAGTTTCCATACCCTGCTTTTGGAAAAGACGGTCCAATTTCTTTTAAAGCCACTACTTCTACTTTAATAGATTATTATTTCCTGCAAGCTTCTCCTTACCTTTCTGCATCTCTGCATAGAAGATGAAGCTATATTGTGCCTGGGAAGCAAAAGTGGTATGTCCAAAGCCACCGACCTCTCTCTGTGCAGTGCTGTAGGACTGTATCATATCGCTCCGCAGGGCTGCGAACCGGGCTGCCTGAAATAGCCTTGCACAGAAGCAATCCAGAAGCGTTTCACTGCTTTAGACAGTGAAAAATTCACAGCATCAGGGAGGAGACGAAGCACTGCTGGAGACACAGCGCTCTTCGGGCAGGGAGCAGCAGGAGCCGTGAGCGGGCAGAGATCAGGGGGTGAGGTGGTCAAAGGTGCGCGATAAGCAGGGCTGGCGGCGCGGCGAGAGCTCACGTTCAGCACTCGCAAACACGCACAGACCGGAGCTAAATTTGCCTTCTCACTTGACACCAGTCCCCAGGGCGAAACGCAGACAACTGTCCTCGCCTCTCCACCCCCTTAGGGGAGGAAAAAAAAAAAAAACAAAGCTTTTTTTTTTTTTCCCTGCACCTATTTATACCAGCGGGCTCTGCACAGAGCTGGGGGCTGCCTCACTGAGCACCATCCTCACGCTGCTGCCCGGGGCTGGATGCACACAGGGACAGCCCAGCCACTGCTGGCCTGCCCCGCTCTCTCCAGTGCTGATATCAGAGCAAATGAGTCTGGGAAGCCGCTATAAACAGGCAGAGATGAAACAACTGAGCTGTTAAACGCAGGTATGAGTGTGTTTATTTTATCTGGCATCAACCGGTGCGTACCTTGTATCGTTCAGGTCAATCAGTTTATCAGAGCTTGATTGGAGCAGGACCCAAACAGCTGCAGTATAACTTTATGGCACAAGGAGTGTCCCCTGCGTGCAAATTCCTTATCACTTATTCATTTAAAAATGTAATTACAACTCGGAGAAGAGAATCAAGGCTGGAACCTGGTTAGCGTACACTCAGAGCTCGGGGCTCTGCAGCTCACTTTCATCCACAGACAGAAGCCACGGGAAAGAAGAAAAAACAACTTTGTTTTCCCAGCAGTGATTTACCCAGTTTAATTTTGCTGGCTGTGCATTGCAAAATCAATGCTTACCTAAAGAGCTGCCCGTTGAGCAACACGGCCCGTGGCTCTGTTGCAACTGGAGCCGAGCACTGGGTGCTGCGCTCCCAACGCCGCTCTCCTCGCATGTCCCCTCCAGCTCCGCTCCTTTCCACCCCGCGGGAACCGTGCTCTGCTTTTCAAGGCTTCAAAAAGTGCAGAATGCACAGCGGGATGCAATAAGCACAGCCACCTGACATCACCTTTCGGCTCTGCTTTTAACAAGCTACCTTACGGACCGGGCTTTGTGGTTGTCAGCCACGAGCGTTGGCTCAGTGATAAGCGTGCACAGAGCTGCCTGTCCCACGCAGAGGATCTGCAGGTCCCTGCACAGCTCAGCTCTCCCCAAAAAAGAAGGGAAAAGCCCCTGGATGTCACTGGTCTGAACCCACACTGCAGAGATGCCCAGCCTCCTTTCTGTGGAAGGCCATCCTGCAGCGTTACATCGAGTCCCAGCACTCTGCACTGGCACCTCTGCTTGCCAGTACTCCAAAACCAGGTATTTCGTAGAGTTTTTAGGGGACTCACACAAAAACAGTACTAAGCAACCAAATGCAAAGGTGTTTAAGACTAGGTGCTGGTAGAGAAAACTCCCTTCAAGCCAAGGCAGCAGTGTACAACATTCACTTAGCAGAAGGAATTGCAAAGCTGCCTTGCAATTAGTTCAAACACCAGCACCTTCAGACAGGAGTTTATTCCAAGAGGCGATGCAGAAAGCACAACGGAATTGCAAGACCACAAGACAAGCCAGAGATGTCACACTCAGTAGCAAGCCCTCAGTAATGTCAGATTTACACCCAAGCGCCTTCGAGCAGAGGAGCTCGGGGTGCTGTGTTACACAGACCGACGTTGCTTAAACACTCGTGGGGGCGCCCCACAAAAGCTGAGAACTATTTTTCATCCATTTTCAACGCAGTGACTAAACTCAGGGTGTTGCATTAGTTGGGAACATACACGTCGGTCCTGAGAGATGTCAGGGAAGTGCAAGTTTCTCAGCTGAACTTTGGCTTTCAAACCTTTCAGACTGCTCGTGAAAACCCCGTCCGTCACCGATAACGCTGCGATTCAGGCAGGCCCTGCGCTCCCCACAGGGACAGGGGGTGCAGACACCGAGGGCTCCGCCGTGCCCCATGTCCTTTGCTGGGTACCTGCCCCGAATTAACGTTTGGAAGGCACTCCTCGCATTGCTCACAGCAAGGTGGTGCTTCCCTCTCCCTCCCGTAAGGGATGAAAGGTTCATTTATTCGGGAGCCGACTACGGTGGTTCTCTAGCTTACCTGGGAAAGCTTCCCATTCACCACAGGCCAGCGGAGTTTTCGAGACATGAATGTCTGTTTTATGAACATCTGCACGCCGTGAATGCTCCGAGCAGGGAAGTTATAAATGCAAGGATTGTGCACGCGGGCAATACATTATATCTCTTCGGGAAAAAAAACACTAGATGGGAGATGGTATAAAAGCCTAAAGCAGCACGGGTCAGCGATCGGACTGCCTCATCTTCAAATCCACGAGAACATCCCTAGTTGGGCCCTTCTTCGGGCAGCTCTCCCCAGTGCACTCGTTCAACAGAAGCAGACACACTCCAAAACTCACAGTCCAGGTGCTCCCCGGATAACTGAGACACAATTACAGCCCCATCACGTGCAAACCCATCCCATGCAACACCAAGCAAATTCTCCAGAAAGATCCCCAAGTGAAAGGCGGACAGCACAGGAGGCCTCATACCCTTAATGCTCAGCCACAACGCAAGACAATGTTCTCACTTCAATAACCTGCCTAGTACCCCCAAAATAGCATCCTATGGACCTACAACCTTTGTCCAGCACAGCAGGCAAGACCCTGGAAAAGCAAAATCTGTGGGAGAAGGCAGTGAGGGAATGAAGGCGAGTCCCCGCCCTGGGATGGCAGCTTCTCTGAGCTCTCTTTTTCTGGGGCAAGATCACAAAGCTTTAGAAAGCAGCAGCTGCCTTGGGGCAGGACATGAAGCGATCTGCTCAGCTCTGTGCCATGCTTCGGCTCGCACAGAAAATGCATCATTTTTAGCAGTGGCAGCAAGCCTGCAGGTGAGCACAAGTTAAAGCAGTGCTATTAAAAAAATTCCACAGACACATGAGGGCCAGCAGTGGAGATAACGGAGGTTTTACTCAGCAGGTTTCATCCACTGTGGAATAATTCCCCCAGATTTCACAGGCATGCTATCCACAGTCTGACACTGGCACCAGGATTTACCCCTCTACCAGCAGACTTCGCTTACGGGATGTTATTTTGTGTGCCTTTTCCTCCTGCTACAGCATCAAGGCCAGGTAAAATCCACACACAGATCAGTGTGATTAATCTGCTGCTTCCAGCACACATCGTGTTCGGCTGGAACAGCTAATTTCACAGCTTCAGAAAACAGCAACAAATCTCACATCCTCCTGCAGCAAGCGGACTTCAGCTACACGCTCCCCTGTAGGGCTGAAGAGCCGTACAGAATAAACCCGTGTTTCATCTGGGCATAGACCACAGCGCTGCAATAGTATGATCAACTGACAAAGTCTGCAAGCCAATTTGTATCAGCCTTTAATCAAGAGTTTCCAGTCATTTTCCTTTATTGTTGTCTGTGTTGAGGACAAATTCAAACTTACTACCACGATCCCAATACATACTTAGTACCCAGAAGCCATTTCCATAGCACGGCTCAAATACACAAGCAAAGGACACATGTGCCAGTCCCAATAACGCCATCACCTTTCAGTTATGCATACAGGAAAGCTTTTTCTTTCTACAGGATCTTCTAGCTGCTGCTGGTCAGCTCGGGCTTTCTCCTGTGGCTGTGCAGAAGAGGGCAAGAGACCAGCAGGCAGAGCTGGAGACCGGCCGCTGCACAAATTAATGCTCTCCTTAAAACCCGAGGAGGCAGAACCTGACAGCTCTTAAGTACCATCCACCACAGACACCAGCTTTAAAAAAAAAAATTGCCTCTCTCAGCTCAGCAGTTTGAGTTAAGAGCTCTCTTCAATAGCAATCCTGAAAGCAGGCCCCCCTCGACTGTTTTCTTAGCCCAGCTCCAATTTCCCTTTGAGGGCCAAGACTCACAAAACCAGAAATGTTCTCATTATTACAGCAGCTGATTTGACAGTGAAGAAATCAAATTCTAAGCACTTCCTTGTGTGTGTGTGTGTGTGTTTTTTTTTTAAACATACTTTATTGCTTTGTTATACTGCACACATTTAAGTCTCCTTTCAATTTGCACAATTTTGGATACGATAAAACAGACGAGCGCGGTAGCATAAATAAAAGGGACAAAAGACCAACTGGCTATATACTGGATGAAATGCACCCCCCAAAACCTCAGACTTTTAAGCAACTTGTACTTTCTTGCCTGTTTTCACTAGCAGTCATGTGCTCGTGCATGCAAAACACATGGCAGATGTTGGCTGGTGTGGGACGGAAAAAATTCGCTCTGGATGGCCGTACGGTGCTGAGAGTTCACTCTGCACGGATGAGCAGCAGAGGTGCACCGAATCCTTCACCACACAGTTACCAGAAAGGCGATACAAAAAAACAAAGAAAAAAAACATAAAACTGAACAAACACTTCCAGTTGGAAAGAGCGAGGTTTGGGGAGGCTGTGATAAGAGGTTTTCTCGCTGACTTCACCAGCACCCTGCGCTCCCTGCTGTGGGTAGATGACCGGGAGCCCTGCAAGCCTCAGCAGCAGCAGGAGGTGCCGGGGTTCTCTTTTCAGAGCTCCCTCACAGGTTAGGATTATACCAGGCTTAAAACAGCATTGGTGTTTTGCAGGATCAGACATGGAGCTGACGGATGGAGCCAATGCAGGCGCTGTACAGGCACTTGATGAACCGACTCAGTACGGGCTGAGGGGCAGGAGGGATAAAAGAAGAGGTCAGCTTCCAAACCTGAAGTCTGGAGCAAGAACTGAAGAAGTGGCAGTGAGCATCTTGAAGCCTGAATCACAAATCCTGCACTTCTTGGGCTGGGTCTACCTGAGAGCCCAACCTAGGAGCTGTAGCCTGACACAAACATGTAGAGAAAAAGTTTTGCTTCTCAGCTTCAACTAAGCAGCCCGGCCCAAGTTTCTACTCTACGAGTGCTTTTTCACTTTAGCTTTTCTTCCAGCCTGAAAACAAGGTATTGATGCTTCCTCTCGATTTCCTAGACATTTCAACAAGCCCCACGGGGCCCAATATTGCATTCCGTTTGCAACAGCTCCTGCCTACGGATTTGCCACAGCAGGCAAACACGTTATGACATTGAGATTAAGACCCACACATGGAAACTCGCTGCCCTCTCCTCTAAGAAAGGCCATCTGCTGGGCCTCCAGCCATGCCTGCAAGCTCCTCACCCCTCAGCAGGTATCGCTGCATCAGCTGAAGCCTCATCCTCTGGAGAACTGGCCCGGCTCTGAGCTAGAAAGTTGGCAAAATAACCAAAGTTGCAACTCTGCAAAACAGCTAAAGCCAGGGTTAAGACACCTAATGGCTCTCTAGATAAAAGTTTTGGATTAAGTATGTGGTAATGGGATAATCTCTGCATAAGAGCAGACTTTTTTTTAATACCAGCAATTCAATCCTTTTGCATTAGCTATTTCTTTAATCAGGTATTACAATAGCAGAAGCTTTAACATTTCCAGCAGAAGCTTAAAACTTTTCCACAAAGGTTGACTGAAGTACAAGACCAGTCTGAGGCTGAAAGGCAAACCAGTTCCAGCATGGACTTCCTTTACCTTGTTCAATGCAAGTCATTTACAGCTTTGAAAACATGGCTTTGTGGTTGGAGGTGGAGTGTTTTGATGCGTGAGTTTGTTGCATTTGTTTAGACACAAACTGGTTTTTGAAGAAAAATCTCAGAATTGCTCCTATGAGTTCGCTCATCAACATAGCCCCAGTCAATTTTACACTCCTGCTGCACAGGGTACACAGCATGATGTCTTTGCAGCTTTGATGTTGACCAGGTCATGTATTTAAGGGCTCTGAGTCCAGACAGTTTTATTTTATGAAGCATCATCATTTTCACCGTAGCCTTAACACCTCTTTTCTCCATGAGCTACTCCTGCTTGCACGACTGCACGCAAAATTCCCAAACCGGTAAGTAAAAACAAGACCAGGAACCGAGCTGAACTCCTCTCACTTCAAATGGCACAGTAAAAGTTAAATCTTTCAAAAGGTTTCTGATTCGAAATGAGCCATGGGGGAAAAATACTCTGAATTTCTTCGAGAGGTTTTCATATTTGCAAAACAAACAAAAGCAACTCCAAAGCAAAAAGCATAAACAAAAAAAAAAAACATTTTGCTAGAAGGACTGTGTATCGAGCTCATCGGCGAGATTCTTCTAGGCTGCTCAGGAGGTAAAATGAGGATGCGAGAAGGAAGCCTCCAAACACTCATTCCACCTCCTCATGCGCTCAAGAGCCTACCCGTCTCCCTGTTCTTTCCCCACCCTCTGGCCAGAAGTATTTCTGAAGGGATCACGGTACCAACAAGCTGCCTTTTTAACCACAGAAGGGTAAAGAAACCAAGAACAGAAATAAAAATGCAACAATTGCGTTAAGACAGCGCTGTCCATTTAGTCTCAAGTGCACGCACGTCTGCCCCCAGAATGTCACAGTGGCATTCACAGATCAGTCAGTTAATATAAATGAATTAAAGAAATTAAAGATATTCTGTGTAATAAATAAATAAATAAATAAATCTGCTGCCATCCTAGTAGAAATCAAGTGGAAGGGGAGAAGGCCAGGCTTCAGGAGTACTAAGGGCAAGGACATGATCCGAGCCGAGATGTTCCTCATTCCCCTCGCCGCGGACAGAAATATCCTCAATTGTGTAAATAAAGCCTTAGTCAACAGCACGACAAATCCGTACACAGATAAATGTCACGCGCTGACGTCAGTGCCAGCAACCTAATCAAAGTACAGCCTTCGTCTATTTTTAAACCCCAGTTAAAGCATTTAAAATAAAAAAAAAATCATTAAAACGAGTCTTTAAGAAGAAAGCCTCCTACAACCCTACACGCCAACAGCACAGGGCTGAGGTATTTCCTTCTCTCTGGGCCCGGAGACACAAACCTGAGAAGCCAGCCCCGAAAGGGGCTGTTCCACCTGATGCGTCACTGCACTAGAAAGCAGCAGATAAGGCTTCGGGAGAGCGCACCCATCAGATTGGCACCAGCATTTGTATTGGAAATTTACCCAGACAGGTTAAAAATAACACCGCGAACATTCGCAGCCATGCTGAAGGTCGCTTTCCACAGAAGTGCTGTTTTTATAGTACGAGCTCCCGGCGACATGTGACCAGCTATTGCTAGTATTTTTGTCCCCAGAAAGCACTCTGCACAATCAGGTTCCCTTGGCTCGGAATTAAGGTCACGGAGCCTGGTCACAACCAGTGTGACAGAGCCGCAGCACAGCCACCAAGCCCAGCAGCTCCTGCGTTGACTTGTTTTCCTTTCCAAAGGCTCCTCCTTGTAAACACTCCACTGACTTATGTTAGAAAAAAGGAAAAAAAACAAAAAGGTCATTTCCTTCTACCACCACTCTCAGGCTTACGTGGCTGTCCGTATTGGCCCCGAAGATGTTCTCGGCTCACAAAGGCAGCGAGTCATACAGAAGTCTCTTCACGGTAGTGAAATCCCTGAATTCCTCCAAAAAGAGGAATACGCTGTAACATGAAGGCTCCCCCAGGGATTCCTTCCCGGAGACAACAGCAGGAGACCACTAGCCAGAGAACAGGAGAGAGCAGCCTGTAAATTAGTATCTGAAGTTTGAATCTAAACATTCAAATTGGATTCAAGATCGAGGAGGAAATGATCTGATTTTTTGCGTCCATCCCAGTCTCCTTTGCTGATGTTCACCACGCTCCATACCCGACATGGTCCATACAGATCCAGCAGGCTGAAACTCAAACCATGCACTTCTCCACCATGCTTGGGACTGAAGCAAGATGACATCAAATCCCCAAGCCTTCTGTCAGCCTCTCCAGCAAGCCAGGCCCAGCGTTCATTACCAAAGCTCGTTACTGCTTCACGTGGTGTTGGTCTCATTTCCAGAAGACCGCTGCCTGCCACCCAGCAGCACGCAGAGTGCCAGCTCCAGGAGCCTTGTGCCCAGGGATGAAGCCCACAGTGCCTTGCAGAAATGGAAGAACCCTTACCTGGCCTTGCAGAAACATAAGAACCCCCTCGTTTGCTTCCTAATTCACAAGCATGAAGAACTTCTTCGCACGAGAGCCTGACATCCCACGTTACTGGACCCCGCAGAAGTCATTACACGGTATCAGGATAGATTTCAGCAGTAACCATGGATAATGAACTCCTTCCCAGGTGTTCTTGTCCACTTTCCAGGTTGTCCTTGAGAGAGGCAGTAAGGATTGGATGCTATTTGTAGAGGCTGGCAGCAAAAGCTCGCATTGATCTCGCATCCTCGCTCTTAAAAAGAAGGAACTTGCTGCTTAAAAGAAGCAAGGATCTTTCATTCATTGCCAGCACTTCCTTCGGCTGGAACATACAAGTGATTTAACAGTTTCTTAAAGCTATCCGTGGAACACAGATAAATGAAGATAGCAGGTTCATGAAAGATTCCCGACTTATTATTCCTTGCAGAGAGACAGAAAATAAAGGCCTGTTTAGCATCTAAGGTACGCCTAGCAGCAGCCACCCAGTAAAAAGCTGTCAGTGCACAATAAAAAGATTTTTATTCAGGGGAACATGAAAGCTTCATCCATAACATACTCCACAGCTGTCAGTGAAACAGAGCACCAAGAGGAACTGTAAATCAGCGGTGCCAAAGCCAGCCTGCCGAACGCGCCTGGAATGCCCAGCGCAGAGCGCGGCTCCCGGAGCTCTCCCGCTCCCCCGAGGCCTGGTGCCTGCACAAAAAAAAATAAAAAAAAAATGCATTTCCAGCCCCCCTGGCCTCTGCCAAGCACGAACTCCACCCCAGCCAGGTAGTGCTGTCCCGTGAGCTTCAACAGACTGAGCAATACAGAAGGGAAGAGAGAAAGTCTGCAGCAGCAGCAACACGGAGGTTCAGAAACACGAGGGGAAAACAGGGGAATTAAAATCACTCACCGCCCCGAGATCTTATATATGCTTCAACTTGTGAAGATGCATATGAAGATAGATGGTTATCGATTCCTCTCTCAGCCAAGGGGTTGCCTTATTTAATGGAAGGCAGCAGAGATAAACCTCCTGGATAAACTATCAGTGGAGGAATCCATTTCCCCAACAGAAAGGATCAATGTTTATCCATTTTCCCTTTCATCCTCCCAGTCACACAGTGAATTTCAGAAAACAAGCTAACCGCAGCTTCCATCTGCTCTCCTCCTAGACATTTCTTCAGCTAGAGAAGCCACAGCAGAGCCTGCATCAAACCTGTTTGGACAGGATTTTCTTACAAAACTTAATCAAGCATGATAAAGAAAGCAGCTTCTCTTGGAATGCTAAATTTAGTGCACGTCTGCAACCTGACCATATAACCTACACGGCTGGACATACAGAGGTGGTCCCCCGGGATGAAGCAGCTTCGTTCAGCTTGCTTTAAATTAGAAATACCCTAGCCAGTAGATCTGGAGTAGCACGCAGCCCTTAATTACATGAAAGAACATAAGTACAGAATAACAAAGTCTTTAAGCAAGAATCACGCTGAGAGCTCTCAAGTCCCCTGCAGCACTTTCCCAATCCCCCAACAAATAAAACTCCACATTCGGGGGAAAGGAATACAAAGTACATTTACTGTAATGCTGGCAGATGAAAAATTGTAATTGCTCTGCCTTGACATCTGGTTTCTATTTCGCTTCCATTATATCAGATTACATAACAAACAGATGATGCACTACATCTACTGAGTTCTTCTGCAAGTCTTGTGTGGATTTGCTGTTTACATTCTTGTTCATAAAAATTTCAGCTATGCCACACACACACACACAGACAACATTCGAGGCAGACAAAAGGCATTAAAGACAAACGAGCAGTTTCCAGAAGGAAAAAAGTAGGACTGATTTTTTTTGGGGGGGAGGGAGGAGAGAGGGGTGTTTAAACCCACAGAGAGGAGATCCCATTCCGTAACTCGGGTCAGAAATTTATTCTGCACATAGCCCTTGTGGCTGTGCAGCCAGAAGTTTATATAAATACGCCACGAGGAGCACTCGGGTTTGCACCCAGGTGAAGCAGTTATGTAAGCAAGTCACAAATGTAACGATGCAAACACCAATTCCACGCGGCCCTGTCATGTTACTATTACCTACCAAAATGCAGCTCCACACCATGTGCCCCCTCTTCATCTCCTAATTTTGGCCTGCACGTTATACACACACAGAGCTATGTACTTCCCCCAGACTGGGGCTTCCAAATCATTTCTGCTGTCCCGGTGATTCATGCTCTTCAAAGCATATGGTAAACATGTAACTTTCAGAATCAGACATCTACTTTGCTGACCTTGTCCCCAGACACATTATAAACCTCCTTCTGAGTCAACAGCACATCCTTCCTCTGCAGCAATTCAGGAAGTCGTGCGGCGCTGGTTATGAAGCTGATTCAGCTGAACACAGGTGATTTTCACATGCCAGCGAGGTTTCAGTCTCACTTCGCCGCACCAAGCGTGGAGCATACGGTATCAGAGGAGATGACAGGTTTCTTTCCAGAACGTGTCTGCGTGTGCTTCCCTCCCCAGCACCCAGAGATGCAACAAAACACCAGCATTTCAGACACGGGACATCGTGATAATTCCATAATTGCTTTATTATTACAATACCATCTCTAAAAGGCTTCTTTAATTTCATATTGTAATTTCATAATTTCATTTCCTACCCCCACGGTTATCAGGTAGAATGAATTCGCCCCTCAAACACAACACATGGGAAGGAAAACCCTGCAAATAAGCTGCAAAATAACATTGCTCGTGCTGGTTCCTGAGGACTTACAGCGCGGTGCCCCTCTCTGCAGTATGCTCAGGATTTTATCCGGAACTGTGCTGACTCACCAAAAATCCCACATTCTCGGAAAATTGCATCCACAAACTATTTTCCATAGTTCAGAGCGTGCAGCGAGTGACCCCAAACTGCAAACCACCTCCAGACTTCCTACCGCACGCGTACTTCGTTTCTCTAAACTGCACCTTTGGCGTCCAGGCTGAAGCATCCAGGTTCTCAGGCACCCCGGTGGCAAGAATTACTCCATACTCAACTCGGGTTCTCCGCCTTGTGTCTCGAGGCCTGAGCATCTCCCACCGCTTGCCATCAGGCAGGATGATGAGCACTGGCAGCCTGCTCAAGGACCGATCTTGATGATGGGATTTATGGCTTAAGTGAAGGCCGATTCCTGCAGGGACTTGGTGATTTTGGCTGACAACAACCTCATCGCCGCACGTTGTTTTTAAGGGAAGCGAGCGTGGGACCTGCTGTGCATGGGAAGAATAAAGCAGGTAGAGTAACAATCGCTGCAATTTGGGGGTGTAAGGTCTGTCCTGGAATGGGACCAGCGGGTCTTTCAGGAAAAAGGGAGCCTGACGCGCAGCAGGCGTTGCATAAACCCAGCTGTACCCTCCTAGCGGGCTTCCTTCAAACGTGTGTCACGCACAGCCTCTTCCGAGAGCTAATTTCCATTTTTTCCTCTGCACAAGCCCACTCACAGGAAATCTTGCAGGATGCGTATCCCTTCGATACCTGAAGGCTTCGGTGAGTAACGTCGCAGGCAATTCCTCTGCCACCCAGCCTACCACCAGGAGCTCGAGCCAAGGCAGCGCCCGCCTCCCTCGGGCAGGTAGGCAGGCAGCCACCCAGAGCTGCAGGCAGGTGGAAGAACAGCATTTCTGATACACCTCTAGTAGAAACTGAACAAATCTCTTTTTTAATCGTTAAAACTGACCAAGAAACTAAGGCGGTGTCCTAAGTTGCCTCCAGCAGAGCAGCCTGCGGTGGCCGAAGACCCCAGGAGATGACAGGGAGCCCAGCCACCCTGAGCCAAAATGAGAGCCCGAAGAAGACCACCAAGCTTTCTGCTGGAAATGTCTGCCAAGGCTCCCTGCTGACGGGACCTCTCTGAGTAGGAGGCTCGTGACATTTAAGTTGCAGCCGGATATGAAAATAATAAAAGCATTCACAGATAACAACTTGATGTTTTCCCATTTGCAAAGGCCAAGTTATTGGCTTTCCCCCCCCCCTCCCCATCTTATTCTTGCACAAATCTGCACACATCTACATTACGTGGTGTACAGATGATATCAGAAATGCTGAAAGCATTAGTCACGGCCAGACAAATGGAAAAATATTCCAGAGCACCGTAGTTTTCAAGCAGCCTATCCCCCAGGTACTACAGGTACCTGCTGCCGGCTCTGGCAAACGCAGCAGCAAAAAGGATATTGTGCTGGTGGAAGAGAAGCACTTCTGGCCATGCCTTAACTGGTCTGTCATTAAGCAACAAGCAAGCAATTAATAGCATTAATCTTACAACAGAGAGACGAGCGTGTTCAACTTCTTACCAGGAGGAGCTTTCCCCTCTGAACTTTTCCCCACTGCATCGTGTTCCTAGGAAGCTCGGGAAGAATTACACGAAGCAGCAGCAGCTTAGGGTGAGGGGGGGGAATGAGGAAAAGGAAAAAGCAACGCCACCTCCTATAATAAAACATCGTCAAATCTAATACTGAGATATTTAAGGTGTCCTAAGCAAGTTCTGTGAAAACCAAGCACTGAGAGATCAGCCCTGGGCAGGGCGGCAAGCAGCAGGAGGCAGGCAGAGCTGCTCTAACAGCACCAGCGCTGCGCAGATGAGGCTGCAGAAGGCAGCTCCCTCCTCCAGCACATGGCTTGTGCCTGCCCTCAGCTGCCCCTGCCCCACTGTTTCTCTGGAAGCATCCGAATTAGTGCGCTTGCTCTTCCCATTTCACCTTCAAAAGCTCGTTAGATGCTCATCTCTTAACGCATGTCAGGGTTGCGCTGCGTGCCTAAAGCAACACAACTGCAACAGCTCCATTACAAATCCGAGGCATCACGGGGGTTGGCAGCGTAACTCAAAGCCAGCCTCCCTCTTCAGTAGTTAGGCAAGGCAGAATTTGTAATTGGGTAAGTAATTGAGCTAGGAAAAAGCCAGCAACCAGCTCTCACCAGGCTGTGCCAGCGAAGCAAGCTGCGGGCACCCCAGCCACCATTTGAACCCTAAAAGCCACGATGGGTCCAGCTTTCAGTGCTGTGAACACGCTCACTCTGGCTGTCCTGCAACATATTCCCAGGGCAGCAACCACAACAGGGAGAGGGCGACCACCTGGTGATGGAGGGGAGGAACAGCTCCACATGTCAGTGTGATGAATTAACACCTGATTGAACCCGTTCCAGCTCAAGGCTTGCCTGCGCTACCTTAACTCGCTCTGAGTAAGACACCGTGCCCACACCATCCCCGAGCCCGTAGGGATGAGATGTCTGTAGCTGGTGAAGGAGCTCCAAGCTCTGGATTGTTCTTCGAACACCTCCTCCAGCTGATGGGGGGAGAAAAACAGCCGGCTAAGGGATCCTCTGAAAAAAAAGCAGCACACAGCCACAGTCATAGCAAGTCCTCGAGCACGCCACGAGCAGAACAGTGAACTCTGCCGGGAGATGGAAGGCTGCAGAGAGAGCCTTAATTTTATGCTTCACGCCATTTTTATTTAAAGCTGCATAAGGCAACGTGAGAAAAAGGAGTTACATGGCTCTGACTTTCTCGGAGGCCAAAATGAAAAAGCTGTTTCTTCAGCACCGAGATTTCAAGTGCTTATTCATTCCCGCATGTCATCTGTAAGCAAACTACTCCTCCATTCATTACAGCCTGGCAGAATGCAAAGGCGTCGCGCAGAAGTCTTCACTTTTACTATTATAAACGATGCTATTTTTGCCTTGAGCCTCCAGCATCACCAATCACATACCCTTCACACGCATCACCCCCAGCTCCCTCCGCTCAGCTATTGTGCCTTGCGAAGCTGTAGGTGTTTTCCTCCCGCAGCCCTACCTGGTGAGAGCACTCGGCAGCGAGTTGTGACATCTGGCTGCTCTGCCACGGCGCCGCAGCTTCGCAGGGAGTCGCGTGCACGCTCCTTGATGAGGCTCTGCAATTAATAAAGGGTTGCACGTGGCCTGCAAACCGCTGCTGACAGCGGAGCTGCTGGGATCACCGTCCCACCTGCCTCCCAGCCCCGCAGCTTTCACCATTAATGGCACCTTTCAACGCGGAGCCAAAAAAAAATGCCACCGCCGCTCACCGTCAGGCAGCGCTCGCCGTCCCCAGCCTCAGCACGCGCTGCGTTTTCTGCCCTCTCATCTGCTTCCACCAGCAGCAAGCCTTCAGCCCTGCTCAAATGCCAGACAAAACATCTTCAAGCTGCCAGCGTGCTCTCCGCTGGCACAGCCGAGGGCGCTCTGCAAAGGTCAGCGGTTTGAAAAAAATCTGCGCGACGTATCAGAAAAGCCTTACGAGCATGTGATGCTTGGAAGCAGAGCCTGATCCATAATTAGATGTTTCGGCGGTTGTTATCCTGGAAAGAGGTCCGCGGTGGCATTTCACAAGTCCAGGACCGGGAAACAAACCCGCACGGCCGTTTTGTTTTCTCGGTGCCTAAAAAAGGCTCGAGCTGAAACAATTCGGAGACCAGCGGTGGTGCAGGCAGCACAGCACTCGCAAGCAGAGGCAGGGCTGTTTCAGTCATATTTAAGAGCCTTGCAGCTCAAATACCCCCTGAACACATCTGAAGCATGAGCTAGGTGGAAGCTCCGAGTCAGTGATTTTCTTATTCCAGCCGGGGAATCAGCTGGCAGGCAGAGGGAAGAGGTGACAGCGTCCAGCAGACTCTGCCAGCTTCGATTTGGGAGAAACGCCCCAGTCCGAGCTCCCCTCCGTGCGGCTTCCCTGTGCACAAAGCCATCTTCACACCAGTTAGTCAGCAAAATTAACGTCTTGGAGGTGGCAGAATGGTTAAAAAAAGGGGGGGAGTGGAACTAAGATGTTAAATCACTTAAATTTACCAAGACAGAAAGTGTACTAGCTAACCTGGGTGTTAGCAACAACTAGCAAGTGGACGAAAGCAAACAAGCCAGCAGACATGATGGAAAGGCAGCCGTGCAAGGAAACAGTAAAAAAAAAAAAAAAAAAAAAACCACGAAGAAAGCAAATACCGAGCGTTCTGCCTCTTTCAAAATAAGAGTCAGTCACGATCTCATGACAGTTGCAAAACACTACACGCACCTTTCTGCTGTGAAACATTTCCACTGTGAGATATTAGGAAAAAATGGTGTAGTTCAAGAGAAATTGTCCTACGTTCGATTTAATTATTTTAAGAGAAAAAAGTTTGTAGCACAAGAGTGCTTTCAGCACAACTCCATCTGATCCTTTTCCTTGCTGAAGCCACCTATGCATGTGTCTAAATCAGCTAACAGCATCATTATTTCCATATAAAATTAAATATGGAATTATTGCCGTGATTTCCTCTTGCTGTAGAGATCCGTACCCTTCCGGAGCTCAGGAATCCGAGCGAGGCATCACGAGCAGAGTGCTTCACGCCATCTAGCCTTAGTATGATGTTTGCCTAGATGATGTCCAGCTGGCCAAAACTAAACACCTACAAAATGCTGCTCGGTGCATCCTGCTGCACGCCGATGCTGTCAGCGTGCTGGATGCCCCCAGGGCCAAGAGAAATGGCCACCCCATTTCCCAGCCTGATTTATGCTCCTATTTGCTCTCCAGTGACCAGAGAAATGGAAGGGGCGAGCACACCTTGGTTTAACACGCAGCTGGCTTTACTCAGCAGTTCGGAAGCTGCATTCCCTCTGTAATTAGCTGCCCTTCGCCCAGCATCCCTCACCATACAGCCGACACCACACCAAAGCTCAGTTGGCTTACAGGTACGTCAGACACCCAGACCCAACATCAGGCTTCCTGGGCCTCTGGCATTGCAAGGCCACAGAAAAGCACAGCCCGGAGCCAAACACATGCCTAAAGAATAATTTTCCCCAGTTCGTACAGGAGGAGCCTGGACAGACACATGGCGAGGCCACAGCATCACACACGCTAACAAGCAGGAGCTGACCCGTACCCGCTGGAAAGCTGGTATTTGAAACCCAAAATGGCCCCATGTTCTCCTTCCACACATAAAAAACGTCAAATTACAGATTTAGCAACCAAAGGAGAGTTAAGATAGGCACACACGCACACGTATAAACACATATGCACGCATGAATACACAACCCTACATCCCTGAGCCAACTCAAACCAGCCTTGTTGCTGTCTAACAGCACCGTGTACTCCTGAAGAGTCCCTTTCTGCCAAAAATCCAGGCTGGGCACAGCTTTCTCTCAGGAGAGGAATGGCACAAGAGCATAAACAACGCCAGCTGACTTTACAATGAAAGCACGATGGATGCTCAGGCTCTGCGCACCAACGCAGGTACGGGCAGGCTGCTGCCAAGCCAGCCACGGTGCAGTCATCACCATCATCATCATCATCTTCTCATGGCTTTGCTGGCATCACAAGATCCGCCTCTGATGTAGGAATAAACAAACTACACCGGGAAATATTAAAAAAATACTTTAATTCTCAAACCTCAAGCTTTAACGGGAGAAAAGATGCTCTGCGCAGATTATGTGTTAAGCTTGACCAAAACATGTAAATAGCCTTATGAATATTTAGCTTACAACTAAAGAGAGGAGGAGGAAGGGGAAGGGGAGACATCTACTCCAAAAACTTGGCACAAGATGAAGGATCCTGTACTAAAAAAAACAGAGAGCTTGTCAAATCCCTACTTCAGGCTGAGAACAAGCCACACTTTCCTTTCTGGCAAGGAAAATGAACTGCAAGTGGACAGCTTTCTCATCAAATAGACACGGACTGTATCACTGAAAGTGTTTATAGCTACAAATCATACATGGGCCTGCCCTTTCAGGCTTACGCATGCCTGCAGGAGGCTGGCATATGCATCAGGACCAACAGATTGGTTTTTAAAGGACAAACAACTTTTCAGAAAGTTAAATAGGAAACAGTTGGTTCGATAGCAGCTGGCTTCTCAGAACGGGTGGAATAACATCTAAAACCTTCATCGGGAATGGTGCTTCTAAGAATTTTCCCCCCATCCCTCCACCAGCAGGTTTTGTTTTTAGTTAGGCACAGATTAAGAGAATTAAAAAATAAGTCATTATTGTAAGCTTTAGGAATATTCTTAATATTTCTAATGCCATTTGTTCCATCAAGCCTGCGCAACCACTCCGGTCTCCTCGGTGCCAAATCCACCGGTAGGGGAGCTCTGAGGCATTGGCACAGCGATCCAAGCCGGAGAAGGAAGATGCTTCCAGAAAGGCTGAACAGACTTTTTTTTTTTTTTCCCCTTTTAATTAAAATCAGTGCATTCTTTCAGGAGAAGCTGCTGTAGTCTCAGCGAACTGGCAGCCTTTATCCCAGCCTCCGATTCGCGCTGACAAACAGCTGGACGTGCATCGGTTCAGGCTCTTTAGCAGCTCCCTCAAGCCTCTCCCTGAGAACCCAGACACAGAAAGAAGCCTGTGTCTGAAGCATCAGGCTGCAGCTACCCTGCAACAGGGGGAAAAGCACTGCTTTACATCTAACTCCATCACTTACACAGGTTTCTTCAGCGTGCCTTAATCAACAGGACATTTTGTCGCGTTAAATCATTGCTGCGCTAAGTTTCCACATGTCTCCCTGCTTCATTTTGCTCCTTTTCTGCTTTACTTTTTATCGGCGAACCGTGGACGGCTTTCAAGGATCACACTGCTCCAGCAAAGCAGCATCACTTCATTAGGCACTGCCATGCCAACGCCAAGCTGCAGGCTGCCACGGAGCTCACGTGCCGAGCGGCACAGCCTGTGTCACTCTGCCACCACCACAGCAACACTGCACGCACTACACACTGGTTACTACTGATAGTAAGAATCACAGAATCACAGAATCACAGAATTTTCTAGGTTGGAAGAGACCTCAAGGTCATCGAGTCCAACCTCCAACCTAACGCTAACAGCCCTCCACTAAACCATATCCCTAAGCTCTACATCTAAGCGTCTTTTGAAGACTTCCAGGGATGGTGACTCCACCACTTCCCTGGGCAGCCTGTTCCAGAGCCTAAGCTTGCATTTGTTTTTTCCATTCAGTTATAGTTTTAAATAACATACCAGTGACTGGAGTACCTGTAACACGCTGCCATCCTTGCAGTAAAACTCCGGTTTTCTGATGTCTCAGTGAACACACACAGTCACTACATTTCCTGAAAAATTCAGCTCTAACCTGTCTTTAAAAGCTGCAGTTATTTACCAGGTCTCTCACCGTCCATTTCTGGAAGCACTCAGCACCTGATTTGCACAGAATTTTTCAAGTAAATGGCTTCGTAGGAAGTTTCTTCCATCTGATTGCTGGAACCCTCTGAAGATTAAGTAACTGTTACCTAATTACTTTGATCAATTATCCCAAAACATCCCATTCTTCTTTTTAATGCTATCCATGTTCTCCCTGACAAAAGCAAACAGTAGTTTTGCTTTGCAGAGTTAACAGCAGAAAAAGGCAGCATGAGGAGCAATCTGACAAGCAAGCCTTCCCAAGGGACCAAAGGCAACGGGGGAAAGCAAGGTCTCCGCTCACCCCATGGTCCACAAAGAGGTGGAGAGCACGAAGCAGGCGCAGCCCTAAGCTGCTGCAGGCGCTGTCCTGAGCTTGGTGGCATCTACTTTTTGTAATTCAAACAGAACCTGAGCAACTGGGGTACAACCAGAAAGGCACTCAGCTTGCTCATAGTTATAGAAGTGACCACGTTTGTTCTACTAACTAACCACAAATGCACCTAAAAACACTCTCCTCTTAAGGCTGTCGCCATATAATTTATATCTTTAAGATGTATTGTAATTCCAGGAACTACAAACAGAGCAGTGCAGAGAGGAGAGGTGGCAGAGCATGCCCAAGGTGTAACCTGAACTGCCGCAGCTCTGCTGTCCCACCAAGCACACGCATCCCGCGGCTCTCTTTTGGACTCGGCCCCTTTGCAGCTGCAAAATTAGCAACCTCTGGCCTACTTTGGGGCATGTTAGAGTCCAACCGTATTTACGCTGACCGAGACAAGCAAAGGTTGTGACGACTTATTGACGCAAGAGCTATTTCATGCCCCATGCCAGACATTAATCAGTGGAGGAGGAGGAATTCTCTTTAAGCACGCAGCGAGAAAGTGATTTGGTCAACTGCTAAAAAAAACAAGCTGAGGTCTTGCGTGACAAACGCAACTGTAAAAAAGTTAAAAGCACAACTCTTACACAGCTGCCTGGTGAGAAAGCCAGAGTAAGACAGCAGAACCCAGTGACTGGACAGAAACATTATGCAAACCCCTTCTCATGGGAAAAAAAAAAAAAAAAAGTAGGATTAATTCGGAGTCTTCCTGATCCTCTGTCAATATAAACTGATGCTATGTTTCCTCAGATCACCTCAAATATATTTTGGTGGAGGCAGAGGTAACAATTAAAGTATACTGACCCCGCGAGGGTTCTACCTGCTGCAATTTGGGATGCTAAGGAGCAAAACAAAGGATCCCAGGATCTATTTGAAGCAGCTACTGCACAGAGCCACGTTTTACAGGTAAAAAAAAAAAAAAAAAAAGCCAGAATCTTGAAGGCAGACTGAATGAGCAGCATCACCCCTACCTGCCAAGAAGCCTTCATGATAAACCTGTCAAGAGTTACGAGCCTGCAGAACAGGCCTTCCACCTGCTGGAAAGAAAAAAAAAAATCTAATGCTAATCAGATACTTGCTGTCAGCAGGGAACAGATGCCTAAGCCCTTCTTCTTGGTTTGCTGAGCTGCAAGGATTGCATGCCTTCTCCTGGCAAAGGTTGTACGAGACCAGGGACACCTTGCTCAGAACACAGTATTTGGAAGTTTTGGACTTTCTCTTGAAGTGACAGTCAAGGATGGACTTGGATGGACTAATAGAGTTTGGTGTAAGGGCTCTGGACTTTTTGTCGCTCTGGGCTAGTTTTTCACCAGGGAAGAGAAAGACAATCAGCTTGGTCTAGCTCAGGCTTTTACTTTGCTCCACAAGAGCAGCTCAGGCATTTTATAGAGCAGAAGCACACTACCACGGAAAAGTTTTAAGCTAAGATTCTTCTTTTCGTATCCAGCATAAAACAAAGGTCACAGGTAAAGGAGTTAAAAAGTCTGTTTGTCCTTAAATTGCATGATTTAAACAAACAGAATTTTTAAAATCTATCTCAAAGGATCATCTTCGTGCTTTTTTTAGTTTAAGTGCATCTCATTGAGCTGTAAGGTTTCTCTGCCTGAAGAATTGTCAATTGATCAAAAAAACTGGACCAACTTTACAGCAGTAAATAGAAAAATGCTGTCCTCTCATCTCTCAGCGAGCAAGGCAACTGAACTAAGGGTGGCATTACCGATCCCAGCAGCACCCGGCCTGACTGGCTGGATATCTAAAGAGACCACATTTACAAATAACTGCATTGATCTTGGTCTATTGATTAGAAAGTGAAACCTGAGAGCAAACAGTCGTTACACAGTAGTTCATGGACAGCAATACCATAAAAAAAAAAATCAACATAGACAATGCAACGAGTAAACTGCTTAGACAGGCATCAAGCCCCACACCCCCTCACCCCAAGGCTCACACATCTTGTGATTACACAAAGCCTGACGGGGTTACATGCCTACAGCAGCAGCCTTTCAGGACAAAATGGTTACCTGAAGCCAAGGCTAGCAGTTCAAAGCTCACAGACTAGACCTCACTCCGATTACAATTTTCCCTGTAAAGCTATTTATGTGGTTTGGCAACACAGCAGCTACAAACAGAATGAGTACATAGATTCCTGAATAGTGAAAGGGTAAGGATTGATTTTTTTTTTTTAAATGATTTCTTTGAATCCATCTGTCATTCCTCCAACATCCTGATCCCAGCCCTACCACAGACTGCAGCTGCAGCACTGAGATTTTCCACAAGTTCTCTCCACTGCAAGCAACTCTACCTTGCCCGTGGTCAGGACCATCTAGCGGAGGAGTCGGTGGCACTGCTAAAATCCTCAGCTGAACGGATGGCAGAAACAGGGCTGAGAAATTCAGATTTACCACTCCCGAAGAGATCTCAGGAGGGTAATTAGCAGCTCAAAAGGGTAATTAACAGCACTGCCACAGGCTTGCCCAGGTGCCTTCCCCAGGCCCCGCAGGCAGGCCAGGCGCAGCCATCCTCATGGAGGGCACCAAGGCCTCACACCTCCAGCCTGCAGGACAGCTCTGATGGAGCCACAGCAGAGGAACAGGGGCTGGAAATAAATATTGGACAGACCCAGTTTGCTCTGTGGGTTCCCTGCCAGAGCCTCTCTGCCCCTTCAGCCAGGCAGTGACCACGGTATGAGGCCCACAGGCTGACATCTGCCTCCCAGGGCGCTGCTGAACCACGCCGTGCTCTGAAGGGCTCTTCCAGGCTACCGAGCTGGGTTTTAAGCATTAAAAATTAAGCTGGAATCATGCTTGAAATTCAAGACGAATCCCTAAATAGTCACAGTCAGCACACTTCTTTTTTTTTTGTTTGAAAGAAGACATTAAGTAATCTTGATCTAGTTCAGTTTGAAATAGATTACAGGGAGACAGGAGCATCTCAAAAAAAAAAAGCCCATATGAATATTTTCCTGTAGGTAATTCAGATTTCAGTAGCTGCAAAGTTTAATATCAGCTTCATCCTTTTTGAAAGGCTGAAAATGTGCTTCAACATTTCAGAACATCCATCTATCAAGCACCATTGAGCCAAACCATGACAGCACCACGAGTCTGTCAAGGACTTTGAAGCAAACAAGGGGGCACTGCCTGGAAAGCATCTGGTTTTCCCAGTAGTTTTCCCAGTACTTGATGAAACAGCAGCATTTTGTTTAGTTATAAAAACAAAATTATGTAAAGGTCTCCTGATATACTAATATTATTGTTCTTAGAGGAAGAATTACTCGTATACCCCATCTCTCACTGATCCACAAGTCAACTTGCATGAAGTCACTGCAGCACGGCCCCTGCCCAGCCAGCAGCATACAGGAACGTGCTGATGGACAAAGAAAAAGACAACAAGTACCACAGCTCAAGAAAAGAACAAAAAGGAGGAACAGGAATAGGAGATACGATGGCCAACATACTGCACAGCCATTTTTTCTTCACCCTTCTTCTTCCCAACTGACACAAAAACCTTCTTAAACAAAAAATAAAAATCTTTTTAGCAAGAGCTCTCACACAAAACAAAACAATATTTTTCTTTTGAAGTTAGGGTAAACAGCAACTATCAAAGCACAGGTAATCAGATGGCCAAATTCCTATGCTTAAAGGATGAAAAATGCCACGTATGGCTGACATCCATCCGCAAATAAGTGGATTTTCTGCCCCTGCTCTTGAATCACTTTCAGAGTCACAAGAGTGACTGAAATGTTCCTTCAGGATCAGCACTGGCCTAATTGATCTGACCACAGCAAAGGCACAAAGACAAGCCTCATCGATGCGAGAGCCTGGCGCTAAGACAAGCTGAATAATTTAAGATAAATACTGAGAACACACTCCTTGGTACAGTCCAGTAACAAACCTAATTTAAGGAAGCATACATGAGAAGATATGGGTCAAACAAAGGCTGACCAAAAGTGAAGCAGAAGCACGGTAAGCAGACAGAAAAAAAAAGTCTGTCTGCTTCCCAAGTGAGACACTAGGGGCTAAGGACTATCTTAAATAGTATCATCTGACTTTAAAAGAGAAGCCTCTTTTCTATCCTTTTCTCATCCTATGCCTCATTCAAAATAATTCAGTTATCTCCCTCTCAGCTGCTTCTCATCCTTACACCGCAGGATACATCACAGGCTAAAACACTACTTTAGAAGCAGGCTTTTAAAGAATTCCAAAGTGCAAGGACTGCATCTAAAGGAAAAATAGAAGCGAGAGGAGCACACTTAGCAGGGACACTGACCTAGAAGGAACTTCAGCTTGAACCCCAAGTTGAAGCACAAAACAATTCTTTTCTTTGGAGGGTACAATAAAAACCTGGCACAGAAGGTCTCAGCTATTTGAAGCTCCAGCAAGTGAAAGCTTCACAGGTTCCAGGGTAGCAGTCTGAAAGCTGCCATGGTCCTCAAAACGAGACTGCTCTCCTTAGAGGAAATCCAGGTTGTGCTCAGCTTACACATACATATGAATACGTGGAGGAGTATTTCTTCACTCGTAAGCTGAAGAAATAAAATTAAGTGCCTGGTTCTGGTCTTGCAAAGGTTTTCAGCTCTCCCAACCAAAGCTTTTTGGTGCAGGCTGGCATCACCTCCCTGAAAAGAACAGTCTCTGCAGATCAAACACGTGTTGCTTGGACCACAGGACTCCTCATGAGCGCTAATGCAGTTTGTACAGCTCAGTTTGTGAGCTCCCACCATGCAGCAGCCATCACAGCAGCTAAATGATCAACAGAGCCTTTCTGCTTTGCAGTTTGGTGAAACGGGGACGTTTCTCCGAGTCACATCCTATACAACAATAAATCACACTGCTTTTCACATGAATGACAACCAAGCCCGGAGAGACACATTCTAAGGATCAAGAAACAGCCACTTCTTTCGCATAATGAGAAGTCTAATCTTCCACTGCTATGCCTTTCAAATTTTCTTCCAGAGTTGACAACTTTCCTGTAACAGGAGATTTTACAGAACACCTCCTACCTCCAGTCACTGTCAAAATAGCATGCAGTCCTTAAAGAAACTTCTCCATATGCTGTAGTTTAAGATAGCTGCCAAAGCCTTTTCTTGGGCAAATAAAATACCAACAGGATAGCCATAGTTACCAGCCCAGTCCTAAAAAGCAACCTAGGACACTCAAGCCAAAAACAGAAAGATTCTCTTAACATGGATTTTATCAACAATGCATTTAGAGAGGAAAAGCTGAGAAGTACTGCATCAGGAGAGAAGTCAGGATGCCAGCCTTGATTATGACTGACCAATGGCTCTCAAACAAATGCAGGGAAAAAAGTAAGTTACCAGTCAGGTCCGAAGTGGTGGCATCTTCAAGGTGAGGTCCTGAGGTCACAACATTTCTTACTGGCAGATCTTGTTGCTGAGCTTATTTCTCAACCAACCTCAAAGCCTACTCTACCTATACTCGCTATTGCTTGTGTTTTACTCGTAGGTAGGAGCCTGAGTGCCCAGTCTAGAATAATCCCATTGTAGTAATGGAGCACCAGACAAGTAGGGGCAAGCAGGGACAGGCTGCGTCCAAATCCTCTTCCAGCCAGCAGCCACCAAGTATCAACTGTGCTAAAGGAGAACTGGAAATTACTCCTGTAGCCCTTATGTTTATTGAAAGAATGCTCTTGCCCCCAGATAACTTACAGACACAGACTCATTACTGCCAGAAAGTAGGTCAGTGTCATTTAAAGCCAGCTTGAAATGCATCTCCACAGAAACTTCTTAATCTTTAAAAAGAGAACGCATCAAATATTTATTCAATGGTGCAAAATGTTTGAGAGACTAACAGGGAAAGCTCTTATGTATAGTGCATGAAATGGCTTTCCATGCCTCGTTGAGCCATGGAATATGAAAGGAGGGTGGCTCCTTACACTCGGCAGATAAAATGCCATACAAAAATATTTCTCAGCCTAGCGAATCACAGCACATGACTTGCTAACTTGTTTTGCCTCGTGTTGTGTGATCATGAAGCTTTCTGCCTTCTCAGGTCTCTCCTCCTGCTTTTAATGATCCTGCTGCAGATTTTTCCATATTAGATAGGCAACTCATTCTTAAATTTCAATATTCCTAATTATCAAACATTCAGCACTTCAAAATGTAAATAAAATTTGCATCTCCGCAAGAGTAGCTCTGAAGAAAGAATATAGCATTTGCATTCAGACTGGCTAATTCCTGTAAGATAACATTTCATAAACAAAATGCTTCATTGAACATGGAGATTTTCAGTTTTTACAAAGGACTGTGAACTTTAAACAAATACAAATCAGTTGAGTGATTAACTTTAAGTGTTTTGTTGTGTGTTTTTTTTTTTTAACTGATCTTTATGTATAACTGGTATCAGTAGAACAATCTTTACTGATTAAAGAACTAAATGACAGCAAAACTTAAGCCACTGAAAATTGAGGGGGGGAGGGGGTCATCAGGAAATCATTTAAGGTCAATAGGAGAAAAAAACACAAAACCACACACACACGCAAGTCAGCCTGGGTAAGATGAGTGGCATCAGCACCACGGGTTACGTGAGGTAAGTTCCAGTTGTGGGCAGCACTCGCAGGTTAAGAAGTGAAACTAAACATGCTTGCCCCTGCCCCCACCAAGCTTTGTCATAATCCTACATGTTATCTTAATTAGCCTAATTTTCTTAATTATACTTCGCAGCAACTCCATCTTTTATAGCACAACTTATTTTTTATATTTTTAGCTTTATTCCAGCACAGGAAGAAGCAGCAACTCCTCTGCCAAAAGCCAAGGGATGCTTTGTCTTGACGAGGTCTACGCTGCCTCCTCCTCTTCCTCCTGCCACCCCAGGTCTGATTTCAGCCCCAAACAAGGGGCACACAAGGCTTCCCCCCAAAAAAAATAAATAGCAGTGATGGGGGGGAGGGAGAACAAAAGCAAGTAATTTACTTCAGACTACAAATTCTGTATTTTTAACCCCATTCAGTGAGAAGTCTTCAGCACGCAACTTTCCTTCACTCTTCAAAGCTCTCCTGTGAGGAAAAAAAACACTTCCATTCATCTACACTGCACCAATTTTATGGCTCTGTTCCTAAAAAATCCCATTAGTGATAGGTTTGGAGAAGATTAAAGAAGAAAGCTTGTACCCACTGAAGCAAAGTTTAATAGGCTCTTGAGTTAAGCCAGAGCATTCCCTTAAACAATGCACATCATTAGCAATAATTACCTGTAGCCATATAATCAAAACAGCGATCATAACTGACATGAGAAGCCCAGATGTCATCTTTGGCAAGGCTCGGAAACTGTTTCCACCAAATGTTATAAAACTGACTCCAAAAGAGAAGCCAGCATTAAGAATACCACAGCATGAGCCAGAGGTGGAAAGTCATCGTGAAACACCACAGAATGGGAACCGTGGAGATGGAAGCAAAATGAGAACCCCGAGCCTAGGAAGGGCACAGGTACAGAATTACTAGACAGTGTTTGATGAGAACTGAAACTTTGCAGAAATTAATACTGTTTGTAAATATTTTCATACAAAGCCCACGTCTAACACAACATTCTGTAAACACACCACAAAATCACTTCCTTGGCTTTTTATTTTTAATTTTATGGAAGTTTTTCACCCTTTAAGCAATGTCCAGTGAAGCAGTTGATGATGGTCCTTGACTTTCTCTCCCAAGACCTTACTTCAAGGGTTACTGCCTTCTACCCAATGTTGATACAGAAGTCACAATTTCCAGTCATATCGAGCCAACCCCTACCTCATCCAAAGCCCTTCTGTGACACCGGGCCAAGCAGGTTTAGGAGCAGCAGCTCAGGAGCACACACGTATGTCCACAGCCACCCAGCTGGGCATCGATTAGACCATCAATCCCAGCAGGAGCCACTCAAACATCTGTTTGAGCAGGAGACTCACACAGATTTATAACACCGCAAGAACTCTTCTTGCATGAGGAGCTTCTTGCTTACTGGCATTAGCACTTCTTATATGTCTCCCTGGTACGTTGTCAGTACGGAATTAGGGCAAAAGAAGGAGCAAGACAAACAAGAAAGCTGCATTTGAATTAAAGGAAAACAAGACAGAAACAGAAGACAAGCCATGGGCTTCCATCACCCTTTTCTAACAGAGCAGCCCAGCTCAGAATGACATCTCCCTTTCCCTGGAGAGATGCTCTTTAAATAGAGCTCTATTAAATTAGGTTTGTCTACTGTTTTTAAACATAAGCACAAGCTCAATCCATCCCAGTACTGTGAGGGAAGAAGCCACTAGCTCCCCAGTGTTTCTCATATTTGAGGGAGGAACACAATCAAGTAAGAGCTATCCACAAAACTGAAGAACCGACCTCTTGAAAGACCCTGCATTGCAGAAAATGCATCACAGACGAATACCTACAGGCAGAACATCACTCGTAGGCATGTACCTGGCTTCCCAACTCCCCACTGTACCAGAAGTAAGTCTCAAAAATCTAAGAGACTGCTATATTACAGATTTTTTTGTCTTTTTTTGATAAGGCTGATCATTTCAGAGACTTGTAAACTCATTTCAGTTTTTATTGCAAGGGTCAAGTTTTCAAGACTGCTGCCTGTAACCTCCAGCATCCCTATTTACTGCAGTGCTTCTTGCTCCCAGCCTCAGAAGCCACTAACACACTGCTAGAAATCATTCTGAAGCACTCAAAATCCTTCCCCCACAAATACACAACGCCCTAAATCTAAGGAGATGTGGACTTCAGTCTTGTTTGACTGTTAAACCAAAACCAATTAAACAGAAGTCGCAAAAGTAACCTGTCAAAAGCACGGATAAATAATTTCGTGGACCTCATCATTACTGAGTTAGTTACTTCCAGCAGTCATTACTTGCAACCATAAACTGAAATGGCCAAAGCAGGAGCATCAGCACGCTATAAAAACTCACCTTCCAATGCTCAAACCCACAAATGACTGCCTCACACAGATACCTGAAACACTAAATACACGTTCAACAAAACTGTAAGCAAGGAGGAGGTGACTGAGCACCAACACGGCCTCTTGACAGAGAGAAACGTGCTGTTTTGTAGGGATGAATCACGTGTCTTAAATTACAAACACATTAGGGATAATCTCACAGCCAACACTAATATAGATCAATTAAAAGCAAAAACTCCAGCGAAACTCTTCCTTCTTAATAGAAAGTACTTTAAAAGCCAAAAGAGACTTCTTCTTAAATATTAGCGAAGACTCAACAGTAGAACCGTGCCCATTCCTCCGAACAGTACATACAGATGAGGCTGATCAGTGCAGATATAGCAAAGTTAAGCATCAGGTGAGCATCTCAGAAAACACCTAGAACTTCCAGCACTATGTAACGCACCAATTAGAAACATAAGTAAGATTTCTTCATAACCAATTCAACTTTCATAACAGTTCAACTTTACATCCTGGTGCAAAGTTTTGATTTTAAAGAAAACAGTAGCACAGGGAGAGGGACTGGATTACCATTTTAGGCACAGCAGAAAGCCTGTTCACACAACAAAAAGCCTTTTCGTCCCACGCAAGCACACTTCTTGCCAAGTCCAGTGGCATTCTGCTGTTGTTAGTGAATTCAAAGGGTTTTTGTCCTTACCTGGATGGCTTTGGGAGCTCATTGCTAGTAACGTCGAGTCCTTTGGAGAAGGGATTGGAGACAGGTCAGTTTCCACACAAGTAACAGCAGCTCTAAAGAGCTCCAATGCTTCACCAATACATAGAAATTGGAAGTGGGGATTAAATCATGGCCACCTTATAAAATCCAGGGCACAGTGACATGCTGAGCTGTATACAAAATAATCCAATCGGGTGGCAGAGTATCTTCTAATCGTTCTCAAGATGGGAACCTGCAATAAAAGGAAAGGATGCCTGCATTAGAGAATTAAGATTTACAACCTTTTAAATTACACACTATAGAGCGTACATTTTGCCAGAAGAGGAGATTAATCTAGGATACCATTTTAGGCATCAAGCGTTGCAGAAAGAGTAATTTTCAGAGCTATGGGTGCAATTTCAAATAACCATAAAAATGCAAATATTTAACCTTGTAAAAACAAACCAGAAAAAAACTTTTCAACTACACATTCAAGCCTTCAAAACCCCCCAAACTCGCATGTTCGTTCTGATCCTCCAACAGTACCATATGAAGCCACTTCAGTCCAACAGCTTCCATATTTTAAGAGCCATATGTATGAGTGGTAACTGTACTTCACGCATCTGCTCTCCAAAGAAGTCTCAAGAAAAATCCCTCGGTGCCAAGAAGTGGTCTTGGAGCAGGAAGGAAAAAAGCCCACACAATCCATTGCGCTCCCCCTCTGCCAAGCCTCCAGCAGTTTATTAAGAAGCAACATCATACTGCTGAGGAAAAATCCACCACCCCTGATTATTTTTAAGCTGTGTATCAGAGCAAGAAAGAAGCCTGCAAAAGCACTCTAAAAAGCCGAGTTTTACACGTAGGGTATCCAAAAGCTCACTTTGTTTTAACGTGCAGAAGGGGAGAGACCTGCCAGCAATAGGTGCTATCAGCCAGAGCTACTGAAACGGATTAAACCAGCTGTCTCCACGTGAAGCAAAGGGTTATTTTTCTTCTTCGAGGAGACCACCTCTCCTGGCCCTGAGGACCAGGCGTTAGAGGACAGCCAGCCTCGGGAGCAGCTCCTTGCTGCCATCGCTCCCTAACCTTGGGCGGAGGACACGTAGGGTACGAGGCGCTGCTTGCACAAGGAGCACCTGTCCCCAGTTTGTCTTTGCCATCGCATTTCGCACAGTCCCATCTATTCTTGGAAGAGCTCTTACCACGCTCCGCTTTACCCCCCCTGCTATCATTAGATATTTGTGTCGCTTTCCAATAAGGCGGCCAAAGCAGGTCTACGACTTCAATACCAGCACAGCCGCCTTGCATGGGGCCTGATTTATGGCACTGCTTCCCTGGTTTGCCTAAGCATATTCTGCTTAACAAAGAGGCCATCCTCTCTGTCTCACAATTAAAAAAAAAAAAAAAAAAAAAAACACTCTAAATGGCCATTTCTCTCTACCCCAAGTGCTTCAGCATCGCTACTCGCCAAGTTTCCCCGCCTGTCTCGCATTTTCAGGGACCTGGGATGCTCTTTTATGTTACACATTAAATTAAGAGAAAATTACTTAAGTGTCATTTCTAATCCCTACAGGTCTCTGCCATCTCAAGTGTTCAAGATATTCCAGTTCCATTAATTTGCACATCCTGTTGAAGAGTCAGGTCAGCTAAGACCAGGCATTAGCAAATATTAACATCATTCATTTCCAATAAAATTAGCAGGTAATGTTATGGCACAAGCAATCGCAGCTGCAGACAAGGAAGAACTCAGAGGAGAGCTAATAGATTTTTATCTGCCCATTCACACGACGCAAGAATGAAGGCGAGAGCACGAACAATGAGAAGATGTATTTATTTTCTGAAGAAACTCGACCGACACAGCAGCTGCAAATCCATTTAGCAGCACCACTGCCTTACCTATCCCCAGCTCTTCCCCCAGAGGTCTATCTAAACTCAGTCAGGCATGAAAGAGACCCACAATATTAAACTTCTGCACGTTTGGGGATTACTAGCGCCTGGGGAGAACAGAGACAACAAAATGGCCATGCTCAGGTTTAGTTCAGGTATACATTTTTTTTATTACCTTTAAAAAAAATCCTACATCTCTTCCCGAAGACTGAATAAATTATAAGCATAACAGACCTTCCCAGGACAGGCACAGCAGTCAGCTCCCAACTTATTTCCCCACTAACCTCGTATTTTCAGCCACCGCTTGTGCTGAACTCAATGCAGCCCAACCAGAAATTTCTTTCTGAGAGCCAGGAGTTGCTCTCAAGCCCCTACTCCCGACAGTGCTGGTGTAAACTTGTCATTTTGCCACTACCTCACGAGACCTTTCTCAAGTGTGGAGAAGCAAAATGTTCTCTACTGTGGCTGGGATGCTGAGGTCTGGATGGCTTTCCAGCAAGATCTCCTGCTAGGGAGCACATCACAGGGCTTGCTTCGCCCTCAGCAGTGCGGCAGGCAGGCCTTGCATCGAGTGTGTCAAGGCAGGTATGTGTGTAAAAACACTCCCATGAGGCAAAGAAAGCAGCAGCAAATTGGCCAGCAGCCT
This sequence comes from Aythya fuligula, assembly GCF_009819795.1. NCBI lineage: Eukaryota > Metazoa > Chordata > Aves > Anseriformes > Anatidae > Aythya > Aythya fuligula. Next base: position 10,830,204 of record NC_045564.1, read on the forward strand.
GGGCCGCCACACGTGCCAACAAACCACCTATATGCAGGTGCGTGAGATGGCCAAGGGAGAAGGCCAATGGCTCTAAACACACAAACGCTCAACAGTTCTCCAAAAAAAATACAGGCTCCTAACCCTGAGCAGTGATTCCTCACCTTTTTCCTCTCCACGTGCATGAGCAGGTCTGACCCTAAGCCCCCAAAGTCCCCCCAGGCCCCGCTCCACCACCCGGCCCTACAGTGTCCCCTCCACACGCTTTCCAAGCAGGCTTTCCCCCCCACTGGGCATGCAGACGACAATTAAGATACAGAACTGGGAAGCGTGAGTAATCTGACAGTTCTCCAAGTCTATTTCCATACATTCTGTAGCTTCTGAAAGCTTCTCTCACTTTTTATTTATTTATTTTAAATCAAGGTAATCACGGCAATCCTGATGACCCACCACACGAGTGCTTTGACAGCATGGACGCTCCCCTTCCTCTTCTCGGCCCTCCCCAGATGTGTCTCTCTGCCCGTCACGACGACCGATGTGAGATAACCAATAATTAAAATCGTGCCCCAGTTTGCTTCTAGGTCCAGGAAAAGCTGCTCTGCCTTCCAGAGCCCCCAGCTGCTAACAGCTTGGGGCAAGGCACGGCCTTGCAGGAGGACAAGCTCAGGAAGGCAACACCAGGAGAACGCCTCCTGCGTGCTGGCACTTCTGCAGCTCGCAGCAGCACTCCAGCACCGCAGGGCTCGGTCTCCAAAAGCTATGGCAACACCCACCTTCCACAAGGCATTAATTCATCTGTCCTTATATATATGCAATGTGAGGCACAAAACACGAGATTTATTTTTTTTTCTTCCCCAAATCTACCAAGGTTTTAAGACTTCTTGCTGCATAAACAGGCAAACAGATTTCAGTGCAATCCCACACGCTCTGCTCGAGATGACGACGACCACGGCTTGAAGCTTGCTTGGATCCCTGGCCTGCAACACACAGCCCGTGGACGACCCAGCGCTGCAGCAGGCGCCTGCTTTGCACAAACCCTGAGAGCTGGTGCGAGGCAGCCCCTCCAGCACAGCTCATCGATGCAAGCTCTCCTCTGGCAACAGACCCAGGATCGTTCCCTTTCTGGGGTTGTTTTTCAAAGACTGCCGATGTAAAATCTATATGGAAAGGAGGAGGAGAAAAGGAAGAGCGGATGCATATAGCTGCTCGGAGTAGTAATAATTTACCACGACCACAAAATGATTTACTACGTCTATTTAGAGCACAGGCAGCGTGAAACGGTCTCCCAGGCTGACTCTTCCCTCCAGGGACCACGTCTCCAGAGCCACCACTTTGCATGATGACAAAAATAGCGGCGGTAGCCCTGAGGACTCATGCAACCCTTTGACAACACCACTTCAGCTCTTCTCCAGCAGCACGCTGCTTTCCTGAAGCTGTCTCAGGAGACCAGGATACAGAAGCATCGTCCAGTCCCCCAAGTGTTGGGTTTCTCACCGTTTCAACGATACCCAAAGCAGAGCTGTCACCGAAGACATCTTCAACAACATCTGACATCCTCTCAAAGAGTTTTAAGTCTCTGAAGACTGTGTTTCTGTCTCTAAACATGTACTGCAGGGGCAAGAAGTTCTTATAAACAGACTGCACTATAAAACGCACCATCCACTTCATGCTCAGCTGCGGACAGAAGAGCAACTAGAAGAGTTGACAGTAATAGGAACTAAAAATAGGACACCAGTTTGCTGCTGTATTAGCCAAATAAAAGTTTACTGTTCCTCCAACATCACAAATATTTGGTGAAAAACTAGACTTCCCTCTCTGTTTCCAAGTACACAGGATAACCCAAAGAGCAGCAAAAAAAAAAAAAGAGTAAGAAAAACGATCAGCAGCGTGCTGCAAATTCCTTGTGTACACTAAGCAGATTATAAGTCTTCAGCCTGGAACAGAGATGGCTGAGACACATTACAGAGACAGTCTGCAGAACTACAATTAACACAAAGAAATCACCAATCACTGTTTCCCACCTCTTCCAGAGAGGGAAGTTTTCCCATTCTTTTTCTAGGAGAGAGTTCAGATGGACACCCAGGAGAAGGAAAGCATCAGCTAGAGAAAGCAGAAGATTTCATTCACTCCAAAAGCAAAAGTGTAAACAGTAAGTACTTCGTCAGAAGGCCAGGAAACCCACAAAACGAGTCTCTGGCTCACAGGAGGGTGTTTCAGAGAGCTGTCCTCTTCCAAAATGCCTCCCCAGGTACATCATCAGGGATGCTACTGGAGATCATGGCAGCCAAGCACAAAGACAAGGGCCCACCACCAACACATGCAGTCACTAAATGAAACGTATGAAGAACTTTGGCTTCGCATGTTAACAACAAATTACCTGGTAATAGTCAAGTTGCACAGTGGCCTTTACATGGACAAATTATCAGGCAGTAACCAGCTACAAGGCTGGCCCCGCAGTAAGAGCCATTCTTCACTTGTTAAAGTTTTAGCAAAGATATCATGAACAAGCAGCAAAGGGGCTGCTGAAGTTTGCAGCCTTCAGGCTGCACCAGCCTTAGACTGGTTCTCCAAAGGAAAGGCTAGAAAGGAAACTCCGTATTTTTCCCCTAGAATTTAAGTGGGAAACATTTGGTTCTTTCACCAACGCATGCGCTCTTCCTTCATCCAAAAAAAATCCACGTGCTCAACTGGGCTTTGCCCTACGCTGACACGACAGAGTCCCATCTTGCAAAATGTTTACTCCTGACAGCTTCCTATACTGCACAAAAATACCACATGGAATTCTAAATCAATTCCCACACAATAGGTTCGCACACATGCATTAAGTTAAAAATACTCAAGTGAACTGGCAGAAGTACCTGCATGGCACTCAGTTACCCACTTGGAAGAAGAAGAAAAAGCAGCATCAGTCTAAGAACCGGAAGGCTTCATTACATCTAGGCTAATAACTAAACAGAAAACCCAACCCTGTGCAGCTATTTCAAATCCAGCTTCTCAGCAGTGGTATAATAGCCACGTAGATGTCACTGTTCAGATCCAGACTGGACAGCAGGGCATCACATCTTTGCTCAGCTTCTTGTTTCTGTGCCCTTACCTTGCAGTAGCAAAATTAGAGGCACATACTTTTCAGCTCAAAAGCTCAACACAGTGACCTGAGTGTACTAACCATCTAAGAAATACAGAGCATTACCCAGTACTTCAAGGAATTAAAACACACTGCATTTGTTTAGCAAGTGCTGACATTTCAATGCCAGCCCTTACAAGTGCTATTCTCACATGACAGCCTGGAGTAGAACAAATATTGTGTTTCCGCCTCTCCCTTAAACTTCCACTTTCAAGTGCACGCTGCGAGGATTTATTACCTGTATGCTCACACTAAACATTTTAACTTTGTGACAGGTTTTGTATGGCGTAGCGTTAAGAAAGGGATTCGATCTCTAACTACATTGGCCCTAAGTGTTAAATTACAGTATGTGTACATTAAGGCTTCAAGAATAACTGATACCTACTTTGTATTTACACAGTTCCTCCAAGGAAGGCTATAATGCATTTCTAGACAGTCCCTAGCAGTTGCTTTTGGAGCACTCCTGCTATTATTTTATAGAGCAGCTTGTTAAGCAAGCCTTTGCAATACAAGCAGCGCTGTACATGCACCGAAATCACCACCCAGTGCTAAAAGGAAACAACATGAACAGCAGCCACAAGTGAGAAAACAACACTGATCGTGAGCTACTTATTAACACTGAACCAAACCGCAGCAACTCAAGGACAGCAAACCTATATACGCATAATTAGGCTATTTGCAACAGAACTTCTTGAAAATAATTTTAAAAATTTCTACAGTTTCATACGCATTTGCTTATGAGAACGTCCGTGGCACCAGATGATCTCCAGATGATCTAAAGCTGAGGTGCTAGCCTATAACTAGGAACACAGGGGACACTGATATTTCAGAAGTCAAGATCTCTCTTCACCCATTTCAAAGTTAAATTAACGTGTACCTAACACTCTTAAAGCTTGGCCCCAGCAGAAGCCTGCAGTTAAACACCCTTTCCTCACTAAGTTTTACAGCAAGGGCTACTTAGAAGACTGTGCTTTTTGCATATTCTGCACATAATCCCTTGTGGCAACATCTACGCTTCTGCAAATCACCACCCTTGACCAACAATTACACCTGCTTTGAAAGCTGAAGGTCCCTCCTTCACGTCTAAAAAAGAAAACCCTTAGATCTTCTAGGGGACACCACGAAACCTCCCCAAATTTTTGTGGCTCTTGTCTTTCAGTGCTAGGAGTATGCAGGAGTATAAATGTTATTTCTACCTCCACAACTTCACACCAACAGCAATACTACCAAGGAGCTGAAAAGGGGATCTTCTGGCACCTGCTCCATTTCGGTGCCTTGGCAAGTATTGCTCTAAAGGCAGCATTGCACAAGGTACCTTAAATACACACACAAGTGAAAAAACAAGGGTGTGGAGGCAACAAAAGCTTTTGGAAACAGTGTGCCCTGGCAGCCCAAAGGGCCACCCATACCCTGGGGCACACCAGGCACTGCTCCAGGTCAAGGGAAGGGATTGTCCTGCTCTGCTCTGGTGTGGCTTCACCTTGAGCACTGTGTGGTTTTGGGCACCACAGTATGAAAAGGACATAAACCTATTAAAGAGTGTCCAAAGGAGAGCTATGAAGATGGGGAAGGGTCTAAAGGACACGACGTATGAGAAGTGGCTGAGGTCCCTTGGTTTGCTCAGCCCTGAGCAGAGCAGGCTGAGGGGAGGCCTCATGGCGGCCTGCAGCTCCCTCACGAGGGGAGCGGAGGGGCAGGCGCTGAGCTCTGCTCTGTGGGGACAGCGACAGGACCCGAGGGGACGGCATGGAGCTGGGACAGGGGAGGGTCAGGCTGGGGGTTAGGGAAAGGTTCTGCGCCCAGAGGGTGGTCGGGCACTGGGACAGGGATGTGGTCACGGCACCAAATCTGCCAGAGTCCAAGAAGCATTTGGACACCACTCTCAGACATATGGTTTGATTTTGGGGTGGTTGTGTGCGGAGCCAGGAGTTGGACTCAATGTTCCTTGTGGGCCCCGTCCAACTCAGGATATTCTATGGTTCCATAATCAAGTACGTGACAAGTGAACCTAAATTCCTCTGATACTTGATCCAAGTCTGTGAACACAAGATCATCTTCAGGAGTCATGTTCGGCCTGTGGGAGCTCCAATTTAAAAGTGGGCAACGGCTTCGATTTTTTTTTCCCCTCTGACTCAAGCAGAAACACAGGTCATAGAAGAGCTGCAGTTTGAGAAATACAACCGACTATGTGTAAAACCTGGGAATATGTAAACTCGCAGGATTACAGAACCCTCCCTGACTAGCAAGACTCTGGCACAGGGTCTGAAAGAGCAGGATGCTTCTGAGCTTGATCCAGTTTCTCAGCAAGAGCAGCAAGAACAAGCAGTCTCACAGATGGATCCGCGTGGGAGGGAGAAAGGATAAAAGTCTGCCTTGGGAGCCTGTTCCAGCTGCTACCGAAGCCTTGGAGGAATTGGTACAAATTGGGCAGAGTTACCTATAAAAATCTACTCTGTCTTGGCCATTTCTGAAGCCCTTTTCTTCCCTTGCTCCGTGTTTCTCCTTAGTACTTCTGCTTTTGAAAGAGTTCAAATCAGATAGTTCAAAGTAGTGCTTAGCAGCAAGCAAATGAATGCTGTGAGGTTAAGGACAACATCCGTCTCATTTCTTGACTCCTTTGTAGAGCCCTCTGCAATAATTCAATAGTACAAAATTCAATAGCTACAATAATTCAAAAGCGCAAAATCAGAACTCTTTGGAAATACTTGGCTGAAAAGTGATAAAACCGGGATATTCTTTCTAATCAGAGTCTTCTGGAGAACACTCTCAGCGCCACGAAGTTTGTTTGACCAGCAGACAACCACATTTCACCAGCTGAAGCTTTTCACCACAAGCCCCAGAACTGCTAAAGCTTCCTGTCAACGCATCTGAACTCAACACTTAGCAATATGAAGATTCCCCCTAATTCACGCAACTTTTAGTAGCAGCAACACTTCGAAGCTTACCACTGTATCACTGTACTGAAGTCACACTAAAATATTTCAGCAGTGCTCCCATCTCTCTGTTCTGCTGATACCATCTTCACTGTGCATGTTGCACAGAAGAAATTCCCCAATTCCCATCTCTACATGCTGCTAGCAGAGCAGAGAGCAAGGCGGAAAACTGGAACATGACAGAAGTTTGTGGACCCAGCCACCATTTTTCTGCAGACTTGCTTAATGCATCAAGTCCAAACCAAGTTCAAACTGTTTCTTCACCTGCTTATCCATGCACTTGCACACACAAACACCCTTTCTTTTTCAAAGTAACATGGTATAGCCAAAAGAAAGGTTACCAACACCTTTAAGTGATTAGTTTTGAGAGTCACCTGAAAACCTTCAGCTTTCCAACTGCGTTTTCACTCTGCTTTCTGAAGTGCTGAAAACAAACAATGCACAATTCTTTGCGTAGGATTGTTTTTCAAATCCTCATATATAGGTAGGGGAAGGCAAGGAGAAAAACATTTACCTTTTCTATTCATGTACTTCAGCTGTTACTGCCCACATCTGAACTTCTTGTTCCTTCTGACAAGGACTCAGAATTACTGGTCACTAGCTGTGCCTAACCCATCTGGTCTACCAACATAAAATAGCTGAGTACATGTGTCATCAATCACTGCTAATTACTTCATTAACTTGGAAAAAGAATATCAACTTTTTTTTTTTTTTAAAGAACAAACATTGTTTAAGGTTAGCCTATTTTTTTTTTTTTATTTTTTAATTGAGCGCTATCTGATTACCAAGAGAAAGCTATTTGCAATCTGAACACTACGGCAGTTCTGTCACAGGACTTGTGCAATTCTTTTGTCTGATAAAACATTTCAATGCGTTTCTTTAGAAGTGCCTACACTGCAGGGCTAGTTTTAACCTGCGCTGAGTTTAACCAGTAGCTGAGTTATGCCCGTTCTCAGGCTCCCCGTGCTCGCGCTGCACGATGCCAACCACGCAGACGTTCCCACCTGCTGGCACCACGCTTTCAAGTTCTGACCTTTGTCACGCTCTTGGAAAGGAACATGCCTCAAGGTCTCCGCAAACAAGTTGCGTCATTTTCGAGTGGACATATTTCAGCCTTCCGCTGTTCGCTGCGGAACAGCGGCATGAAAAATATTGCAACCATTTGTGTATTTTAAGCTACGGCGCAGATATCCAGGTATTTCTGGCAAGGAAGAAACCTCATGCCACCATGCTAACAACACAGACTAAAATAGGTCCAGACTCACGCACTGTGATGCAAACTTAGCAAACTGAGCCTGGCTTGCCCCTGCAGATCTCAGCCCCCTACTCCCCACAACCATCCCAGCCCCACAAACTCCCCATGCTGCTGCCCAGCCTCACCCAGCCGCACTCTCTGGGAAGGACCACTTCACTCTGCTCTCCGTTGAGCCTCTTCATGCCCTGGTTACATGGTTTAAGCACTCTCCGAGCTTATCATCAATATATTGTCAATCCCAATAGAGCATCACACACCCCCAAATTTTACATATGAGCATAAAAGGACACTGTATTGAACAAAACTACAGCTTTGCCTTTAAATTGCCCTTTTTTTTTTTTTTTTCCTTAGGAAAACCTTTTCATATGCTGATGATAAGAGGAGAAAAGTGATACTGACATACACCTGCAAGAGCATGACAGAGCTGGCAGTCAAACGCTGAAATTCAGATAACTGACAGTACTGAAACGCAAGTCAACAGCTATTTTTGCCATGAAAAGAACCTTAAACTCTGAGGGTTTTGTTGTTGTACATATGTATATTTTTAAATACGCAACATATTAGTTAGCAGTCTTTTCCTGTTGAAAAAACCCAGAGATACCTTTGCTAAAATATGCTGCTTTTAGCCTGACGTGTGTTAAGCCGGGACTGAACACCACGCAGCGCTGCTGGCTCCCCAGTGGTCCTGCTGCCTCTCGGGTCATGCCCAAAGCACACTGGATTACCTCTAGGAACTCAGGGTAGCACCGTGCATACCGTTCAATCCCCTGGCTTACCTGCCAAAGCTGCTGAGACATCGAGCATCCAGCCGTACGAGCCTGCTGGTCACTCAACGGGCAGCAATGGCCATGGGAAAATAAGGCCTTTGTATGCACCGAAGTCCCAGGCTCTTCCACTTGCTCCTCTTTCACATTATAGGTCATGCTCTCAAGTCAAAACCACGGCCAGAAGGGAAGGTTAACCCCCACTAACGTTACTTTGAGTGTTGGAATTGCACAGGGTTAAGATTGTCACGACCGACATAAAAAACTTGAATCCTCAGTCAAAAATTTCAAGCTCGCAATTGGCAAGCAAGAAACAGCATGGCACGAGCAAGGAAAGAACTGACACGAGCTATGCTTCAGGTGATTGGGGTTTGTTTTTCCAAATTATTAGTTTTATAATGCCATTGAAGCAAAAAGAGGACAAGATGCTTTGAAGAAGTCTTTGCAGGTTACCTTTAGAGTGGCAGAGGCCATCCAACTTTCAGGAGTTTTCCTAGCTGTTATCTCTAACACTGGGATTGTTATTTAACTCAAGCTGGAGGAAGAACTGTTTATTTTATGATTTAGACCACATTTTATATAGCCCTTTTTATCTGCTTGCACAACTTGAACACAGCAAGACAAATTAGAATTGTTTCTTGAAATAAGAAAACTGGATTGCAGAGCATCAAGAACGGGGACATACTTCAAGGCCTGATACAGTATCTGCCATGGTTTGGGTGTGTTTTTTTTTAAAGGTAGATTTTAAAACACTGTCAGCTGCCACTTGAAAAAAAAGACTTCAGCTCTGTATCCTGGAGGAAAGCTTAAATCCCTAGCTTAGATACGCAAGGCTTCACATTCTGTTAAGTTTCTGTGATCTGTCCTATTTCACCTCAGGTGCTGTAGATTAAAATTTATACTGCTGTTTATGGCTTTACACGCCAAATGGCAAACACAATTTTCATCCCTGTAAGACAGGGCAGGAATCAAGCAAAGCAATTTAAAGCCAGTTTTGTCCCTCTTCGCTCTCAGTTATTAAAACACCGTGGCCCAAACTTCAGGGTCAGCACGTTAGCAACCACTGCTAGTGCTTCAGCCCCCTTCTGTAGGAAGCCTGTGACAATGCACAGGTAGTTATGGCATGATAGAGGAGACAAACAACTCCTTTGGATTTCAGTATTCTCTGAAAATTTCTGTTTTGGTGCCAGTTTTTAAATTCTAGCAACCTGAGACAGCGCAAGGCGAGCACGCCTCTTTGTTACCTCGAGTCGCTCTGCATGCGAAGCATGCGCCAAGGCTGGTGCTGGGGGAAGGAGGCGGTCAGAATTTCCTTCTGAAATGGAACGGGGAGATAAGATAAGATCAAGCCAACGGGAGCAGAGGCTGCTGACATATCTGCATGCAGACAAGCCACTAAGTATGCAAATAGGCAGCCACTTCTACCAAGAGTGCAAGAAACCAATAATGTGTGAAAACGACTTCGAGTCTGCTAAAATATACGGCATTGAAGCGAGCTGCGCCACGGCTCGCTTTGACCAAGACGGGTTTGCTTCTCTTTCAAGGAAACACGGAACCAAGTTTTCTGCTCAAAAAACGTCTCAGCTCTGAGTATCACAACATGTATGAATCACTTCGAACGTTTACCTTTTCCTACTCTAATTTGGAAGCACTATAGAAAAGACTCAGCGCCGAGCTGTGAAGCACCCTGACAAAGCCGCATCAATTACCAGCTACAAACGCTTCCACAAGCCGGGAAAGAGCTTCTTGCCCAGAAGCCAAAACAGCAAATTTCACACAAGATTTCAGAGAGAGGGGAAAATAAAGGCTGTATTGACTGTGCATCCCTGAAGACTGACCTTACAGAGCTAGAACTGAAGGCGACGTGACTCGCTAGCAGATAACCTCCGACGTGAAGAGCTGCTTCAGGAAGGCAATGCTGGGACATCCATCTGCTGTCCTTGAAGTTGTGAGGGGAAGAGACACACACACCCTTGCAGATATATAGATAGATGTTTACATGTAGACACTGCAGACAAAGAAAGCTTTTTTTTTTCTGCTATATTTTATCTGCCTGCTACCTCCAAACCAAGCTCAAAAGCTGGCTTTGGCTGCAGCCTGAGACACACATCTTGCCCTTTTTGGATCAAAAAAAGTCTCCCACACACGGCCCAACGCATCACAGAAAGGTAAACCTTTAACAAGAGACGAGCTATTGCAATGTGCTAGACCACGAAACACACTCTCCATCGCAGCCACCCCAAAAGTCATCACTGGAGGCAAATTTCCTCCTGCCAGGAAAGCACTCGGTCGCCCCTCGCATCCAGCAGTCCTCCCGCAGCTGCAGTAAGACAGTGCCTTTGCCTACGTTTGCTTGAATTTCACACCCACACGTCTTGGTTGGCTGCAACACATGCCCAGAACCTGGTTATCTGCACTCAGAGGCTGCGATAATTCAGGTTCTCGGTGCCAGTGGTAAGAACAAGCCTCAGAGCTACACACTGAGGCCCTGGCGTTTAAATACACGATAACGCTGTAAATCAAAGGAAACAAATTCCTTAAGGAAAACTTCTTTTGCATGCCAGATCAGTTCCCAGTAGTAACTGCTGCGCTTTGACAAGAGATAAATATTTACAGTCTAGAACAGAGAGCACCTTGTGTCGCAACAGGAGCGACGCACGCCCATCGGTACCCTGTATGCTTAAGGAGTTATTCTGATTTTATTTTTTAATATTCGGAGTACCTAGAAGCACACATTACATTTTATTTTTATTTTTTTTTAAACCAGGGCAAAAACGGCAGAGGGGAAGACGTGCTCTTTCGGCTGGGGATACCCCTCTGGGAATATTCTCAAAAGAGGGATGGGAAAGCTCAGTCCCGAGCTTGTTAGGGTTTCTCTCAGTTTCCAGCTTGCTAAGGCAGGAATGCGGGGAATGTCATTCACGCTGGCACTTGGGAAGATGAAGGAATTGCAGGTGTGCCACTGGATATCCTTCTCGCAGGAGGGATGGGAAAGCCCATGCAAAGAAGATGCTCTCATTTCTAGTGTTACGTGGCGGCGTCTCGAGTTGCCTGGTTCTCCTGCCTTTTTAAATTAGGTAAATACCGAATTAAACATGAATGCAATGTTTCCTATTTTATCCATGCAGCCCTAACTCTGGTTTCAAACAGGACCCAGAGGACACAGCCTGGTTTAGCTGTTACACTACAGGATTTCGTGTCTGCGGTGTAGCATCCCTCACCCAACTGCTACATGGGCATTTGGGGCCCAACCTTTGAGGTGCAGCCGGCTGGCAGCTGGGAGGCTTACAGGAGAGTTCGATGTCTATCTGAGGGTCTCAGTTTCCTTCCTTCTCCCCTTACAGTGGATCTACCACCTCGCACAGCACTGCCCTCGCTCCTGCTGCAGTCAGCACTACTCAGCGATAGCCATTTCCTCAGTCAAGCACCAATTCCTCATTTGCTCCCCTGCTTTCAGCGTCCCCGTACATCAGTTTATTTATAGACGAGCATTTTATTTTTTATTATTTTTTTTACAGCAAAGACCAGAAGGAGCACACTCGCACTGCCAAACGCATCTCAGCTGCGATTTCTAACACCACCACTACCCAACAGAAGGACACTTCACCCGGACAGCCTCGGAAATTTGGTTCTAGCTGAGGGCTGCCACCCACAACCACTGCCGGGCATCACCGCAGCTCCCAGCCCACCACCACCCCCAGGGCACCAGCCCGGTGCTGCCCCAAAGCCATTCATACCAGCCACATCCCCTTACGCGCTGGAGGGAGGGAAAAAATCCTCCCAACCAAAGCATTACTGTAAGCTTCAAACAGAAAAGGAGCCCAAGAGAGACGGGATGAAGTTCATCACAGAAGAGACTTGGAAAAATAATTTATTTTATGAGATCCGTTCACATCAAGATGAGGAAAAACTGAGACGCAGCCCATGGAAGCCAGGGCCTGTTCCAAGCCAGTGGAAGAACCCACCTAAGGTCTGCTTCTTCCCATGCTGCGGTGCCAGCGAGCAGCAGCAGCACTAAATTTGCAGTTTCAGCTCACTTGTGACACTCATTGCTGCTTACAGAGGAGGTGAAGCTTACAGAAAGCCAGGGTGTTGTTTGTTGGCTGGCAGAACAAAACAGCAGCAGCCCACCAGGCCTTCTGTGTTGCATGCAGGGCAAGAATGGGCTGTGCTTGCAACCCAACGAAGACATTTCTTGGGTTGAAATTGTCATTTCATCCCAAATTTCACCCATTTCTTCCAAAAAAGCCATGCTTCTCGGCAGGGCGTTCATCCTGCCCTCCTGCAGCAGTCCAACCTCTGCTTCAGAGTCCTGCTCCCTCGCTCACACCGCCACGTGGACAAGTCCTCTGCAGACTCAGTTGGAGCACGAGGCACAGCAGCTCTTTGCGACCTCCATGCCGGCTGGAAAAGCAACTCTTCTTTGGTTTGGAGGATCTAGTTCCACTTGTGCACTGCTCGAAAACACAACGCAGCCTGCAAGAAAGGGCAGTTTTACCTCCAAGTTCTCCTAGGACCTCCCCAGTCCATTGGTCTGCACAGCTGGTCTGCCTTCCCTCTGCTCCTTGGGAAGAAGTCTTGACGTGTGATGTGAAGGCTGATGTCCCCATCCACCAGGCTCTCAACACTAAAATCCAGAGGCTGTTCCACTTTCAGAGCCCTCAGCATCTTCAAAGGGTTAATTCTGTAACTCTTCCTCACTCAAGGCAACGTTATTTGAGCAGAAGAGCAAGCCGTACAGGTCTACCTTTCGGATGAACCCGCAGCAAGGAGGCAGCCCAGTTTTTTGACCACCCTGAGAACCACCTTTACTCAGGATTGCACCAAAATCAGGAACAAATGCCAACAGAAGCTAAAAAACTGTGGTACCCAAGGGAGTAAAAAAAAAAACGCAACCTTCCCAGTGCTGTGCAAAACCCTCCCCTTGCGAATTCTTGCTGGGAGCAGCACGCAACAGAAGTCATTCATTGTTTCAGGCTTACGTTTTGGAACCTTCTCTAGCAGCACGGCGAACAAAACGGGAAGTTTTGTCAACACAACACCAGAACTAACTTGAGCATTTTTCTACCGAGCAAATGTAATGTGATTCTGCAAGCTATTTTAGTGCAATGCAACCCAGTGGAAGTACGTTAAGCGACTATAAATAACCCCGTGCAAGCTGCAGGCTGCGCCTTCTATTGAAGTAAAACGAAAACTCAAAACGGGAAGAAGGCTTGGAAATAAAACCGGGGGAAAGGGGAAGGGAGCGACGCGCTCATCTATCTTCAATCTTGAACAGCAGATTTGAAGAACTGCTTGTTCAGCACGAAGCGCTGCGAGGTATCAGCACAGAGGCAGCCGCGATGCTGCACCTCCCCGCCGGCGCCCAGAGGCAGGGGGACGGAGGACAAAGCAGAGCCGTGGAGCAGCCCGCAGCAGCTCTCACATTTAACTTAATGCAAATCCCACCAGGAAGCTAATGCTATCTCGTGGCGCTTGACAAATGAAATTTGATTTTGCACAAAACCAGCCGCAGCATAGTGATGCTCGCGGAATTTCGCGGTAATTAAGTCTCGGTGACAGGCGTCTCATTAAAGCACCGCTTCTTCGGGAAAATAAATTAATAAAGTAAATTATTTCCTCCATGTGAAACACCGAGGTTCCTCGCTCCTCGTGCAGGAGGAATGGAATTACGTCTAATCGGATGTCAGTGTTTACCAGGATGAAGGAGTGAAGCGCTTAAAGGGATCAATTAACACAACGCGCAGCCAGGCTGCACGTGCCCAAACGGAGATTTTCAGCTCCCGTGCGTTCACTTACCCTGCGTGCCCACGTGGAACAGCACCTGTACAAGGCACTGCTTTATCCAGCAGCCCACCGGCTTGTTCAGATGCAGGGGAGGCCTGCAGGAGGCCAAACTCAGAAGCAGAGAGGAGCCACCAAAGCCACGCGTGCCAGCCAGGTACCCATGGCAGGGCTTCCACGCGCCAGCCCAGCAGTCCCACCGGCCACACGGAGCTGAAATACTCGCCCAATGCTCTCCAGACATCACCTCGGGGACAATATCCTGCTGCAGCAACACTCTGGCACATCCTACGACCCCTACGACCCCACTGTCAGACTGCAACCTTTTGCTTTTTAAATAGTTTTTGTGTTTGGAGCAAAGGTTCGAGCCCTTGAGGCGGGCAGAGGGCTGCGTGTGCCCCTGACCACAGATCCCCCTACACTCCCAGAGGTCAGCCTGAAGCAGCTTCTAACCAAATTTCCAAAGATACCAGTCAACAGGAAGACACAAAGGAAACGAATGAAGTTAAGATGTGCCCAGTAATGAACGCCAGGCAGAAAGCTTGAATTTTTAGAGGCAGGCCAAGCTGTGCTTCCTTGCAAAGGGAGCACCACCGAAGCTTTTCCAGGAGCTTTTCACAATCTCCTTCCGAGCATTCCACTTTTCTACATCATTTTTGCAACCTCTGTGTGCTTTCCTGCTTCTCTGCCCTCACTGACTTTACCCACTTTTGCCCCTTTGACTTCCAAATTCTGTAAGGCAGCTCCTCCAGGACAGCCAGAAGAGCCCTGCCTATTTCCTTCTTCCCCTCCTCTCAGCCCAGGTCTTTCCCGGGAAGGAGAACTGCCCAAAATCTGCTTGCTACTCCAGCAGTGCTGGCAACGCCAGGCATCACTTTGTGAATCACCTGTTACATATGGCCTTATCAAATGGCCATCCTAGGCCTCCAACGCCACGGTAGGAGACAATCTACACCAAGCATGCTAAGATGCATTTTCTCCCCCACGTCTAGGTTTTCCTTCAATTTTTAGAAGGCCATTTATCCCTGTGGCTAGGTAACAACACTGCCAGATTTCTAATTACTGAAGCAGACAGCTTTACTGTTTCTGCTGTTTCTCAGCTTACACAGTTCGAGGCAAAACCACATATTTTCAGTTTTGTTTTGTTTTCCTTTTTTTTTTTTTTTTTTCTCCCTAGACCTCTGAGATCAGCAAGCAAGCTGAGGAGAACCAGGTCCCTTTCATTTCTACGTAGGATCAGTACTCTTGGGCCTTGGGAACCTGGCAGAAAAGGTAACTGGAAAGCAGAGGTCATCTGTAAGGGAGGTGGACCCAGCACCAAATACTCTCGAATTAAGTGACCAGAGCCATCCTTACAGCTTCTCCGTTCAACAGCACGCATCCTCACAAAAGCATACGCTGAAAGTATTCCAGCAGGAGTCTGATTAAACACAAGCCCCATGACTGGTCCTGCAGACTGGAAAAATAACGTTACAGAAAGGCGATGGGAT
Organism: Aythya fuligula; assembly: GCF_009819795.1. Taxonomy (NCBI): domain Eukaryota; kingdom Metazoa; phylum Chordata; class Aves; order Anseriformes; family Anatidae; genus Aythya; species Aythya fuligula. The sequence continues at coordinate 10,845,533 of NC_045564.1, forward strand.
AAAGAGAAACAGGCTCAGAGTGAACTGGAAGAGCAACGGAGTGGAAGATGGCACCACAGAGGACAGTGGGAAGAGTTGAGAATACTGGGGAAGTATTTCATCAGTGCTGTTATCACCGTCCAAATAATATGTTCTTCGTGGTTTGTGACAAGCTCCGCAGCTTGGAGCAGGTTAGCAGCAACCAAACTGTGCTGGTAACATGACTGCGTGCTGAACCAGAGATGCACGACAAGTAAAAATGAAATCCCAAGGGTTTGGAGTTCTACACTGCAAGGGGAGTGCGATACAGTAAGATACACACACACACAATATTTCCAGTAAATATAAACACAGGTAGTGCCAGGGAGCAAAACCCAACCAATCCTTTAACCAGAAGAGGCCAGAACACCAAAGGAGCATTTTAACCCCAAGAGGACGCTGGCAGAGCCGGGCAGCAGGCAGGAAGGTTTTCCAACCCTGAAGAGCCAGCATTGCTCTCAGCACACTCCCAACCCACTTCACCCAGCCAGCCACGCACCACACTTGAGAAAAGACGAGGGCAGCTGGCTCGCTGTGACCTTCCAGGTGGGCACGGCGCACACCAAGCGCTCCAGGAATGCGATCCGGAGGCGCTGAAAGCCGAAGGCAGCGGTCCCTCGGTGGGGCAAGAAGGTAAGCAGCCACCTTGCCAGCCTGCACTCCTCAAGGGAAGGCCGTGCAGCATGTTTTAAGAGACACTCAACATACTAAGCCCTTTTGCTAAGTTATTTGACAAGCGTGGTTATGAGCTCTCGCCCTTCTCAGGTCTGGATGAGGAACAAAACGTCCCCTTGAGCCTCTGACCCTGCCGTACACCGCACGCGTGGTGGGAAGTTGCTCTCTCCAGGCTTCGTTTTACACATTTTTGGGGTGTGTCCATGTAATAGGGAGCTTGTAGCTGCCTCAGACTAGAAACCCACAAACGATCCTAGAGGGAAAGTTTCCGACAGCGCACCAAGCTTCTACACCACGGATGCACCTTCAGGTGGCTTTCAAGAGCCCAGAGAGCTCAAAACCATTCAGAAAGAGATTGGGAGGGCAATGAGAAAGGGCTCCCACTCCTTTCCACTCCTTTCTAACTTTTATTTTTAGTAAGCCCTACTCCTCGTCCTCGCAGTTCACCGTGGGATTTAGCACTGAAGGCCGGGATCAAGTCCACCTGTCTGGCAACCCATCAACAAGCAGCTCCCGTGCTTCTGCCCCTGCCCACGGTGGCAGGGAAAGAGGAAAATTTACCAGGTAGCTGTCTCCTCAGCTCATCAATCTGCACGTGTCTGTAAACACATCGCTCCACGATAAAGAAAATAAATCTCCCTGAGGGCCCCGCTGTTTTTCCCTTTTTCTGCACTAACAGAAGCCACCCGTGCAACACAAACACTGCCAAGCAGCAAGCTGCACCCTGACCAACGCGGAGGGCAGCCCGTGCAAGAAACCACTTTTTTCCCTGCTTTATTCTCCTGGTTTATTCCTTCTGCTCATCAGCCAGCATTAAGCAGCGAGCAACAAACGATACTTCCATGGGAAATGCCGTGTCCGTCGCGCATCAGGAGCTCCTCCAGAGCTTCCTGCTCGTGGTGCTGACCGCAGGCTCCGCCAGCACGGCCTTCCACAGGAGCCGTTCCTCCCCGCAGGATGAGAGCTTCCACTCCATCCGTACACTTTTCTTTCACGCTTCCATCCCATTAAGCAAATGCCAAATTCCTCTGGTATTCTGAGGTAATTTGCAAAATGCGTTTCGTGCTGTGCTAGCCCCGTCCTCTCTCTACAGCCAGGTCCTGAAGCAAAACACTAAAGACTCTCTCGGGCAGCAAAGTAAAATTTGAAAGATTTCAAGATATATTTTTTTTAGAGCTTTTTTTTTTTCCTAAGTTCAGCCAACCAATGGCACAGCTTAATATTCACAGCCAAAATCTGAGATGCACATGCTGAAACATGCCACTCCAACACGACACAAGCCATATAATCCTGGAAAGCCGCGTCGTACACATTTGGGTTCCTACAGAAAATCTGCAGTCACTGAAACTTACTCTTTCTAACTGGGTGGCATTTTACATTTCCAAATGTAATTGAGTGAGCACGTTGCCATGGTTACGGTAGGATTCTGCAATAACTTTGTTGCCTTGTAATTGCTGTATATTTGTATACAAGCAGCTGAGCTTTCCTAATTCAATGCCCTCTTAACTCTTTCGGAGAGGCAGCTTTGGGGCTGACAGCTCCGCAAGCAGCAGAGGGGATGGGAACTGGGCGCAGCGACAGACCATGCACAGGGGAAAAAAAAAAAAAAGGAAAAAAAAAAAAGAAACCTTGCCAAGAAGCAGATTATTATATAAACTTCAGAGCTCCTTAGCTTTTAAAAAATGTTGTTGTTAAGAAAGTCTAATTCAGCTAATTAACTCCAGGTAGCTTTTGGCAGTGGCTGAAAGCACTCTGACAGCGGCGCGAGTCCCACTCAGCGACGGTCCCTGCCTCCAGTAAATCACAACGCCTTGGCAATGGGGTCGCTCGCTCTGTGGTGAGATCCACCGGGGCACGAGGGCCGCAGCAACGCTCGCTCCATCCCCTAAGCCTCGAATTAGTGCAGGGAAGACAACAGAGCACAGCTGCTGGCCACGAGCACGATGTACCCCTGGTGAGAGCTGTGTGCCCATGGCCTGAGCTGCCCGCAGGCACCCAGCACAGCACCAGGTCTCGGGGAAGATTCCCGAGGGGAATTTTTCCCCTCTGTTTGGGAGCATGAGGGGATCCCACACAGCACGATCCACCCTGGCAAGGGGAGAGCCTGGTCTGGGGAAGCCTTGACAGGCGAGCAGGAGGGGGGAAAACAGCTTCCCCTATCACGAAAGGCAGGCACCAAACAATTACGCAAGTGCTTCGGATAAAAGGCAGGTTTACTTCCCTTTAAACGGCGCTCGGTCCCCAGCCACCGCGTCCGATAATTGTTATGTAAATGGCTCTGCTCGCTTCAGATGCCCGCTGCTGCGCTCGCCCTGCCACAAACACCCCGCGGCCGGCGTTCAGGGAAGCTCGGGGACCGCACAGCATCTTCCCTGATAAATTCCTGCAGCAAAACCCACACGCGAGCGCTCGGCAACACCTCCCTGCTGCTGCTCCACATGCATTAGAAGCTATTTTTTCCCCCCTTTCTTTATTTTTTTTTTTTTTTATTTTTTTTCCCTTTTATTTTTTTTTTTTTTTTTTTTTAAGTTACGGCCCCAAAAAAAAAACTGTTGCACAAACCTGCGGCGTGCCGGGCCGAAAGGCTCCCAGCGCTCCCCCCCCCCCTCCCCCGGATGCCAAAAACCACGGCGTTTTGGGGGGAAAAGCCTGCTTTTAAGGACAGGTCCTAGCTCCGGCTGGGCTGGGATCTGTCATTACCCATTGCAGCCCAACCTCACCGCAGGACCTCGGAGCGGCGCGGCGCGTACCAGCACGCCCCGCTTTCTGCTTTCCGCACCGAAAAAAAAAAAAAAAAAAAAAGCGCTTTTTGGGGCATTTCTGCGCTCTGCGAAGTGATGGGGGGGGCTCCGGAGGCCTCTCCTCGCACAGCCAGCGGGGCGCCGCTCCCTGCGGGGGGCACCCCGGGCTCCCTGCGCTGACCCGGGGCAGCGCAGCGAAGGGCCCCGAGCCGCAGGCATCGCCCCGGTTGCCTGCGGGCTCCGTGCAGCGGCGGTGGCGGCCGCCGCCTCCCCAAAAAACCCCCCCAGCCCTCCGGGGAGGGCTCGGAGGGCTCCGTCCCGTGCCTCCCCGCTGCCCCCCGGCCCGCCCCGCCCGGTGCCGGCCGCTCACCGCTGCCCGCTGCCCGCATGGCCCCGCTCGGCCCCGCTGCGCTGCGCTCCCCGCCGAGCCCCGCGCGGCTCCGAGGCGGCGGCGGCGGCGGCGGCGCGGGGCGGGGCGGAGCCGCGGCCGCCCCGTAGTGGGGAGGGGGGGGGTAGGGGTAGGGGGCGTGGCCAGGCGCGCCGTATTCTAAGGGGCGTGGTCACTCTTGGCCACGCCCCCCTCCCGCCTCATTCACAAAAAACGCCAGCGGTGGGAAGCGCGCGGGCGGGGCCCAGCGCCCATTGGGCTGCCCGGCAGCGCCCCGCCCCGCTAGGGAAACCAGCCAATCAGCGCGCGGCGAGGCGCCGCCGAGCCGCTCAAATCCGCCCGCCGCCGCCGCCAGCGCGACGCTGATTGGTTGAGCGAGCTGCCCGTCATCTCTCCCCCCCCACCACCCTTCTCGCTCGCACGCGCGCCCCGCCCTCCGGCGCCCCGCGCGGCCGCAGCCCGCAGCCGGGCCGCCGACCCCTCCCGGAGCCCGGCGGCCGCGGGGAGGCCTCGTGCGGCGGCGGTGGCCGCGGGGCCGCGTACTGACCTGCGCGGCGGCGGCGGGGAGCCGGGCAGGGCGCGGGCACGGCGCGGGCACGGCCCCGGCGCGGACACGGCGGCGCGCGCGCCCCCGACGGCCTCAGCCCGTGACGGGATCCGCCATCTTGGAATTTTTCGCGGCGGCGTCACGTGGTGCGACCATTTTCCCCGCGGCCAATCAGGGCGCGCGGGCTATTTATAGCAGCCCCCCCCCCCCCTCCCGCACTTCCCGCCGGCGGGGGGGGGAAGGCAGCCAATCAGGCCACGCCTCGCTGCCCAGGCCACGCCCACTGCCCGTCGCCTAGGCGACGCCGCGGCGCGCGGCCCGGCCACTACCCGCCGCCTGAGGCGGCCGCCGGCCATGGCGGCCATTTGCCGCCCCCTGCCCTGGCCTGGCTCGTAGCAGCAGCCGGGCGTCCCCTGCTCCTCCTGCCCCGAGTGACACAGCCACAACTAAAATACCCGCACATATCGTCCCCTCAGACCGCCCTGATTCCCAGGATAACGCATAGTATATATATTCTCAGGATAACATATAGTATATACACCATATACCACACTACATATACATATAGCATCCTGATTCCAAGAGTACTCCATGGAGATGCATTGACTGGACATACCATGGAAAATGCAAGCCAAAATGGATATACAGTGTCCTATTAGCCTATGGATTTTTTTTTTTTTTGAGGATTTTCTGCATCCAAAATCCCGCTGCTGAAGTTTCTTTAAATCCCTCTAGTGACCTACAAAAATGGTGGCTAGATACACTGCTTTTAATAGTAAATAGCTGAATCACGCTATGAAAAAGAGAGATTACAGTTCAAAATATAAATATTTGCCTGAATTATCAAGGGTAAAAAAAATAAATAAATAAATAAAAGAAAGAGGATTGTTTGACATGCTTGCCGCTACCATGCTTTCCTAGCAAGTATCCAACATTTAATTGATTTTTCTGTTTTCTAAGGAATTAATGCTATTGAATTGTCAAACCTCCTCCCATGGCCATTTCGTGCCGGGCCAAGCCCCCGGCTGACACAGCCACCATTTCACAAGAGTTTTGCTCTCCTGCCTTTGCCATGCTCTGACTGGCGCATCCTTCCTGAGGAGCCGATCACCAGCTCTGGCTTCACTGAAGGCATTGCCAGTGACCAAGGAGAGCCTAGATCTCCAATGCTGTGACATCAAATATTATTAATCCACTTTTTTTTTTTTTTTTTTTTTTTTGTCTGATAGCTTTTTTTTGAAGGTGAGGCACCATGCTGGTCCTAGAAGGAGAGGTGGTTCTCATTGGCGCTGTTCTGGGGTGAAGGCCATCTGCACAGCCTTCAAAACTCCCCTCACGTCCAACTACATCTTCCAGAGGATGCTAGTGCTTCACATAGGTGGAGCCCTTGGCTTACACAGAGTTAAAGGAGTTCATGGTCCAGGCACGGACTCAGTGGTCTGCTCTCCTGCCCCGGGGTGCAGCCGCTGTGTCGTACCCTTAGCCCGCCAGCAAATAAATGGGGACTTCCCACGTCGCTTTCAAGGAGTTTCATAGAATTGTTAACATCCTTGACTAAGACAGTATGAAATATATCTTTCCTCCTCGTATGCAGCCATCCCAGCACACTTCTGGTAGTTTTGATTAATTGGCTCTTGCTAAATTGCTCTTAAACTTCCAGATTTTCCTTAAAGAATAACGGACTCCTGTAGTTCAGCCATCTGGATTTAGGTAAAATCTGGGACCTGAAGGGAATTGCTAACAACTTTGTCCCTCCCTCAAAATTTACGTATATATATATCTTAGCATAAAAGCACAGCTTTTTTTTTAGATGTTTAATGACTGCATATCCATTCAAAAGGGCCACCCATCTAAAAATCCTGTCATATTGATTTGACCCCTACAGTTGCTTTTTTTCCTGTTCTGTGAACAACATGCTCGCTTCTTGGCAGAGGTCAGAATTAGTCTGACAGTTCCATCAGCAAAAGCATCCCATTAACTTCAGCTTTCCAGTCTTACTTTATTTTTAGAAGATTCATATATTAGCAGCAATTTACAACAAGCATTACATTTTGATTATTCTGAGCTTAAGCCTACAGGCAGCACAGCCTGCCTTCTTGTTTTGGAATATTCTCCCTTTAATATGCGTCTAAGAACACCACTGGCATGACGAGCATCACTTCTGCATAAAGCTGAAGCCCGTTTTCATTCATTTTTAGGTTATATTGGCTTGTGGGCTTGTTTGCTTATTGTTCTTTGGTTGGTGAGGTTTTAGGGTTCCTTGTACGGTTGTTCTGCTATCTTTATTTCAGAGCCAGTTTGTGTGCTCACGTGTATGTATACGCACGTGTGTATAAATAAGCTTCTAAATTATTTTAAAGTGTCAAGAGACATATGGGTTTATTAATTAAGATCGTGCAGCTGATGGGGCAACATTTGCAATTGCCACAAAGTCCTCCATGGACCTGATGACCAGCAGTCACACAGGTGGCTGTCTGCCCTCCCTTGCAGCTCCCCATTCCTGGTGCTTTGCTCACCAACACGAGGTGCAACCAACACTTTATCTAGGAGGTCCCCACAGGTTCCAAACACACTGGGGCCCGGAGGAGCCCCCCAGGCATCTCCTTTCCCCACAGGCTGTGTGCCGAGGGCTGGACGCTGCACTGCAGACCCAATCTGCCACCCAGCTGCATATGTTGCCTCCAGTGCTCTCTGCAGTGCTGAAGTCGTTTAAAAAGGTGAAGGAAGGAAAGAAAATTGTACCCTAAAAGTTGCCATGGAGTATAAGTTTTATCTCCAAGATGTGATTGATGCCGTACTAGTGGTCGTGGGTGTGAATACGTGTAGCTATTAATACCTAGTCTAGGCTAACCTGTGCATAATGACAGAAAATTAAACCTTGTCATTGTTCGGATAAATTAGAATTCAAACATGAGCAAGAAAAAGTATTCTTCCTATATGTTAAACCTGACTATATGCAGTGTGGTCTGCCTTCGCTGTAACTGCAGCTGAAAAGTTTACTCAAAAGCCATTTGAATTAAAATATAGAAATTTAAAAAAAAAAAAAATGGCAGAGCTAATTCATAAAGACTTAAATAAAATGCAATTACAGAGCTTCCCGCCTACCTCCACCTTGTCTCTAGCCAAACTCTACTTCTTGTTTGTCAAAAATTGTTCCATTTTTTGATGTTCTTAAGCAGGTAACAGCCATCACAACACTCCTGCTGATTTCCCTCCCCAGCCACAGGGTTCTGATTAAAAGTAAATAGCGTCCCTCAGCTTTCTGTCCCCATGCTCCCTCTTCTACCACCTCCTCAGACACAAAAAGAGCATCAAGTAAGGGACAAAATCAGCAAGAACTTCCTCTAGATCTTTGACACTGAAGAGCAACACCCACCCCAAGTGGCAGTGTTTCAGCAGCCAAGCTTAAGCACAAGCATGTGGATTGCTTCCTTTTCTTTCTCCTGATCAGTTAGTTGCCATCATTGTTCTCCCCTGATATTTTTCTCCCGCCAGCCACCCTTCTTTACCTTATCTCCCACTCCCATCTGTTCTGCATCCTTCCTACATCACACTTATTTACTCCTTTCTGCCATCAGGAAAGAAGAAAAAAAGCCAGATTTAAAACACATCTGTAATGAACCAGAGAACGTTAAATTCACATTGCCCCACTCCTGCATTTCCCTCCTGACATACCTTTTTTAGCTTTGTCCTGGTGAATTTTGCTTCATCTTGGGACTTTGCTTCGTCTACGACTTTTATTTATTTATTTTGTTTTATTTCTATGATGTGAAATCTGAGTTCTGTGCAGAGCAGTCCAGTCTGGCTTAACGTGAGCTGAAGCGAAGAACAAGGTGGTTCCCCTCCGCTTAAGGGAGTGCCTGTTGAGGCTGAAGAAGCCTGTATTTGGCTGCAGAAGCTATTTTTCCAGCTTGTCTGCAGACCCAACACTTCATCAAGTCTTCATCACTCAAAGACTAAAAAGCTTAAATTCTGCAGCACTACAACCAGTCTCTACGAAAAAAAAAAGTATTGCTGTTCTCTTGGACAAACTCAAGTCCCTGTCCCCCACTTCAAGAAAAAAATAATAAAGTTCAAAATAAAGGTCACTCCTCTTTGTATTTACACTTAAAAAAAAAAAATATTTATCACACGTACTGCTTCTCAAGCAATACTGTTTATTTCAGTGATATCAAATGCGGAGCAGACAGCCCTGTGATGCTCGGAGGAATCAGTGACAGTGGATCAGGCTGCCCACGACGGGCCGTGGCTCCTTTCCACATGGCAGGTTCAGTCGAGGCTTGACACAACACAAACCCTCCTGGAAAGGGTCATGCTTCTGCATGCATCCTGGGGAGCAGGGGCTACTGCTTCCTTTTGCAGGACACTGTAAGGAGAAGTCACGGTGCTGCTGGTGTGGAAGAAAGTGTCAGGAAGAGGTAGGAGAAAGTAGAAGACATACAGGAAAAGCTTAGCTGTGAAGACAAAGTCGGATTGCTACGGCTGTCATTTTATCCTGGGCATAACACGCTTCTGAAATGTTTCCTTGCTGAAATTTGTTTTGAATATTTTTGGCTGGATTTTATAAACTCCGTATTTATTCAGACATAACATCTATTCTCTCAATTGTGTTATATGAGAGAAGAAACATTGCGCAGCCGATATGAACTGCTGTCCCAAAATCTTACAATGCCGTCATCCCTCCCGATTAAACTGATGGGTTAAGAGGACAAAAGAAATCACTTTTCCCTCCTCAGCTCTCTTTTCAGTTCAGTTGACGTTGGTCGCACACTGAGGCTTGAATTTAGAAATAATCAATAAATAAAAAATTAACAAGAGACCGTTGTGAAATTGAGGCCATGATAATTGTTGGATACACTTAGCTTACCAGTGACTGTTTTCTGATTCTTAGTAGTCAAAGAAAAAAAAAAAAAAAATCATTGTTTAATTCCTTGAATTTTCATCCTTGGCAGCTGCTGAGAGAAAACCATGTGTGTGTGTGTTTCTCTATAGTATGAGCCTTAGAGAAAATATTGATTCATTTTTCTGTCTCTTTCAACCAGAAAAAAAAAAAAAAAAAAGAAGAAGAAGAAGAGACATCCTGCATGATACAGGATTAAAAATAAATAAATATATAAAATGGAAATAAATGTAAGGGACAAGAAAAAAAAAAAAAAAGTAGAAAACTGACAAAAAAGCAACAAGTTACTTTTTCAATAAAAAATACATGCAGTCTGGCCCCTGGGTCTTGGTTTTAAGTGAAGATATTGACTTGCAGCTGAATGACGAGTAGAATATTTTTCTACTGAAATATTGATAGTAGATTACACTAAACCACAAACTATCTCCATAAAGCCCATCATTTCTAATCCTAATGGTGTTTTCTTTCCCTTAGATGACTACTACATTCATGATATGATGTCTTTATTCTATCTGGGGGAAAAACTTTTTACCATACAGCTAAATTAACTTGTCAAAAGACTTCAAACTTCGGAAGCTTTTACAGCTCAATTCAAAGCTATTATTCAAGATTGAATGAGAAGGCTGTGGACTGTAAAAGCTGGCAAAAAAAAAAATAAATTTCACAGGCATTCACAAGTTGAATGGAATACTTACTTTTTGTTCAGGTTGTGTATTTCATTGAGCTGCCTCAGAATAGCTGAATTTTGCCTATAGCCCCCTTGGTCTGCAACGAAGGACAGAATGCCTCTTTCTGCTTCTCTTGAAGCTGCGCCCCATGCTCTTTCACACAGACTTGATTATATTTAGTTTGTGCCAACCTAAATAAGCGTCAACCAGCTCTCCAGAAATGTGGGGAGCACAAAAGAGAATGGATAGCTGCTAGACTGAGGCAGAGCAAGACCGCAAACTTATATTTGTCCTTTTCTTTTAAAATAAGATCATAGACTTAGATCATCTTACAGTCAGTTGCAGCTTTCTCATGCAAATACGAGCGCCTGGCTTCAGGAGCAGCAACTGCTTTTCAGGAGAAGCAACTTTCATATTTTACAGACAAGTAGCAGCTGGCAGAGCTTGCGCTTGGAGCCTTCCCTTTCGCAGACCCAGTCTACTTTGCCACCCAGTCTCCTTGAGACAAAAGACATCAGAAGGCAAGGCAGCACTTAAGAGAGCCGGGAGGGGAGCCCAGGGCTCTCAGGCCAGGGCTGTATGGCAGAGGGTGCACGTAGTTACTTGACTCACGGGCAAAGCATGTGGCGGGATGGATCCGTAATGGCCAGCAAGGAGAGTGGCCTGGATTCAGCACGTGCGTGGTGCAGCTGCCTCTGGCTGGTCTGCAGGGAATGCTGAGCACAGGAGGGAGTCTGAAATGCATCTTGTGACAAAGGCTGCTGGCGGTCACTTGGGACCCACAACTCACCCCCTGTCTTTCAGAATCTGAATCACTCTCCCTTTTTTTTTTTTTTTTTCCTTTTTTTCTTTTGTTTTTTAGGATGCCTAGGGTTTAAAGCATTTTCAAGCGTTCAGAGTACTCAAGCATGAAATGGGGGGATCCAGGTTCACTTTTCTCTTCTGCCTGGGAGAATTTGTAAATGCAGCATCCATCTCCCTGCAGGGCTGTGCTCATGGGCAGCATAGGGTAACAACCCTCCGCTCTGAAGGCAGGCCACCGAGCAGAAAGATGTGCACGATCCACACGATGACAGAGCAGGCAAGATATTACTACGTTCCTTAGCTGCGAGGCTGTGGAGGAGGGTTAAGAAATGTTTCGTTTCTGGAACATCATCTGAGTTTAGACTGGAGTTGACAGGACCAGCAACGTAGCACTGAGATGTTTTGGGGCTTTGCACTCCAGAAGCTAAGCTCTGGGGAGCACTTAACAGCTGCCTTCATAACAGGAGAGCAACCTACTGTAGTATGGGCAACAGCATCTTTGAATTCAGGTCGCTAATTGCAAGCTAACTACTGGATCTGACCTTTTTCTTGTTGGTGCCTTAGTGCTGCATCTGTAAAGCAGGAATATTACCGATCCCCTACCTACGAATAAGATGAGGATAAATGCACTGTGGTTTCTTACCCATTACTGGGAGACCTGAAGATACAAATGAGGCAGCATAGCAATGACAACTACAACAAAAAGCACCTAAATCATCACCAGGCACTTTTGTCTGTGCATGAAAGAACAAAAACTTCAGGCAAAATAATAAAGTTCCTGACAATTTCTGCCTACAGTAGCTTTATTCCATTAAAAAAAAAAAAAAAAAAAAAAAAACAGCACCTCAGAATATGTCATGACTGTACAGGATTACTAAACACAGGCTCTTCTGCACCACTACTTGTGGACATTATTACGTTAGCTTGGTCCACTGCTTGGACACTGCCGGTTGGCATCAGTGCTGATGAGCACTTTAATCAAAACCCTACTGGGCTTCTGCACATGGAGGATGAGAGCAAGCTGAATACAAAGCACATCAGCAGTGCCCAGGGACAGGAGCTTGGTGCACCTCAGAAGTAAATAGTGTTTTGTCAGACATGGTGTTCTTTGACCAAGGTTCAAACGAGAAGGTAATTTTAGTTTTAACCAGTTGGGACAGAAAGAAGCACTGGTGGATGATGTGTGTGGGCAAAACTGCACAGACGTTTCAAATTCCTAATTTCTTCCTCCTCTGTTTTGTTTTTCTAAGGATTGTTTCATTACACTGCATGTAGGTCACAACTTTCTTATTTAGAGTCTATGCATTTCCTGAATATGCATATCTATTAAAAGGGTTAGGCAGCTGTGTTTTGTACTTGGCAAAACCTCAGTCATCTTGCTTTCCCTTTCCTATGACAAAACCAAAACCACAGCTAGTTTTGGATTTGAACTCACTCTGAAGTACTGAAAGTGACCTCAGATTTTCTCTGTCTCCTCGCAGGAGAGCAGTCACCATGGTATATCAGCTTCTGAGATTGAATCTCCCTCTTGCATGTCCAATAAAGATGGGGCAAAAGCAAGGGCACAGCAAGGAGGAATACGCAAACAGAAGCGCAAAGTGGGTGCACTCAGCAAGGTAAGGGGAGCATTAGAACACAATCGAGCAAGGAGAACGATCTGTTCTCGATGAATATACCTGGATGTGTTCTCATAACTCATCCAGACAATTTCTGAAGGCCACGGTGCTGAGCCCACACCAGGTGGCTGTCAGCAGATCTCCAGGTCTCATGCTGAGCCAAAACATCCACAGGTCACTCCTGCAGCACTGGTTCAGCTCCTTTACGCAGAGACACAGAAGCACCCGAAGTGGGCAAATGCTCAGATTCTTATCTCCTTTTTAACATTTTTTCTTGATGCTTCTACCTTACCTGTTGTATCTTAAAGACTTGTGTTAGTTACAAGCACTTTCTCTGACTTCTTAAAAAGCATCACAGCAGATCAGGATGTGCTGACAGAAATACAAGAGTCTGGAATAGCAACAGTGAAATGGATGTGTGGAAAATTGTATTAAAATCATCAAAGAAACACCCCCAAATTTTGGAGGGTTATACCCTGACCCTGTCTAGCACTATTACATAATTGTGTGTGACCTTTGAATCAAAGACTCTCATTTGCAGATAGGCTGTTTAGTAGAGAGCTAAGACATGAATATTCAGCCATTAATGTTAAAAATAATACTTAGAAGGTACTATGACAAAAGGTCAGATGAGTCAAAACTTCTCCAGCTTTAAAAAGGTCTGTGCATGTCCACAAAAAAATACTACTTTTTTTTTTTTTTCCAGGATCAGTAGTTAGGATCAAATCTGTAAAGGAACAGGGGGAAAAAAAATGAAGAAGAAAGGTGAACTTCACATTCTGAAAAAGAGCAGATAGCAGAAACCCCATGGTTTCATAGACTGGATTCAAGGAAAGGACTGAGTGGGACAGAGTGGAAACCAAAACTGGAGTGCTGCTTCAGAAATCTACAAGGCAACAGAGACCAACCCAGAAACGGAATGCAAGTAGTTGAGATATAAATCAATAATATCTACATTGCATAATAAGTACCGTATATTTTTCCTTTTAGAAAAGGAAGAGTTTACAATAGGCACCTCTAGAGATGATGTTGCAATGGGATGCGTCTGTGCGTTTCCAGCAGATTTGGTTTAGGTTGTTCACGCTGAGTTGTGCTGGCATCAAAGAGATGAGACACACAGATCTTGATTCATCGTTACCAGGAGCCTCCTGTCATGTTAGCAGGTTGCTTGTTGCATATTAAAGGCTCAGTTATGAACATGGGTGGAAACTTTTCAAACATCACACACCAGTGGGCAAACACAAGGAACTCTAGGAAAGCTACTGGCATGGATGGGAAACAAAAGGATGATAATTAAATAGAGCCTTCTGCCTTGCACTGAATGGTGGGCAGGAGAAGTTCTGGCTCTTGTGGAGACACTAAGATGCAAAATGCTCTGATCATACAGTAGGAAGTGCAATAGACCAAAATTGGGCTGGGCTTCTGTATAAGCAAGGAGAAAAATCAAGCGTTAGGTTAGAGTTGTTTATTTTAGTTTTGTTCACCTGAGTTTTGGCCTTGTTGCTGGTACCCTGCAGTCAGCCATGAGTAAAATGGCTATCTTTAACATGCTAGAAGCAAAATAAAAAATTTCAAGGTCACAGAAGTAAAGGAATTGCAATTACTAGGCTAGAGGGGAAGGAGCTATGTCCTACACAGGTACATGAATACACTTTGGAGGTGACTGTGTCACTGCAGACCCATTTCTCTCATACAAATCTTTCCACAAGACTGAGGATTTGGGAAGGTGGATTCCTATGTTGTCATGAAAGAAGTTCTCAGTAGACCTCTACTTAAAAGCTGAATTCCCAGGAGCATCCTTCCTTTTCGGGTGTCTCCTTTACTGGCAGCTCTGCTCAGTAAGGGCTTGACTGTCTACAAAACAGACTCTGAAGTCACAGTTCAAAACACCAGCCTGAGGTTTCTCCTCATACAGAAATCATACGGTCGCACCTGGAAACCACTTTAAGAGTGTGGGCACCCTTAGCTCTTAATATGCAACTGCACGCCACACAAAGCACAGCTGCACACCGTTGGAAGAGTATGCACTTACAGCCCTACCATGCATGTCTTTGCAAGGTAACTCACCCTTCAGAGTTAATTTTTAAAATATTGAACGCAGTGCTCATGAAGATGCAAAGCCAATCCAACACCAGCTGCATGAAGACGCAGGGTTTGGCACTGGATTTACACTCGTCCGAGCAGCACCCCCTTAGGGGGCAGAGCAGGCTCCCTCCAGCTGCCTTGCCAGCCCTTCTCAGCAGCAGCCTGGAAGGCTTAATCCTAAAATTGTAGGGCCATTCAGTGCCCTTCTCTGTCGATTCAATCGCTGGTCTGTCTGCTCAGGCTTTCAGCGGGCGTGCCAAGCGAAGTGGTGGTTTGGGTGATGCACACACCTGACCACCAGGGACTGGAAGGAGACCACCGGCTTGTTTCGTGCCGGTTACCGAGCAGCCGCTGGAGGTTTGCAGCTTTCCGTCACTACCAGCTTGGACAGGATTCAAACCAGCGACCTCAAGAGAAAACCATCCCTCCTCGATTGCCCAGCTCCTGATGCATCCCGTCCTCCGTGCGCTCTCAGGAGCGAGCAGGACAGCTCCCTGTTGCCGAACAGCAGCCTTGGAGTGGTTTTTAAAGGAGCGTTTTTGCTTTTCTGGGCTTGAGCCCAAAATCCTACTTGGAGTCACTCACATTCATGTCAGCAGAACAACACAGCCAAACATAAAGTTCTTTTTTTTTTTTTTTCCCCCCCTTTAATTAAACTGTTTTTCTCTCAAGTCAAATGTGAGTATTATCATCATTCCAAACTAAGAACGAGCACCGGTGAATGTTGCCAGTGAAATTTAAAATCCACTTGAAATAGCTTTATATTGAACAGAAAGTATCATCTTTTACTGGACGCTTCCTCACCAGAGCAACTGTTAGAATTGAAATAGAGCAGATTTCTAGACTATCAAGTGCAAAAGACATATTCTCTCTGCTTTCCTCCTGCCTTCAGAAGAAATACAACATCCTCATTTGTCTATGTTGGGTTTAATTTTTTTTTTTTATTTTTTATTTTTTTTTTTAAATGGGCATGCCAAAAACATACCCATTTGCCACAACTGCTCAATTCATTCCCAGGACCATTACAAGCTTCTCTGGCAAAAAAACATTCTGTCATGCCTCTGGCTGAGAAGCTCTGCAGAGAGTGGTGTTCCTAGTCTCATTTGTGGGCAGAAAGTCCAGGCACCAGAGGAACAATGTTTGCACCCAGCCCAAATGCCTCGAAGTCCTCATCTGCCAGCAAACTTCACCAAAAAAAATCCCCTTGCCATGGGTCCTCTCCTGTTTGGGGGCCAGGCTTTTTACAGAGCATGGGGTACAGTAATGCTGGAGAATGACAAAAGAGAGGCAAAAATAGAATGGAAGCACATGTCTACAGCTCATTAACCGACTTCAGATGACACCAGCTTGCTGGTGATTTTGTGTGTGTGTATGTGTGCTTTTTTCCCCTCAGCTTTAGCAGGGAATGTTTTATTTGCTTACCGAAGTTTCCACATGCAATATGTAGTTGCTGTTTTGTTTTGTTTCTTAAATCCCTTACCTATATATTTATTATAGACAGATATTATACCCTCGCAGTAAAGAAACACTGCAAAGTGCTAGTTAACTTCTCAGAGCTGACTGAATAATACCATAAATACAAGGGTACTGAAATGACAACAATAAAGGGATCTGTACTTTGAACAATAAATATGAACTGTAGCTGTGCTTTGGATTTTATGCATGCTCTAGCTAATAGGTATTCAGCTTGTGTGGGCCACTGACATTTAAATAAACACATGTGCAGTCCAAGGGGGTTGGCTGCAGAGCCTCTTGTCAATTGAATCCAGCCCTGGGAACACGAATAGAACAGCTCGGGATTGCAGAAATTCCACACTGGGCCAGCCCCTGGTGGTATCTCTCCTGAAAGCATAAGACATCCTCCATGGGGGGGAAAAAAAGTGACAATGGCAATGAGGAGGGGGTGGAAAACCCCGAAAACATGTGAATTCAAAGAGATGCTGTAAATATTGCTAATGAAAAAGTCTGCCCTTTGCTTGGGGAGCACTCAGCTTCTCTGGAACTGAGCTACCCGGTCAACCTTAATAGCATTCATACACTGCGTCAGGAAATAGAAACAACAACATCAAAAAATGCCTTTTAAATAAAGCCCTTTTTTTTTTTTTTGGCAAAGCAAGGCCACTGTGCACTGATGTAAATCCATTCAAGAAACAGACATATGGGTTGACAACCACTTTCTGCAGAGCACGTGCTTCTGAGGCCACCTCTGCGTGCACAGACTGGCTGGGTTATAGTGGAGTAACTCTGACTGCATCGCTGGAAAAGGCAAGGACTAACACTGCAAGTCTTCCTTTACCCATTCCAGCAAACCAATGGGTAGTTCTCAAGATCAAAAATACCTCGGCAGTATCAGTCACACCGAGAGGCTCCAGCCTAGATTGTAATACTCAGCGCCTCATTGCAAAATAACAAAGTAGAGGAAGGCTGTGAGGTGCCCCAAGCACTTGTTATCACAGTGCACGTAAACCATGGGTGATGCTATAATCATTTGTGGGACTTGAAACATTCTCCATCAGTGTCACAGAGAGCAGTTTCACATCCAGATGTTAGCTTTTACCACCACCACTCCATATCATCACAGGTGAGGGGTAGCCCAGGCAGAAGGTGACACCAACTCCAGGGCTGTCAGCCTCTGAAAAGGGAAGTTAAAATACAAAAATAAAATAATAATAATTCAAGGGGGAATTCAGTGAGCTACTTAAAGTCTAGCTCTAACACTGAGTAAAGCAATAGAGGCTACATAACAGTATTAAAGATAATTAGAGAATTAGGATGAAAAAAACACACTTCTGGTAGCTGGAATCATGCCTCCTGGGGAATTCTTTGTGGGCATCAATGCATATGTAAGTAGGGGCAGTTTAGCTGATACAGTGTACCATGGTTTCTCAAAAGCTCTCTCGCCAGGGGCTCCTAGGAATTTAATCTCTCCTGGGATTAGAAGGGAGGTTCTCAACTGAATTCAAAACTGGTAGAAAATAAGGAGGGACAGGTAAGAATAAATGGTTATTTTTCACAGGGGAGGCAATCCCAGTGGAATCCCACAGCAATTTGGGCTGTGACATGGGTTGCTCTGAGAGCAGAAATGATCAAGAAAAGGGATACAGCAGCAACCTGCTGAGGATTGCAAAGGAAAAAATGACTTAGAATAGCAGAAACACCCTTCTGCAAAGAGCTGCAGCAGGACTGAGGGGCACGGTGTTAAAACAGAGTATCGCATGCTGATAAATAGCAAGCAGCACATAACCAAGCTGGCCTCTCCGTTTGCTGTTACCTGCTCAGGAAAGAGAAGCTAAATCAACAAGAACACCAGTTCATTCCCAGCAGTGAGTGAAGAGGGGAACGGAGCATGAGGAGCTGCCAGGAAAAGACCTGAGAGATGCCCCCCATCAAGGTATTGGTTAATCCTGGCCAGTTCCTCCGCTGCCTAAAAAAGAGGCAACTTCTGGATCTCCGTGACATTTTCCATCAAATCAGGAGGCACCCAGTGGTAGTGGGTGTATTTATTGTCGCTCCCTTCACTTACAGAGCAGTGCCTGATGCACATCCTTAGTCAGGCAGCAGACTGAAACCCACAGCAAAACACTTTTTCCTGCACATCATGGACTTTGCTACCATAGGTGCTTGTGGAGGCCAGAAAAGTAAGCGTGCTCCAAAGGCAGTTAGCCAGAATAATGGAAAGGAAGCTGAACAAAAAGGTCTAGGGAACATAAAAATGGAGAGAAAACCTCTAGCTCGGGGAGCTGTTAAACTACAGCCTGCTGGGAGTGGTTGCTGGAGTCAGCCTAACTCCTGTTTTTATGCTCCTTCCATTTAGCATCCACTACCAGGCAATGTCAGAGACAGTGCGCGGCGCTTTGGTCTGTCTTAGTACAGCTGTTCCTGTGCTTCACAGATTAACTTTGGATCCAGGCATAATTGGTTCAGAAGGAAAACATTGGGAAAAAAAAGTCTGGGAGAGAATGTCTAGCATGCGTTCCTAATGGAGCCAATGCTTTCAAAACTGTTCATCTAAATATAGTTTCTAAAAAACCACCAAAGTCAATAGGCTTTAGGCATGGATGTGACTTCTAAAGCACGCTACTGGTGCAGGAAAAAAAAAAAAAAAGGATTTGGAGCAAGGGGGATTTTTCCTAGAACAGCCTTCTTGGTGGGGAACAGTCAAAGGCAGGACCTCGTGGGAAGCATCCAAGAGGCCAGGCAGATGGAACAACCACAACAATCAAGTCTCTGGAATCAATGGCTTCTCATCAGCAAAACCATTTATACCTTCTAAAGGAAATTAAGGATGAAATAATTGAACTACCAGCCATGCCTGAGACCTGTCATCCTAAGCTGCCTTAGCACCAGAGGGCTGGGCAGGTCTAATGTTCTCCAGGTCTACATTTGAGAACAGACAACATATGGATGAGTAAGGATATAAGCATGGACAGGCACAGCATGGCTTCTGCTGCACCAAGATATGGCAGGTGGGTGAAGGAGCTGGCAAGTGTATGGATAAGGGAGGCATGGTGGCCTAATCTACTTCAATTTCCCCAAAAGTTTCCAGTATTTTCCTTCACCGAGTGCTCTGAGATGCCATGGGATAAGAGGGAAGGTCCTTGCACAGATTAAAAATAATAAAACCCAAGAAAGAACAGGAAGCAGAAGGTGCAAAGCTAATGTTAGCTGAAGCTGGCAATCCAGAATTAACTAGGATATTTCAGTACTTGCTCTCTTCTGCTTTCGCAGGAACAGAACAGCAGAGCTGCCGTCTCACTGCTGCCCACCACCACGCTGGTGGAGCCTCTTCCCTTGCAGCAGCCGCAGCCTCCTGTTGATTGCACTGAAGCTCTGGCTCACCTTCCTTGTCAAGCAATGAGATCTCTGCTTTGGTTTTCAGCTCATTTGCTTTTTTTTCTGTAGCAGTTTGATTTGTGGTTGCTAGCAATACCTCAGCGGCTGCTCTGCTGCATAGCAGAGGTTCCCTGAATTGCCATCAGCCTTATCCAAACAGCCTTACTGTGCAGGCAGCAGGCCCTGTAGGAAAGATTTCCAGTCTTCTGAAACAGGTTGGAAATCAAGTTCACATTCTTCTATACTTCTTTTTTTCTTCCAGTATCCTGGATGAGGTTGCTTTGTAGGACATTTCAGAAGTGAACAATTCCCAAGTATCTTTTTTTTTTTTTTTTTTTTTAATTCAAAAACACCCATTTGCCAGACATTTCCCAGAATACGCATTGCGTGGAGAAATATTCCAGACTGCATCGATGCCTGCAACCAACCCCACAGATGCTGAAAGACATTATGGGATGCCACCAAGCACGTCCTGCCCAGGGGGAGCTGGAGGCAATGCCAAGGCTGATGGATGCACCTGCCTGGGCTGACGGCTCTGTTTAGGAAAATGAGGGTGCTGGTTTAGGTGGAGGTACGTGCCCATCTCTGAGTGGATGCTGAAAATCTAGAGGTGCTGCTGAAACCATAACACAGAGAAAGAAAAGGCAGTGTGTCTGGGGATACAGCATGTCAGGGGGTACAGAGATGACCTGGAAAAACTGGGTTAAGTTCTGCAAAACCACTGAGAGGAAGAGTATGTTGCATTTATTTACAGAAAATACACTTATCTACACTGAACGCAGTCCTGACTCCACTAGTGCCCTCCTTCTTCTGAAAAAAGTCTGGGACAAGATGCACATATGCAGAAATCCATTCAGTGCTCACCGAAGTCAACAAGACTCCTGCTGATACCAGCAGATATTGGCACAGCCCCCAGGTAACCCTACACTTGGACCCAGACCCAAAGTTAGCCACAGGGGTGCCCGAAGCCCCCAGCATGACTCCACCAGAGCCAGCCCATTTGCAGCACTTCTTTTGGGGACCAGACCGGCCCTGCTGGAGCGATCGGTGCAGGACCTGGACCCAAGCCCTGCTGAGACACCCAGGGGGAAGCACAGCAGCGGTGCCAAGCCTAGGAGCGGTCTGAGGGAATGTATGCAAACACCTGCCTGAAGGCAACTGCACGGGGACCGCCAACTCATTCTGCACAGACTAGAAAATATTTACTATGATTTCCATTCCCCAGCAAGCGAGGCTCAGATGTCATATTGATTGGGTGCAGTGTAAGAAGCTTGACAGACAGAAACGATGCGGAGCAATCTGGAAAGCACGGGAAGCTGGGCTCCACAGAACAACGCGTATTTTTCAGTGCAACCACAGCCTCTGCAGGTAGGAACAAGAGGACACGTTGCATTTTTAGGACAAGGAACTGAGCAAGAGAGTCCCTGGCAAACAACCAGCTGCACAGGAACCTGCAGGAAGAGAAAGGGAAAGCTCATATCAGTGCATGGATGAATGCAGAGCAGAAAATCAGCACAGGGTTTTGGCAAGACCATGTCTGGAAGAACACAGGAAGCACGTCTGGAAAGCAGCTCCTCAGGAAAAAGCCACAGATCTTAGCTGAAGCCTGGAAAACCTGCCCTGAAGCAACTTGTCTCCACTTCAGCTGGAGAGATGCTCTGACCTGTCCACAACGGCCTGTATTGGAAGAGCAGGGGGAAACTTTTTCTGCACAAAGGGTCCATGGAATTTGGGAGAAAGAGGCTCAGGAGAGCAGTGCCACAGAGTAAGACTCAGGCTCTGGATGACCAGAGAAAGAGCTGATGTGTTAATGGCAAGAGCAATTGAAACAACTCAGCCACATGGCAGAGTTCTCCCCAGCCACTGTCACACAGGTCTGTAAGCCCAAAAGAGATGTTTCCCTAAAAAAATGTGTCTGAGACGGCCCCCCAGGAAGCCTTCTGTTTAAGAACCTGCATCCTTTCCAAGGATTACTACAACACCTGCTTTCTTGAGGGAGATTATGTTTTCTACCCTTCGGTTTTCACAGAGTTGACAGGATAGGGTTCCCAGACTGGCTATATTATTTTCTTCCCATGTATCACTAGACAATCTAATTTCTTCATTTGACTGTAGTTATCAGATAGTTGAATTTATTTCAGTTAGGGGAATATTTCCTTCAATAGCTGAAGATAGCCAAATGCCCAAAAAGATCATTTTAATTCTGTGAGAAGCCGTTCTACGACATTATGATAATATCTGCTATATATTTTGATGATCTACTGCTATGCCTCAGGTTCTGTGTCGAAACAGCTGACTCGTGTTATCGAGCATTATGTAGATTTGTTTACACTCAGCTGAGTTATTGTTAAAAAGTAGTCTTAGCTAAGCATCATAAGACCATACTTCTTTGTGATGGAAAGGTGGTACAATCGGGCCAGAACCAAAGCTGTAACTCTGCCTGTTCCTTGACGGACTGATTGCTGTTATCAGGGAGCCCTATGATCCTTACCTGCAACAGGAGACACTGCTCATTCCCACAGCACAGGATCCACGAAATGACAAAAAAGACTGTCCATCCTTCAGGGAACTGCCCCTTTCTGTCTCCAGCAAGACAGCAAATCAAATTTAATTCAAATAAAATTACTGCAGATAGTGGCTGCCAACCGTACTGTTTGTGGCCATACAGGAAATTATACTGGAGAGGAAAAGGGCTTGAGAATATGAGGGCAGGGAAACATCTTGTCTGTGACTGAGACAGAAACAAGGAGCTACAAGACCTGGATAAAGCACACGGTATGGTGACAAATGACTAAAAATGGGTCCTAAAACCACTCCTTGAACGTTACTCTGGAGCAGAGACCTGCTCCAGCAGGTACCTACGTATGGACCAGAAGGACCTGCCTGGGACCATGCCCATAGTCTCACCAAAAGCTCTCCTGCAGTGAGAAAACCTGGGTGACCCCCATCTCTGGTTCTCTCTCTGGAAAGCAATCCACTGATCCACTAGAGCTGCTGCAACTGCACTTGTTGCAAGAGCCAAGTCTTGTGTTGTGGGGCTTCTCAAGAGGTTTCTCTGCCTCACACTGCAAAGTAGCATCTTCACTTCCCTCCCAGTTAATTTATTTCTATATTTTTTTAGATGGATTCTCTTGTGATCTCTTATTCCTTGACAGTACTGCCCTTTCCGTAGGAAACCCATCTCCTTCACTAGTCCCAACAGGCCCTGCTGAAAACCAACCTTTCCCTTGCAAGTTAATTATAGGAGAAAGCTGTTGTCTGCTTTACTCCTTCCTCAGGCAACGAGACGCTTGGCCACAGGGCCCCCCTGTGCAGTCAGTCTCATTTTGGAGGTTGATAAGAGTAAGAGGGAGAGAAATCAGAGGATCCACCTGGTTGTGTCACCCTCGCAGCTCAGCTGTAGAGCCAGTAGCCACTGGCCCTTGTTGTTGCTTTCCAGGGCCTCTGGCTAGGAACACCTGTTATCTTCAGATTAGCACCTATGCCACTTTACTCATGTCTTACTCATTATACATGCTGCCAAGTACACAGACACTCCTGAGTCAGCCCCTTGAATGGAGCAAGCTTTGAGAACCTGAAACGTTCTCAAAATATGGATGTTGTTTAAATTCAAAACGCGCATGGTCTCTCTGGGATAAGGTCCGTGAAGCTCCCCGAGTTTTGTTCAAACACCTTTACTCCAACATACATGCTCAGCAGCCAAATGATTTGTCTATACTTCCTTTAAGCAGCATTCCCAGAGAGGGTGGGAAGTGTTTTTAGGAAAGCTAAATATTTCAACTGAATGAGCTGGAAAGGAGGTAAGATCCAGAGGGGTCTCACCTGGCTGGCAGAGGAAAGCAACAAACCTGGGGATCACAGCCCCGGCCAGCTGGAATGCTGCCTCCTCTTGCACCCTGAATTTTCAGGCACTGACAGTTTTAATATTTGTTCTTTCCAGATTGCCAAAGCAGCAATAAATCCTAATCCACAAATTCTACTACCAGCATGTGAATCTTTTATTACCAGATACCTGCTGAGAGTTGTCTGTGTTGATATTTTACTGACAGCAGAACACTTCATACCCTGTTATTATCTGAAACCACCTGGAAAAATAACACATCCAGAAAGCTGCCATGAAGACATCCTTAAGATGGAAGCTGCCATCAATGATGCTGACACTTTAGGATGTAAACTAGGACACTATTCATGGTTAGACCATCTATGCTAACTCAAAACAAGTTCAATTAATTGTATCACCAGAAACCAGAGTACTGTTCATAAGGTAATGGTCTTTTTTTTATTTTATTTTTTACAGACAGTATGAACTATATCTTTATGAGCACCCAGATCGCATACTACTCTTGCCTTTAATGTGCTCACATTTTCTTACTCTTGCTTATCCCCTTGTTACATGAGCTGCAATCACACCTGCCTTGCAGAGCTCCAGTGAAATTGTCATATCTGAGTGCAAGTTGCTACAGGCCTGATTTAAATTCTCTTCCGATGGGCTGGGTAGTCTTTTCGAGTCCTAATAACGTCCTGAAACAATCCCACTATTCCAGTGAGAAAAGCAGGCTGCTTCACAGCTAGCAAGCAATTTTGCACTGGTTCAGAGTATAGGAAGGCTCAGGTCCTTTGAAAGGCAAAGGTAAATGCAAGCTAAACCATATATTGATGGGGTAGTGTCACTGTTTCCCCCTTCATTCTTTACAGTGTTTCCAAAATACTCAAACTTATTTTTTCTCCTTTTGTTCTCTCCCACATAGCAAATATTAATCCTTCCCTCCCCCACCTAGCCCCTTGCCATGAGCAGAGATGAAATAAACAGCTGGGCTGCTCCTGCCAAGAGCAATTTCACCTCCCAGCAGTGCCAAAAACACCGTTGCCTGCATCCTGGCATCAGCCGTTTCAGCACAGCCTCACGAACAGGATTTGCACGGCCAGCAATAGAAAGAACTTGGCTTTTCATGTGTCCGACCAAAATAATGGCTATTTAAAAATATCCCTGGCAAGAGAAAGTCTCAGAGTGCCTTAAAACATACATCAAGCTACTTAAAATCTGCAGGGACTCAACAAGACATCAGAGCAGAGCAGTTTAACTTCACAGACAGCAGAGAGGGTCATTGTTAGAGCTGCACGGGGAGAAAAGCACTTCCTTTTCAAAGGGGAGTCGGAAATTGAGTTTAGTTTCAAGGAGGGCTTTTTTTGGTCAGCCTGAGGTTTGGGTTTTCTTTTTTTAACCTCCCCAGTGGAAGGGGAGGCAGCCAAGCTCCAGGACTGTGCTGCCAGCCAGCTCTGCAAGGAGAAGCGCTTTGCCCAGCAGCAGAGGACTCTGGAAGCAGACGCTGAGGCAATCCTCTGTTCTACCCAGCAGCTAGCCAGAAGAAAAGCAGCATGAAAATAGGTAGGCATCCAAGGGAAACCTGTTTGGGTTCCCCTACACCCTCCTTGAAGTCAAACTGAGCCAATGAAACATATCAGCTTCAACACAAGCGGATTTCCCCCCATCAGTGTTACCTGCTGCCAGGAGAGCTTCTCACAGAGGTGACGAGTTGCGAGGAGCAGGTACAAACAGCAGAGGTTGTCCCAGCAGGAGCCAGACCAGGTACACACAGATCTCCCAGGTGCACTGCCCTCCAAGAAAAAGCTCCAGCTCCTGCAAAACAGTGGTAAGAACAGCAAGAGTGGTAGCCAGGACAGAGCAAGGCATATTGGGCCAAGAGCTAGGGATGGGATTAACATGGTACAAAGCTGAAACACCTGCAGTTAATCCTGAACCTGTTGCAACTAGTTTAGAGATGACGGCTTTCAGGAAGGATTCCTGCAAATGGAGAACGCTGTGGACATCAGGAGGTGTGATGCTAGAGGGGTGGCTCCAGGCAGCCAGGATAGAAGCACCCATGGGCACGTCCCAAAGAGCAGCTGCAACAAGTACCCAGGGACAAGGCACAGGGTGGCTGTTGTGCAAGCAGAAACACAACCCAGGTGAAATCAATGTCATGTTTGCAGTAGTAAGAGCTCTAGGAAAAGGCGTCGGCTGCATAGCCCCAGCAGATACGAAGACATTTCACATACACGGACTACGGAAGAAAACCAGTACCAGATACGTTGCCAGCATGTTCAGCTGAGGCCAATACTAGAAGCAGAGGAGCCTAGGAAAAGCTTGCAGTTTGACAAAGGAAAGAGAAAAGACAAATTGCATTAGCAACAAAGAAAAGCAGAGCATTGCACATAGACCCACAAGCTTCCCTTGCAGCAACCACATACAGACAAGCTGGAAACCAGTTCAAAGACCGCAAGAAATGAGGAACTACAAGGTTTAACATGAGGCTAAGAAAATCGGTTGCCATGGTCCAAATTACGCATTTCTCCTCTGCTGGGGAGTTGACCAGAGAGCATCTACTTGAAGCAGCAGTGCAGTACTAGAGCAGTGGATTCACAGAGTGCAAAGGCTGTTCTACATCCATGCTGTAGCTATTTTAGGGTTTTACTTTGTGTAGCTCTGGTCTGATCTTGTGACAGAGATGCCCATTAAAGTCAGTCAGGCATCACACCCCCAATCTGAAAGAAAACATTACTGTAAATGCACCCATAGGTAAGGGGTCTGCCCCTATGCTGAGGCCGTGCTACATGGGAGCGCACAGCGGTGCAGCTAGCACAGATGTTCCAGCATCTGCTGCGCTCGTCACTGGGACGGTGCCAGCATCAGCACAACAAGAAGGGGCTCGGGGAGCATGGGTCTGTATTTGTGTCAGAAACCATTTGCTCAAGTTTTCAGTTTTTAGGGGATGCAGCATTAACCACGAAAAAAACGGGTGGAGAGGGGGTGTTCTTGCGGGAAACAGCACGCGCGGCTTTCACATAGCACCCAGAGCTTTGTCCAGCTTTGAGACTCATTAAAGGTCATGTTGTGCCACTCTGTTCCCCTCTGTTTTCTCAACTTATTGCTTTCTCTGCTGGTACCTTGCCTGATCACCTGCCTGTGCTCTACCTCTGCAGGCCTGGAGCACTGCAAATATGAGAGGAGGACAAACAAGCTTGTTATTGATGTGTTTTGGCATTGCTCCATTTATTATTGATGCAGTGGGTAAATGATGGCCTGTTGTCCATTTCCTCCATTGTAAAGTGTTAATATCAATTATTAAAAATAGTCTGAGGCATGAAATATGGGGCATGAAAGCACGTGTCTGTGAGTGATGGGCATAGCTAGGATATAGCTACATCCAAGCTGCATCCTTAATGTGACAGCTCTGAAGGCTGGCGCTAACTGTTCGTACAAGCAACGGCAGCCTCTGCAGTGCCACTTCCTTCCCCTGGGCACGGCTGGAGGAGTACTGTCTGGAAGTGAGAGGCTGACAGGTAGAGCTCTCCAAGGCAAACTAAAGATGTAACCCTGCTGCAGGCCCCTAATTCTGTAGGGCATTAGCTGCCAGAACCACACCACTTCTGGAGGCAGCTCATGGTCGCGTGCAGGAAGGCAAGACCCACATCAGGACAAGGAAAAAAAATACAATTAAGTGCCAGAACTTATTTCAAGTTCCAGTTACTATGCTGTGCAGGAAACAAGACTCCCTGGGGCTGGAGCACATTCTCCAAGGAAGAGGAGGGCCTGATCCTTGCTGTGCCATAGGAAGCATGGAGCCTCTGGCTCCAGCTCAGCCATTTCAAGTCATCAGTTCTGCATGGGACACCTCAGGTGCCCAACAGCCACTTTGCTGTTTTGCTTGGAGTTCTGTTTGCATGCAGACAGGTGATGCTCAAAGCCTGCAGCTCAGCCTTTGTCACCTCCAGGGCAGCATGCCATCACTTCCACCCCTCATCAGCATGGGCATGCCCCTTTTGTAGCAGAGGAAGGAGCAGGACTATGTTCTCCAACTCCTTGAGGGCCCCCATAACTTGCACCCCACCAATGGAAGGAGCAATTCCTTTTATTTTGGACGTGCTGCTGGAGAACAACAACACAGAGCAGCACAGCAAAGAGACAGGATGCTAAACTCTTAAATTGCAGTGTGCAGCCTCAGGAAAAAAAATAAAATAAAATGATGAGGTGAGAATCACCAAAGCCAGGCTTGCAGCAATCTCATGTGCTTCATGGCTCCACGAGACAAAGAGGGCCTGTCATGTGACAGAGATATTTTAGCTAGTGTCCCTTGGCTAGATAGAAAACAGTTCTTAAAACTGCACGCCCAGAGCACAGTTTTCCCTCCCTCTCTCCTCCACCCCCTTCTTTCTGGGGATGGCAGGCGAGGAGCAAACGCTGGGTTTATTCATCCCCTCTCCATTGATTGCAGTGTGCGTCACCGACTGCACGAGTGTGGGAGGTGCAAGCGTGCCTCACAGCCAAATCACCAGCCTTTCAGCTTAATAACACCTCAGGGGATGTGGGCTCTCTTCCCCTTTTCAAAATAAAAACAGGAGAGGAAATAAATGTTCCAATAATATAAACCAAAATGAAGGGGGGAGAAAAAAAAACCTACACAGCAGGAGGCGAGGGAAAAAAAATCAACACTTGGGAAATAAAAAAAAATAATAAATTTTCTTTTGCATGAGGCAGAAAAGAGTTAAGTGTCACGGGTGGATGGAAGGTGGCGAGGATCCTGTACCATGGATGCTGGGTGAAGCAGGAGGAGGTCACTGGGTTACATGGGACCTGGGGAAGGTCTGTGACACTGCTGCCTGGCCAGGTGACACACAGATGGAGCACAAACCACCAAACAACCCCAGGAAGCTGGGCAAGACAATGCTTAAAGCCACAAAGAAGCTGCTTTGCCAGACCTGGCCTGTTCAGTGGGTACCTGTGCATTTTCGAACTCTCTTTGTTGGGATGACTTAAAGGCTGAGGATGGAGCCCTGGGCAGAGCCTGAGGCCAGATGTGGGCTTTGAGGCAATTTCACTGCTGGCAGCCCCTGGCCAAGCATCTCCAAGCCCTGCAGACCAAACGCCAGCACTGGCAGCAACCCTGTAGCCCGCTCCCGTGGGGGCAGGCCCTCCACCACACGGCTGCAGGCCACTGCACGCTTGCTCTCTGATATTTTTATCCCTGAAGAGCTGACACAATAGCCCAGGCATGCTGATCAGGCAGACACGGCTCTGGGCTTTTATTAGAGAGCTGGCATTTTGTTTGCTCAATGATTCAAAGTGGCCTCTGCAGGCCTGCTACGGCCCATGAGCCAGGAGGCTGCACCAGCGGCTGGAAAGGCCTCACTACCAGGCCATGGGGGCTCGCAAAACCCTCGACTTTCCCCCCAAACGGTGTGATCATCCCCTGTCATTGCGACGAAAACCCCAAAAGCACAAGTGTTTGGCACCATGGAAGGAGGACAACGGACTTGAGCAGAGGGATGCTGCCCACCCGCAGGCAGCCACGTGCCGCCGCACGCCGGCTCCTCTGCCCGTGCCGAGGAGCCCACGTTCCGGCAGGAGGATGATGTTTTTCTGAATGCGTCCCCATTTATAATGAGACATTACTCACAAGCTGGAGAATAAAATAGAATAATAGCATCTATCAGCGTTAGTCATGTTTTAAATGCTTACCTTTCAGAGCAGCATGGGACTTGATAGGATAATCTTCCCATAGACACGTAGGAAGCTCTCATTGAGGGACACGGCCCTGTTGGCAAATTATAGCTTGCTGCTCTTTGTGCTGCTACTCTGGATGCTTCTGCTGCGGAGCTGGGGGAGTCTGCAGACCCTTACAAATAGGTTCAGAGCACAACAGGAGGTTTCTGGAGTTTTCCGAACCCCAGATACCACAATGCTTTTGGCTCTTGATGCCAGGCCATACCTGAGCAGTTTCCAAAAGGCTTTTTAATCCCCTTCCTCCAGTGTTTTTGACTCCAGCATATTCAAAGACATATTTCTTGGCCCAAACAAACCCTGCATTCCTGGAAAAGTACATGCACCGATTTAGAAGAACAAACTCATTTTGCACATGTGGAACCAGGGCTCAAACTTCTGTGAGCGAGGAATGCCACAGCCTCCCGCAAGCATCGTGTTTGGGATGCCTTACCAGAAGCGGCTGGGAATTTTGCGAAGAGGCAGATTAAGCTGGGCGAATGAAGTTTTGTCTCAAACCCCAAAATGCTCCACTAGTGCATCTGCTTTGATGATCCCCTGACAAAAAGCAGAAACCCTTTTGCTGGGAAAGCCCTGCTCTCCAGCATCCTATCTGGGGTCTGCCCTTCTGGGGAGGGCATTGAGACAAACTGGCTCAACATCAGGACTGCTCTGTTTTGTTTGGAAAAATTCATTACAGGATTTCAGCTTTGTGAAAAACTTGTATCTTTTTTTTTTTTTTTTTTTTGCCCATGTTCGAGGCATGGTAAAATCTGCCAAACAGTCTTTTCTGTATGCTTAAGGAGATGATGGAGAGGAAATTTGGTTCCCAGTCAGATGCTCTTAACCAATTTCAGCAGTGGCGAGACACAAGAGAATAGCAATTTTGCACAGCAGTGCAGTGATGTTCCCCGTAGCCTCCTGCAGATCTGAGAAAGATTTCTGTGACATATTAACCAAACAGAGCAGAGGAGGTGGGAGAAAGGCTGGTGCCTCATGCTGTGTCCCTGGGAAGACCCCACTAAGCTGGCTCACCTGGGATGAGGGCATTTTGTCCTTGCTGGCTGCCAGCCCTGGGCCAGCAGAGGAGGTCACCTCACTCCGGGGCCATTAGATGGGAGGTGCAAATTCTTCCAGCTCTGTTAGAAAAGACAGGCAGCCTCAAGGACCACAAAACCACACCTGTTGTCCTCACCTAAGGCCTTCTTTTCCCCCCCCAAAAAAAATAAATAAATAAAAAATAAAGAAAAAGAAAAAAGGGTTGAGGAAAGCAAAAAGGGAAAGAAGTACAGAAGGATGGTGCTCCTCACCTATGCTCACACTGTAGGGATATCCTCAGGCTGAAGGAAAAGCACACAGAGGCTGCGAACCATCAGCAAGGGGCAATGCCATGCCTCATAAGGCTGAGCCATCAGCCTGCTGATCCTCTGTGGTGCTGGTCCAGGAATTAAGAAAAGCAGCAGGTGATTGACGTGATGGAGCTCTTAACAGAGCAACCATGTCCCCGCATGCCTCCATCCCTCCTGGGACCACAGACCTGCTCAGCACATCGGGGCTGCAGACCCTGGTCCCCACTGCAAAGAGTGGATGGGAGAGCGACAGCTTCCCCTTTAAACTAAATAGGGGTTAAAAAAAAAAAAAAAAAGTATTCTGCACGTTTTCAAGCATGAGACTCCCATAGAAATGGTCCCCGCAATGTTTAAACCATTTGGGCTCCTTCCTTATGCTGTTTCTAAGTTTGAAGAATGCCTGCTGGGTATGATTAATATTCCTCCTCCTACACTTACCCGTTACTCCTGACAGCAAAAATTAAAACAGGAGCTTCTCTTCATTCAACCCCAACCCACAGGAACGTGGCGACATGGGGAAAGTTGCTAATAAAAAAGGGGAAGGTTTGTAGATCAGCAGCACTCACAGCCGGGAGAGGTGTAGCTCTCATTGAGCAGCCCAGATGGATGCGATACCCCTTACCTCCTCTCAATGGGATGCTTGGCACGAGCGCTGCTTTTCGGGGCTGGGGGAGAGCCAGGGCAGAGCACACTGCCTGACTTCATTTGGGTCCCTCTCCCGTGGTAGGGATGCCCGTGGGATCAGTGCAGCCTCGCTTGCTCCAGGCAGTGTTGCTATGGGCACTGCTGCCTAGGAGCAGCCAGCAAGGCAGGGTATAAAGAGGAGCCGTCCCAGAGCCTTCAAAATTCAGCTGCTTACTATGCCGCACGTGTTTCTCCCCTCGCCTTCCCTCCTTTTGCGTGTTTCAGGTTACCTCTCACCGTAAAATAAAGTGATTTTATCCTTAATCAAAGCGCTGTTGGTAGATGTGTTAATTCATGTATTTAAACAGATGTTTAACAACAGGGGGGAGTGGCAGCTAAGAATAAATCACTATCCTGAGCACCCTATTCTGCATCAGCTGTGTCTTCTGCATGCGTCCCTGTAAGGGATGTGTGATGGGGTGAGCAGGGGGACGCATTGCCAGCCCCTCAGGAGAGAGAGCCCTGCATAGTCTGTAACTCTTTGTTTTTTTTTTCCCCATGTGGGGCTGAGGGCTCATTCCTCCTGGGCTCAGCACCCCAACATCTCACCCCAGACAACCCCCACAACAACCACTCACCACCTGCAAACAGCGAGCCCCAAACCACAGCCATGGGATCCCCAAAAAGCTGGTACCCCACCACTTCTCCCTGCTTAGGGATAGCTGGCTCACCTGCCTTTCCTTCATCACCTCCCTGCAAAAAAAGGGGTGGGGGAGTCGATCGTTTCCCCCCCACTTCACCATCTGGCCTGGCTGCAGCAGATCGCTAAATACCAGAGGGCAGAGTTCAGCTTCGATTCTGGAGCGCTTCGAGGGACGTCGTGCAGGAGACAGTTACACGACGCTAATGAGCCAGAGATTTCCTTAAGAAAAAACTGACAAGAATCATTTTAATTGCAACCCTTTCCCTTCAATTAGCCCCCCCCCCACCCGCTTAGAAGCGGGAACAAGTCATCAGGAATTTGAGGCAAACCTCTGAAAACTGCTGCTTTCCGGCAGCCTGAGTTTCGGAGGCGGGCACGCAGGACTCATCTGCTGCACCACCAGCACTGCAGGCAGGCACCTGCCAGCTCCTCCACACATTTTCATGCATCCCCAGAGCCGTGCTATTCCTACAGTCCCACGAGAGCAGTGGCTGGCCCAGCCATTGGGCATTAACATCTGAGTGACTAGTGCTGGACCAAGGGAGTTGAAATCACAGTATAATAGGTCTGGGGGCTTTCCCCCTCCCTCCACACCCCAGGTACAGCTGAATAAGCATTTCAACCCCTTAAAGGTCTCCATGCTCTGCAGCACAGGGCTTAGCTTCCCTTTGGAATAAGGACAGGGCAACCCAGGCTGGGAAGGAGGGGAGACCCCAGCTCCATCACCATGACAATTGGAAGCTCTCAAACACCCTGGGTCTGCTGCCATGCAGCAAAATGAATCACCGCCTCGCACAAAGCACCTTCACAGGGTGGGTGCAGAGGGGGAAGAGACAGCCAACAGTGAGGAACAACTACATTCCTCTTTAATGAGGTTAAAGAGCAAAACGGAGTCAATTAAATCTGGTTCTGGTAACATTGTCTAAGTACATAACGATTGGTATAAAAGCTAAAGCAAGACAAGTTGTTTGAACTCCGTGGGCAGGATTTTTTATTTATTTTTTTCAAAATTAGTTTTTCATGATGCATTTCAAATTTTTCCTCTGTTACTGGTAGGTTCAAAGGACATGTGGGACAGATTCAACTCAACAGTTTGTAAACAGCTGACGTGGGAGGGAGAGGGCACTTAAGTTATTGGAATTGTTTTCATTCAAAAAATTTTGTAAATTAATTCCTCCCCCAACTGCCTGCTATAAACACCGCATAGCCATGTTCCTCCTCTTCAGATGGATCATGCAGACAGATGTGCCTTCTGTTCTTTCGCAAACATCAAGGCTGCCTCGCTCGCTGTGTAAATGTCAAGGTGCTAATTAGTTGTAACGGGAGTCAGGCGAGGACAAGTCGCAGCACAGGGAACACGGCGGCAGAGGCACAGCAGCAGGGAGAAGGAGCCGCTGCTGGCTTGCGAGCAGCACAACAGCGTGGGGACCAACTGCTCCCTGAGATGCCAGAGGGAATGGGGGCAGGTTTGGGGGGCTGGTGGCACATGGGGGTTGGAAGTGGGGTTCCCCAGCAGCCAAGGAGGGCACCCCAGGCTCAAGTGCTGCAGTTCACATCTCTACGTGGGCAGAGGGAGCATGGACAGGGGAGGTTTGTGTGGATCCAGCACACGGCTTCACCGCTGTGCTTACCTCCTTCATTTTGAGTGCACTCCCTCATCCTGCAGGCTGGCACCAACAGGTCAGATGCTTCCTTCTCACTCCAGCTTCAGCTCAAGGGAGGCAGGGAGCTGCTACATCCATCACGCTGCCATCGGTGCCCTTCCATTCCTCCCCTTCACCACGCCGCTGTATTTTAAGCCTCAGGACAGAAATGTCACTTAAGGCCACTCTGTTTAGACAGTGCCTGTTGACCATTTAATTACATAGTAATTACTATGTAGCACCAAGGTAATTACAGGGCAAATACCGTTTCCTTGCAAGTGAATACTCCTCTCTTCCTACCTGCGATGCAGGCCATGTGGCAAGTCCTTCTTGCTGTGCCATGCGGGGCTCGTGCAGTCATTTTTACAGCCTCTAATTACCCAGCTGTTACAGGGTGTTTACCCAGTGTGCCTCAAATTGCCATTTAGGAAACAAGCAAGCGCAGAGGTGGCACCAGAGAGGCTCTGGGTTATAGAGGAGCTGCCCTGCACAGCAGCACCCATCAGCTGGCTTCCCCACTGCAGCTGGGGAGGAAGGGCAGGAGCAGGCTGACAGATGCAGGAGGAGGTTGGTGGTGGGTAGAAAAGCCCTGCTGAATTTGGCAAATACTTCCAGGTGTCAAAACAGAGAGTTGAGGCATTTTGTCTCAGCAGCCACCTAGTCCATTTCCTTCAAAAGAAAGGAAAACCTGGCTTGCAGCAGAAACAGCATGGCCAACAGGACTAGGGAAGTGATTGCCCCTTGTACACAGCACTGCGAGACCACACCTTGAATGCTCTGCTCATATTTGGGCCCTTCACTACAGGGAGGACATTGAGTTGCATATTGAGCTGCTCAAGCACCTCAAGTGGTGTCAGGGGAGGTTCAGACTGGATGTCAGGGAGAATTTCTTCATGGAGAGGATGGCCAGGAATTGGAACGGGCTGCACAGGGAAGTGGTGGAGACCACATCCCTAAGGGACATGGTGTCGTGATGGGACTTGGCAGGTCAGTTTAAGGTTAGTCTTGGTGAGCTTGAAGGTCTTTTCCAACCTATATGATGCCATGAAATTTATACAACAGCCACCCTGGTATCCCCTTCCTTCTCCATTCACTCCCCACCACCCTCCATCAAAAGTTCATGCCCAGCTGACCAGGGTCATACTTTCCACTGACCCTCTCCAGGATGCCTGGCAGCCAGCTGGGCTCAGGCACACCCTTCCACTTGCCACATCTCAGCTATCAGAGCCCAGATTCAGGCAGCTCCGTCCATGCTGCAGTCCCACCATGGCTTTACCAGGGGTTGCAGCCCAGCCAGCAGGCTCTGATCCCTGCTACTCAGGCTTATTTATCACCTCAGCAATGAATAATCTACTACAGCCATCACATGGGTCCCTCTACACCACAGATCAGAGGTGTAGGATCTCACTACAGGGAAGCATCAGAGATCTTCCGCAGACTAGTAGGAGTGAGAAGTAATTAAATGTTATTTCTCACTATTTATTGCTTTGCCTGCCTCTGCGAGCAGCTGTCTCCTGGCTCTTGCTCTCATTTGGAGCCTGCTGGAAGCATCCCCAGGTTGCCCCTTCTGCTCTTCAGCAAGTTGACTTTTCCAAGGACTCCCTTCTGCACTTCCCTGAGAGAAATTAAGTACTGCCTCCTCCACTGGCTCGTAATCCTTTACTCAAACATACAGATTATTTAAATATAAGCAGGGATTTCATACCAGGTTTTGGAATGCAAGCAACTCGAGAGTATTAAATTCCCCTGTTTTATCCTTAGCAAGCTGAGTCCTAGCACCCCACCACCCAGCGGCAGGGCAGAAAATGCTGAGCACTGGGGGAGCGAATGCTCCTCCAACCTGGAAATGAAGCATCACACCTCCCTCCGAGGGGAAAAATGCAGGTGTTGCAAACCAAGGCTGCTCACCTCCTGAGAGCAACACGGGAGCATCCACAGGATATGTTTGCTGCTGCAGCTGCAGGATTGATGTTATGAGCTTGCCTCCTGGAGGAAGGCAAGAACTGCCTCACTGCAGACCACAGCAAGCAACACCTTACCTCCAGTGCCCGACTGTTGGTGTCTGCTGAAGGCAGCCTGGAGAAGAGCCCACCAGAGGGTGGTGAAGTGGGAGAAGCAGCAGCAAGGTGGGCTTCTGCCCACTCTGCCACTGTATTGTCTTCTCCTGGATGCCCCACATCATGCCCAGTTACAGCTCCAGTGCAGCTAGCCTGGGCAGCAGCCAGGACAGCAGGCAAAAAGCACTTATTCATTTAACCTCACTGTGAATAACCACAGGTAAACATATGCTTTTGCACCCTGTGAGGCCATGGTCAGCTTGTGTCCCCCAAAACATCTCCTCCCCTGCCCCAGCTCTCTCACATTTCCAGCATCAGCAAGCTCCCATCCTTATACCCACCTTCTCCAGCTGAATCCATCTTTTCATGGGGTCTATTTCACCTCATCCTAAAACAAACCCTTAGACTCTTATCTCTTGCACCAAATTTGTTCATGTAGCTCCAGGAGCCTCTGGGAAGATTAGCAGCCCCTAATAACACCATAGCTCACCCTCACCTAGAACCTTTGTTGGTCTAAAGTCCCCTACTCCTTCAGCCCTCCCTGCAAAAGCCTTGCTACAGCCCTGTCCCTCCTTTAAATGCTGCTGTTCTCCAGCAGGTGTTAATTAGGTGCTTGATTAGGTGCACTGAGGTTCCTCCTTAACCCTTTCCAGGTTGCAATGGGTTGGGTGGGATTTGTTCACCCTTCTGCCCTCTCAAACCCATCTCCACTAGCACCAGAAGTCCCATTGCAGAGGGATGGAGCCATGGTTTCAGCTCCTCTGGCTCCACTGTGCCCACCAGCTGGGGGTGATGGACATCACGGTGTGCTCTGCCCCCCAAAACATGGGGATGGCACTCAGTGCCCCGCACACTGATGTCCACGTGTGCTGAAGTTGCTCCCCATGCTGTGGTGCTGGGGACAGGCACCGTGCGCCCCCAGGGCCGTGGTAGTGGGGTCACACATGGGTCCCCAACACGCACCGTGCCCCGCCGTGCCCCCGGCTGGGGGCGGCAGGGGAGACGGAGCAGCCGTGCGAGCGTGTGTGCACCTGGGAGCCAAAATAGTGAGGCTGTGTGGGAGGGAGGCTGGCTCTGACTCACCCGTTGCTCCGAAATACCCTTTCCTCTGGAGGAATAGGCTTTTTCCCCCTCTCCTTGCTCTAAAGAGGGCTTTGGAGGGGTCCCCCCCAAACTGCAGCTTGTTGCTGGTTGTGTTGCAGCGGGTGAGAGCCCATGTGCCCCATGGCAGGGCACTATTTTGTAGTGAAAAGGCAGGAGGAGCATCAGGACACCATGAAAGGGCTCTGATCTCCCCTCCCAAGCATGCAGAGAGCTGCTGGGGTGGGCAGGTGAAGGCAGAGCTGCAGGGAGATGTGGCTGCTCCTTCCCCGAGCTGGGGATGCTCCTGAAATGTTCGGGGTTTTCTCCTCTAAATGCCACCTCTCTCCAAATGCCTTCAGTGACTTGGCCATGCAGCCAGAGAGGGACTAGGTGCTTCCCTGGGCACTACAGCTTCTGCTCGCAAACCCTTGCGGATGCCAACCACCCTGTGCAATGAGAGCTATGAAAGCTGAACATGACATTACAAAAGCATTAGGCCTCGTGTCCTTGCTGGGGAGCTCAGCACAACCAAAGGGAACGCACGGCTCAACGCAGCCACGTAGGCTATGGGGCTTAGCTGTGCATAAAGCACGCATCAGTTGCAGCCACAAGTGGGTCTTAGAGACATCGAGGTTGGAGAAGACCCCCAAAACCATCTGGTGCAACCATTTACACCAGCCCTGATATGGGCAGAGGCATCCTGCACCTGGCCTCAGCAAGGGCACAGGGAGCAGTCACCACCTCTGCCATGGAAGGGGACAGGGTCCTTGGTGGGGTGTGAGACAGCAGGGTGCAGTTGCACACCCCTGCACACACCAGCCTTCACAGTTTGAGCTCACCCACACCGCGGGTGCTGCCTGTAAAAGACACGTGCTCTGAGTGCCCGTAAATCTCACCACAACTCCATCAGGCTGCAGGAAAGCCTTGCTTGGACAGCCAGGAGGAGGCTCGTGACCCGCTGGCTCAGTGCTAACAACGCCACAGGCACCGACACAGAGCACAGGCAGAGCACCTCGAAGGGCTGTGGTGATAATTCACGATTCACGTAACTCAGGGAAAGGGAAATACGTGAAGCCAGTGTGCAAATGGAGCGAGACACGAGCCCATAACAGGTTTGTGTCACCTGCTTGCTGTGGTTGCCATCAGGCTTATCTCAGAGCTACTCTGCTCACACACCTTCCTCTCTTCCTCTTCATTCCCCATGAACCTTCTGCATTTTCTTCATAGGAAGGTCTTCATGTAACCAGGCATGAGAACACTAAATTAAGTGCACGTTTCCATGTGCCATCAGCCCTTCTATTTTTACATTTATTTCTTCCTTTGATTCTACCCAATTAGCCTGTCACAGATAAGCTGTATTTCTTCTAAAAGAGAGCGTATTTATTGTTGACTCTCTACTTGCCACCTGTATTTTCTGTGTTCTTTTTTTTTTTTTTTCCTGGCTACAATGGCTCTGTATCATGATTGCTCAGCTTGTTTACTGATCTGTGACTCTGAAAGTTGACACTGTGTTCAAAGCAGCCACCCTCCAGCACATCTCTCCATCCGTTACAGCACGCTAACTTCGCCGGCCTCACTTTTGGCACCGCAGTACAACAGCAATCCTATAATATGGTCATTTTCACACAACTTCAAACCGAGCATCTTTATTAGCAGGTGCTAAATTGCTGCTCCAGCTGCTGAATGGTAACAATTAACTCAATTAACATCTAAACAGATGTAATTTTTGAGGAAACGAACAACATTAATAACCACCAAAAGGGGAAAAAGGCTGCAATTACAAATGTGGAAAAAATCATGCACAGCTACAGACAGGCGTGTGCTGTTTCCAATGTCCCCTGGAGAGCTGTTAGAGCACAGCCCTTTCTCTCAGCGTTGGCAGTACGTGCAATTCATAATATGCATCGTACTTGCTGCTACGGACGAGGCTGTGCCTGCAGTGGATGCAGCACAGCTTCCCTCGGCAAAAAGGGGGTAGGAGGGATTGGCTTTGTAATTCAGAGCCCCCTCCACGTGCTGCAAATGCACAGAGATGAGCCCCTTCCAGCAAAAGCAGGACTCTGCCAAAAATGCTCACCGAGGCACGTTGCAAGCGGCGTGCCTGACAAAATACAGATAGCTTACAAATAATATTTTCGTGCATCTCTCCCCTTCTGGTTGTCGGTAGGATGCGACGGGGAGGTGCTGGAAGTGCAGATGTGCTGCGTGATGCGCTGAAGCAGGGTGGTTTGTTACTGAACAACTAAATTTGGCCGTTTCTAACCCAAACAGGCCCCTGGGCTCTAGCCTGGAGCTGCCTGCCCCATCTGACAGACCTGGAGGTAACCTTCGGGGCTGTAAAGCCACATAATGACTACCTGGGCTCACTGCTGCACGGGCACGGTGTTTGTGGGATCTCAGTGCCTTACAGAAAGGCGTTCATAAAGAAAGCAGCCGGCAGCTACAAGGAATCAGCGTCTGCACCGCTCCAGCTCCAGCCTGGTGACCTCTGTTTACCAGCAGTGACCGCCTGCCTGAGCTCCCTGCAGCAGGCAGAGACATCTAATGGCAGAAGAACAACACTGCGAACGGTGCAGATTAAAAAAAATTGCTACTGCACCGGGGAAAAATGGTGAAAAAGGTAAATTCCCCACCTGCGCTGTCCCTGCGGGTGAGTACGCGCGGAGGCACTTGCAAGAAATATTTTGCAACCTGAGGAACAGCGCCTGGCTGTTTTCAGAAGATGCTTCCCAAAGGAGCAGGGCTGGAACTGCTGTGACTGGTGCTGCCAAAGACCCCTCCGGTCCCCACAAACCCACCAGAGTGGGACACAGGCTGGACTTTTCCCCAAATGGATGGGGAGATGCCGCTGTGCTGGGGATGCAGTGGAGGAGGTAAAGCAACAGCAGAAGGCGCATCCGTGCTCCAGTCCCTACTTTGGTGTGTGTTTTCCACTGACACCAATAACCCTGCTCCCTGCTGCTTTCATTTTTATACCCACAGCTGCTCCCTGAAAACTCGGCGCTTCAAAATGCCACCCGGGTGCACGGTGGATGTCACAAAGCACCGTGGGGCTGTGGCTGGTTCCAGGCTGGGGACAAGGCAGGAGGTAATGCCCTGGGTGCTGGTCTCAGGGCACTGGTGGCTTTTTTTTGGGGGAGAGAGGCAGGGATGCCCTCTGATAGCTACAGTCTGGTCACCAGCCCTAAAAGAGCCCTCTCTGTGCCCAGCTCCCCTTGTTGCAGGGCTTTGTGGGGGACAGAAGGTCCCAAAGCACCCAGGTGAACCAAGGGGCAGACATCCAGCTGCCCAGAGCCCCTGGATGGAAACATGGGCTGCTGAGAGGGAAACACCCAGGGTACAGCTCCCAGCACAGAGCCGAGCACAGCACCTCCAAAAAAGCCCCCAAAAGGAGCGCACCCAGCCCTCGTGGACCCCTCGTGCCCCCTTCCTTCCCAGCTACAGCAGGCAGATACCATAAGTGCAATTCCCCATTACTCTTCACGTCTGGATTAAATTTTAAAGAGCATTTAATTGGCAATTGCTCTGCTGCCTCCATTTATTCACCCCGCACTTTGCGGCGTTCGCTGGAAAGAGCCAGGTAGGACAGGGGGGGATTTTCCATGCACTTTGCTCCCCCTGGCGATCCCTGGCTCCCAACCCCAGGCTGTGGGGGATTCCTTCCCCCAGCTGAGAGCCCAAACCCCTGCCCACGCAGGCAGCCCCATCCATGACCAGCCTGCACATTGCTTTGTGGCGGCTGGGGGCTCGGAGGTCTTGGACCCCAATCCTTCCTCCCTGAGCTCTGCGAGGCTTTGGGTTGAATCGAGGAAAATAAAATACCCCAAATGTCCCCACCAAACTCTCTGTGCTGGGACAAGCAAGAACGTTCCCTTCTTGATTCAGCCAGTTCTCAATATTTTGTAATTACCATCTAGGTTAGGGGGTTTTAAAGACAGCGAAACCCAAGCTCCCTGGAAATGAAAAATTACAGTGGTTTGTTCTGCCAGCACGGACCTGCCAATAGTTTCCTCCTGACAGAATTTCGTTCTGTTGTCCTTCCCCACAAAAAGTGTCCGTTCTGACTAAACAGCGTCTTTCA
Source organism: Aythya fuligula (assembly GCF_009819795.1). Lineage (NCBI taxonomy): Eukaryota > Metazoa > Chordata > Aves > Anseriformes > Anatidae > Aythya > Aythya fuligula. The sequence continues at coordinate 10,885,886 of NC_045564.1, forward strand.
AGGGGAAATGACTGAACTGAAAAAAAAGAAAAAACAAAAACTTAGGGGCTAATTATACATAAATGAGCTACGTTGGTTCTGCTCCTCTTGCAAGTTTATCTCTGTCTCCATTTCAGTGTAAATACAACCTCCAGCACGACTCGCTCGGTCACGTAGCCTGCGTCACACGCAGTTGTTGACAATGCTTACCCACTGTTCGCCGCCGTCCTCTCTCTTAATTTTTAATTTGCTGTAATTAAGAGGCCTACTGGAAACAAAGCAAACTTTGGGGATACAAAACCTCGCTGCATGAAGCTTGGGGAGGCAAGGGCTTAACCCACCAGCCGGTCTAGAAAAGGAAACTAGGAGAGATTCAAAACTCCTCCTGATGCAAATGGGAACATCCATCTCCATTTAATCTTTATTTAGTCTCCCGTTCAGCTTAAGTGTTATGCACAGCACTGCACTAACCCTTTGTAAACACACGCACAGGCTGCAGGGTTGGGGTAAAATGCAACTGCCACGTGCCAGCAGCGGAGAGCTGGCAGCAAGGTTTGCACGCTCTCACCCTGTGTCGGATGGATGGATGGCTGGTGCTGCTCCCTGAGTGCTGACGCTGCTCAGCATGCAGCAAAAGCATCTCTTGGTGCCTCTTCTCCTGGTGTTCTCCTGCCCATGGGAGACGTGCCACAACAAGGCAGAGAGGTGCTAGGTTTTTCTTTTCCCCAAGGACAAGCGTGGGGCTCTCTTTGGCGGGCACAACGATGTCCCCTGCTGTCCCCAGTGCATGGGTTTGTCCAGCAAGCTCACCACCAGGGTATCTGAGGCTCCATCAGCCCCTGGGGAAAAGAAGAAACAAATAAAAATCACCAGTGCAGTCTTTCGGCTGGATAATCCGTACGGTTTGTGGCAGGAGAAAGCATTTGTGATAACAATAATTTGCTCCCAGGTAGCACTTTTCACAGAGGGACCTTGCAGCTTACTGACGCGGAGGGTGTGCTATTATCCCCTCCCTAATACACAACCTCTCGAAATTTGATCAGGGCAGGTTGCAGCCTCTTTTCATGCAGATCACTAATGTAAAACGAGAGCTGGCTGAAATACTGCACAAGCCTCTTCTACGGACAAAAGAAATGAAAGAACTTTAATTCTAAAGGCTGCCCCGGGGCACCAGAGCAGGAGCAGGATGGGGCATCTGCCACTCTGCCTGCACCCCACGGGGCAGGGGAAAGCCAGGGTGCACCGAGCCATCTGCAGCAATGCTGGTCACAATTTTGGGCCAATAGTCCCGTGCAAGAGCCTTTCAGGTAGGGCAGGGCCTGGGCAATCTCCCTGGCCTCTCCAGGCTTGCAGCGCGTGCCCGGTGTTTAGTGGGGTTTATTCGTGTCTGTGTTTCTCGGCTTTATGTGCAATATCTGGACAAAATAACCCTGTGCCTCAGTGGGGAGTCTCCAGCACAGTGGTCTACACAAATACAATAACAAATCTCTGTTGCTTTTTCAAGCAATAATGAAAGTCATTCAGGATATGAGCCAATTCCCTTCTCTTCAGCATCCACTTGGTCTCTACTCCAAAGCTTTTTGGAAACCCTTAACTGGTAGCTTTGAAGCATTTGGAAAAAAAAAAAAATGGTTTCCCCTCTTCATTGATGTACTGTCTCTTTTTTCTGCCAAAACCCACACTTTTTTTGCCAAAATAAAAACCCACTAGTGTATGAAAGCAGAGCTCATCCTCCAGGGAGGGGAGAGCTAGCAAGTAAGAGCTGACAGAAATAGAAAAGCTTCCAGGAAATAATATCTTCAGTGCTGTTTTATCTGCTTCATCATATTGCAGTCAGAAGAGATTTTACCAGGGTCCATATGAGCCCAATTAAAGCCCTCGCTTTCTAATTTTCACAGACCTCTCCAGAAAATATGTTGCAAACGAAGGTTACAAAGACCTCGTGGAGGCCGCGTTGCTCTGCAATCTGCTTCCCTCTGTCCTCCTCGCTGATCTGGAGCGGCAGATAGGCTTGCTGACTCTTCCTCTTCTTCCTCCCATGGCTGCAACCAGCCTGGCTGTGATTTATTACGCCACGTGGTGTGGCTCGTGCCAGGTCCCACGTTGTCCTTGTGTCCAGGGCCCCCCAAGCATCACTGAACACACAGCGCTACAGGAGATGTTTTCACAGAGCAGGCAGAAAAAAAAACAAAAGGCATCCCAGTCCCTGGGAGCAGGGGCAGGGCCACCTCTCTGGTGACTTGAGGACCTGTGACTATGCAACCCCACTCCCAGTTTTGCCAAAACACCTCCCACCCACCACACCTGAGACCCCTGGAGGAGACAAACGGGCAGGGCTTCTCTCCCAGGCCAAATTCTGGGAGGGTTTATGTGGTCAGCTCCTTCCCAGCGGTATTTTCCAAGCCCAGTTTGACAGGGAGTACAACCCGGTGACCAGGAGAAGCCAGTGCTGGAGCAAAATAGTGGTCAGAGTCCCGTGCGGGCTCCTCGCTTTGCTTTCCACAGCCCAGGGACACCACGGGGAAACCCCCCTGGTTTCAAACCTCTCCCTTAGCAGGGGCTGGGTAAAACCTGAAAGCCTGGCTCAGAGATGACACTGGCTTGATCCTGCAAGGAGCCAAGCGTGCTGCTCGTGCCTGGTGCTTGCACAGCCGGTGGGGGAGCGCCTCCCAGCACGCCGGGCTCCCCCTCTGGAAGATGCTCTTTGGGGAAACCGGCAGCAGGTCGGGCTGCACGAGTCCCGCTAGACCACGTGTCTTCCTTTATGGGTCCGAGGGGAACATTTCTCATTATCTCTCCTTGCAATTTAATTAATCTGCGCTCAGTAATGAACCTTGAAATTTCAATTAAAAACATCATTACTAATCAGGACAGGATTCAAAACAGTCAAGGGGCTCTTGATAGCTTTAGGTGGCAGGAGGTTTGGGTTCAAACCAGGATCTTTGGGCACTGTGTGGCCAATCTCTTTATTTTGGACATGTATCCACAGCGTTTCACACTTCTGCTCGTCTCTCCCCCCATCCTGCCAAACCCAAGGGAGCTGCATCTTGCCACCAGCGTGGGAGATACAGCCTGAATTTCCTTCAGGATTCTGCTTTTGGCAGAAAAACGCAAGCCTCCAAAATAAATCCAAAAAGGGAAAGGCACCAAAAAATCACCAAAACATATCAGCACCGCAGCCTGCCGGTGTCACCTCTGGGACAGTCCCTATCAGCACTGAAGCACTCGTCTGCATATTTTCCGGCAATTAAAGCCTTGGGAGGGGAGATCTGCGTATCTTCACTCTGTTACACAGGCTGCCTTGGCGTGGCTGAGCTGTTCTGCCTGGCAGCAAATGAGAGCAACCACAGAAGGCGATTTTCTGCCTTGGCAATGTCAGTACAACCTGACCCGAAGAGGACATCGCTCCCCTGCCCAGAGAAGAGCCTCCGTCGTGGGGCTGGGTGCTCGTCCAGAGCAGCATGCGCCCTCCTGCTCCAAGCAGCACGTGGCCGTGGGGGTTTGCTGCACGTCTGCTGTGCATCCAGGGAGCCCAGCGTCTCCAACAGCATGCCACTGAGCATATAGGAGTGGGCAAAAGAGAAAGCAATCCTGCTTATGTACTCCAACACCTTTTCAAAAAGAAAGGAAATGCAATAATGCGTGTGTTCTTCAGAAGAGGCTAAAACTGAGATTTTTATGTTTCAGAGGAAAGCTGTGCCTCGGTAAGGTTTGAGGGAGATCAGAAAAGCTTAAATGCAGTGGGCAGGGGACGCACAAATGCTCCATTAGTAATGAGATGAACTGATCCCGCCTTATTTAAATAGCCTTGGCCAGCCAGAGCCTCCTTTTGTGTCTCTGAAGACCAAAACAGTGCAGCACAACCTCCCTCCTGCACCTGGCTGCTGGCGAAGGCTGGCCACCGAGCCCAGCGCACTGGGGAGTGCCCCTGGTGGCGCAGGCTTCAAAGGGAGGAACAGAGAGAGGAAAGCAAAGCCGTGTGCTTTATCTGATCGCACAACGTTTAGAATGTAGTTTTCAAGCCTGGGCATCCAGAAATTTTTGAAGGATGTAACATGTTTGTTATTTGAAGTCCAAGTGGTGTTTTTCAGAGTGGCCAGTGCTTGCATTCCCACATCTCTGTGGAGGTACACTGGGATGGTCTCTGGAGCATTGCATGTGCATTATTTCCCAGATACAGAATTGAAAGGTGATTGTAGCCTTTTGTACAATGCCCAGCAGATCAAATTATCCATGCCAGGAGGTATCTGTGTAATGATGCCTATTTTGTTTCCAGTGCTACACCAGACCAAAGCCCTTATAAAACACTAAACTCCTTTATGGGCCCATAGGATTAGCTAGGAGCAGAGCTGAGGGCTCTGACAGACAGGCTCAAGAAGGTCAGGTTGCTCCATGGACACTTCTCATCCCTGATGTGGCAGAGTGGCAGACCCACTATTGTTGCACAAACAGCTCCAGGCTACCTTTGCGTCTCTACCACATCAAAACCCTGATCCTCCTTGTATCCTATGGCTCAAACATGGGGGTAAGGAGCACTGCTGGTGTGCACATCCTTGGGAAATCAGCCAGAACTGAGCCAGGACCAGTTTAAGAAGAGCAACGACCACAACTGCTGTGTGCCTGGGTTTAAACCCATGCCTGTCCCCATTAAGCAGCAAGGGGCAGATGGACATGCTCCATCCCATCAGTTCTCCTAGGTTTCCAGTTTCTGCTCTGAACTGGCCACTGAAGAAGAACACGTAAAAATTGTTCTGGAGGTGCCTTTGCAAATAGTTTTGACCTGTGGAAATGGCAGAAAAAAAAAATGAAGTCTGAGTACAGGTCAATGTGCCGAGCTCCGCCGCCCCAACTGCGTCTCTGTGGAGAATGAGACTGCAAAAGGGCAAATGGGAGCTCCAGAAGAAGGAAAAATAAAAAGAAAAAAAAAAAGGGGGGGGTGGTGGGAATTCTTCTCATTTCATCTGCTGTTTCCAATGCCTGGCTGGCCTACAGCTTGGATAATTAGATTTCAGCCATAGAGGCAAAATTCGCGGAATAAATTATTAATCACAGATTGTTTGCCCAGTATCAAGCGAGAGAGAAGTGAGCATTCAGAGAGCCAGCAGCTCGACATTTCTGCCGCGCTACGTGAGGGCGAGGTGCAAGCACCAGAGCCTGCAGCTGGAGGACGTGTGCCTGGCCCGGGTAGGTGGTCACCGCGCTTCCAGCCTGGCTGGGGAGCATCCTAGGAACCCTGGATGACGAGGTGTATCCTCCACGGATGGCATATCACATGCATATGGTGTGCGGGATGTCCAGTGTGGCCCTGCCTTGGCTTTGCAGAAAAAAGCCGGGCTCTCTTCCTGCCCTGCCAGCAGCAGGCATTTCCCAAGCATCTCCCCAAAAAGCCTGACGTCCCCTCCCCGCACATATTCCGGGCTTGCCCCAGAAACGTCCACCCGAGCCTGGGCTGGCGCGCGGCTCAGAGACGTTCTCTGGCACTGAGCAGCAGGGTAATTTTGTGTGGGGCCCACACCCAGGATTACAGCTCTGAGAAAGGAGGAAACATGGGAGTTTGGCTCAGAGGAACACAATAATTACCTGAGCAGAAAAAAAAAAAAAAAAAGAGCCTTTTCTTTCCTGGTACAAAACATCTGATAAAAGCCTGAGACCAGCGGTATTTATATTAGCAGATTTTACATCCTTCTTGTGTGTACTTGGACTGCAAGATATAAATCAAAGCAGGGGTTCATTCCAAGAACAGTTTATTTTTATCTGAGTTAAGTATGTGCTGGCGAACCAGATATTGGTATGTTGATTTTGTTGGTTCGGTGTGATTTATAATAGTTTCTATTGTTTTACGCTGTGTTTCACTCTGCAGTACTTAATTTATCCAAGTCGTGGGCTTAGGTTTTTTGTTTTGCTTCATTTAATGTATATTTTCTTAGGAGTGGTTTAGGTTTTAGCGGTCAGCTGCAGAGTCGTAATGCTTTAATGTATAGGAAGGACATAAAACCATGAAAACTAATTCTAAATGGGTCTGCGATCAAACACAACCCGTCCGCATGAGGCGTGGAGCAAAAGCAGCACAAGCAGAGTGCCTCTCAATAATTCATGCCTTTCAGCCGTGGCGGTTCCTCACCTGAGCCTGGAGACCAGCCTGCCTTCCCAGCAGTGATGTGCCCGCAGGCCAAGGGCCAGGGCAGTCCCAGGGCAGATACTGGAGCCTTCGGCAGGCTGATATCATGCCCAGGTTGTGGGACCTGCCTTTAAAGTTGCCAGCCTGAAATATTTGCTCGCCAAGCTGAAAATCACAGGGGGTGAAGGGATTTAGCAGAAAGGAGGCTGCGGAGCCTCACTGGTTCCCATGCTGCTGCAGCTATGGTGGGGCCATCCTAGTCATGAGGAGGAGAAGAGAGAGATGCCATCCCTGTTGGGTCTAAGTACAGACCTTGGACACCTTGGTAGGGATGTGGATTTTGGAGATTCTCCAAGGATGCCTGCAGTTGTGGCTCTGCTTGGGCCCAGCGGGGCAGGATTCGTGCTCTGGCCATGGCAAGGAGAGCACGCCCCGTGCAGCGCTGTTCATCACTGCGGTGCCTGCAGCTGGTAATTAAAGCTGGGAGAGAGAGGGTAAAAAAAAAAAAAAAAAAAAAAAAAAAGGGAAGGGAAGGGAAGGGAAGGGAAAAATCACCTTCTTCAAGATTTATGAGAATATAAACTCAGGAACTGAGATGTTCCTATCACCACCTATGAGACCCAAGGGACCGCTTTGACTTAATGCAGAGTCGGATGTTTCTCTCGGTTATGAATTCAGAAGGTGATCTGGGGAGTTCGGAGCGGAGGCACACGGGTGCTTAAAGAGGAGCACGCAGGAGCCTCGCTGCTGCCAGCATGGTTTCCATGTCCTATTTCCACAGCAGTACTCAAAGCTTGTCCAGACCCTGGGGACACAGTGATGCTCCCCTGTCCCAGGCCAGCGAGAGGTTTGGGCAGCTGGGTTTGCTCGCTGGAAGAGCTGGAGAGATGCCTGCCCCACCAGAAGGGGGGGGGGTTGGTGTCTTTAGGGGGGACTGAGATGGGTTCTGGGCTCAGCCCTGGGAGGTTCACAGCCCTGAACCCCCACTTTTTACATCTGCCCCTCAGGAAAGCTATGGGGATGTTACATCCTCCCTGTTCCCTCTCAAATCCTTTAATTCCAGTGGTACCAGGTGAAATTATCCATCGGGGAGGTGAGAAGGGTCACAGCCCTGCTCCAACAAGCACCTTGTTACCCAAGGAGGGCAAGGAAAAGCTGTGCTAAAGTCTTACCCCCAGAGCCCAGTGCTGCAGCTAGGAGGGCTCCACACCAAGCAGAGGGAGACCCTGCTGGGCTTTAATAGAACTACTAAACACCCTAATAGATTTTAATAAAAAATAAAGGTGAAATAAATGTGTATCCAGCCAAAAAAAAATAAATAATGCAGGGCCAAGCAGAGCTCCTGGAAGGAAGTTTTTAAAACACAAAAGTGAAAACATCCAACCTGAAGATTTTGTGTCCAGTCAGAAGTTTCTATAAGGTATTGCAGACTTCCCGTAAGAGGCGGGGAAAGCAAGGAGAGCTTCACCATTTCGGTTTGCTAAACCTCCACGGGAAAGCTGTCCGCACCTCAGAGTGATCCCCAACTTCACTGATGAAACAGCCATATACATTCCAGTTAAGGTAATCGTCTGCCTTAATAATGCATGACCAGCTTTCAGGAGAGCTTGAAGCTCAAAGGAAATCTGAAAGCTGCTATAGACATTCCGATCAGCAGCACTGCTCAGGTCCTACCTTTATAAAAAAAATAAAATAAAATAAAAATCAGTGAAAGCATTTTTATTAAACTACAGGGTCAAGTAAGAGCTCCTTCCAAGCTACAGAAATTACAGCTGGTTTATTTATACTTTTTTTTTTCTCCTCTTTAAAACACATAATAAAAACATTATCCCAAAAAAAAGAGGAGAAGGATCTTAAGATAAAAGGAGTGCTACATGACAAATATACTTTCAACAGCCAGGCAAAACAGTGCCTCATAAAGAAGTTTGGTCTCGAAGAGTTATTCTCCAACGGAAGCATCTCCATAGGTGGTTTGCAGGCCTGCTTCCATATTGCCCATCATTATTACGAACATTATATTATTTAATTGTCCTAATTGCATTAGTGCCAGTGGGTATTATTCCCCTGGGGCCTTGGATCTGATGAGACTTCTCAGACAAGCCTGGCAGGTCGGCAGCAGCTGGGGGTGCCCCAGTCTGCCACATCTCCTGGGCTGTGTGCAGGGTCATGGAAATGCTGCTCGCCCAGGACCCCCTCACCACTCTGGATCTGACACCTCCACCAGCAGATGCAGCAGATCTCATCCTCCCAGGGGGCAATAAAACACCAACAGGGCTCACAAAGCAGCCAGGTGTGTCTGCTCAGACATAGGAGGGCATCAAAATCAGGGTAGATTTAGCCAGAGTGCAAGGAGCAGCGCCTAAGGCTCCTCTCTGAGCACCTGTATGGGCCTGGGTTGCCTTTGAAGCTCCATTTCCTACCTCCAAGCACAGAACCCTGCTTTACTGAGCCAACTGGAAGCCATGCAGTTAGTAAGACAGAAACCAAAAGCACCTCCAACTGTAAACTATCCCCTGCTTCCTGTTGGAAAACACATCTTAAAGAGGTTGAGGAAGAGATGTTCATCTAATTACAGCCCAGGTGGCATGCTACTCAAAAGACACAAATCTAATAAGTGTAGCAGGGTAGCTGTAAAATGGCAGAGCCCCATAGAGTCACAGAATCACAGAATTTCTAGGTTGGAAGAGACCTCAAGATCATCGAGTCCAACCTCTGACCTAACTCTAACAGTCCCCACTAAACCATATCCCTAAGCTCTACATCTAAACGTCTTGTAAAGACCTCCAGGGATGGTGACTCCACCACTTCCCTGGGCAGCCTGTTCCAATGTCTAACAAAACATAGAGGTCCAGGGAATTGATGTTTTCTACACCAGCTTGGCAAATGCAGCTTTACAGTTCTCATATACCATTCTCCTATACTCATCTTTCGCTATAAAAACACTCTCTTTAGCGATGCATAGTCTTGTGAGTCAAACAGTCAAAGTATGCATGCAAGACAGCACATGAAGAGCCACAGCACCACCTGTAATCCTGCAGCATGTCATCCTGTTTGATTGCATGCATGACCAGCCGTTCGTGACCTGGCCAGGAGAAGCAAAGGTATTGCCAATCTAAATAAGCGCTGTGCTCCACCTGAGTGAGAGTGCTCTCGAAGTCACTCTGAGCAGCACCATCACCTCTAGACATGTACCAAGGGAAGCCCTGTCTGAGTCAGACATTAGGCACCAGCCCAGAGGTTAAATCGCAAATCAAATCCCTTTCAAAAACTCACGCATTCAATGTATATTTGCTTCAAAACATGGGGATTCCCCATTGACAGAAACTGCAAAGCCCATTTTGGGCTTCCGCATTACTTGTAGTCTCAGTGATAATACCTGGCTTTGGGTTGCTCAAGCTAATGGCAAATTGGGTGAAGAAAACATTTAGCTGATTAGCTTGTGATTTACATTCTTTGAGTGTCATCAGATGTCCCTTCTTCTCCTTTTATCCACCATTATAAATGAATACCTCTCTTTCCTTGTTAAGCATACACCTCTGCAGACAGGAAGGTTTTTCTCCTCTGAGCTGAGACATTCCTCTTTTTATTTTCTCACCGCACCCACCTTTTTTCTTTTCACACACCTTCTCCATTTTACAAGCAGTTCTGGCTTTCAGCAAGGTTTTGTAATCCTTTATGAGCCTTGGCTAATTTAACACAATTCTCAGAGATGATTTAGGGGCAAGAGGCAAGCATCTGACTGGGGAATAATAAAAAAAAAAAAAAAAAAAACAGTCTTGTAAAATAGCTCCTGAATATTTCAGAAGCTGGTCTGAACACCCTGAAGATACAGACAAAATCTTACACACCGCTGGGGCTCCAGGAGCCATCCTCCAGGAATCAGAAAGATCCCAGCTGGCTATAAACCATTCAGAGGGTGTCACGTTATGAAGTTCATTCAGCCTACAACTGCTGCAGCCATCAGAGCAGCACAGGCAGGACCAGTACCACCAGCCTTTGAAGTTCATGGGAACTGCTCTGATATTCCTGCAGGTTTTCCCTGTCAAGATCCATCTCCAAGAGTCACTGCCTGAGGACAAATGCCATGCCCCTACAAATCTCCAAAGCTTCCTGTCTCCGAAGACTTTGATTATCTTTTTTGAGCTCATGATTTCCAAGTCAGGGGTTTGCTGTCTTGCACCACCCAGATGAAGGGGGCTAGTTACACCAAAAGTCTCAATGAACATTACGGTGTGGATATGAGTCCCTGTCACACTCGCTGTCATTTTACTTTTCTTTCAGGAGGCATAGAATTATCCTGCAGTCAATTGCTCCCACTTTAGGCCTTTGTGCACTGCCAGGTATTTCAGACAGCATGAAAGGCACTCTTAAAATATTCTGAATGACTGCTCCAGGCAGTTGCAAGCAAACACTTAACCCAATGCATGGAAAAACTATTTCTCTCTTTTCACTGAGAAGTCAGTGGGCTGCATCCGTGATGAGGCAGTATCTTATTTTACAAGGCACTACAACTGGAGCAGCAGTCTGAGCTCAGGACAATGGATGGATGCTGCTGAAACAATATTTATTGCCACTGCAGAGTTCAAGGCTAGACTAAATCAGTCAAGTGATGCTCTGTTTTAATTTAATCAGGAGAAAAGTCAGTAAAGGAACTAAGAAGTGAATAAATACCTCAGAAGCATCCAGGGCCAGAGAATGAAGGAGTAGAATTTGTGTTGTAATAGCTCAAAAAAAAAAAAAAAAAAAAAAAAAAAAGTGAAATGCAGTCACACAGCTGTGTGATGGAACAGGACTAAACCTCCTTGACACCTTTCTCTCTTTGCTCACGGTGAGGGGAGAGATCAGACCTGGCCCGGCTCAGATCTGACCCCAAGGAGCTGTCACTGTTCAGTTCTCCCACACACAACTTCTTCCAAGTTAAAAAAAAAATATATATATCAGATCAGGGTTAAAAAGAGGTTATTTCTGCTGAAAGAAGATGGAAAATTTCAGAAAATGTCCATTTTGAAATGTCTCCCACAGTCACTGAAGAGGAAATATGGAAGTGTCACAAGCAGCTCACATTTATATCTAAATGACGCCCTTCAACTCCATGGACACGTGTGCAGATAACCTCCCTCACCACCAAAAAAGTCCGCCTCCCACTCCAGGACACTATAAATAGCCATGTGCACAATTAGCAGGTTTCTGGGCAATCTGCAGAAAATCATAATCCACATAAAATCAATAGGATCAGCTTTCCCAGCTGTAACAGCAAAGGTCAGAGGGAGATCAAGGAGGCAGAAGATACGACCCCTGGGACACGCGGCAGCAGCAGCATCTCTGCAGCCTGGCAATGCTCCAGGGTCCCCTCCTCTTCCCAGGATGGATGACCCTCATGGCTGCAGTGTGCTGGAGACGCAGAGCAGCACGTGCCATCCCACTGCACAGCGACATACTTTTTTGCAATTAAAAATGCATGGCATCAACGGTGGCTGAGGTCCCCCCAGCCATGTGTTTAATAATTCATCCTCCCTGGCTGCCTGACTGCATTGAGTGTGTTACCCACCTCTCCAGCTGGGACGCTGTCCCAAAGCAGAAACGACACAACTTGACGAGGATTTTTCTCCTTTCTCACCTCTGCAGCAGCAGTGGTGGTGCCTGCTGACAGCTGCCCATGGTGTGTGCAGCCCCTGTGTGCCCAGCCTGTCACCTGGCTCAGAATTCACTGCTGGCCAGGGAGAGATGTGTGTTTGAAATGCAAGCAAATGTACTTCTGGCTAGGACTAATTTTTTCATATGGAAAACTTGACTGTATCCAAGACATCATTTGCTTCACAGCTTAGATGTTTTAGATCCTTTAGTCTCAGCCCCCTCCAGGGACAGAGTATTTATTTAAGAGAAGAGATAGCAAAGCTTGATCATCATCTGACAAAGTGCAGGTCTCTCCAAGGAACACACATTTTACATTCCCTTGTTTTCTATTGCTTGATTTCACCAGAAGCTACCTACAGCATTGCAGTCCTCATGGACAGTACCATGGAGGTGGTCCAAGACTTTCAGGAGAAGTTCTGTGCTCTGCTGATGCCCAGTAGATTACTCCTAGCAGGCAGGCATATCAGCTGCTGCAACTCATGGATGAACACCAAGAGTTTCTTTTGGTGGTTGTTTCAGGGATGAGCTAGGTAGGTTTGGCTCAGGAGAGACTCAGGACTTTGTGTGCTTTAAATGTCCTTCCCTACTTTCTCTGTTCCACCCTTGTGCCATTATCTGGACTGTATAGGGCACACGAGTTGCAGGAGATTTTATTTTCACACCACTGAAGATCACAAAGGGCAATCTAATGCCGATGGGCTCTCACAGGTGCTAGACAAGCCTCCTAGCAGCACGTTAACCACGGCAGGTCTCGGCTTGCAGCTGGACCAGGCACTGGGCTAACGGCAGAACACGTGCCATCAGGCCCTGGGTGAGGCAACCTATTCCCACAGGGCACGTTATTTCTGCTGGATCTCTCAGACAGGCAGACTGTGGCTAGCTCTGCAACTACAAACACTCAGGAATCAGGGGATGCATGGGGATAAGCCCCATGGCCCCCTGGAGTAGCTCATCATCATCATCATCAGACCAGTAAGAACTTCTGCCTCTGAATCTCTGCTTGGCTAGGACAGGGGGAATGAGCCTCAAATCTTGGGCTGGAACAAAAGAGAAGCACTTAGGCAGCTCATCAGTAGTATCTCCAGCTAGCTAGGTTCGGGGTGTGTGCTGTTGTGCTCCAGATCAGAACTTCTTCCCAATGCACTTGGCGAGGACATCAGGTGTGGAGGTGGAGGGAGCGGGGGTGAGAACGCCTCCAGGATCCAGATGAAAGAGGATGGAGTTCAGCCCACGCTCTTCTGGAGTCCATCAGAGACAGCATTTTGTGGGAAAAAAAGGAAAAGTGTTTTTTAAAAAAATAAGTATCTCAAAAAATGCCTCCCCAAAGATGGTTGTGACGGTCCTGTCCACTGCATCAAACGGTTTGAACGGCTCGTTGTGTTTGTGGCCGTGCAGGAACTCACCCTAACAGTGCTTCCTTCCAGGCAGAATTTCCCTTTGCGAATGTCACACAGGAAATTGTTTCCCCGAGGGCTTTATTGCCGATTTGACGTGGAAGGCCTGGTGTGTGCTTTTTCAGGGGGAAGCTCGTAATTGGAAAAGACTGTGGAAGAGCGTGCAGAGGTGAAAGACTGAAAGAAGGAGAGAAAACACTCCACCTAGCAAGCACATCAGGCCTGGATGTTTTGCAAGGCAGGTGATGATCCTTTATGAGCTGCACAAGTTTCTTTTCATAGCCTTGCAAACAGCAGATGAGTAAACTAGCATTACTTCTGTTTTTTACACCCCCAGAGGCCAAGACTTTTCACATACATTTCATCTCCAAGAACTCTGAAGGTAGCTGATGTTTATGCAAAGCTCTTCTTAACCAGTGGTCAGCCCAGGGTTTCACTGATATTTGCACACTTTATTTTGGCTGGAATGCTCTATTTTTATGCTCCAATCACATCATTTTCACCTTCCTCTTTCTAAACTTCCAGTCTTCCCACTGTCCAATATAGGCTGATTTCCATCCAAATTTCATCATCCTTTTCCAGCAAATGGTTTAAACTTAACAACTAACAAGCAATTAATACATTAGAATGCTGCAATTAACTCCTCTTTACATCATGCTCGCAACAAAAGCGCATTACCAAAGTCCATTTTAAAGGCTTGTTATTATCTCTTTTTCTACTTCTTGGTTTTTTTTTAGGCTAACAATGTATGAGCTCAGACTCATTTCTGACCTTGACATGCATGTCTCAATCAAGTTTTGCATGAGAGAAGTGACCTGCAATCAGAGAGAGCAGATGCTTGTTCTCTGACCAGACAAAATTATCAGGAGACTTGAGCCTTTGATACTTGAATAAATTGTCAAGCGGAAAAAGGAATACAGTAATGTCTGTGGAAAGCGTGGCTTTCCATGATAGGAGCCTTTCTTTTTCAGACAATGGCAAGTTTGCTTTCATTATTTTATGCACTTTTCTGATGTTATGATTGAACACAGCAACGCTGAGTGCTCTAACAGCTGCTTTCCTCCAGAAACGCAGGCCATTAGGAGGTGCACAGCTCTGTGATGGATGGGGCCTGGGGACTGGGAAGTGGAAAATAAGCTGCCCATGCTTGTTCGGGCTTTGACTGGCCATGGGAAGTCAGCAGCAAAACTCCATATGCTTTTGGGTTTCATGTGTTCCGTGATGTGGTCTAGGATATAAAAAGCAGCATGGCAGAGGACTGAGGTAATAGCTGGAGAGATCAGAGACAACTGCTCCATATCCTAGAGCAGACTTTCTCCAAGAGACCTTTCAGCACTGCTGATTTCCTTCCCAGCATTTGTCTGTTCAGCATTTAAGGACTTTGATGGGGAGACAGGGTGCTCCGCTGGGAAAACAACCTCTCCAAACCACGGGGAAGCAGGGCTGATACCATTTTAAAAACCACTGGAGTAATTTTGGAGCCCAAGTCTGGCTTAAAAATGCCTCTTAAGCATTAAACACTTGTGGACATCTGACATAATGCTGTGGTCCAGGTCCTCTGGAGAAGAAGCTCAGTGTAGTCCTGTTGATACCATTACAAATATCAGGGTGAGGTCCTCACCAGCACGTCCTGCACAGGTCCCGCAGTATATCCTGCCTATGGACAGGTTGTGCCTGGGCAAAGAAGGATCTCCTCTTCATCTTCACATTGCAGGAGAAGTTCACAGATCCTGGTGCCAATGTTTCAGGTGCTCTGCTAAAGCTGGCAGTTACCAGTGTGTCTGCTGCTGTTGATTCACGTGTTCAGGGTTATCCATACATTTCTGCTTTGAAAAATGTAATGGGAGACGAATATTTGGGAAACAACTTCAGCTTCTAGCATAGACCTGCACCAGGAGGAAGCGTTGCCAGACACCAACAGATGTTTCACTAACTGAAAGCTGTTGGTAGAAAGCAGAGAATTACATGGTCCTCTCCAAGGATCTCATCTACAGGGTATCATAAGAGGAGTGAATGTTCTCCCTCATTAGTCTCCAGCACAAAATCCCCCAACACAGCCAGAAGTGATTTTGTCACTGCTGTAGTCTCTGATGACATGATATTCCTCAACCATTCAGTGCCCCCTCCTTCTGTGGTGCTTCCTTAAACATATCCTGAGCCAGGTCACAGCTGTAGGAGCCAGCTATATGTTTGCCACAGAGAATAGGGAAAGCCCTAGCTACTGCAAGTGAACCTGGCCCAGTTGCTCTACATTTGTCTGGAGGTTTCAAGTAAATGGTAATTTCCTTTCCAGCCTCAGGCAGAAACATGTTAGCATGCAGAGCGGGAGGAACCTCTCTGATGGCCCCTTTCCTGCCTTAGTTTTTAGAGAGGAGTAACCTACAGGTGAGCAACTCAGCTTCCACTCACTGAGGGATGACACAGTATTTCAGGCCATGACTGCATTTTATATGGTTGAAAAAGAAGGAGAATTGCACTGCACATGTCAGGTCCTCTGCTCCTGGATCCCATACTGCAAATGTCCCTGACAGCGTAAGAAAAACACAACAGCAACAGTTCTTTTGAGTACTGCACAGAACAGGAAAATGTGAAGAGAAACATGAAACTGTAGTAGCATTTTTTACCCTGGAAAAATACACACAGTGTGTGTTTTCAGTGGTAGATGTACCTGGCCGTACATTGGGATAGCCTCACCAGCAGTTCAAGGAGCAGCAGCTCTGGGTACAGCATTCAGCGGGCATACCCCACAGATTGTGTACACAGAATGTGAGAAATTTGCTCCAATTAGCACTGATTAAAGCATCCATGGGGGCAGGAAGGAAAGGCTCACCTGGCACCACTGGCCAGGCTCTTGGGGAAGCCCGTCTGTCACCCATTGAAGCACTGAACCTTCATCCACCGCACAGACTGTGATGTCTGTCTAGGGATGCAGGGGCCACGAGTGACCAGTCTATCCCTCTCTCAGGAGAGATGACCATTATCCAGAGGAATGGGGAGAAGCAGAAAGAAATTGCTGGGTGGGATTTTCAGCAGGACTTCTGGATTCAAATTCTTTGTGATTATAGTACACATAATTCCGTGGGACTTCAGGGAGAGATGACCCCTTCGTCAGCCAACCTGTCCCCAGCAAAGGTGATGCTTAAACTCACCTGAGACACCTGAGGCAATGAGAGAAACTTGCTTTCTCCTTGTAAAATTAATGTTGTGAACTAGAAGTCACTCGGTGCTGGAGCAACGACTCAACAAGCCAGAGAAGGGCAGGGGAGCAGGAGGGAGGCAGGGAAGACATGCTCTCCCACCTGGGGCTGGCAGGCAAGCTGGGAAAACCTGCAAGGAGAGCAACCTGCAGCCACCTGAGAACAAGTGTACATCTTCAACTTACACTCTGCAGTTGCACCAAGAGCCCGGCCTGCCGTGGCATGCCAACGTGCTGCTGGCCCAGGGGGAGAAAGAGGCTTTAAAGCACAAGGTTAGGAGAGTCAGGCCTCAGGCTCAAGATATTAATAGCTGGAAGATCGTGCAGGTTGTGAGAAACCTAGCATGCCTGGTAACTGAACACTTGCCTAGATGTTAAGAGGACTTTATTGGCCATCCCAACAGTGAAGACAGTGAGCTGAGGTGCTTAAATGTGTTGTGACCTGGGTAAGTTGTGCACTGACCATCAGGCTGAAGGGGCAGTGGGTCTATGACATACCCAACTGATGACCAGAATGGTGTCACAAGTGAGAAAGGGTTTTGGAAACCCCACAAAATAATTCAGCAGAGCATAGAGATGAGGGAAGAAGTGAAAGGCAGCACAAGGAGAAGGAGAGAGGAGCCACATGGATGCAGAGCCCAAGACACAACAGCAAGAAGAAAGCAGCCCTCATCCTGAAATCCAGGCACACGGGGCTTGCATGTTTTATTGGAGAAGCAACAGCAGCACTGAAGATACCTCTCCTGCTTCTTGAAGAGGAGCGCTTGGGAGGAAGTGATAAGGGAGCAGAAAAAGGAAAATACAACCATGCTTAGTGCCAGCCCAGGGAGAGCTGATGGTGTCCCCATGGACAGCGTGCAATGCAAAGGTCTGCAGGGACACCAACTGCCCAGTCCTGTGGCTAGTCATGGGACAGTGCAGATGGTGATGGGCAAACCTGAGCTCAGGGGTGGGCATGGGAAGCCAAGTTCAGGAGCACCTTTGCAGGGGAAGCAGGATGCCTCCAGCTTTTCTGACACAATTCCATTCTTTGGCTCCTTACAGGAATTTTCCATAATCCCCTGATGCTTAACCAACAAATTA
The DNA here is from genome assembly GCF_009819795.1 of Aythya fuligula. Taxonomy (NCBI): domain Eukaryota; kingdom Metazoa; phylum Chordata; class Aves; order Anseriformes; family Anatidae; genus Aythya; species Aythya fuligula. Next base: position 10,903,290 of record NC_045564.1, read on the forward strand.
TTCACCTCCAAGCTGTACATACAGCAGAATGTGATTCCAGCAATTTGCAATGGCTTATTAAACCCAATGAGCCCTTACGAGTTGGAAGGAACAGGTGAGAAAGTATTTCTGTTACAAAGTCTTGCTGCATTATTGGGATTGTTTTTTAGGGAGGGCTCGATGGCTGGGTGAGAGATTGGGCAGGTTTCCTAGAACATTCCCCGTCCTTCCCTCTCTCCCCTGTAGACACAGGAGCAGCACTTCAGCTGCACACCTCATCCACACAGGGTCTCCCGACCCGACCCAGAGACTGCCAACTTTGTTATGCTCCCCTGCTCATCTAGGCTGCTCTGTACTGCCCTACAGCACCTTTCTAGTGGGGGTCCGCAGGCATATTTGGAGATACCACCGTTCCCAGAGACCCATAGCTCAGCAGTGCAAGGTTATTCTGAGTCCACCAAGGGGTACCTGTTTTTCCACTGCAGATACTCAGCGAGTTTGCAAATCTAAAGAGCATGGGCACAACTGAAATGGGGTACAAATTCTGCTGTGAAAATTCAATGGTTGGAAAGGCTCTGCCAGTCTGCACAACAACAACAACAACAAAACAGAACTCTTTATTACCATGAACAATCACTTCAAAATGTGGGTGTTCAGCACCTGGCAGCCTATTTTCTAAAGATGCACAGCAGCGCAAGGAAGGATTGGCTCTGGAGCCACTTGAAGAGAAGTGTCAGGACCAGGCTGTACTGAAAAAGAAATAAGAGAAAGGGGAAAATGACGAGGAAGAATGGCAGGGCGTCTAACACTTTGCATCTAATGCCTCCACATGGCTGCAAGTGCCGTGGCAATTTGGCCCTGATAACACGGATGAAGAGATGTTGCTAACATATTGCTTCCTTGTCAAATGTCTCACTGGTTTTGCAGCCAAGTCTCCTGCCAGCAAGGCCGCAGCAGCGCCTCTCCGTTACTTTCATATGCAAAGAGGTTGTTAACTCAATTGCCAATAAAATTCTAGTGGGTGGAGAGGAGGACATCTGCCTGTCTAGTCCTGTGCTTGCCAACATGGTTCTTTTATTCCTCCAGAAGCCGCAAGCTCCTACTCGAGCTGGTATTTTGACAAGCATTTCTGTTTTCTTGACACAATGGGCAAAGTGGGCACAGATCTTGCATGCCACTCGTAATATGTTTTCTGTGCTGTGATTTGCATCCTTTCTGGAGGATGCCTGGCACAGCGCTGCACAAAGCAGAACGAGCAGCTTGGACAGTGGGTTTAGTCTGACATGTAAATGTACTGCTTAATTATGTGCAATTGCGTTAGGAGAATGTGAAGAGGATGCTTTGCAGGCTGTGATGGCTACAAAGCTATGATGAATTTGGGTTTGGGGGGTGGGGGTGATGGAAGAGGCTTTGGAGAAAGGAAAAAAAAAAGGGATGGAAATAATATTGAGGTAAACGAGTTGTCATCAGGAGCCACATGAAATGGCGACAGCCATTTGTGTTAGTTCCCCAACTTTATTCTTGGCTGCTGGAGACCCTAGGGTCCCAGCTAACTGAAGCTGCAACCCCCTAAAGACACATTCCCAGAGGACAGGGGACTTAGAGGGCATCTGTGCTCTCAGCACAGTCTCAAAGCTGGCCTTAAGTCCTGCCAGTAAAATTCTAGTTGAAAATGAAAGCAAGCAGAAAAACAGAGGTGGCAGACAGGTCACCAGGAGCGAGGAAGGTGGATTTGATGTTCTGGGGCACAGGACCAGACAGCATAATCTCTTCCAGCCCTTTCCAACCCTAAATTTTGGTTTATCTCTGCTTTTGTGCTCGAGGATGAGCCACCACCTTTGCAAACATATGATATGGTTACCTCTGAAAGAAGAGGCCAAGAAGCCGGAGGGACTACTGCAGGAAAGGTTTAGACACATCAGCTTGTACAGATGGTCAGAGCCAGAATCTCTCAGGTATCACACAGGGCACAATCAGCTCTCCTCCATCCTCATCTTCCCCAGGCACTCCCTGAGTGCCAACCGTGCTGCCAAGCCTCATAAATTTCCCTCTCTGAGCACTGCTCGATGGAGGGATATTGAAAGACGGTCCAACCGTGTGATCGTACAGCTGCCCAAGGGCACAGCAGCCAGCAGTACTGCTCTGCCTTCACCCCGAACACAGACCTCCTCCTCTTCTGGGGACAACCATAGAGCGAAAGGACAGCTAATTTCATGCCTTATAAACCAGCTTCACTTTAGCACAAGAAATAAAAAAGAACTTTCTTACCTCTCTGGGGAACGTCTTGAGACTCAAGCTGTTTTATTATCTGGGTTAGTTTGACATCCGAGAGGAGATTACAATCTGAAATTTGGAATGGAAAGAGGGTTAGTCAATGTCATTTCCTATGCTCATAAATAAATGACCAAGAGATACATGTCACTCTGTCACATGTCTGCTTTCATTTATTGGGCTGAAGGTTCATCTGTAAAACAAGGGATCATGAATTTATTGGCTTATTAATTATCTGCAAGCTTTTAATAAGGTGCTGTATTACTTTGACCATCTCACCATTCTGTAATTTGATTATCCAATCTTTCCAGTTCTTAATTGATAATTAATTTGAATAATGTGCAAAGAATTGAATGATGGAAGAGAAAAGGAGAAACAGATGGTTGGTCTATACAGCTAGAAAACATTTAACAGGGGAGAAAAGCATCGCATTTTGAACATAACAATATACTTTGTTCTAGGAAGGGACAATAGCATATGCTGTGGCTCATATCTTCAAACTCTGCCCTGGTAGAAGAAACGAAGGAAAAGATATTGAGACTGTGTCATAAAAATGTGTATAGCAAACACGCAAAGAATAGAGAACTAATATTCTGGCATAGCTAAAAGTCTGGATTAGTCTCAATTGAAAAAAAAGGGGGGGATACAGGACACAAATTTTTGGAGGTTATGTTGTTGTGGGCAATCTTAATTTGAAGTTCTTATTTAATGGGCAAAATATCTGAAGACAGAAAGATGTAAAGCCTAAACATAAGGGGTTCCTTGGAATAAATCTGTGTATTTCAGGTTCTGAAATGAATTGTTTGCCTCTGAGTACATTACAGAGAAGATCCAGCTTCAGGGAACTGAGGAGAAACTGGGCCCAAAATGCCACTGCTTTCCTTAAAGCCCTGAAACATCACTTCTTAAAGTCTCACTGGCTCTCCCAACCCTTTATTGTCATCTACAGAATTTCCACCAACCAACAGATATTTGGGGAGAAATCAGGTACCAGAGTTTATGAAGGAGACACAAATGCCTACTAAGGCGTGAGCTCAGGAGTTTATTTCCACTGAGAGACAGGGGCAGTTGCACCAGACCACTCCCTGTGAACATCAGGCTGATTTTCTACCTTCCATGGGACATTTCAGGCTTGAAACCGACAGTGGATTTTTCAAGCCATGGCCTCTTGCTGCAGAGCTCTTCCTTCTGATGTTTTTGGCCATCACATGGCTCAGCCTCCTACAACTACGAGTTTTATGAGAGCATTTTTCCTGGAATCTACACCCACATTTTTCATAAAGGATGTTACTTAGATGTATTCGTTTTTCTTTCAAGGACAGTCTATACTTATGGAGGCAGGATAGAGTAATGACTGAAGGTAATTCTGGCTCTGACTCCAGGAGGGTAAGAGGAACAAATAAGCAATATATTTGCACCCATACATCCACAGATGTCAAAGCCTTTAAGTGAAGCAGCCCAAAGCACTTACATCACTTGAAAAAACGAATTGCTATTCTGAAAACACGTTTGTTTTGTCCTTTGGATGGTGCCACACAGGTTACAGATCTGAACGAAATCTATGCAGCACAAAAGAGTGTGCAGCGGAGGGCTGTGCGGACACTGCTCTTTTCTTCCTTTTCGCAAGGTTAAACCTATCGTGCTTTGCACGTAGAATCACAGAATTGTCTAGGTTGCAAGAGACCTCAAGATCATCGAATCCAACCTCTGACCTAACACTAACAAGACCTCCACTAAACCATATTGCTAAGTTCAACATCATGGGGGGTGTTCAGGAGAATCACTCTCCCCACTGTGAGAGAGCACGGAGCTGACCTCCACCACTTCCTCACGAGGCGTGATGGAGGTGATAGAAGCCTGCATTTACAGCAAAGCACCCCCAGCAAAGCAGGGTCTCCATCGGACCCATTTCCTCCTCTCTCTGAGAGGTGACGACCCGTTCCCCACCACCTTGCTAGGCACGCATTTTGCACGTTTCCCCTCCTTTGCGTGGACATCTCAGAGTCTTTAAAATGCCGTTCCACCTGCTGTCACCTATCTGGGCAGGAGGGATGTTCAGTCCAGCCTGGTGCCAGCACCGGGACGTTTTCAAGGACACTGGCAGTTCCCGGACAGACAAAGATTTCTGAGTTTGTTCGAGAGAAGCAGTGCTGAAATCAACACAAGCACATATTGCTCTCGAAGTAAAGATGTTGTTTGCTGTTTCCCACTTACCAACCCCCTTCACCTTTGCCAAGACACTTGTAAAGCACTGGATATTGATAATAATGGGGATCACAACTCTCTCTCTGCTCAGCACAAGTCTTTGAATGCTGTGTCTAGTAAGATGATGAATAGTAATAACCACAATTGCAGCTGTGACACGAGTACTCCTTACAATCTTCCTCCAGTGTTCCTAAGGAGACAGAGTGCCCAAGGTCAAACAACAAACACAATGCATTTTGATAGGGCCTACAAAAATCGTTCCTGCCATTTCTTTCAGATTTACAACCTCTGCGATAGGGTAAGGAACCAAAAAACATGATTAAAGAGACTTCCAGAATCCATCAGATGTAAATGGATTGCAACAGTTTTTAAATGGGTTAAATTTGCAGCATGAACTACTTGGCAGAATCTCTGTAATCGTTATTCTTTTATTCATAGCAGTAATAAATAATAATAAACCTAAACATCCCAATGGTCCCCACACCTCCCGCATCTCCCTAGCTGCAGATCTCAAATATGAATAATAATTACAGCTTATCAAATCAGCCCATGATTAGAGACAACAGAAAGACATTTCATATTGTTAACTTCCTTGCACAAGACGAAAAAAAAATCAGGTCATAGGGGTATTAAAAATTTATATCATAGCATTTGACTTGACTCGTCTCTTAAAAAGAAAAAACCCTAGCATGTATTATGTATTTAGGCAATTCCTTTTAAATCCTTTCTAGAATGAGCACAAGATAGGCCTATAACTTGATAGATGGATGGCTCTATCTAGATACTGTGCATATTTTATATACACATACACACGCATACACTTAATGTGCACTCACACCTATATATAAAATTATATACATAGAAAGAAAGGTATAAATCTATTTATATCTCTTAGCTGAAGACAGATGCAGAGCTAATGTTAAAAAAATCTCCACACAGATAGCATCTTATTTAAACCTGGCAGCTTTAGAAGAGTAACTTTTTTGCCAATTTTTTGTAGAGTCACAGCAACCTCAGCAGAGCTTGTTTCATTAGCAGCCCGGTTCCTGTTTATGTTTAGTGGTTAGTTTCTTGGTTTTGTTTTTATTTTTATTTTTTTTTCCCCTTTTGGTCATTTTTGTAGCTTCCCTAGTCAAAGAATACTTTGACTGGGGAAAAAGAAGGTCCTCGATTCCCACACAATGGTTGAAACATGGGTGACTGGAATAAATCAAGTCAAGAGAGAGGCTTAATATTCAACTCTTCACTCAGGAGATTAGGAAAGGAAAACAGCTACTGCTTGAGTGGTTTTTAGGACCCACTTTGTGCCCTGTTTACCAGGCCTGCTGCTGGGGCTGCAAATTTGCTATGTTATCTTATAACATAGGCAAAGCAGAGCACCCCATACAGTGTAATTTTGTGTACACAGCCTGTATGTAAATATGCAGCAGCCTTCTGATAAGCAGGCCCAGATTGCCTGGAGTCGAGGGCCGCCCAGAAAACAAAGAAAAGGTGTTCCTAACCTGCTCTGCACAAAACCTGGGGCCGTGGTCACTGTTCTCTGGAGACAGCCCTGCCCTGGGAGAGGGCTGCATGGGGAGCCCTGTAGATGTGACCTCCCCCAGGCATATCCCAGGACATCTTCTGGATGTCCCTGAGGTGCTCACGATGGATTCCACAGCCTGCCTGGTCCCAGGGAAGGGAAAGCAATTTCAGTCCCATTGCCCAAGGCTGCTCTCATCTCAGTGCCCACTACTGACGATGGAAGACAATGCCTCCAAAGCTCTCTGGATGCCTCCTGGCTGCCTGGGGCCTCGCTCCTCATTTCCTTCCACCTCCAACTTATAAAAAAACATCTAGCATCTTCATGGTAATTAGAAAAACTCTTCCACATGTTTCGATGTAAAAACACATTTTTATAAGAGAGATGGTTGCATGTCCAAGGTTGTCAGCAGCACATATTTCCCAAAAGATGCTGGAAATCTTGGAGGGGCAAAGACTGCAGCGAGCTGCAGTGAACACATCAATGCAAATGCCCTGGCATCAGCTTACTGTTTTCAGGAGAGGTCAGCATATTTACGTAGATGCGTTAATAGGGCAGCCGCCAAAATCTCCACTAAGATGTTTTGAAAGCTTTAAAAAAAGCCTTGGAATATATTTTTTTTTCAACATCTGCAGTCAATGAAAGGAGAGATGCAAATCTGCTGTCATTTGCATGCAAATTTTTTTACATCAAATCAGTGACAGAATGCACAATAAACACACTTTAAATTGAAATATTCCACGTTCACTTCCTCCTACCCTTGCCTGCAGCTGGGATCCAATTTTTGTGCACAGCTCCACACAGGTGACCATCCTCCAGTGGCTCTGAAGCCAGGAAGAGTGTGGGGAAGACAGAATTACAGAGGCAGAGTAATTGCAACTAGCTCATGACTCAAAAACCAGCTGTCGTGAGGGAGAGTAAAGATGAAGGTTCTTCAGAAATAAATGCTGTTAAAAGAGTCTGTATCTGTCTTAAACCCTAAAGCATTCTTTATGACAACCATCATTTTGCTCACGGGGAAAAAATGATAATCAGTCACTCTGGAGTCCACACAATCAGAAATAATAGCAAATATCTCTGTAAGGCTTGTTTGCTACGGGTTTTAAATAGCTCGTTTGATGTACAGCACCCCTGCAGGGGAGGACAGTGCTCATAACACCAGTGCAGAGATGGGCAAAAGGTGTGCAGTGGGGCTGAGGGGCTCGCTCAGGTCATGTTGAAATCACAGCAGAGCTGGGAATCGAGCTGTGTCCCTCCAGGTGTTTCACTTTTCCTACTAATAGAAAGTGTTTCCTGATGCCTGACCGAAATCCTTCCTGCTGTATCTCGAAGCTGCTCATTCCTGCCCTAGCTGGCCAGTTGGATATTTCTGCTGCTGGTGCCAGCAGTGCTCCCCAGCAGAACTCTGTGCTGTCCCTCTGTCCCCACAGCCCTGGCCCACCGATGGGGACAGCCTGTGGCTTCCCTCACACAACACCTGTGAGGGCAAACCATAGACCACGCTGGTAAATCGGTCATTTTTTAATAGCCCGAAGCCTGTCTCCTTTCAAATCATACAGCTTTTGGGTTGCGTGTTGCTCCAGGTGCTATGGAAGAGGATTTACCTGGGCTGAGTCCTGTCTGGTCCTGGCATGGGAGCCTCCAGCAGTCCCCTGGGTCTGTCCACACGCTGCAGCAGCACAGCTGCTCGCCTGCAGCACAGGCATGCCTCGCTCTGACTAACGAGCTATTAAAAGCCACATTTCCCCCCCTATCTCTCTACCTAAAGATATAGATAGGCACCCAGTGAGGACTGTAAAAGCACTTAGGCTGGTTAGTTAGATCTCACTGGAAGTTAAGCGCCAAATTCACCTGCCTGTTAGAAATGAAATGCCTTTTGAAATCGAGCCCCGGGCGCTTCTGAGCTCCTTATGCAAGCTGGAAAGCCCAGGTCATCAGAGACACAGGTCAGCAAAAACTGAGCTGCGTGCACCTCCCCACCCTTGCTCTGCAGGGTCTGGAGGAGCAGGGGGAGCACACAGAGGGGTGCCAGCACGGTGCTGCACAGAGACCCAGCATCCTGGCCCATAGGTGCATCAACGGGCACATGCTTTGGAGGCAACTTCTCCAGACTGTCAGCAGCACTGTAGGAAAGAAAAGAGCTGAATACCAAAAAAAGTCCCATGTTTATCTGTTCCTTCCTTGCCTGTAAAACTCTCTGCAGAACCTAAGAGGAAATGTTGAAGACGGCAAGGGCAGAAGGGTGGGATGGAGTGTTATCTGCCCACAGTGCTGCTGGCGTGCATGCGTGTGTGTGAGCGTGCACATGTGTGAGAATGTGCCCTCCTCTGGCTTCCTGAAAGGAAACTGAGCTTGCATTTGCTATTCGAAGGCCATTTAAAATACAGAATCACTGAGCTGCTGCATTTCTCCTCTGCTTTTTTTTTTTTTTTTTTCAAGAAATTAAAGAAACTATTTGAGCCCACCTTATCTGGTAGGTGACGGGATAATTGGAAATGCCTTGGTATAGCTGACATGTCCGCAGATACACAGAGGAGCAGCACAACCATCTCAGCAGCAGGCACAAACTTAATAAGTGTTAGGGACAAATCTAATAACCGCTTCGCTGGTCTCAACAGCTCTTTAGCTGATATAACACCACAAACACTTTCTCAGTGCTTCCACTGTTATTTAACCCTGTGAGAGAGCGGGATCTGCAGCAGCGAGCCCCACCACGGAGCTGGTGGCTCTGTGCTGGCCCTGGGCACAAAGGAAGGCTGAGGTCACCTCAATGCCAAGGCCCTGCCTGTAGGACACCTGTGTTTGGATGTCTCTGAATCAGCAGCACATCTGCCACAGGCCTCCTTGGCCAGCCTCGCCAGCTGCCTCTGGAGGAGCCCAGATGTTGCTGGCTGCAGGTCGGAGATCCAGCCAGAAAATATTTCCTCCCTGGCTTGTGTGCCCACAGGCAGGGGGGATGCAGCTTGTGGCAATCGCCCACCTTTCTGGTTAAAAATAAAGTATGAAAGCAGTTCAGGTTTATGGTAAATGGTAGGGGGAGTGATGGCACTGAGTATTTACAGGGAAACCAGCAATGTCATTCCGAGGCTTCACTCCTTTTTACATTTCTCCCCTCACGGGATAGCCTAGGGAGACTTCAAAGTTCATGTCCAGCTGCAATGAGCCCAAAGCCCCATGGCTCAGGATGGGTGTTTCTTCTGTTCACTCAGCCATGGAGCACCAGGAAAGGTTCAGATATCAAAAGGCCCAGCAGAAAAATGCATTAAATGGAAGCAGAACTAATGGCTGCTGCTGGTGGGAAGAGACGTGGTCACCCCTGGACAGACACAGAGGTGTAGCAAGCTTGCCTTGCACACGCTAAGAACAGCACCTGTGACCTTGCAGCCTGTTGTGTCCTGCAGAAAGCTGCATGATTTCACAGAGGACCACAGAGTGGGGACATCCCCTCCGAGCTCATCCTCGTGGGCACATCCCACGCCTGCCTGCTGGACACTCCCCAGCAGAGATCGCATCAGGTGCATTGGGCTCAGCCCTTGCTCCAGAATAAGCATGCCCACGCGGGCAGTTACTCTGCATCAGGCATGATAAAAGCCATGCCAGTTTAATTTCCTCGTGCACAAGCAGGTTTACCTCCCATATAGCTTGTATTTTGTGGTAAAGCTTTAAAAGAAAAAAAAAAAAAAGAGTTGCACAACCTCACTCGCAGGCCATCAACTGGTTTGGGGATGGCGTGACTGATTATCTGTACAAAGGCTGCGGAAAATTCCTGGATGGGGCTGTGGAGTGAAAGCAGCAGGCCAAAGAGCTGGGCAGTCTTTTCCCCAGCTGATATCCGTCAGCCCTGCAGCCTGTCCCAAACATCAGATTTCTTCTGGTCAGCAGCAGAAAAAATTCAGCTGGACCTCTGGAGGTCTCGAGCCTGCCCGGCAGGTACCACAAAGCTGAGCTGAGTTCATCGCAGGTGAACATCGTGCAAAAAGCCACTCCTGAGCTGAGGCTGGGAACCCCTCATCTTCCTGAAACCTGGTGGGTCGTGGAGATCATCATCCGTGGTACGTTGGGTTGGTGGGGGCAGGTGGCTCCAGAGGGTGCTTCCCTGGGATAAAGGAACAAATTACGGGACACTGCAGCAGGAGGAAAGGTAACAAAGCGTGTGTGTGGAGGCCATGCCTCATCCCTCCCTGCCTCCCCCATGCACATGGATGTCATGGGGAAGAAACGAAACCCAAGCCAGAGAGGTGCCTGCTGGTGAAAGCAGGGGCTGCCCCGGCGAGGCCGAGCCGCCTCTGCAGAAAAGCAGATCCACGGCTCGGGGTGAGTCACAGCGCCAACAGGAGCGGCGCGGCGTGAGAAAAGGAGTTCAATGCGTGAAGACAGACGGACGGCCTCCCTTCCCCCGCAGCCTCAGCAAAAAAAAAAATAAAAAAAATCTGCCCTTTTCCAGGAAAGCGCTTTGCAACCTGATTGCTCTTGTATCTGTTTATTAAACAAAGGTTTGGAGAGGAAATTCCTTGCTGCAGCAAAATACTGCGTTTCCAAGGTTATCCCGGAGCACAAAGCAAGAAGACAGTCGTTTTTCATCCCCATAATTAGAGAAATTGTGTTAGCAGATTAGCGTTAAGCAACATTTACATAGAGTAACATGGTTACAGGATGGTGCTCCTAACCAAATTAAAGGCCATCTTGCTCACCCGCCCTTGCAGCAGGCAGGACTCTTCACAGCTCTCCTCCCTGGGTTTCCAGTACCCGATCCAAAGTCCCTCCAAACCTGACGGTAAGGTGCCCATCAGCTGCAAACAGCTTTGTTTCACCAGGTTTCAGGAATCTGCTTTCCTTGTTGCTGGTTCAACCACAGGGCCCCTTCCCAGAGGTGGTTTTAAGTCCCAAATCCCTCTGCAGTTCGGATTTCCTTCCCACGGTTGACACAAGGCACAGGCACAAAGCGCTCACCTGGCAGAGGCGAGCTGGCTTTTATTTGCTCGCTGCTTGCAAACCCGAGGCCAGGTCACACAGGGCTTGTTTGAAGGGCCTGTGTCGTGTTTCCACCACAGCCACAACCAGCACGTTCCAAACATGCCCAACAGGAAACCTTCCCTGGGAGAAGCCAGCAAGACAGCCAGCATCACAGAAACCTAAAGAGTTTGGCTTGGTTTTATCAAAAACTTTGTGTTTTCCAGCACACCAAAAGATGGCTATATACAGGCAGAATAATACATATTCCTCCTGCATCTCCACACTGGGAGCTTGCCAATTCCCGTGTCCACCTTGGGAGCAGCAGAGCCACCATCGGAGCCTCTCCATCCTCTGGCAGCAGCATCCCCAGCAGGCTGAGGCATGGGGCAGGCACAGAGCATTTCCAGGCTCACCTAACCCCCTTAGATGAAATGCTTCGTTTTCAACACCCCCGACCAAAAAAAAAAAAAAAAATTGAGCCCAGCCACTCCCAGCTCCTCTGTAGCCATTTTCGAGGTTCACAGACTTAACTGTCGAAGGCTGCAGACACATTTATTATCTTTTTGCAGTGCCATCTGGCATTTGTGTATCAGAAGAAGATTACATATATGTCAAATGGGGAAAAATATCTTTTCCTGTAACAGTTGTAGAAACGGGGAGGGGGGGGAATATAAAAAAAAATAAATAAATCCTGTGGACCATATGGAAGGCTTTTTCTTAAGCAATCCATCTTGAGCAATTAGGAAGTGTCACAGCCGACATGCGGATCCTGGAATCGCTGAGAGGGCTGGGACAGAAGCGGGGTGGTGGGGTCAGGCTACCTGAGACACCAGTGCTGCGATGGCCTGAAATAGCCTGGGAACACGTAACGCTCCCCCCTCGTCTCCCAGAACAGGGAAGGAAAAAGAAAAAGAGGAGAGGGAACAAAACAAGACAGCTTGCAGCATGCTAAGTGAATCAGAGCAATGGCCTTTCTTTGCCTTTCAGGGTTTTATCATCGCACGTCTTGCGAAAGCAATAGGTGTGAACCCGCGGTGGAGCCTCGCCAGGTTTTCAGTGCTTGCTCTGTGCCTCCCGATGCCGGGGATAGTGGAAAATTACCAGCGTCTCCTCCCAGCACTGCTGTACCAGGCGGCTCTGGCAGGACGAGGGAATCCACCACTGGCACGACCTGGGGAGCACCGGATGGACACGGCAGTGCTGTGCGGTCCTGTGGAGCAGGAGCTGGTGAGCACGGTGTGCTCGGGATGCCCTCTTCTTGGCGGGGTGGCCACCGTATTGCCCTGCCTGATGAGGTGCAAGGTCACGGCTTCACTTGATGACAGCCAAGAGCATCCTCTGCAAGGGGCAGCTGTGGCCTGGGGGGCACCCCGGCTCCACAGACTGTCCCACAGCCCCCAGCCACTGACAGCAGCCCAGAGGGAGGAGAAGCTCAGCATGGGATGGGGAACACTGAGTGGGAAGGCAGAAAATGCACCCTAAGCTGCAGCAGCCCCTTGCCCACAGGTGCCTTGTGCTGGGGGTGTCAGGAGGATGAGGAGGGTGTGGGAAACCAGATCCCCCTGTGCCCTGGCAAAGCAAATGGGATCACGCTGATGCCATGCAGCCAGAGCAGCCCAGTGCTGCTGGGTGCTTGGGGCACGGGGAAAACAAAGGAAATGCTGCAGCCAAACAGCAACACCAACAACGAAGCCTTCCTCCCCACGCCTCTCTGGGATGCCGTGCTCCTCACCTCTTCTCTTTCTTTCTCCTCTCACCATTTTTGCTGCTTTTACGCAAGTGAAGCGGTCAACAAGCCAGAGACCAGAGGTCCTCTGTGCATCAGTTTAGCCCAGTGTTTGTTTTCCTTCCAGCCCCAAAGGCTTGTCTCCCCTGGGTTTCACCGGGGTCAAACTCAGACATTTCCTGCCCTTGCCCCCGGCCGCTGCTGACTCACGCCGGCCGGGCAGATGTTTGCTGAGCTGGGCTCTGATGTGGCCGAGGGGACGGCGCCAGACCCCGCCGCTCTCTGCCCTTCCTCCCGTGAAAGTTTATGCCGTGGAGTTATTTTTAACAGGAAACCCAGCTGTGGCCAGCCCCTTTCTGGCAGCTGCCCAGCCCTGGGGATGAGGAGCCACCGCGCACCATCCTGACCCTGCCCTGGCCTCCTGCGGGTGGGCAGCGATTGCAGAGCATCCCCCCGAGCTCCCCTCCACCCCCCTGCCCATGTAATGCCCCGTGCTAACGCCCGCGGTGGCATTTGTAAGCTGGGCCACGTGCCACCCACAACAGCCAGCGGGCCTGAGTCACCGGCAGTGTTTCATTAGGGCTTGACTGTATCGCCCCGGATTTGGGGGAGGGAGGAGGAAGGGAGGCCAAGGGGCAAAGAGGCAGCTGAGCATCTCCAGAATAACTTAAAAGGATGGGAAGTTTTAAGCTGGGGAGGAAGCACGGCAGAAGCTCATCGTGTGGGAAAGGTGTTAGCTAGTGAGCATGGCCCTGATGGCTCCAATCCCTCAGCAAGGGGCAGGGGACGGGTGAGATGGGGCTGTCAGAGAGGACAGCAGCTGAGGTGGCTGGCATGAGCACCCTCTACTGCAGCCAGGCAATGCTCCAGCCCTTGGCCCTCCCTGTTTTCTCCCCCCTAAAACTGGTGAAACTTCAGTTTCTCTGTATGGGATCACCATGGATGCCCACCATTGGCCCTGCACTTAAAATGAGACAGAAGATGCAGGGGGAGGGAAGGGGACAACTCCCATCAATACCGTTTCACTGCAAAATTATTTTATCAGTTTAGAAAGAGCATAAAAATATTGCCCACCACTGACAGTAAGCAATTCTTTGCCTAGATTAGCTTAGCTCAGGTTCTTGTCTAACAGCTCTAGCAAGCACCTCGTGCAGTTATGGTCTGTAACAAGGGTGGATGTTTAGGGAAAGATCATGAGAACAAGGTCAATACACAACAGTACTTTCCCAGTTGAATTCACCTGTGCTTTCAACCATTTCTGCTTTCTTGAGCGTAATTGACCCCTGCAATCTGCTTCCGTGGAGGTCTGCTCCAGGTGGGACTCCTGGGTTCAGCTATGTACACTGCACAGAGCTGCTTCCACACCATTTACCTGCACTGCCTGATACTTGCTCGGTGTTTTCACCCTGCTGCTGAGCTGAGGGCTGCTGTGGTCTGCCCTGCACCCAGGGCAAGAAGATCCTTGCCATGCATCACACCCCTGGGTGCATCACGTTAGTGCTGTGAGAGATCCCAGCAGTGCTGCTCCCAGCAGGTCTGTTGCAGAGGAAGGGGAACTGCCAGGTTTGCTCAGTAACACTGATAGCAAGCCTTTCAGAAATAAACGTTGCTAGAAAATTCACTCAGAACGCACCTCAGGAGGAACATTTTAGTAGTTGCTCATGGCCTGCTGGCTCAGGCTTCCCCACCCTCCCATCTGGCCCAGGGCACCGTTCTGTCCCCAGGGATGCTCCTGCTGGCTGCTGCAGGTTCCAACCCCTTCTTCAGGGCTGTATCCAAAGTTTTTCTCATGAAAAGAAGACACTTCCCCCGAGGACAGGTCCTGCACACCCAGTTCCTTGCAGGGTGCACAAAATGGGGGAAACCAGCATCGCCTGCAGCAGGGCTTGGAGAGCACCCGGCTGTGGTGCCTTTCACAGCCCAGCTGCTCCTGTGCGGGCACTCCGGCACCACTCCTGCCTCAGGATGCTTCAGGCAGCGTAAAATAAAAGCGAGTCACCAACACGGCAGCTGCCTACATAAATACCTGTATGGCCACGCTGGAATTCGTAACCTGCCCGCTGCCAGACACCAAACCCCACGCCTGCGAGTCACTGCCCTGCGGTGCTGCTGATCTGCAGGAGAATCAGGGGGTGAGCAAAACACAGAGGTGCAACAGGAGGCTGTCTGCAAGAATCCCGGTTTTTGTCTGTTGTCTGTTTCTCCAGATTTTATTCCTATCCTGAAAACTGGGGGGGACATATATCTGGGGTCAAATAAAAGATTTGATTTTGCTAAAATTGAAAGATTTTGTCTCTGCCTCAGTACTAAAATGATTTCCATTTCAAAAGTAGGCTGTGATTTTGAAGTGAAAATTCAACCGTCCCATCCCCAAAGGCTAAAGAGGGATGTTTCGACTTTTTTTTTTTTTCCTAGAGGGCACTTTTGCCTGAAATCAAGATACTCCTACAGCAAGCTTTACACTTGACAAGCAGTGACTTTTCACAGCTAAACATCCCCTTGAATCTCCCAGCAGTCGGGGGCGAGCCGCGGGCGAGCTGCAGAGCTACGGCTTCCTTCCTGCTGCCCTCGCATGCCGTTTGCTCCATCCTTACTGCTTATTCCTCGACGATGTCGTCTGGCAATCCACACACGTGCCTCTCATTAGCACTTAATACACAGCAAGAGGAGATTATACCTATTTTTCCCATCCAAAATAATCTTCTAATGTTTGAAAATAAATTGCAGTAATATGTACCAGCAGGTGTTACCTCTTCAATGTTGTCTTGTTTGTAGCCAGTCACAAGACAACATTCTCATAACATCAGAGGTAAGCAGATGGCACTTATTAATTTACATTGCAAATACACTGCTAATATGTACATTGAAAAGCAAGTTCTGCCGAATGCACCTTACCTGGTTCACAGGGCCCAAGCTCCTCATCTGAGATCAGAAAGGGTGCAGGAAGATCTCTGTCCCATTTAACTTCACTCTTGCTGTAAAAATAAATAAATAAATAAATCTGTTTTCCCAACCCTCAAACAGTGCCCTTTAACAATTATTTTTTTTTAGTTGTCTCTTCTGGTGCAAAATCTGTTGTAGCCATGCTGGTGAGCTGGGCACATGCAGGAGGACACCGTGGCACAGAGCTGAGGGCTTAGTGAATCCCCCTCAGGGCATTATTCTGGAGCAGTGCTCAAAAAGCGAGGGAAAAACCAGAAAAACAAACTAGGATTTTGTGCTCCTTTTCTGCAAGGAGAGAAGCTGTGCATTAAATGCACATTGCCTGTCCACCCAGGCAGCTCCCAGGTGCAGCAAAGACCTTGCATCCCTGCAACGAGGGTTAGAGAACCCCTCCTTGGAAGCACAATCTGCTTTCTGTGAGACACACAGCTACCTTTACAGCTCCATACACACATATATACATCCATGCAGCTCCATGCAGATGTGGATATCTCAGCCTTCCTCAAGCTTCCTGAGGTGGTGAAGTGCAGCGTGGTCCCATCGCCTCCCATCTCCCTCTGATTTCCCATGGAGGATCCCTACCTCAGGGCCAACATGTGCCTTTTTTTTTTTTTTTTTTTTTTTTTTTTTTAACAGCAGCAGTAAAGGGGCTACCCCAGAGGAGCAAAGGCGTTTTGCACCCCCCCGGAGGCCTATTTCCACAGGTGTCGATCAGTGCGCCAGGCACCAAACAGGAGGAAATTGCACCTCAAGTTATTAGAGGCAGCGAGACTCCAGGCTGCACGAGCACAGCATATGTCCAAAAGTAAACAGATTGCACGAAACTTTCCTAACATGCTGAGGGGCCATCAGTGCCGAATTCGCTGTTCCCGCGATGTGGATCTGACTGCAGGGAGAGGAACGTGCGGCGGGAAGGAGCTGCTGGCTCTGCTTCTTCCCCGTGCTGGGGAGCGGGTGCCTGCATTTGCAGCTCCGCTGGTGGCTCTGCTCAAGCATGTGCTGACCCACCAGGCTGCAAGCAGAGATGCATGGGCATGCAGAGGCTGAAGCGCCTGCAAAGCATGCAAGGTATTTGCTCAGCCAGGCCGCTCAGCAAACTCTGTCCTGCTCAAGAATTCCAGCAATGATCGGGGCTGGATAGAGAATTATCAACGCAGATGGACTTAGATTAAAATAGCTCTGTCCCATCTTGCATTTCCCCCCCCCCCTTCAGTCTTCTGCAGAGCAAGACACTTGAAAATTGTCAGCTAGCTTTCTGGTAGAGGCACAAATAAATGGGCAGCAAAGGGAACCTAACATGACCGAGGAAATCAGAGATGAAACTTTTGGTTAAAGGAATCCCAAAGGTCCCGAAATCAGGGAGCAGCAGCCCAACCTTCTTCCTATGGGCACCAGGGCTACAAAACCCAGCCCAGCTCTGGAAGCTGTGGCAAGGGAGAAGGACAGCCCTGCCACAAGCTCCCAGCCTGTCTAGCAATTCCTCTCTTTCTTGCCTAATGCAAGGGCTCAGCCTGAAGTGCAGCTCCCACGCACTCCGTTTGTAGCCCCTGCCACACTGCTCCATCTCTGGCTTCAGCCTGGAGGGGTGAAGGACCCAGTCCCGTGCTGCAAATCAGCTTGGCAGGACCTCACAGCAGGATTAGGAAGCCTATTGCTGGAGATGGACACCATGATCCACCCCTCTGTGGGACCCCCTGACAGCTCCTGGGGCAGACGCTGGCTCAGGGCACCCACAAAATGGTGGCAAGGGCCCTGCCCTGCCTCGGGGTGCTCTAGCAGCGTATCTGGAGATGCTGCCTGGCACGCAGAAGCCGTGCCATGGGAAGGAAGGGAGAGGGTGCTGGGGGAAGGGGCCTCGGCAGCTGTGAGCTTAACCCAGCAGGGAACGGCGCAAGACAATAGATGCCTCTGTTCCAAAAATAGCTGGCGACGTGGATGCTTTCCAAGGAGGAACCCGAATCTGCAGCGCACACGAGGCAGGCAGCAGCATGTTGGATGCCAGAGGAGCCGGACAGGCACATTTTGGAAAGCCGAGCAAACGCGCCAACAGATAGGCAGCGTGGCAGCCGGGGGCCCGAACGAGCAGGTGGTGAAACTGCACGTCTTGCTGAAAGACACACCGGGCTCGGGAGCTGGTCGTGCAAGGCTGCCGGGGCCCCCATCCTCTGCAGAGCCAAACCAGAGCCTTACCCCAGGGCAGCCCCAACCACCACGACCTGGTCCCACCACAGCCACCTCGGTGTGCCCCGCTCCTCTCCCCGACATCCCTCAGGGGGAGCTTTTGGAGCCACTGCTTACCTTCCTTGGGCTCCAAGGTGCATGGAAAGAGGGTCCTGTGTTGGAAACTGTACTCTCCCCATGCTGCTTTAGAGGGATCGTTGCCTGCATCCCACAGCAGAAGGCTCAGTGGGAGACCAAGGGATAGATGGAGTGCACCAGGAGGCCGTGTCAAAAACCACAAGGTTCAGAAGTAAAACTCGGATTCACGTGCGTTTTGGAAGAGCCTTCTGCTCTTCCAGCCTGCCTGGGCTCCAGCTTCAGGGTCTGCCCTGCAAGCAGAGGAACACAAGTGCTCTCACTCACTCCTTTCCTTCAAACAAAGCCAGAAATACTGGTGGAGGTAGCTCAGCAAATATCACAAAATTTGAGGCAAGCATGCAATCTGCTTCAACGCAACAGGCGGTCTTCATTCGTGTTGGGCTCTGAGGGCTGTAATTCTGCACCTGCCCACTGTCCCCTGCTGTGGCCATCCTGGTGCATACAGACCTGCTTGTGCCCATGGCAAGGGCTGGACCTGCAGCACCTGAGCACTGGGAGAGCATCACCCACACCTGCAGAGTCTGCACTCGGGAGGGGAAATTCACCCCCGCTGCCAGCCCCGGCTGATAAGACAATCTTCCTTCATCTCTTGCTGCCACTTGCTCCACCTCTATTTTTTTTTTTTTATTATTTTATTATTCCAGTTGCACCCAAAAGCCTGCTCTCCCCAGCGTTTCTGCATATCCTGCTCTGCGTTTTCCCCTGATTACACCGCGTCACATTGACGTCAGCCAGGGGCACGCTAATGGGGCTTCTTTCATAACCTGCCCGCCCCGGGGCACTCGTTAAGCACTTGGGCTGCGTGATACAGGTAACGGCACTGGAGGCTGATTGCAAGCAGTCCCGAGGGAACCCACGCTGGTTTTTCTGCACAGCCTCCCTGCCAGACCAGGAGCAGAGCAAACACGCTGGGAACGGGGCTGGAAAAGAGCAGGTACCTGCCTTGGCTGGCAGGCTGGCTCTGCGTGCAACGAGCAGTTTGCAGCAGTCAGTTGCACATACACTGCTGAACACAGCACCCGTACAAGGGGAATCGCTTCCAGAAAGTGAAAGAAATCAACTTACAGCTCAGGTGGTTGCGCATTTCAAAGCCTGGCATGGCCTTTTTCTTTTCTTTTTTTTTTTTTTTTTTTTTTTCCTTTGTGGTGTCACGATCAGGAGAGGTCACGGGAGATGACAGCTTCTGCAGCCCTTGTCAATGCACCACACCATGGCTCGTACTTCATGTGGGTGGGCAGGACCCATGCATCCACCCCAGGAATAAGATCAAGGGTCTGGCCACAAGCCTGCAGCTTGGGAGATGCTTCATGTTTATGCACTCCAAGGGATTCACGGTGAGCATCAGCCCCATTGGGAGCGCATCAGAGTTATCCCTATCCTCAGGTTGGACATGGCTGCATTACAGGGGGGACAGGTCCTACCACATTTCCCTTTTGCTTGAGCATCTTCTGAAAAAAAATAAAAATCAATAAATAATAAAAATCTTTAAGAGTTCCCCAGCCCGGACTCTTTTTCCTGCCTACTTGGTCCTTGCTGGAGGATTACTTCAGCTGCTGGACTTCTCTTGATCAAGGAGGATTGTTTGCAATAACTCCTGGCATGGCAATATATTAAATGATAGCCAAACCAGGGATTCAAAGAGAATAGGTTTTGGGAAGAGGGCACAAACCTGGGCTTCATTTTGGGCTACAACCCTAATTTTCAGACTTTGATCTCTCCTTCCCACATAATGAAAATCCATTTCTTGTCTTTGGGGAGTCTATTGTAGACAGAAGAGACCGGCGTGGTTTGCATATGGAAAAGAATTACTACGGGTTGCTTTTTAAAACACTTTTATTGATGTGCTCCCAGTCTCCTGTTTGCTGGTTGGTAATTAAGTCAATTAACAAGCATCTGTTTATTTATTTCCCTCGTTTATGGATGTAAGCAGTTTGGGTAGCAGTTTGTAACGAGGGCCTGCTGTAGCTTGCCTGCCGATACATGAATATTCAGGCGATCGCTTGCCTCCATCCACGGGGACTTTCCTCCTCCACCCCGCTGGGAGGGCGCAGGCTGGGACAGCTCACCCTGTGCCAGCGCCCATCCTGCCCAAAACGCCTGCCTCTGGTGCAGGGACGAGCAGCACATCCCTGGAAATCCATCATCCTCACATCCCTGCCCAGCCTACTGTCCCCTCCTGGCCTTCTGGTGGCCCTGACCTTCTGGTGGAGGCTGTGCCCCGAGGAGGTTGGGGACACGGGAGCACCCGGGCGGCGCTGTCCCCAGCTGCCTTGCCAAACGAGCTCCTTACACCCAGAGCCAAGGGCTACGAACCCGGCAGGCGACATTCCTGCGTGGAAGAAACAACTTCTAGAGATGTCTTCAAAGCGTTGTTTAATCACAGGGAGCACAATTAAGGAGGTCTAGGAGCAAGAGAAAAGGGATTAGCAGTATCTGGGAAGAGCATTCATCACGGCGAGCAGTTTGCAGGGGCACATCTGCTGCTGACTCCTCTTTTCCAGATGCACCGGTTTTATTGCCGTGTCAGCAGGATGAATGTTTACTCCCTTCTAAAGCCGTCAGGCGACTCGGATGCTGAAATCGTGTAGTGCTAAGCGTGCTTGTTTTGTAAAAGGGGGGGGAATGATGCTCAGAGATGAGGGAATTGCCAGAGTGGATGAGGCTGGCCTTGCATCTTCTGTTCCTGATGCGAGATGCCATCAGCACCTCCAGAGGAGGCTGTGGGGAAGTCCGTGGCCTGAATGGAAGGCAAAAGCCCTAACAACCCTTTCAAAACTCCTGGGTTTTGGTAATTGCATTAGCTTACATGAACAACCGGAGCTCAGTTTAGCACTGGTTGCAGCATCCAACCACTGGTTGGACTTTCCAAGAGGACGACACCTTTTTGAGGTCATTGGTGCCAGAGCAGGCGTGAAGCAAAGCTGGAGTCACTGTGTGCCGAGGAGGTGCAGGTGGCAGTGGTGAGGGAGGGAGGCACAGGTGGGCAACAGCGGGGCTACAGCTGCCCGTGGGTCACAGCTGCTGTTTGAGCAGCGAGCTGTTTTCATCCGCTGCTGTCCTGGGACACGTGGAGGACACCTTGCGAGGCCAAACCTGCTGGCTTCTGTCTTGACTCTGGCCAGGCTTTGCCAGAGGAGCTGCTCTGCTGGTCACCGGGAGCAGATGGCCTCGTTAAAGCAGAGCAAACGCTGCCAAGACCTGCTGCTTTTATGAGCTGCCGGGGTGTGCGCCAGCTGGGAGGTGGCACACGTCCATCTCCTCCCCATGCCCACCATGGCTGGCTGCCTGCCCCAGCTGCCCCCACAGCTGTGCCCGACCTGACAGTGCCCTGTGGTGTGGCAAGGTGAGGAGAAACAGCCCTGCATCCCCGCCGTGTGCTTGCTTTCCTCCTGCCTGCACGCCCTCCCTTTCCCCCACCTCCGCCTCTCCCTGCTACAGTCTCAGTGCTTGCGGCTGAGAGCACGCCAGGGTGCTGACATGACCACGGCTGGCAGGAGAAGGCTGCTATTGATTATTGCTTCATATATTTGCAGATAAAGTTACAGTTTCTGTCTTAAATTAGCATGGTGAGCTCAGAGTCTGCAGCAATACCGCACAGCCTGTGCCTGCCAGCTAATGGGAGCGTGTCAAAAGCTCTCAGCGAGTTTCACCTCACCTTGCCTTCCTCATCCCCCTTTTTTCCAGCATGGCAGTATGGGGAGGTGGCTCTGGGCTGTCCGTGGGCCCTGTGACCACGTTTCATGCTGGTCCCACCAACCACACTGCATAGAGGTCCAGCTAAACACACTCCATG